>NC_046305.1:1200000-1905000 GCF_004115265.2 Rhinolophus ferrumequinum | reverse complement strand
AGAAACAAAAATCTTGAGAGTAGAAAAGGTAGGCTTGCTTGATTAAAGCCTAGTAGAAAGCGGAATAAAGCTGAAGGTGTGAGTTTCATCTCTGTGGACATCCTATTTTTCCTTCACTGTGGGAACACCCCGCTGGTGTTAGCTGTGAAAATCGCTTAACAAACCCTACAAGAAACCTGTCCAATGCCACTTACTGAGTGGTGTACGGGACAGCACGTGTATGGCCTCCCGGAACATTTGTGGCCACCCCAGAACCAAAGGAATCTCTAGGGGTGAGGCCCAGAAAATGGGGTTCAATACTCCTTCCCAGTGATTTCTCCTGGGCGATAAAATCTGAGAAGCATTTACTTTAGGAAGCTCCAAATCCTTTGGACCATTCTTCTCTCCTCCCCTTCTTTTAACTGAGCCCAACCGACCGCTGATCAAATGAGGCCTGGACACGTGCAGGTTCATTGTTTTAATTCCCAGCATCCCTTCCTGCGCATTTTCCAGCGTCAGTAAACTTCTGTTTATCCACAAATGAAGGTCTCGTTTGCTTGTTTGTGTTCTTTCTCCCGACGTCACCAGATTTTCTGCCCGCGCTCTTCCACTCGGTCCGGCTTGTGGAGTCGCCCAGAGTGCCGCTTCCCTGCCGGCCTCAATACCACGGCCTATTCCGGCAGGTTTAACCTCTGTCCGGGTTCCTCTCAGCTCGGAAGTGTCTCAGTGTCTGTCTTTGGAGGGAGGCCGCCTGCTCTTGGAGAGCTCAGGGCTGCGTGGGGAGGTCGGGGCTGAATCACCCACCCAACCCAGCGCCTAAGGGGGACGCTGTGACTCCGTCTGTCCACAGCCGCATCTGTCTTGACTCAGTTTCTCCAGTTTGACGTCCTTTCTTTTTCCTCCAGGACGGAGGCTCAAGGACATAAGCGAGCCCTGCCCAATGGAGCAAAATTAGTGAATAAAATATTGGTCAAATGTTTCTTGCACTGCTTCTTTGATTTTTAATAATTAAGATATAATTCACATACCATAAAGTCACCCTTTAAAAGCGTACAGTTCTGTGGTTTGTAGTACATATTCACAGAAATTATCTAATTTCAAGACATTTTTCTTCTGGGGGTTCAACAAAGGTCTCTGCCAGTTCGCCAGAGTTTATAGTCTAGTGAGTCTAGTGGTTTCCACATTGGAACAATTTTCAGACAACCGCCCTGACTCCGAGCTGCTCTGCTCCGGGCTTGGGGTGGGGGTGGGGACTTTGGGGTCCTGGTTCTTTGGAACCAGAAAGGGTCACAGTCTCCAGAGGCGGTCTTCCGGCGCCGCGGACCCTGCCGCATTCGGGCGTCACCACGTGTCGGACACCGGCACTGCAGCTCTGGACCCCGACGTCCTAACGCGCAGCTGCGAGATTAGGTAGCCGGACCCCGGGCGGGTCCTAGTCAGCAGGTGCGGGGACGTATACTCGTGTCTTCTCGGTCAGTTTGAGAGAGACCACGTTTACTCGGAAGACGAACATTCATCCGTGTTGGCAGCTGGGGTTTTTCTTTATAGAAAAGAGAACATTTCTTACTTAATCTTTTGTAAAAGAAAGCACGCTGACTTTGTTCGGATATGACTATGAGAAACGTGCCAGTTTGCCCCAGCTGGCCGGTTAGCTCAGTTGGTTAGAGCGTGGTGCTAATAACGCCAAGGTCGCGGGTTCGATCCCCGTACGGGCCACTATAAGCTGTGCTTCTTTTTCCACTTTGGCCATCGCCACCCGTGGGAACTTCTCACCCCCGAAGAGTCCTCAGGTCACCGCCGCCCGGCAATTTGATTTGTCCGTGTTTTTTTCTCTAAAAGAAATAGCGTGGGCGAGTTAGGGTGGGGAGCTCTTTGGGAGCCGAGGACGCGCACCGCAGGGCAGGCGCGCTAGGGAGCCGGGACGGGACGGAGGGTTCCTCGCGTCACTGTGAAAGCTGGAGGCAACTGTGATGCCGACTCTAGACTCGGGGAGGAAGTGCCGCTCGGCTGCTGCGGGCACTGTCCTTACGGAGCGACGGTCGCAGGCTTGGTCCCCGCGGCCTCGCGAGACGGGGTTCAGGGTCTTCCTGGCCGCTCTCGCAGAGCCCAGACCCGCAGTGACATGTGCCCATTTCCCTGGCGAGTGGAGATTTGAGTGACGAAAGCTGGTGCGCGGTGAGGACTGGAGGGCCGGAGCCTCTGGCCGAGGTCCGCGTCCTGCCCGTTTCGGACGTCGGGGCCACTGCGGCCCCACACCGGCCGCTGTCCTCGCGCGCCACTGTCCCCCCCGCAACTTCTCTCGTTTAGAAGCCTGGGGTCACCATGCAAATGACATTAACGATACAGATGACACAATAACGTAAGTAATGACTCCGCCTGCGACACAGTGGGCGCTCCTGTGACGCCGGGAAAGCAGGGCTCCCCCTGCTGGGTGGGTGCCGGGTCCTTCCCATGAGCAAGGCAGCATCGCGAACGTTTGAGAAATTAATAAAAGGCACCTGCCGCGAGGTTGTGTATGAAGTAGCGCACTCACCGAGCTGAAGTACCGGAAGGATGCGAGGGCCATGCCATCAGGAGCCTGGCTGTCATGAGGGGGTCTCTGCTCCCGCTCCCCGCACCGCAACGCAGGATATGGTGAGGCCAGAGCCATAGATAGGGGGTTCATACCACTATATTGTCTCTGGCGGCTGGGTTGGAGACACAGGAAGCAGGAGACACAAGATCTGCAACCTGCCGTCCACTTCTCTGCCAACCAACCCCTAGCGTAGCCATGGCTGTTCTATCAGTGGCTAATGGCTAACTGGTTACAGCTAATGGCCAACTAGCCACAGCTGATGGCCATCTACTACCTGAGCCAGCATCTTTCCACGTGAGACGGAGAGCCTGGAAACTGCCCTGTGGGACTCTGTCCCCACACTGGCCCAGAAGCAGCTGTGCCGCCGGCTTTTCCTGTGACGCTTTCAGACTGTCCTTCCCGCAGCTGACTAGCTAATTGCGAGTGCTTTCAGGGAAGCGTCAAAGTAAAATGAAATAACTACATATAGATGACAAATGATTCGAAATGGTTGTAACTAATTGCTCATAATTTTCAAAAGTGAAGAGTGATGATATATATGCAAGAATAATGCCACAAACAAGGAATTTCAGTTGTCTCTAGGGACTAATCTTTGTCCTTCCTGGTAGAAAGGAAACAAGGGGCCTCTTTGTAAATTTTTGTCTGCTTCTAAGCAAATAGGGGGAGGGCGGAGAGCTTTTTTGTATCTGCTTTTTCTCACTTGCCTTCAGCTAACAATAATCCTTATGCTAAAGTGGCATATTGTGGGGTGGCATAATCTGCAACCTTTCATGACCCTCTTTTTGCTTACATTTCTTTGGAAGTAGATGGGAGAGAAGTAAGAGCTATGGAAAAAAATGAGGAACATGAAGTCAAGTTTATTGTGAAGTATAAACGGGATTTCTGGCATAACGCAGGACTACATTCACTAAAGTGAAAATACAATGACCCTCATGGAACTCCAATCATAACCCTTGAAGTGTCTTTAGCTAAAATGGAAAAGCCCAATATGTAGGCCAGTGCTATGCAGTGTACATCTTAGCTTATGAACCACAATGTCACAATTCAAGAAAGTGAACATCTATTTGTGATTTATTTCCTCAAAATGTCACTGAGCTCTATTTTCTCCTCTTTCACTTAGTAGACTCCAGTGATGCACAAATACAACACTTCCTAGGGTTGCACAAAACCAAAATGGCGAGAGTCCAAATTTCGCCAGGGTCTCCTCACTTGTCCTCAAAAATAAAAATGTGTCGAACTCCAGACCAGATGTCATAGCTTATTAATTCTTTGCCTGATACTGACAACCAAACTCCATCAGTTAGCTGTGTTAATAAGGAACAACAGGACCCACATGAATCACTGCTAAGCCCCACCAACTCCTAACCTATCTGCAGTTTCAGCCTCTCCAGGACTGGAATTTCCTAGTCGGCAATAATGAGGTCATCTGCCTAAGAGCCCTTGACTTTTCCTAAGAGAAAGTGACCTTGCCTGAAATAACCCACTCTTTTAATTTTCTTGTCCCACCTTCATTCTACCTATAAAATCTTCCATTTTGCACAATTTGGAGCACCTTTCTGTTTACTAGATGGGATACTGCCTGATTCATGCATTGTACAATAAAGCTAATTAGAACTTTAAATTTGCTCAGTTGAGTTTTCATTTTTTAAGAGCCAAAAATGTTGGTTAAGAGCTCTGAGGCTGAACTTCCAAGACAGAATTTAAAATTTTACTGCAAGGTGATTTTTGTTCAGTTCATATCCTTGTCTTACCAATCATCAGCAAACCCATCACTTTCTTTTTAAATTTATTAGGGTGACATTGGTTAATACATTATATGTTTGAAGTGTACAATTCTACAATGCATCATTTATTTATTGCATTGTGTGCTCACCACCCAAAGTCTAGTCTCCCTCTGCCACCATATATTTGGTCCCTTTTCACCCTCTTCTACCTCCCCCCATTACCCTCTGGTAACCACTAAACTGTTGTCTGTGTCTATGAGTTTGTTTTTTTTGTGTTTTGTTTTGTTTGTTGCTTTCTGTTTTATATCCCACATGTGAGTGAAGTTATATGGTTCTTGTCCTTTTCTGTCTGACTGATTTTGCTTAGCATGATACTCTCAAGATCCATCCATGGTGTTTCAAATGACAGTATTTCATCTTTTTTTTTTTTTTTTATGGCTGGGTAACATTCCATTGTCTATATGTACCACATCTTCTATATCCAGTCATCCATGAAAGGACATTTTGGTTGTTTCCATGTCTTGGCTTTTGTGAATAAAGCTGCAATGAACATAGGGGTGCATATGTCTTTACGAATAAATGTTTTCAATTTTTTTCAGGTAGATATCCAGAAGAGGGATTGCTGGGTCATACGGTAATTCTATTATTAATTTTTTGAGGACCTCTATACTGTTTTCCATAGTGGCTGCACTAATTTACATTCCCACCAACAGTGTATAAGGGTTCCTTTTTCTCCACAGCCTCTCCAACACTTGTTATTTCTTGTCTTGTTGAGGACTACCATTTTAACGGATGTGAGGTGATAACCTCATTGTGGTTTTGATTTGCATTTCCCTAATGACGAGTGAGTGATGTTGAGCATTTTTTTCATATATCTGTTGGCCATTTGTATGTCTTCTTGAGAGAAGGGTCTGTTCAGGTCCTCGGCCCATTTTTAAAATCAGATTGCTTTTCTTGTTTTTGAGTTGTACGAGTTCTTTATATATTTTGGCTATTAGGTCCTTATTGTAGGTATTGTTTGCAATACCTCCAGTTCAGTTGGTTGCCTTTTTGTTTTGTTGATGGTTTCATTTGCTGGGCAGAAGCTTTTTAGTTTCACGCAGTCCCATTCATTTATTTTTGATTTTACTACCCTTGCCTTTGAAACCCAACTGCAGAAACTTATTCATTGTTCCCTTTATGCCAATCCCCTATATTGTGATGCAGTTATCTGGCAAGAGACCCTCCAGAGTTGGAATAACAATTCAATCCATACCGGGCTAACCAGCTCTATAAATTCCTCAGTGCAGCTCAAACTTATTTAATGGCAAGAACACTATTGAAAATACAAAACCAAACAAAGTAGGCCCCGCTGGGATTCGAACCCAGGATCTCCTGTTTACTAGACAGGCGCTTTGACCGGCTAAGCCACAGGGCCCCATTTTGGGTAAATGGTCAGTTATATCATATTTGTAATTTTTTCTGTGAAATGTAGCAATTTACCAGAATCTTGACTTTGTGGCAAAAAAGAACACACCTGTTTCTGAACTCATTCTAAAGCAAAACTTCAATATTTAAAAAAAATGCATTCTTCAATTCACATTTTTAAAAAATGGCTTTAAATTGAAAGGAAATTCCTATTTCACGTTGAATGTCGCCATCTAGGGGAAATATTGGATATTGCAACACATTTTAAATTTATTTCTTTGTTAATTAGTTAAATCTCTGTCCAGAAATGTTGAGTCTCTACTGTATTTCAGGTACTTTTCTAGGTATTGGAGATAGAACAGCGAACAAAACAGATAAAAATTTCCATAGAATTTGTATTCTAGATGAAGCTAAAGAGCAAGTTTTAAAAATTTGTTCTCAATCCCCAAGCAAACAAGGGATACACGAATCAACTGTGCTAACGCCAGGTGACAGAGTGATACCTTCTGAGCTAATTCACTGCACATGAGCAAGACTACCGTGCTCCTTCTATTTCCTCTAACCTGACACAAGAAAGCAAGCAAAGATGAGTTCACATGACGTACCGAGATTCGCAGCCACCCCCCTCCACCTGCCCAAACCAGGCGCCATCAGGCCCTCTCTTTCAAGGACGTTTTGGGCCTCAGCAGACCTGCTGCTTTGTGTGGTGTTGGGCAGGATGAAACATTGCTCTGGCACAGTCTCGTTGTTTTGCTCATTGAGCTGCTGGATTAAAACGACTTGATTGATCACCATCCTCAAAGATTGTAAAACTGAGTGAAGGATTTGTTTATTCCCTTTGTTCCCATGTCCTGCTGCTATTCCTCTCCTTACGTATGCAACTTTTCTGATTTGCTGATTGTGTTTCCTTTTGATCATATGTACTTTTTGCAGAGTTGGCATTTTTGTTTTGTACACATAAAAATTTACATAAGTGGTAAGGTATATATTCTTATGCCTTTTAAAAAGCATTATGACTTTAAGATACATCAAAATTGCCCTGGACAGGATAAAGGCCCCCCACTTGTCACATGGCTCTGGAGAGCCGGGCCCAGAGCTTGAAGGAGACTTGTCAGACCAATATTGTGTCATCGGGGGATGGATGGGAGAGAGATCATGTAGAGGAGGTAAAACTTCTTCTCTACTCTGGTGGGGTCTATGCCTGGGCCTAAGAATTAAACTGACATAAAACAGATTAGTAGGAGAAAAACGTACGACTTTCATTAAGTACATTTTATATGTACTCCGGAGCTCCCACAAAAAAAATGAAAACTCAAAGAAGGAACTCTTGCATTATAGGTTGGACAAACGTGAAAACGTGACAAGACAAACCGGTTGGGGCTAGACAGTTAACTGTGGGAAAGTAACTAGGAAGATAAGGGTTAGTTTAATAAGGTTTTTGGTCCAGGTTTCCCTCAGCCCCGACTGCCTGTCTCTGGTAATAAAAATGTTTCTCCCTTTTTTCTGTCTCTGGTAATAAAAATGTTTCTCTTGGTCCAATAAGGTGCCTTTCACATGGGCATTTTATCTCCTGCACTAAGGAAGAAAAAGGAGGGTCTTTTTTGCATCTGTTGTTTTTAAGTGTCTTTAAGTCAAAATAATCAAAGTGCCAGAGGCATATTTTGGGGTGGCATGCTCTGAACACCTACAATTGAAAACATTTCTTTGCCTCCCATCTTAATGCACAAATATCCTAAGCTTAACTTGAGCAGAGAGCAGTCCCTAGTTGGTCAGTTCTGACCCAGTCGCAAAGAAAGAGAGGCCATGAGAGCACTGCTAATTTCGTTTATAGACATCCATTTACATAGCACCTGCTACCTGCCGCAGGTGTAGGCGCTACAGTGCGAGGTGCACGCACGCAGGGGTTTTAAGTGATGCACCGCTGTATCCGCAGCACCTGAAGTACTTGGCATGTGGAATGGTGGAAGCTCTAAATAAATAATCTTTGAATTAATGGAAGAACATAGATTAGTCTAGCAGTGTTCAAAGAGGCACAAATCAAGAATGCGGCCTTAACCCTATGAGGACACAGTGAAAAGATGGCCATCTATAAATCAGGAAGCTGGCCCTCACCGGACATTGAATCTGATGTTGTCTTGATTTTGGGCTTCCCAGCCTCCAGAACTGTGAGAAATAAATTTCTGTTGTTATAAGCCAAAAAAAAAAAAAGGCGGTGTTAGATAATTTTTTTCTTGTGTCCTTACAGATGATACCACTTATGCGTGAGTGAGATGCACTGGAAATATAATTTAACGCCAAGAAAACGTGACCTTCGAATAATTCCAAACATTTTCTACTGTGGTTACTGCGCGGCGGCCAGGCGTATGGTTCCATAGTGCAGCGGTTAGCACGTCTGCTTTACACGCAGAAGGTCCTGGGTTCGATCCCCAGTGGAACCAGCGGTCGAAGGTTTTTTTTTTTTTCCCTTCCTCCCAGGAAGGCAAGGGAGCTTCTTTTGTTGCCGGTTGAGGCCTCTGAGAGCGCTAATGCGGAAACTGCGTTTCTCTGGGAGACCCACCGCCACAGTCTGCTTTGCTCTGGGGTGCAGTGAAATGCCAGATTGTCACAAAGCACAGTCCTGATATTTCTGCTCCTACTGCCACTGTAAGCGTTAGGGAGGATCGGGGTGTGAAGCCTGAGGGCTCCAGACACTAACAGCCCCTCCCTCCAGAGTGCGAGGGCCTCATCCGCAGGAAACCCTGAGGTCGAGAAGCTGGGCGGAGACCGCCCGTCTTAGGTCAGACCCGCGCAGCCCTGGGCGCGGGTCCGGAACCTCAGCGGAGACGCGCGTGCGCAGGAGCGAAGGGGCCTCTGCAGCTCTGTCGGCCGGGGCCTCCGGCTCCCCGGAGTCCAGGTGCAGCCCCTGCCTGATGCTCTCAGCAAGGACACGCCGGGATTATCCTCCCAAGAGGGCGAAACGGGGTCTCCGGCCTGGGGGCATTTGATGCATCTGAGGGTTGCGATTCCCCCCGAGTTCCTCCAATTTTCTCCAGATTATCAGAGTTTGCAGTTTCAGCGCTGGCCCAGCCAGAGACGGAACTGTCTGATTCATGATTGGTCCTTTGTGTGCGGAAAGTGCACAGTACACCTGGGTCTGCATTTGAAGTCTTGTCCTCGTGTTTAAAGGGAACAGTTCCCTCTCTTTATTTTTATCACCTCAGTTTCTTCTTCTGGACTTCCAGCCAATGCCAACAGGACTTGGGTATGGCTGGGAGAAGCACTGGAGACAGAAAAAGGAAAACAAAACCCGCCAGCTGGTGGGGTGGGGTGACGAGCATTTGTCTTTCTTGGTTTTGATTAGGAGTCCCTTCAGCTTCTTGTGGCTTTTCAGTCTCCAGTGCAGTGTTAAAAAGGTGGGAAGGTGTGTATGAGATCTCAGTCTCCTGGCGTGCTGAGTAGGAGCCACTGTAGGATCACAGCAGGCCACCAGAGCCACCTGCCATGGGCCTTTCCTCTCATTTCCCAGTGACATCTGTCATCTAAAGAAACATGCACTGTCTTCTGTCCATCCCTAGAACTGCCCACCCAGTCAATCTCTCCACTACCCAGTGTTTTGCTCCTGGCTGACACACGAAAGGGACAGACATTAAGTTTCATGGCATGGGATTTCCCGGTGGATCCTCTCTGGGTTGGTGACAATTGTATACTCACTGCTCTCCCACTGCCACGTACCTCAGGCCTCATCTTCAAGGGAGTGCCAGAACCTCCCCCAGATCTCCCTGACCCCCATCCCCGCTTTTACTTCATAGCCTCATGTGATGTTCCCAAGAAATGCTAAACACATTTTCTTGACACTTTGAGCTCCCTTTACTTGGAGTACGCTTCTCCTAATATCTGCCAGTCTATTTCCTTTCAATTTATGTAGGTCTCTGATCAGGTAACACCTTTAAAGAAGTTACCTCCACTTTCTAAAATCGTAGCTCCATTATGCTCTATAGCTCATTTCCTGTTTCCATCCTGGGATATCTCTCACCTGACAGTGCGTGTTTCCATGTTTACCTCCATTCCCAGGGAGGCAGGTTTTATAGGTTACATGGCTGTGATATCCTGAGCTGCTTCAAGAGTGCAGGAAATGAATACTTGTATTCCAAAGAAATAGGACCAAGAATTTACCAATATGGGATTCAGAAAATTCTGCCTATTTTTAATCAATAAATCATATTCTGGTTGTCACTGGAATTAAATCCTAAAGAAAATGAAAGTGATCCTTGCGTAGAATATTAAGAATTTCACCATTTGATGAAAATTATCCTTTAGAATTAGATCAGTTCAGAATCAGACTGTTACTTTCCAAGACTCTTCTATATGCTATGTTTTAAGTTGTCAGTGCAGTTTGAGAACGCTAGTAATTGGTAACATTAAAATTACAAAGTGGGTTCAGTAATTTGCCCACCTGACTTCATCTGGAATTTCCCAATAAGACACTCCATTTCAGTGGGTCCGACTGCCTTCAGGGTTACTTATCGTGGTTGTTTCAGCCCCTCCATGGAGGCTAGAAGCGCTTCGCAACGTGAACGTCAAAAACTAAACTACAACATAACTTGTGGGTAGCAGCTTTCTCTGAAAGAGTAGGTGGCTCTGAAAAGAGCCTTCGTTTTCCAGGGTCCCTAACCTCACTCCTCCTTACTTGGCCTGTGGTGGCTCTCGGTCTTCTTGGGCAGCAGCACGGCCTGGATGTTGGGCAGGACGCCGCCCTGCGCGATGGTGACCTTGCCCAGCAGCTTGTTGAGCTCCTCGTCGTTGCGGATGGCCAGCTGCAGGTGGCGCGGGATGATGCGCGTCTTCTTGTTGTCGCGGGCCGCGTTGCCCGCCAGCTCCAGGATCTCGGCCGTCAGGTACTCCAGCACGGCCGCCAGGTACACGGGCGCGCCGGCCCCGACCCGCTCGGCGTAGTTGCCCTTGCGGAGCAGCCGGTGCACGCGGCCCACGGGAAACTGCAGGCCGGCCCGCGACGAGCGCGTCTTGGCCTTGGCGCGCGCCTTGCCGCTTTGTTTCCCGCGTCTGGACGTACTGACTTTAGAGACTTTTACCGCCAATAGTCAAAATACAGGGGCTGTGGTCACACGACGGCCTAGACCTAGTCTGTCCCCCTATGCCTTTCCCTAGGAAAGGAAGGATTTGTGGAACTGTGCCTCTCTGGGATTGAGTTTGTTACACCTTGTGTCTCTCTGCCTGGTCTTCAGATGAAGGGTTTGCAGTCAAAGACGAGTAAGATTTCTCACGGGAGAAACAACCTAAGCCAGACCGGACCCCGTTGAGACCCCCATGAGCTGTATGAAGATTGATGGGAAGAGGCTTTGTCAATCCTTCCCCCTGCCTGAGAAAAACTGCTGACTCTTGCTTCTCCCTCTCACCTAATTGTGAGAGAGGACCATTAGAGCGATAAGATCAAGATCTTTCTGCTCAGCTCAAGGCTTTGTTTTACCTCGAGAGACTTTCCCCACCTCAGGGAGATACATACCACACCTTAGTTATCATGGGACTGGATGCCTCGGCTGTTTTGGGACAAATAATTGGATTTTGAAATCATTTTTTCTATGTGGTGTAAGAGTTTCACAGACCGTGCCTTAAATCATGTGACTTCTTTGTCTGTAATCAATAAATACAGACAATCGGCCCCATTCAGGGCTCCAGTCTTTTGAGACTGCGAGTCCCTGGTCCTCTGTAATTTAACTGTATTGAGTCTCTGTCTCTTTATTATAGCTTAACCCAAAGCCGCCTCTTCTCGCCTCCCTACAGCCTTTGTTGCGCATGACGCGACAAGGGGCCGCACTTTTCAATCAACGTTTCTGGGCGCGAAAAAGAGGACGTGTCATTGGTTAAAATTGCAGCTTCAATCTTAACCAGTGCAAATACAAATTTGGGATTCCTGCGTTCTGATTGGGCAGAGTTAATAAGTTTGACGTGGCAATGAATAACCACCAATCAGAGACAGGACTTTAGTTTATACCCTTATTTGCATACGAGGTTTTATATAAATGGGACACGGCATGTTCAGCTCACACATTTCTCTTGCTGTTTCTTCCATCTCGCTTGGAGTCGTCCCCACCATGCCCGAGCCAGCCAAGTCCGCGCCCGCCCCGAAGAAGGGCTCCAAGAAGGCGGTGACCAAGGCGCAGAAGAAGGACGGCAAGAAGCGCAAGCGCAGCCGCAAGGAGAGCTACTCGGTGTACGTGTACAAGGTGCTGAAGCAGGTGCACCCGGACACGGGCATCTCGTCCAAGGCCATGGGCATCATGAACTCGTTCGTCAACGACATCTTCGAGCGGATCGCGGGCGAGGCGTCGCGCCTGGCGCATTACAACAAGCGCTCGACCATCACGTCCCGGGAGATCCAGACGGCCGTGCGCCTGCTGCTGCCCGGGGAGCTGGCCAAGCACGCCGTGTCCGAGGGCACCAAGGCCGTCACCAAGTACACCAGCGCCAAGTAAGTGCCTGTGCGGCACCCATTAAACCAAAGGCTCTTTTCAGAGCCACCCACTTTGTCGAGAAGAGTTGTAGACACATTTCAAATAGAGACTTAAATACGAGCGATGACGGCCTTGAGGTATGAGAATCCCAGGACACTGAGTAACACCTGTGCTGGGAGCCGTCTCTGGCTAGAAGGCAACCGGATATGCTACTAAGGGCCTCTTTGTAATCAAGACACACCGAGCTTGAAAACACTAGGTGTGTTAATGCAAAGTGACGTGTGTGTGTGTGTGTGTACGTTTCTGGTTGTGCCGGAAAAACGGGTCCTGCAGTCGGGACATAAACGTGGATTTCTGATAAAATGCTAACAGCTGGCTGTGCCACGTGTCCCTTTTTCTCCACCATTCCTATTCTAATCTGCGCATATATACTAGTAAATTTGGTCCGCCCAAATTTGTTGACCTCCAGAAGTGTAGCGTAGCTCTGCAGTTACCTCTAGGCGGTACAACCTGATTAAAACGACTTGGAATGGCGAGAGGGCCGCTAGATTGGCAGAACAATGCTTTCACCCAGCTTTGCTTTTTTAAAATTGTCCGCCAGCCCGTTTGGGGTTTAGGACAGTGCCAAACCACCAGGAGGGAAAGCGAGGGAAAGATGAGCGGCGGGGTTTTTCTCCTGAGTAACGGAATGGAATAAGAGGGCTCACAAAAATCCGATGTAACCGATTTCCTAGTTTTTAAACTAAATCAAATATGTAAGGTCAGAGAGACAAGCGACAAGATATTTAATTGGGAAATACAAGGGCATATCAGTAAGAACTGGAATCTTGTTCAGCCTTTAATTGAGCAAACTAAGGTCTGCATCTGTTTTCCTATTTGTAAAAAAAGGACATGGGTCTGAACTTTGATTCCTTTCAGCTGTTCTGTGCCACCCAGAGAAAGAAAATGTTCGTGTGAAAGGAGTGGGAATAAAAAGGACTTTCTCAGGTTCACAACCTGACCAGTTGTAGAAGTGATTGGAATAATTGAATCAAATAGGGCTACTCAAGGGCAGATCTTGTACCTGTCTTGACACATTTCCCAAAATTCTCCACTAGAGGACTAGGATCACGACCCACCCATTCTGATGGCTGCTGTCTGCTTACTGATTTAAAACATTCCAGGTTTGGGTTAGAGAATATAACGATTCTGCAACTTGGTTCTTTGATGTGGCTGGCAGTGCCTCTATTTTGCCATTTTAAAATGAGGACAATAAAACCATCTCATGATTATTACATGAAATAATCCATGAAAAGTATTTAGCACACATTTCAGTGTTGTCACGGGCCGCGTTGCCCACCAACTCCAGGATCTCGGATATATATCTTAGGCATTATTTCTTCTGTCTTTTAAACTCTTGTCTCAAACCCTTGCAAATGTTGGTCATTATGTTAATCATTCTTGCTATGAGAACAGGAAAATCAATCTGTTAAGAGCTCTTTTAGAAAAGCCCTACTCTCCAATTCAAGTCAAATAAGGGATAAGCAGCCTAAATTTTTTTGTCCACTGATGCCTGCAGGGGTTTTCTTTTGTTTGTTTGTTTTTTGGAATTGAGGGGAGGGAAATAACACCTATATGAAAAGGCAGCATTCGTAAAAACTGAAAAATACAAATCCAATTTTATTAAAATTAATTTCTGTGCATCTAAAGATAATAACATTTAAAGAGAAACCAACCCACAAGATGATAGATTTGTCACAAGCTGACAAGAGATTAAAAGCCAAAATACATAAAGAATATTTACAAATCATAAATAAATTTCAGGAAATAAAAAAGTGGACAAAGAATATGGACAGGCTGTTCCCAGGGGGAGGAAGGGAGGCAGGGAGGGAGGGAAGGAGTATTCCCAAATGGCTAAAATATCCCATAAGAAAATAAGCAACTTTATTATAATCAGAGAAATGCAATTTAAATGCACAATGAGATTCCTTAGGCTGGCAAACACTTTAGTCTGACATTAGGAAAATGTTGAAGATGTGGACTAACAAGAATTCTCAGTATTGGAATCTGGGAGTGTAAAGTAAAAATATAACTGTGGGACACAAATTGTTCATTTCTGTTCATGTTGAATATGTATATAGCCTATTACCAAGCAATCCCACTCCTAGATATGTAAGCAGAGGAGGTGCCCAGCTGCCCATTACAGCTCTATGGGTTTGGGGGTGGGGCAGGAATAAAGCAATTTAAATTTCCAACAGAGAAACGAATATTTAAATTATGTACTATTGACACTACAAAAGATAATGAAAATAAACACATTACACATTTCAACACTATACTTCAAAAGCAAATGTAGAAAAACATGGTTTCATAAAGATAGATACAAAGAAATATATTTAGAAGTTTATAAAACGTGTGAAATGATGCTCTATATTGTTTAGGGATATGTCCATGTAAAGGTAAGAGAAAGCATGGAAATAACAATCACCAAAATGGTACTGGGGAATTCCAGGTAGGGAGTTAATTTCAGGATAAGAAAAACAGGGCTGTTGATGAGAAGAGACACATGGGAGTGATTTAACAGTATTTGAACTACTTTAGGTGGTAACATTTAAGTGGTGTGATTTCATTAGCATCTTTTGCGTACCTGATCTATTTTAGTATTTAAAATATTACCGGGGCAAATATATCAAGACTCTTAATAATGCCCAAATGTGTTCTAGTGTAATTTGTAAACAAAAATATAAAAGAAGCCACTTTAAAATGGTGCAGGAGCTGACATCCCAAATTTGCTGCCCGGCTCCTCTAAGGCCTCAAACCTTGGAATGTTAAAACAGCAAAATAAAAAACTGGGCCTAGGGCAACATTGGGTCTCCAAGCCATTTGCAAAGATAACAAAGCAGGTACTCTTATGACTGCCAGATTGATGGCTACGCACTGAAAATTAGAAACATTGTTTAGAATCAGCATCACTGTTAGCTTTTCTGCAACAGTAGCAATGCCTTCTTTCGTCAACAGATGGAATTCTTCCCCTTCCCCTTCCCCTTCCCCTTCTGATCAATACCCCTTGCCTTGGTCTCGTAATCACAATTTCGGCTTCCATCTGAATCTGCGCTTCCAAAACTGGAATTCTTGATTAAATACAAATATTTCTCACATCGACAGCCCTTCCTCATTGAGTCTTTTAAATGTAGAAGAAAAATGCATGCTTCCAAAAACTCTGCCCCACTCATTCCCAAACACCAGGGAAGTTTCCTGATGTTTATTAGTGTTGGAAAGGCCTCTACACTCCAGACCTGACCCAAGATTAACGCTAGTTTTAACCCTCAGAGTGTGAGGGAGGGGGAGGATCAGGAAGATTCACCGCCTCCTGACAATGCTCACAGGACTTTACACCATTCCCTGCACTTGCAGCAACCGTAGTCAAAACCTAGAAAACTGACCCAAGATACACATTAAATGGGCAAATTTAAACAGCATTTGCAGGTAACCATTTAAGCTCTTTCGGTGAAAAGATGGCGGCCCTGAGAAGGGCCTTTGGTTTTGCTGCGGAAAGCGAGCTGACGGGGTCGGACTCAGCCCCCGAAACCGTAGAGGGTGCGGCCCTGGCGCTTGAGCGCGTAGACCACGTCCATGGCCGTGACCGTCTTGCGCTTGGCGTGCTCCGTGTAGGTGACGGCGTCCCGGATCACGTTCTCCAGGAACACCTTCAGCACTCCACGGGTCTCCTCGTAGATGAGCCCGGAGATGCGCTTGACGCCGCCGCGTCGGGCCAGGCGCCGGATGGCGGGCTTGGTGATGCCCTGGATGTTGTCGCGCAGGACCTTGCGGTGGCGCTTGGCGCCGCCCTTCCCGAGACCTTTGCCGCCCTTACCACGACCAGACATTGTTAAGAAGAAACAGGACAGAACTGTGCAGTCGGGGGCCGAGGCTCGCTTTTATAACTAGCCCAGGCGGACCGGAGTGAAAACCGAAGGACCTGCGGCAGGAAGTCCCTGTGGGTTGGGGGAAGGGATCTAAAGCGGAACCGGCCGCCTGTGTTAGCTCCTTTGTTCTTTCTCATGCAATTCTTTTGAATCCTAAACCCTCAGGCTCTTTTTTCTCTCTCTTTCCTCATTTAATATGTTTCGAGCCCCAGCCTCATTAATCACGACACTGTAACATCGCAGATCCATAAAAAAGAGAAGACAAGAAAATGTCCTGTGGTTATCGCCACATACACACATGCATTTTTCTAACAGTATTAATATAACACTACCATTCTTTAACGTTTTTCTCTACATACAGGTGAAATACATTCCATATCCTGACTTCCTAGAAATAGAACAAGATGGACTAACAGAATTTTAAGAGCTTCCAGGCATATTGCCTGGAAGTTTCTTCCACCAGAGATACCAATACGAATCATTTTCAACACCAGCTCCTATCATGTCTTAGTACTTATAATGTGTACAACCATTTACAATATATGATTCAGATTTGGCTGCTTATATAGAGAATTAACTTTTAAAACATTAAACACATGGTTAATTAGTACACCACATTGACTATTTCCCCCACTGATTTGAGGGACTTAATTTATCATATATAGAATTAATTAACAATTCTGGAGTTTTACTTATTCTGTTGATCAGTCTATAGGTAGTGCTGAAGTATAATTATCTGTAATGTTGAAAAATATTTTACTATTTGGCAGTGAATTCACACCTCAATTATTTTTTCAAAAAACATTCTATCACCATTTTTCTTGAAATTATAAATGATTTTCAACAATTTCTTTTAATAGTCTTGTCAAAACTGTTAAATCTATACATTTACTAGAATAAATTTTTTGAAGTACTGTGTTCTCCTATTTTGAAAACCACTGAATCTCTCCAATCCAGATGTGTATCTCAGTAGAATGTTTTCTAGATAATATGTAATTTTAAGAATTCAAAAAAAAACTTCCATTAATTACAAGAGCAATTAATTTCTTGTTAATGTACATGTAGAAAATTCAAATGCAGGGAAAAGAAAGTATACTTCTTTTATTTTTAATTCAATTTCTCCAACATTAGTAAACTGGAATCCATTTTACAGACTCTAAAAATCTATAAAATTCCCATCAACTGGTAGCCTCCCTCTCTATTTGATTTTGTGAGTTTTTGCAAAGCAGCTAGTGATAACAAGGTTAGCATAGGATGGGTATCTGAAGTTTGTCAGACTCTTTGTAGTTTCTGAAATTATAGCCAAAGGTGTCTGTTCTTCTATAAACATATTATTTTATTAAAATGTAATGTCCAGGTTTTTATCTAACATATGGAATGACAATATATCAAATAAACTTAGTTAAAATCAGGACATTTTCCCTTGTATCTTTACATTCTTTCACAGTTGAAGGGGAGCACCATGTGTCAGCCCAAACTCTGCCTCTTTGGCATAAAGATTATTTTGGAGAAACAACATACACAAGAGAATCTATGAACAAAGTAGAAGTTACCCTTTTGTAAGGGACATCAAAATTTGTAAAGGAAATCTCCAGTTACAAGTGTCTGCCTCGGGTACCAGAAAGAGAAGAGTACACTCCAGACAGTCTCATCAATGGAGAGGCCTCTACTCAACCTGCACGACAAAACCTACTCTGTTCATCTCACTTTTCCTGATAACCTCTCATGATTGCCCTCTCTCTGCCCACCGCACACCTTTTTCTTTTGTCTTTAGCTGAAGATGGTAAATAAAGCGATGGCTTGGAAGTTTTGGGGAGTTGACTCTGTCATGTACATGAGGTGTACATGTTAATAAAATTCTGGTGTTTTTTCTCTTGTTAATCTGTGGTTTACTCGAGGGGGTCTTAGCCCAAAACTCAGAAAGATAGAGGGAAAATTATTTTCTCCACTCCTACACAGTACTGTCAGCAAACTTTATTAGTTACACTTGCAAATCACACACCCTATCTTTGTCTATTACTGCCAATTGCATTCAAGTCCCATTATCTCTCAAAAACATTACTGCAATACCTTCCTAATTTACATCCTTACTTCTAAAGTTTGTATTCACCACACAGTTGCCTTAGTGAGCTTTCAAAGAAACATACATGAGGTTATGCCTTTCCTCTGTTCAAAACTCGTAGAATAGACATTTAAAATGAATTGCCGAACTCACGGCATGAACAGAAAACCCCACGTCGTCATAAACCCCTACACGAGGGACCTCTGCCTTTCTCTGTGAACTCAGTCTGCCCTTCGTAGATCTTAAACATTCTGGATTTGAACTCCATCTTCAACTTCCTTGAACTTCTCTGCCTCCCTTATTCATCCCACTTATGCGAGTGCCTCAGATATTTGCATTATATTCTTTGCTCAGAACACTCTCCCCAAAACAGCAACATAGTTTACTCCCTTCCAATCTGTTCAAATACAATCTAGTCAGTTTTCAGGGTCATGGCAAAATATGGAAGGGGCAACAGGACTACTTTTACAGTAGGATCTAAGAAGTTGGGGTCCAAGCCTGCCGCCTTCGTGCTCCAGGACACAGAAGTCAGGCGCAGACGTCAATCAATGACACAGAGCAAACTCTCCGGAGACTGGAGATTCCATAAGGACCGTCCCTGCAGTTACATGCTTTACAAGAGTTAGACAAACCTGCCCCTATTCTTGCATCTCACAGAAGTTGAAGAGAAACCTACCGTTGCCCTTCTAGCCTCCTTTACCTCACACCAACACGTTTTCCATGAAAACAGAAGACACATGTAAACCCTAGATCGGGGAATGGACGGGCTCTCTCTTCCACTAACAATTAGAAACCACGACCCTGTCTATGGGTGGCCTTTGTTTTCTTACTTACTCTGCTAAATAAACTTACTTTCACTTAAAACTCTAGATCGGCTCCCGTTTGAATTCTTCCCTATGTGAAGCCGAGCATGTGTGTCATGTCTGGACGCGGGAAAAAGGCGGCAAGGTGCGGGGGAACAAGGCCAAGACGCGCTGGTCGGGGGCCGGCCTGCAGTTCCCCATGGGCCGCGTGCACCGGCTGCTCCGCAAGGGCAACTACGCCGCAACTACGCCAAGCGGGTCGGGACTGGAAAGCCTGTGTACCTGGTGGGGGGGACAGTGGGGTGAATGTCTCCCCCCACCTCCCAACTCCTGTGTACCTGGGTCCTCAGAATGTCACTTTATTTAGACATCGGGTCTTTGCAGAGGTAATTATTAAGGATCTCGAGATGACATCACTTTGGATTTAGACTGGGCCCTGAATCTAATTACTGACTGCTGTCCTTACAAGAGGAGGAGAGGACACTGGTACAGGGCAGAAGGGTGTGAGGGAGGTAGAGGCTGGAGATGTTGCAAACCAGGCGGGAGGGAGGCACAATGACTTCTCCCTCAGCTGCTATAAGGAAACAGCCCTGGTAGCACCTTGATCTCGGACCTCTGACCTCCAGAACCGTGTGGGATCCATTTGTTTAATGTCATCAATTTCGTGGTAAATTGTTACAGGCAGTCACCGTGAACTAAGTCACCTACAAGAGAACACTGACAGCTGTTCCTGTCACCCTTGTAGCCGCTGGACCTCATTTAGCTTTCCTTGTAGCACCGATCACAACCTAAATTACTACTTTACTTTTGGGGGACCATGAGTACCTACCACTAATTACTATTGTCAGCAGTTTTTATTCCAAGTCATATTTATAGTAGGATGGGAAGGTCTTTTAAAATTCATGAATATATACAAAACCTAACATGTGATGAACACAGGTACACTTCTAACGTGGGTTTTCAATGTTTTACTTTCAAGGGAAATGGGAAGCCCTTTCCCAGAAAATATGGGTGGCACTAGAGACTGGTTTTCGGAAGACTGCGCTTTAACCCTGAGGGACGGCTGCACTGGCGGCCTTAATAACGTGTAACATTATTATCTCTGTACCCATTTTCCGTTTGAATTGTAATTTTGAAGTGGATAGTTCCACCTCTCCGAAGTGTTTAACTACTGACATCTACCGACCAAGTGCAGTATATGTCACTTCAATTATCAGCCTAAGTTAAGAACACGCGAGCCCTTTTAGTGAAAAAGTGGGTGGCTCTGAAAAGAGCCTTTGGTTCAGATTAGACCTACTAGAGGTGCCGCCAAGTAAGGTCTCTTCTACTTGCCCTTGGCCTTGTGGTGGCTCTCGGTTTTCTTGGGCAGCAGCACGGCCTGGATGTTGGGCAGGACGCCGCCCTGCGCGATGGTGACCTTGCCCAGCAGCTTGTTGAGCTCCTCGTCGTTGCGGATGGCCAGCTGCAGGTGGCGGGGGATGATACGCGTCTTCTTGTTGTCGCGGGCCGCGTTGCCCGCCAGCTCCAGGATCTCGGCCGTCAGGTACTCCAGCACGGCCGCCAGGTACACGGGCGCGCCGGCCCCGACCCGCTCGGCGTAGTTGCCCTTGCGGAGCAGCCGGTGCACGCGGCCCACGGGGAACTGCAGGCCGGCCCGCGACGAGCGCGTCTTGGCCTTGGCGCGCGCCTTGCCGCCTTGTTTTCCACGTCCAGACATGATACCAAAACACCACTGGTTCGACTGGTGTCTGACACGAATCACCCAGGGCGCCCCTTCTTATAGTGGTGCCGGGGCGCAACCGTGAATCCGCGCCGAGTTAGGGCCCTTTCGCTTAAACCAATGGAGTCCGGGTTTGGAAATACTCCGATTTTGATTGGACCACGTTCACGTGTGACGCTGCAGAGTTCACCGCCAATCAGACACGACTTTACTCAGCGCTTCCTTTAAGAGGCTGTGGACCGAGAGGACGCTTGCGGTCTCTGCTGTGCTTTCCTGCCTTTTCCGGTCTTGCTCTGCGACTCCCCGACCATGCCCGAGCCGGCCAAGTCCGCGCCCGCCCCGAAGAAGGGCTCCAAGAAGGCGGTGACCAAGGCGCAGAAGAAGGACGGCAAGAAGCGCAAGCGCAGCCGCAAGGAGAGCTACTCGGTGTACGTGTACAAGGTGCTGAAGCAGGTGCACCCGGATACGGGTATCTCGTCCAAGGCCATGGGCATCATGAACTCCTTCGTCAACGACATCTTCGAGAGGATCGCGGGCGAGGCGTCGCGCCTGGCGCATTACAACAAGCGCTCGACCATCACGTCCCGGGAGATCCAGACGGCCGTGCGCCTGCTGCTGCCCGGGGAGCTGGCCAAGCACGCCGTGTCCGAGGGCACCAAGGCCGTCACCAAGTACACCAGCTCCAAGTAGGCTCGCAACGTAAGCTGCTTGGCTCCCACCACAAAGGCTCTTTTCAGAGCCACCCACTCTTCCACAAAGGGAGCTGGTGCTTGTTTTCCTGTCTGCTGCGTCTTGTCAGTCGTTTTGTCTGCGAAGTAGGGCGACAGTCTGGAGGCCTGCCCTTCACAGTACGCCAGAGCTTCACTAACGACTAAACGTTACCCCTGACTGTCAAAGCTCGGTAACCCCTTTGTGTAGAGAACGCCTGAGCTTTTCAGTATCACGGAGGAACTTCCTGCCTTTTGTTCTGCCACTAGTTTTGGTGACCCTCGGGGCTAAGTTACGATGGAAGAGAATTTTCAACTCCAAGCAAATTCAGTTCTCCCGTGTCCCTACCGGGTATGGAGTTGGACTGCACCCCGGGAGGAGTTTGCGCGGGCTGTTTGAGTTCGCCCGGGAGCGCGCACGTTTGCTCCGCGGGCACGCGATTCCGGGCATCCTGGAAGCGCCGGGTGCGGGCCCCCCACACAACCGCAGCGTGATAAACACTGTCGGATGGTCCGTCCTGATTGTCATTCTTTCCTTTGGCGTTTTATTCTTTTCTAGAATGACATTATTTCCTCTCAATTTTTGTTGGCGAAAAAGGAATTTGAAGGGTGTAATTTTCAGTCAGAAATACCAATGCTTTATTTTTAACTGGGATACTGCTTTCCCTTTGGCGTATATCCATATAATAAAAAACATTCCCAGGTAAAGTACAACTATGTGGTCCAGTGAAAGCAAAGAAGCTGGAGAATAATTATCCCAGACTCTCTTTTGAGATAAAAATCAGTTTCTATTCTACAATTTCTTTGGTTAGTGAAAGGTGCTAAAGGACCAGAAGAATATGTAGTAGAAGCAAAGAATTTAAATGGAAAGTTAGAAAAGAAATGGCGAGTGTACCTAGTCAAAGGATATGATTCTCATTTCTAGGGAAAAAATGTGGGCGAAAAGGGGGTTCTATGGAGTGTAACCTCACATGGTGTCGTGAGGGTCGTGAGACCCTAGGCCCATAACTTTGGTAAAAGGTTATCTTGTCCTTAAGCCAGCCCGGTCCACTGTCTTTGTTCATCTAGGCTCACCCCTGCAATGCCTCCAGACCCCTCCTAACGCGGGGCCACCCTCAAGAAAGCACATAATATTAACTTCCCTGCAATCCAGTCCCCACCTTACTCTCTTCCACCCCCATGTCATCTTTACTTTCCCTCCTTAATCTCAAATGCATACAAGAAACTGCAAAACTGTCATTCTTAGAAGCTTCTGAGATCTTGCTTCTCGGCATGTCGTCAGTTTCGCTCAAATAAACATAAACATTCTCTACAGTTTGGACGTTTCTTATATTGACAGTCTTTTGACTTAAATTTGAATGAAAACTATCAGTATGATCTTACTTTTTTTTTTTCTTTTTAGTAAACAACTTTTTTTCTCCTAGCAGTTTTCACAGTAAAAGTCTACAACCAATGGCAGTTCCTGTCACCCAGATTCGTTTCTGGAGTCCTTTTCCAAAGAGCAAACTATTTGGAGATTTTGGTTAAATGTTATGAATTAAAATAGATTTAAGAGGCATAGCAACCAAATGCTGTGTGCTGATCTAGTGGAATCCCACCTCAGACAAAAATATTGTAAAAAAAGTATTTGAGGCAATTGAGGATTAAAAAAAAAAAAGACTGGATGTTGCATGATGTTACAAAGTATTTTTAAATTTTCTTATGTGTGAAAATCTTGTATTTTGTCTGTGTCTGTTGGAACATTTGTGAAAATATTCGAGGTTGAAATAACATGTTTGTGAATTCTTTACACTGTCCCCCTCCCGCTCAAAGCTGGAGGATAATGAAACAAATGGGCAAAATGCTGACAATTATTTAAGGACACATACTGGGCACTTGGAGAGTCGTTATTCTTTTTTGAGTACTTTTTGTGTACATAATCCCTTCCCCTCCAGAAGAAAAGTTAAAAAAAAAACCCAAGTCGGCCCTAGTTTAAACGTATTTCTCTTTTGGTCAACAAAGGGTGACACTGAGAGAGATCAAGTGTTGGCAGAAATTCTGGGGACTGAACTGAGAGAACCAGAAGAGAGGCCATCTGCCGGAGGGAGGCGCTCACAGCCGCTGACCCCCCCCACCCCTCGTCCTCCGTGGCACAGGCGCTGAGAAACACTATCGCCATCTCGTGGCCCTTTTGGGTAATGTAGCTAAAACTTTTGTTTTATGGTTTCCATTAGACAGTCCATTGCTTGGGTTTAATAACTGCATATGGGGGGGGGGGGTGCCAAAAAAAATGTATACAAGTGGACACTTCGGTCAACATTGCTCAAACAGTAGTTTGCCATAATCAGAAGTGTCTGGACACTGATGGTAACCACTGTGAACACCTCTTATAATTGCAGAAGTCAAACGTGACTTGTATTCATCTGTTATCAGTATATGTTGAGTATCACAATTTTAATAGTATTTTTTTCTTTCTTAAAATGTGTATACATTTTTTTGGCACCCTCTGTATAGAGAATACAATAAGCAGTCCTGCTCCCAACAGTCCTCAAGCTCCCAGTTCCCCACCAATAACAAAGAAACACGTTTGTTGGTTTCCTGTGCACCCCTCTGGCATTTCTTTACACAAATATATGCATGTGGGTTCTCTTCACTTCTTTTCAGATCAATAGCCAATGGTCACATGTTCCTCCTCTCACTGTTCTGTCCCTTGTTTTTCTCATTATCCAGGTTGGAACCCCTTCCTAATAGTAAGTAGAGTGGCTGAATCTTCTTGGCAGGCACACCTGAGCCAGTGATCCCAGGGGGGTAACCTGCTCTACACTGGGGTCCCATGATGGCTGCATCTTCCCTGAAAATCAGCGGGTGCTTACCTATGAGAGGAAGGGACCCTCGGGCCTCTCTTAGGAGTGGTCCAGAGGCTGAAATGGTCTGGACAGCTGCGAGGGGCTGAATTCCTGTTCCCCTCCTGGGATGGGGACTCCACATTTTGTGAGGGACACTGAGGTCCTCATGCCCAGCACACATTTTGTCAGTGAGGCCTTCTTTGATTGTCATCTTATAATTGAGCCACCCTCCCTGCATTTCCTACCCCTATGTACTACTCTGCTTTTCTTCCCAATATGTCTCAAGGTCTGATGTGCTCTATATCTTACCTAGTCACCCACTTGTCTTCATCATACCCCCTCCCCACTAGAACGTAAGTCCATCGACAACTGTGTTTTCCTTTTTTTGCTCTATTTTCTTTACTCCCTTCAATGGATGATCCCAAATCAAAGACAACTTGTCTCCCCTCCCACCATCCCCTGAGTGCTCCTTCTGGTTGAATTCCCAGTTTTGTCTCACCCTCTACCCACCCCCCACTCCACTCCTGCAAAAACCTTGGTACAGAAGACATCCTGAGTTAGGGAGAAGGAAAGGCACCTGGGGCTTTAAAGGGTCATTGTGGGATGAGCAGATGTTTAGTGAATAGACGTTTGCTCTGCCCTACAGACAGGTCAGAAGAGGTCATCTCTGATAATCTATTGTGATGGACAAGACCCCTAATTCTTCAAGTTCTAGGAGGGGCAGACGTTTCTCTTCAGTCCACAAGGTCTTGGTTGCCTGTAGCTCAGAACAATGCGCATACCACAGAGGCACATCGTGGGACGGCGGGTCTGAAGGCCCACACAACCAGCACCCTTCATCACCTACAACTTCACAGCTTCTTTTTAGAAAGCATGCCCATCCTAAACAAATACTTCACACCCAATTAAACAGGCTCTTCTTTCCTCAGAGGGAAACCCCCATCTCCATGCCTGTGGCCCCTATATTCTTTTCTTGCTTCAAGTTTCACCCTTTAATACCCATTCCTGCATCCTTTGGTCTCATGTAGTTTTCTTCTAAGCCACCACCGCTGTTTATTTAAACTGGCTTTGTGTTTCTGCTCTCCTGCCATCTGTTCTTCATGTGTGTAGCTTCTTTTCTGAACATCTCTCCGGCCCCAAGACCAGTAACGATCACATGGCGACCTGGCATATTTCTAACCCCCAGCATGTAAGCTTCAGAATGTGTCGATCTGTCCTGGAGCGTGGACAGACCTGTTTTTTTTTCTTTCGAACAACTTTTCTTAGATACCAAGATAGGAAATGAAAAGTGGACAATTTGTGTGTATCTTGCATTTTCCACAATTGGCAGCCTCTGTTCATCCCTTGACAATGTCTCCTACCAAGGAAGTTTGTCCTGGTGAGATTCCTGCTCAAAACAGAAGGTGACTTCTCAATCAGAAATTCTAAAGTTCTAATGGCATGCTCTTAAATGTTGCCCATAATATGCATATGAAATAAATGTCTTTTTAGGACAATAAAGGGATTGTTGCTTTGTCATTCATCCTACTTGCCTGGTAAGCAACAGAGATCAGATTCGAACCCTTACAGGATTTTGTTTTGGCATTGTCGAGTTCTTCCTAAAGCTCGTTTATTTCCACAAAACTGTTGCCACTGTTGCCCATGAATTAAACCTCACTTGCTTTATCTAGTAGGTTCCACAACTGACCTACAAGCACTTGGATAATCTAGAGTAACCATAATGGTATATCTTTTGTTTTATGACAATAGATAACTTTAATAACTGTTGAATAAGCGCCTACTGCTGAGAACTATTTCAGGTATTTGGGAAACAAAAGGAGTAAGACATCCGTGTATATAACTATTATGACTTAATACAAATAAAGCTCTGTATGGTGAGAGAGAGAGAGAGAGAGAGAGAGAGAGGTGCTTTTATACTTAATTCCAATAATCCTGCGTCTGTGTATAAAGTGATCTGTTCAGGACCCTCCCCAACTTCATAGCCATCTGGCCCCGGGTACATAGGGCTACACCCCTACTTTCTCTCATCTTGGCGTTTAGGACTCATGGGTTCTTTATACCATCCTTTGTGTGTAGTGGACATTTCCATCATAGAAAATTAAACAATGATCTACAACCACACACCCACCAAATGGCTAGCATTACAAAAGACGACCATATAAGGAGGACATGAGCCCATGGGAGAGCTCCTTTGCTGCTGGTGGGATGTAAACCATGTAAACACTTGGGGGGAGAGGTCAGTGTCATCTTTTTATTAAATTAAACATCCATAATTTATGACTCAGAAATGTGTGCGTGTGTACATGAGACTGAATGCACAGGAAGGGTCCTAGAAGTGTAATTTGTAATAATGAAAAAGGGAAACACAAATATTTGCCAACATTATATAAGGTGTGGAAGGTAGCCTCTAGGATGGCCCCCAATGGGCCCCAGTTCCTGTTATTTAGGTCCTAGTGTGATCTCATCCCCGAGAGGGTGAGCTGGGCCCGACCAAATCATGTCCAGTGAACAGAATACAACAAAAGTGATGGGATGTCATTTCCAAGGTTAGGTTGCTTACCTTGGAAATGGTGGCTGCTGTCTTGCTGTCACTCCCTCTGGCTCGTCCCACTTTCAATGACGATGAAGACACTGTGTCCTGAGATGTGCTGTGGAGAATCCAAATGGCAAGAAACTGAGTCCTGTCTTCCGACGACGATTTAGGTCCTCAATGGAACAGTCTCTGGGAACCGGATCCTGCCAAAACCCACGTCAGTGACCTGGAAAGCTCATCCTTCCCCAGGCTGGGCTTGAGATACCCGAGGTCCCTGCCCACAATCTTGACTGCAGCCTATGAGGGACCCTGAGCCAGAGGAGCCAGCGAAGCCATGCCCAGAATCCTGAGCCACAGAAACTGGCAGATAGTAGATGTTGTTTTATGCAACTAAGATTTGGGGTAATTTGTTACCCAGTAATAGGTAATGAATGTGAATGATAAATAAGTTGTGGTATGTTCAGGACACTACACAGGAGTGGGAACAGGTGAAAACACATCTATGGCCCTAATGGACTTGAAGGATATTATGAATGAAAAAAGGAAAAAGATGTGTATGACTCTGTTTACATAAAGTTCATGTGTAAGTAAACAATACTGTTTGGGACTGCAAACATTGGTGACAAGATGATGAGGAAAATGCAAGGGAGTGATAAGGGAAGAGGTTCGTGGTCTCTTCTGGGAAAGGGAAGAAGGGAGGGGACAGAGGTATGGCTGGGAAACAGTGGAGGAGGGGGAAATGACATCCCAGCTAGGGGATACGCTTCCCCTCCCGCGCTAAAACACCAGGGCCGACGAGGGTGGGACTCGAACCCACGCGTGCAGAGCACAATGGATTAGCAGTCCATCGCCTTAACCACTCGGCCACCTCGTCCCCTCTCCCCTGTCCTCTGGGGTACATGGTCCCAGGCTTAGTTCTCCCGAACTCACCGGCCGTCTGGGGTGCAGAGGTCCTGGGACGTCACTGGGAGACGTGCGGGGAGGTGGGGCCGCGGGGCCGCGTCCTTCCTTCCACACATCGGGCGAGAACTTTCTACACGCTTCTGCCGGGAAGCGGTCGAGACGCGAAGGAAAGATGTGCGCGGGGCCTTGGCCCCTTCCCTGCGGCCTGATCCCTTGAGGGCTACAGGGGCTCAGGGTCGCCTCCGCGTCCGCGCAGGCGACCTCGGGGAGCGGGCGCATCCGACTCCTGACTGGGTGAGAAAACACGTCTGGGAACGAGACGCGGGTCTGCGGGGCGACGCCACCTCGATGCTCCGGGGGGCGCACACACGGACCTTTCACTCGTGGGCTAGCGTCCGGGTCACCGTGTTGGAGGGACCGTGCGCTCTGATCCCCCAAATACCTGTGTGCTTCTGCGGTGGCCTCTGGGGACAGGTTGCCCAGCTTGCCTCCCACTTTCCGAGGGGTGCGGAACTGAGAACCCGAGACTCTGCAGCGAGGAAACGATGAGGTGGTGGGGGTTTGGGGTTTTGATTGGCTTGTTTCATGGAATGAATGAAATGCACGTGAATAGACATGAGCCGGGATTAATTCTGACTCAGCAGAGGGAGCCATCAGGGCCTGGAAGAAAAGCAAGGTTTCCAGAGGCGGCGAGAGTGTGGGTCGCCGGCCTGCGGGGTGCGGGGCGGGGTTACGCTCCCAGGTCCTGAGTTTGGCTCAGGGATTATTCATTTTTATAAAAAAAATTCTATTTAGAAATTATTTCAAAAAGAAAAAAGTTGCAAAGATATTATATTTATACCACCAAGTTTATTTTCGTGTATGGAGTGAGGAGTGGACCTGATTTAATTTTTTTCCAAATAGCTATGTAATTGGCCCAAAAACCGTCGTGAGAACCGTTTTCTCCATGACTTGAAAAACACTTTTATCACGTACTATATGCAGTTGTGCCGATTTGGTCCTACCACACCAAGTCCTTACCTAGGCTGTTCCACCTGTCCCCATCATTGTCGCCACACACAACAAACCTCAGCTGTGTCACTTGTCCTCCAGCAGGTTCCAGGTGACAGAATTCCTGGACGAGAAGCCCCTAGTCCCTTTCCAGATACCTGCAAGCCCAGGGGTAAAGTTGTTACCCGGTGTGCACTCCACTGCAAACCCGGCAACCACTCACGGTGTGATGCGACCTCTTGAGTCCTGGTGGACAAAACAGCAAAGGGTGTGCCAGGATGCAGCCCTGTCTGCACTCCTGAGAACTCTGAATTGTCACCTGCGCTTAACCCAGCTGTGGGAAACCACCTGGGAGCCTTTTGCATGGCTATTGCGTAGGAAGAATATTGTCATGCAAATTTCAGACCTTCTGGATACATAGAAAGACCTCTAGGAAAAGTAGTTGGACGGCCTAGTGTGGAATCAAGAAAACCAATGTGTGGAAACAAGAAAACCAATGAAATGAAGAGATGGTTCTTTTGAAAATCCAACAAGAGGGACAAAATTTTAGCTAGACTGAACAAGAAAAAAGAGAGACGAAAATTAGTATAATCAGGAAAGAAACAAGACATCACTACTGATCTTGCAGAAATTAAACACATCATAAGGGAATAGTATGAACGTTATGTTAACAAATTAGACAATTTAGATGAAATAGAAAAAAAAACCCCAAGTACGTAAATTATAGACATGAACACAAGAAATAGAAATTAGTAAGTAAAAAAGAAAAAGTCAGTACTCAATCTTTCAACAAAGGATAGCTCAAGCCCAGATGAGCCCACTAATGAATTCTATTAAATATTTAAAGACAAAACAATATCAGTTCTTCCAAACCTGTCTGTCTGGTCACGAAGTAGACATGAAAGCAAGGAGGAAAGGGATGCTGTCGCTGTTGGAAAACGATGCTCCAGGTGAGGCTCGAACTCACAACCTCGGCATCACTCGCACATATACTGCCGTATAAGTACCGCGCGCTGACCGATTGCGCCACTGGAGCATTCACTCTCTACTTCCGGTCACTCATTACTCGGCCCACGCGGGAATCCCTGCGTCTCTGTTCGGGTGTAGATGTGCCCGGTGTACCAGGCATCCCTGAGCCCCGCCTCTCGCGCACAAAGGAGAGCTGGAACCAGCCACGGACCCCTCTGGGCCACCCATAGTGCAGGCGCGGAGGGAGGGAGGACACTTCCAGAACGACCGGCTGACCCCTATGCCTCCCGCGTCCCGGGAGGACCTTCGTGGCCGAGAGGCGAGCGAGCCCCCTGAGGCTGCACGCGTCCCGGAACTCTGTCCTCAGGAGCTCTAAGCGCCCGGAAGAACGGAAGTGGGCGACGCACGCGCGCAGCTCCCCCCGGAAGTCGAGAAGTCCTGCGCGCTCTGGGGTTCTGGCTGTGACTTGTGATCCTGGATCCCGACAGAGTGTTGCTAGAGGCTGAGGGTTTTAATAAAAAGCCTGACTAGGGGTAGAATGTACAGGGTTCCTCCCCGCCCCAGTCTCTCCCCAGCGGCCAGAAGCCCCGAATTCCCCGCGGACCGGGGGAAAGGGCCAAAGTCGCGTGTCTGTTCTCGGGCTCGGATGAGGGGTCAGCCCCGCTTCTCTACCTGAACCCGGGGCGGGAAGTCCTGTTCTGGGCAGGGCTTCCCCTTTGTGGGTTGGCCACTGTCCGGACTCACGGGAGCCCAAGGCCAAACCTGCCCCCTTTCCTCCCACCCCCTTTATTTTTAACTTAAATCTCAGTCTCGTAGTCTTCCAGTCAGTCCTGGAACGCGTGTTTGAGTCATGAGAATCTCACAGTTTGCTTCAGTGTTTATCACCCCTGCCTGCACATTAGAATAACCTGGGGAGCTTTTAAAAATAATAGTAATACCAAATTTTTGAAAAGACAATTCCCGGAACGGCTTCCGATGTTTCTGACTTAATTGGTTAGAGGTGCGTCACGAGGGTCTGGCGGCACCCGAGCTTTCTCGTGGCGACTTTCTCCTCCTTCGCCCGCTGAGCAGTAGGTGAACACCTCGCTCTTACCCGGCGGTCTTTGAGAGGGTGCCCTTTGAGTCTGGGTTCCAACGTTAATGACTGACTTTCCTTGTGTGCTGAGCCGCCGGAAATAGTGAATAACAGACACGCGCACATCTGCTCCTAAGCGAGAACCTGGAGGAAAAAGGGGTGTGGTATATGGGGAATTAGCTCAGATGGTAGAGCGCTCGCTTAGCATGCGAGAGGTAGCGGGATCGACGCCCGCATTCTCCAAGTTTTCCCATGCGTCACCTCAGTTTTCCGGGTGGCACCCTCAAATTTCCCGATCCATTTTAGTAAAAGACAAAGTTGGGGACGTTTTGAACACAGCAGTCACTTGGCCACTATTTTGGATTTTGAACTATGGGCATGTACAACACTGCTGATGGGCCTAAGTTGGATATATAGGTCTACCAATTTCTAATTCGTTTTCTGTTTCTCCAGAGCTGTGATCCCACAAGGGCGAGATACACCAAGAGCCAGAGCATATCAAAACGAGGAAATCAAGAATGGTCAGAATGCCACGGAGTGCCATTGCTAAAACTGGTATTTTAGAACGCGCTATTTAGCTGTACATGCCAGGGAGACCGAAAGTGCTGAAGCGGGGAGTGGATGGTCCCGTGTCTATCTTTATCCTTCCAGCTCTTGAGGTCTGGGGTCCGAAGATTCCATCTGAATCAGTGGGCCGCCTGGCCCAGAGCAGCTCCCCAGTGAACAGTGACTGAATGAGTGGAAAGGAACTGGATGATCATTAAGAATAGTGGTCAGTGTTTAGCAAGTCAGTGGGTGTCAGGTTTGAGGGAGATGAGTCAAGCCCAAAAGACCAGCACAGAGGAGGCTGGGGATTTGAGTTTTGGTGTATAGAAGAGTGAGCTGTTGGGGACAGGAAGAGAGGCGATGGGCTGGGGTAGAGAAAGGGTTCACATGTGCAACTCTGACAACCTGTTGCTCAGTTCAGGCTTTGCCACTCCTCAGCTCTGGGACCTTGGGAACATGACTTCTCCGAACCTCTGTTATATCTGGAAAAGGCAGATAATGGTACATAGTTTTGTGGCCAAAATTCAATTGCACTATGTGAGATAATCTCCATAAATCTCTTAGTATACTTAATGCCACATAAGAGAAAAAAAGCAGGGAGGCTTTTTATTAAATTCAGTTTGTGTTTTTTGTATGGAGAATGTCTCCAGTCATGCAGATGCAAATGGAGATGTAGAGTAAGACAGAGAAGTGTGGACTGGAGACAACGTGGAGGACGATTTATTCTGTCAGTCAGTGAACTAATATGAGCCAGGCACCTCCTATGTTTCAACAAAGGAGACCCTGGAAGGTATGAGAGGGACTGAGACCTTGGTGGGCAGGACAAACAACATCATTGGAATGCAAGAGCAGCAGAAGACAACACAGTTGTCCCTGGTCCCACAGCCCAGAGGGTCCCATCGTGGGGTGATACCATCCCCAATGCAGCACTGGCTTGTATGGAGTGACATTCCACCAGGATGGATTGTGCTCTTTAGAAACCAGACAGTGATAATGTAGCAGCACCTGGAAAATAATATTTACTATATTTTTGGTGACAGCTGTGGCAAAGTGCCCTCTTAGCGCAGTAGGCAGCGCGTCAGTCTCATAATCTGAAGGTCCTGAGTTCGAGCCTCAGAGAGGGCACATACTTTTAAACCTGGTCACAGTCCACCTGGACTAATTAATGTGTTTGCCAAAAGGACAGGTCCATGCTGGGTTAAATGGAACACAAGGAAAAACTGGCACAAGAGGACAATAAGCATTTCAAAACTGATCCCATATTCACCTGCATGGGAAAGTCACTTTGGGACTTTCTTGGCCTTCCCAGGGCTTTCACTGAAATGATTGGTGGAGAGTCACATCACACCAGGAACCACAGGCCACATTCCAGGACCTTGTACTTTTTGGCAAAGTGCTCAGCACTGTTGAGGGAGCCATGTAAACATAGTGGTTGGAAGCACAGGCTCTGGTTTTTCAGACTGTTTGTATTTCAGCTTCACCAGTTACTAAATGTGTGATCTTGGGCAAGTTACCTAATCTCTCTCTCTGTGCACCAGTTTCTCCTAAGATAAAAATAGCAATACACAGCTCACAGAATTTTTGTTGCACATTAATGAGGTAATACATGTAAAGTGATTAGAACAGTGTCTTGAACATATCACATACTCAAGTCGTTATTAAAATTAATTATTTCAAATATTAAGAAGACTCTGGATAGAGTATTTCGGTCTTACTGAGAAGTTTTTGTTAAAAACAAACATGAAACTAAGCTGCATCTCCTCTGGTTAAGAATTCAGGTATTAGGACCGCTGATTTACCTTGAACATGTCACTGTTACAGCCACTGACGGCCTCTCACCGCGCCCTAACCCAGTATTTTGCTCACAATCCAAGCCCTTGCTCACCTGGCCCAGGCTTTAGTCCTCTATGCTTAGTCCTCTCCCTTTCCCTTTGATGTCTGAGGGCTTTTAAAAACCTTTCCTTCATTTAACAACTGACCAGGGAAATTCCATGTGTAAATTTCACTCCGAAGAAAAACCTCCTTTCTGAAGCAACCCAAACATAGCTGATTCCAGCCCAGAAACACAATCGGAAACGACTGAGGAATCTCCTGATGCCAGAGCAGCCCTGCCGCCCTCTGTAGGGGTCGCCACCCTACAAGGCCACCACTTCCCTCTCCAGACTTTCACCCATCCCTCGGGACACATCTTTGGTGACTGAAGTGCAGCTTCCGCGGTGCTTTTGTTACCGAACTCAAGAGGTCGGCCGCTTTGGGGTGTCCTATTCAAGGAGACAGCGTTGTCATTAGGTAGATTTATTTACTTGTGACAAGTAAAGGACACTGGGGGTTCACATCCACAGCTCTGTGTCCCGGAAGCGGGAGGCTCAGCCGGAGCTTATACACACTATTTGGTTAATTACAAGTTGGCTTCTTGGCAGTCGGCTAACCTTACCCGCTGAGTTCCGGTCAGGCTCATCCGGTTACAGTTGCGTCTGCAAGATAACTGTGCCGTGTTTCAACATTTAGCAAGAAAAGCATTTAGTGAGAACCGCCCAGACCTTGAGGCCCCGTCCTGTCTCTCACTTTAGGATCCTCCACACCATCTGGAGCCTTCCGGGGGTTTTTCTCCTGTTTGGCGGCATCCATCTGTGCGACTCTACTCCTGGCTGGAGTCCTCTTTCAACAGCCTTGAAGAAAGAACAGAAGTCGCCAACTGCTATACAAATAGCCTGCTTCTTCTACATCCGGGCCCTGCGCGCCGTCCGGAAGGCCGCCATACCCGCGTTGGCTCCGCCCAGAAACGCCAAGGAACCCCAGGAGCATGCGCTCCAGGGCCCCGCCCCCTTCCCGAGCCTCGGTGTGATTGGCCAGAGGCGGCGGAGGAGAGCCCGGTCTCCGGGGCGCTGTGGCCACGTGACTCGCGGGGCGGGGTCGCGCCGCCGCTTCCAGTCCGGCTGAAAGGGCTCGCGCAGCCGGCCTCCTGGGTCCTGAGAGCGCCCACCGGACGGCCTGGCCCCGGCTCCCCTGGCCGCGCCGCGCGGAGGGAACTGCTCCTGGCTCTCGTCGGCCCCAGGTTTGCTTCCCCTCCTTTCCCGAGGGTGGGCCCTTGTGTCCGCCGCCGCAGAGCCTGCGGCCCCGGGAAGCCCAGATCCGAGTGTCCGAGAGTAACCGGAAGTGCCGCCGAACGAGGGGCGGCGCCGGTGGCTGCGGGTGAGCGCGGCCGCGGGGCCTGGGAGGAGCCTGGCCTGCGGGGCCCGGGGCGGGGGGGGCGCGGCGGCACCGGAGACCCCGCGGCTTCGGCCGGGTGGGAGCAGCCCGGTTCCTCGCGACCCAGCTGCTCTGGGACCCCCTGACCCCGGACTGAAAGGCGGTCACTGCAAAGTTGAAAGAAGAGAAGCTCAGTATAGTCGCTCCTGGAGACAATAATAGTAAACGCTGCCAGGCACTTTTCTAGCGATGTGTCTTTCATATTGGGGAAAAACCCAAGGACGTTATATGGAGTTCCTCCATCCCCATCTTTAGGGAGAGATTCGTTATGTTGTAACCGAATCTATATGCAGAAGAATCTGGTTTGTCTAAACATTCCATAACCATTTTTGGAAACCTGCATTATATATAACTTTGTGTTCCACACATTTATCAGCGACGTCTTGGGGTTTATAGTGGAAGAACGGGTCCTTGTCCTTAGAAGTTGAGATAATACAAACAAAAAACAATTAGCAGAGGGGAAAAAACAAGAAAACCGTACTCAGGGCTTTATAAAGTAAGCCATTATCTAGAAGTATTCTTGATGTTTTGTCTAGAACCAGTGGTTACCAGTGACAGGTACTTCTTGCAGGAGAGAGAGTGTAAGCAAAGTGGGAAGAGGTAGGATATGGTTGAAGGATGGAGACCAGACTGGGGAGTAGGTGGGACCAATACTCAGATGTCCAGCTCCAGAAAAATTAATAAATTCCATAAACTTATAAATTTCTACATCATTAATATCTGCTCTAGGAGACGGAGGGATTGTGTTGTGCATAGTTATGGACTAGAGGCCTTTTGGAGCCAAAAGGAAGACAGTCCCGAGTCCTTGTTCCAGTGGCAAGTGGCATCCCATGCTGTGTTTCTATATTGTGGATTTTGGAGGGAGACGAGGGAATGGGAAAAGTGACATGGAAAATGGGAATGACCCCTTTTTAGCTTCTGAGGTAGCAGAATGATAAAACTGGGTCCTGTCCCACCAATTTAAGTATTTATACTTCTTTCCAACGTGCATATTCACAGTAGGCTTGTAGTACTTGCATCTTGATTTATTTGCAGCCCCAAAGAGGCAGTATGCCCCGTGCTACAGCAGGCGCTGCAGTCAGAAGATAGCAATTTAAATCCTGGCTCTACTGCTAACTAGCTTATTTAACTGCCCTAAGCACGAGGCTTTCTCTCTGTGAGGTGCAAACATAGGTAATAACACCTATTTTACAGAGTTCTTGGGAAGATTAAATGGGACAGCCCATGCAATCAATGGCAAATAAGTAAGATAATCCTTAGCCTAGGGCCTGATAGGGTAAGAATGATCTGTTTTTTAGACAGTGCTCTCTGGGCTTTATATGCTTGTCCCATACATCCTTTATAAGGATAACCTTGAGCTTTGAAGTTCTATATTCAGCCTGTGTGCTCGCACTTGATTGCCTGCTTGCTCATTCTGTGCACTCTGACCCTCACCGTGGAAGAGAGAACCAGTCTCTTCCTAGGATGAGGTAGGAGAAACCTCTCGGAGGAGGGTTCCCTGAAGCTAAGACTTAAAGGATATCTTCAGCTTTGGAGATGCACCAGCCAGGGCTACTAGCCGAGCCTGTTGTTGCGTTGCTACTGGGGCCCCAAGGATGATGATGGCCCTTTTTCTTGTGCTGGTATTTGCTTATTTATATGTTTAGTTCATTCAAGTAAGATATTCTAGATGCTAGGGATATTGCAGTGAACAAAAGACTAAGTCCTAACCCTAATGGACCATATGTTCTAGTAGGAGAGAGAAACAAATTAACAAATGTAAACTATATACCACAAAGTTGGGTGAGGACAAGTGCTATGGAGAGAAATAAAGCAGGTATGGGGACATGGCTATTTCAGATGAAGTCGTCAGGGTGTGCCACTTTGAGGAAGTAATTCTCAGTCAGAGACTTGAATCAAATAGAGGAGCAAGCTACCTGGGGAAAGAGCATTCTAGGCTGAAGGAGCCAGTGCGAAGGTTCAGCTGCAGACAGGCGGAGGTGTGCATCCCAGTGGCAGAGCCGCACGTACCTGAGTGTGACAATTGAGTATTTTGCACCAGGGAAGTGTTATGGTCTACTTTGAGTTTGGAAAACTAGACTATTTAATTTTCTAGGTGTTGACATCTAAAAGACTTCGATATAAAGAAAACTGTTTCCTTATTATTATTTTCTTCTTGGTGCCCCACAGTTATTGGCTATTTGGGGCAAATATGATACCCTGCGCAGATAACTTTAGGAAATCCTCTGAGTCATTAGCAGGCTACGACCAAGCTCAGAATCCTTTATGTCCATTCTGTGCTCCTTTGGCCTTAACTGTAATGTGCATCTGAAAAGGCCAAACTCCCTGAAACCTGCCATCTTGTACTAGCTATTTGTCTATATGCCTGCATTATTCCTTTTCCTCATAACATTTCTCCTTAACTGTTTTTCTAGTTTTTCCATAATTGTCATATTCACCAATAACTTGCTGAGTTATTTTATTATTTAGTTAATTATTTTAAATGGATTTTGAACAAGGCTTTACACAAGAGGCAGGCACAGAGGATGGGCTCGGTGATCTTAGGGTTTTGTGAATGTGAAGATGGAATTAAGGAAATAAGTCGCCATCTGTTGAGACCCAGGCATTGAGCTGAGTCCTTTACTGACAGTGTGGCAGCTCTCACTGCAGCTCCTTGCAGCATGTAATCGTATCTTATCTGCTTTATCAAAGGCAGAATGGAAGCCGGAGGACATTAAGTAACTTATCCACGTTCTCATAGCTACAAAGGAGCACAGTGGGAACCCGAACCAAAATCTGATTCCAGAGCTTGGACATTCAATTTCCTAGCGCAGTATTCCAACTCAGCTGCCTGTTCTTTAAAAAGCAAAATGAAATACCTTTTAATTTTGAAATAATTTGAGACTTACAAAAGAGTTGCAAAAAGAATGTCCATGCATCCTCTGCCCACAGTCCCTGAATGTTAACATTTTACTATGTTTGCTTTATGAGTCTGTCTGCATCTCTCTCTATGCAGATACGCATTTACATCTGACTCAGCAGTCCCTTTTCTAGAAATTGACTCTGAAATACACCACCAACAATATGAAAATACACATCCATAAAGTTATTCATCATAGCAGTGTTTGTAACTTGAAAATACTTAAAACAACTTAAATGCCCATGTGTAAGGAAGTGGTCGAATAAGCTTGGTATATCCACATATAGTGGGGAACTAGGCAGCAATGAAAGAGAATGAAGAAAACCTTTACAGCTTGATGGGGCCTGATTTCCAGGATGTTGTAAATTTTAAAAAGCAACAGTGTAAAAGAGTATGCTACATTTTGTGTAAGCATGTGTTGGAGTTTTGTTAGTACTTTTCACACTGATACTGATACTGGGCTGTAAAATTTTTTTATACTCTCTTCATCCGGTTTAGTTATCAGTGTTAAACTTTTTTTCACAAAAGAATTAGAAGTTTTTCTTCATTTTTAATGCTCTGGAAAACATTTATGAAGCATTGGGTTTATTTGGTGTTTGTAAGTTTGTTAGAATTCCCTTATGAAACAATCTAGGACTAGTTTTTGTGTTTTTTTTTGTAGGATACTTCCTTAATAACTTTTTCTGTTTATTCTGTGCATATTGGTGTTTTAAAACTTTCTGTCTAATGGGGTTGATTTGGGTTAATTGTGTTTCCCAAACACTCTTATTTCCTAGATTATCACATACATCAGTGTAGAAGTCTGCAAAGTGGTCTTTATGTGTATGTGGGTTTGTTTGTTCTTTTTCTTTCTGTTTTGGTGGTTGTTTATTTCTTATTTTGTAAATGTGTGCTTTCTCCGTTTTTTCTTTATTAAGTTTCCTAGTAGTTATTTATTTCTTTAGGGTTATCAAAATAAGGATTTTTGATTTATAATTACGTTTATTGTTTTTCTCTTCAGTTCATTGATTTCCACTTTTATCTTTATTTTCTTATTTGTTTTGATGTTATTTTTTCTTAGCTTTTTGATTTGAGAAGTTAGTTTGTTCATTTAATTTTTTTCATAAAAAAGTATTTGACTAAATATTCCTTTGATCACTGCTTTAAATTTGTTCCATAGATTATAATATAAACTTTTCAATTATCAGTATTTACAAATTCTGTTAGTTTTTCATTTTCCTGTTCACTGAAGAGTTATTTTAATAGTTTGTTTTTTCCCCATGGTGGGGGAGGCTTTTGTTATTTGATATTTTAATAAATTTCTAGTTTTACTGCAGTGTTGCTTATGTCACTTTATGGAATTTATTGACGCTTTCTTGACAACTAAATAAGTGACAGATTTCATGACTGATTCATATGTGCTTCAGAAGAAAGTTTATTCCCTATTATGAGGGTGTATATTTCTATAGATACTCCTAAGATTTACTTACTAATTAGATTATTCTGGCCTTCTGCATCGTTACATATTTTTGGTCCACCTTGTATGTCTTTTTACTGACATGACATGTTTTCTTATGATGAATGTTTTTTATCTGTGTTTCTTGGTGTTTGTTGTACCGGTAGTGTTTTTGCTTTATGAAGCTGACTGCTTTGTAACATATAATCGTAACTGTTAACAAGTTTTGCTGTGATGACGGCTTTCAATTACAAAGGGTCCTTCATCATGTGTTTGGCTTGCACTACACTTTGCCTGATAATCGTGAAGAGAAGCCCTACTTTTATTATTCCCATTTGCCTGCTGTTCCTTTCCCATCCCTTTATTTTTAGGCTTGCTGAATCACTTTGTTTTAGGTGTCTCTTGGATTTAGCACATAGTTGGGTCTTGCTTTGTGAAACATGGTCAAGATCACTTTTGATAGGGGAGCTAAATTCATTCATATTGATGTGATTGATATGTTTGGTCTCAACTCTACTATATTGTTTATGTAATATTTGTCTTGCTTTTTCCTACATGATGTGTTTTCATTGTTCTTTCACTTAAAAATATTTTAGAACGTTTGATTTTTGTTACAATGGCTACCTGTGAACTTGAATCATTTTTAATGCTGTGAGTCCCGTTTTCTTATTTGACATTTAATCGTTTGGTTTTCCAGCTTTTAATAGTATCCTTTAACTCCTGCCATTAATGCAGTAATCGGTGAGGTCATTTCACTTTGTTCTTTTCCTCTTTCTCCTCCTCCAACTTTTAGTTGAATTATTTCTGTTATTAGAACAGACCGTTTCACAGGATTGCTAATTCAGCAGGTCTTTCCCACTGTTGCCATTGTGGTCAAGTTTTTAAGACTGGATGGCATTTTAGAAGCTAGTGGGGAGGTAGGTTGTGCATTTAAAAGTTTTTCTTTTATTTATTTAAAAATTTTTCCTTCATCTTGAAGGACCTTAAATTCCCTTTGTTGCCTTTCTCCGTCCCTGCGGCCCACAGGGTTCCTTTCCCTTCCTTTCGACTCTTCCTTCCCCAGAATTGTCATTCCAGGCTGTCTGTGCAAGTCCAGCACACCGCCTCTGGTCCTTGCATCCTGCTCTGATCAGAACTCTTCACACTCTGGTCTGTAGCGTGGGTTCTCTTTCTGACGATGAATGCTAGATTGACTTTGCTACCACTGACCCCCTCTGGTCACCCCCTCCCACTTGCCCTTGCTGCACGAGCGAGCGGCTGGGTGTGGTGCACGTGGGTTTTGTCTGGTGCTTTTTCTTCTTGTTCTCGTTGCTTTTAAAGGATGTGCTGGGAGATGTGGATTTCTGCAGCCACCATACCCCCCTCCCTTTGTTTCCTTACCATGTTCTTTATATTTCTTCTTTCAGAGACGTTTTGTTCTTTTTCCATATTTAAGTCAGATTTCTGTCCACGGACTGAAGTCCATTTTTAATCACTGGCGTGGAAGCTCATAGGTCTTCTGAAAAACACCAGTTGAATTACATTGTATAGTTTCTCTGACGCCTGTGATTCAGCCTGTATTGAATTCAGGCCAGAGGACACAGAGGGGACAAAGAAAATAGTAAACTCACCGCCAGCTGCATTGCTTCTTTGATCTACGCTTTCTTTTCGGAGTCCTCAAACTGCTGCGCCATGCGTTCTGTGCAGGTTTCAGGGGTGGGTTCAGTGGGCAAAGCCTCTGGAATGTGTTTCCTGCACGTCACCCAGAACCACGAAGCACGTCGTCTTAGCGGTAGCCATGGACTAAGTATCATGGAGCACCTCCGCTGTGTGTCCCCATATGCTGTCTGGTCGGAGTAGTCCCATGTTTGCTTCTGGGCCCTTGGAAGCAGAAAGGCTGTTGGGGGAACTGAAAGTCTCCGTGACCTAGAATAAGGCAGGTTTAAGCTGTTGAGGGAAGAAATCAGTGGACAAGTCTGGCTGGCTGACTTCTTATGCCCACAATTGGAGTGCCTGCTTAATTGTTTACGTCAGAAATAGAAATCAAGATAGGCTGTTGTAAATTTTGAACCACAATGGTGACAGCTGCAGGCCCTCCAGCGAAGGGAGGGTGCTGACGTGGCCCCCAGCACACCCTGTACTGCCACTTGTTCTTTACATCAGGGCAGCCTGCATTCTCCTGGGAAGATGCCGCCTGGGTGTTTCCAGTGAGTTGAGTGTTAGAGGATCTTTCCTTCAATGTTGTTAATAATCCCAAGGATGGTTTATAGATTCCTTACTGTCTTTTTTCTTCAGAGTCCTGTGGAATAGTTTAAGATTATGATTATTCTTTTCAGAATTGAACGTAAGGGACTGTGTAAGAAAACCCCTCTGGTCTTTTTAAGGACACTGTAGTTTACCCATTTTCAGGTTCTTTGAGTGAAGTGATCTGGTGCGAAATCTTCCCATGTATGACTACTTATGCTTTCTCATTCTTGTGTTTTACAGAATGCTATCTGCCTTGAGAAATCAAATTCTCAGGACCAGGAAGTAAATGCTGCTTTTCATCCATTTGGATTCTAGGTGAGCTTGTTTCTCCAGTTTCTTCTTTTGAAATGTACCTTCTCTCTCCCAGCCTGTGTCCATTGCAGCGGCTTCTACCCTGCGGCATTCAGCCGTTCTTCACCAGATAAGGACACAAGCAGAATTTCAGGAAACTGCTTATCAAGCACCAACTGTGCCTGGCACAGCTCTGTGTACCAAGGAAAGAGCAGCCAGATTTTGGCCACAGACAATAAGTGAATTACATTTGTAGTGTACTAGGTGACAAGTGCCGTGGAGAAAAACAAAGCAGTGGGGTAGCGGGGAGCTGGGGCTGGCACACTCATTACTGGCCCCGTCTTCATTACTCAGACGAAGCCAGGTGAAGAGGAAGAACCTGGGTTTGATATCACCCATGAAAGAAACAATCCTCCCTGGGCCTTATCCATGTGTTTTGCCAATTGGTTTCACATTAGCAAGGAGGAATGTGATTTTAGCCCCTGAAAACCCTAGAGCACTTACAGACTCTGATGTAGAATTCCTGTTTTCTGCAGTGACTAATTTTGAGCATTCTTTTCTTAGTGATAGGAATATAAATATTTCTCCTCTGTCTCACAGGGTTGGAAATACCAAGTAAGAAATTCATGTATATGATGCTGGAAACTTGTAGAGACGAACGGCTCATGACTCAAAGGCCTAAAACAGGTATATCTTTCACATTCTTATCAAGAAGACGACAATGAAGAAAATGATGGGTCAAGACGACCAGTGGAAAACTCCCTAGGAGAGAGCCATAGAGATGTACACGTCAGAAGAGAGAGGTGATCAGAGAACTCAGAAAAGGAAAGTATACCATGTGTGCCCTCAGAAGGGTCAAAAGATTTTTATTCATGTGCATGACTTTACTCAGATAGATGGTCAGACACACCAGGGCCGTGAGTGTGAGCAGAACTTGTGTGAAAACCTTGCTCTGATTATGTGTGAGAGAACCCACACTGGGGAGAGACCTTGTCGATGTGATATGTGTGAGAAAACCTTCATCCAGCGCTCAGATCTTATTTCACACCAGAGGATCCACAATTATGAGAAACCTTATAAATGTAGCAAATGTGACAAGAGCTTCTGGCACCACCTAGCCCTTTCAGGGCATCAGAGAACACACGCAGGTAAAAAATTCTACACATGTGATATTTGTGGCAAGAATTTTGGTCAGAGTTCCGATCTGCTTGTCCACCAGCGAAGCCATACGGGCGAGAAACCGTATCTGTGTAGTGAGTGTGATAAATGCTTCAGCCGAAGTACAAACCTCATTAGGCACCGAAGAACTCACACCGGCGAGAAACCATTTAAGTGTCTGGAGTGTGAAAAGGCTTTTAGTGGGAAGTCGGACCTCATTAGCCACCAGAGGACTCACACTGGCGAAAGGCCCTACAAATGCACTAAGTGTGAGAAAAGTTACCGGCACCGCTCAGCCTTTATTGTGCATAAGCGAGTTCACACGGGGGAGAAGCCCTATAAGTGTGGGGCCTGTGAGAAGTGTTTCGGCCAGAAGTCGGACCTTATCGTCCACCAGAGAGTGCACACGGGCGAGAAGCCGTACAAATGCCTGGAGTGCATGCGGAGTTTCACGCGGAGCGCCAACCTCATCAGGCACCAGGCAACGCACACGCACACTTTTAAATGCCTTGAGTACGAGAAAAGTTTTGGCTGTGCCTCAGACCTCATTGTGCACCAGAGAATTCACATGGGTGAGAAAGCACACGAGTGGTCTGCGTGTGACGGCAGCTTCCTCCTGGGCATGGGCTTCGTGGCCCAGCCGAAGAGGAGAACTCAGGCGGAGGAGTTGCATTATCAGTGCAGCGTGTGTGACAAAGGCTCCCGCCAGAGCCCAACCCTCCTGCAGCAGCAGACAGTCCACATCGCCGAAAAACCGTACGTCTGCAATGTGGGAGACACGGGGCTTGAACTCAGCCCCCCACCCGCGTCAGAAGCCTCAGAAATGGCTGGGCCGGACAGGAAGCTGTAACTGCCTCAAAATGTGTGTGCGTGTCCGGGAACTCACTAAGGTGAAGAGCTGTAAGCAAATGGCAGGCTTTCCCCAGCGCGCAGCGCTCACTGGGGACCCAGGAACCTGTGCTTTGCCGACAACAGCCCTAACAGAACCGCCCTCAGCCGCTCCGACCAGAAGCCTGACCAGGGCTGAGCCCGGGATTCACCAGGTGGGGAACTTGGCAGGGCCGTGAGCGGGAGCGCCTTCTCGCAGTGCCCGAGGGGTTCACACCAGAGGACAGACTTTCAGGGCTCCAGCGTGCACAGCTTCCGGGTCGAAGCCCCAGCGCGGGTGGAAAGGCGCTCTGACCCAGCTAGAACCTTCTTAGCCGGCAGAGCAGCCAGTGGTGAAACTTCAGCTATTTGTCTTGAATGTGGCAAAGACGTTAGATGGAGAGCTTCTTGGGTTTGCAACAAAAAAGGCCAATTTGAGGAAAGACCTTGTGACGTGTGAAGAGAAGAGCCGTCAGTGGTCAGCCCCTGGGGACACCAGGGGACTGACTGCCATGAGTTGGAAACCCCACACGCACCTGACTGAAAAAAGCCTTCTAGAAATCTCTGCCCTGCCGGGCCCCAAAGAAGCTGCTCTGCAGAGAATCTGGCTGTGGTGAGAGATTCAGGTGTGGACTGTGTACATACAGTAGGTTTGAGAACAGCCGGCTCAGTTAGTTTTCCTATGTAGTAGAGATGACTTTTAATGGAGTCAGTATAGAAAGTTGTTCAGATCCCCAGAAGCCTGTTCTGGAGGCGCTAGGACAGGTCAGAGTAGGCCTGAGGGTAACTCAGGGAAAGATGCTTTTCTTTCATCTGAACCACTTAATGATTGCTTTACTCTTTCTCAAATTTGGAAATCCAATAAAGGAAAGGACTGGAACCTTGTTACAGAAGGTGTGGCATGTGTTACTGTTGGGGAAAGGATCCTGTTGGCTTTGCCTCTTGGTTTTTAATCCGTGGCTGGACTGGGGACGAGTGTGATGGTGGTATGCGGAACTTGCTGGTAGTGAAAAGAACTACACAGCTGGGGAGTAGTTAGTTATCCCGGTCACAACTCCCCAAGTTTCCCCTTTGGAGAACCGACCTCACAGAGGCAGAATACCCAACTTTTGATTTAGTAAGTTGAGACCTGCACTCAAAAGCTCCCTTTCCCTAAAATGTCTTTCAGAGTATCACTGGTATTTGCAATTTCCGCTTTAGAGATTCATCTCTTTTCAACTCAGAAATGCAAATTCCAGGATAATAGTTCTGATGTTGCTGGTACCACATTTTGCTGATTCGATGTATCGTGTCGCTTTCTGTCATAAGGTCTCCCCTCAACTCCTTGCAGAATGGCTAAGGGGAGACAAAGAAAGCTGAGGCCTGCACAGGCACATTCACACAGGACAATGCATTGTCAGCGGGGAGCTGTACTTGATTTTGACTATCCTGACTCCAAAGCTGGTGTTCTTTTTACTCTATTCTCCTCCTGTTTATAGTAAATTCAGTCCCATAACGATATGCCTTTCATTTATTTCAGTTCTGACAAGAGAATACTTTTTATTCCCAGGGAAAGGATTGAAGTCACCACAATATAAGGTATTTATTTGGCTTGGAATGTAGGATTCTAAAAGCTAGAAGGGAAAGTAGTTGGCAAATTCATCAGAAGGATGAGCACTTATTTAACAGGATAATTATTATCTTTAACGTTCCCTAGGAGTACTAGAACTAATGGACACTTCTGAGCGGTTCTCCCCTCGGTTCTCCCCTCCGACGGACACCTAATAAATACCTAAGGTTCCTACAGTACTTGGGACTGGACTGGTGAATAAATATTTTGTTGCTAGTCTGAGTCCTCTGGTTTTTCTCTGCAAACCCCTGAATTGCAGGGAGCATTAGCCTTTGGACTCAGACAGGTGGCCAACTGCCACTTTGTGTGTGGCTCTCAGCTCTGGTCCCAGTAACTGGGTGACTTGCATGACCTTAGGGTCAGTGGGTGCAGCTCACAGTGATAATAAGGAATCTGGTCCAGGGTGCTTTTTCTTTTAGCAAACAGATCCTGGATGTTTATTCGATCTGATGTGTTTTAGTAACTTTCATAAATAGCTTTTATGCCATGAAAACATAACAGTGTAACAACACACACAAGGTGCATTTGTTTCTCCTTGGTGAAAATCATGCCTAGCAGCTAGTCTATGTCTGATCATTGTAACACTAAAATAGTACGGGTGTGTGATGTGGTGGTGGTGGAAATTCATGCTCTGGCTACCCATTAGCCATCAGAGGGCCTGCAGAAGGAGACAGAGTTCGTACCATTGGCAGGGTGACAACTCTGTTTCAGCTAATCTCACTGGTCTCTAGTCTTTAAATAAATTAAGGATGGACCACCCCTCAAACAGAGAACTGTGGGGTATGAAAACAGGTCTGAGGGCTTCTAACCCTGGGGAAGGGTGTTGGTATTATTCATGTAGAACAACCTGAGGGTGGGAAGGGCCACTTGGGAGCCTGTGACCAAAACTAGGTGACTCCTGGGACGGATGGAGGTTCTCCCGAGACAGTGCTAACCTACCTCTCTCCCTCAGGTAAGTAGTTAGAGTAACTGCCAAGACCAGACCAAACGAGACACTTGTATTCAGCCAATGTATTCCTATGCTTTAATGCTTCTGTCTTCCCTTCTTAAATAAACATTTGTTCTGAAAATACTCCATTTTTGTCTCTACTGTACTAAGAAAAAACATTTCCCCTACATTTGCATTAGAATAAAGCAGATATTCAAGAATCCTTTCATGATGTGTATGTATCAAATCACGATGTACACTTTAAATATCTGACAACTTTATGTGTTGATTATACCTCAATAAAGCTGGGGGGAAAGAAAGCTATTGGTGTGCCCGGAGGCCTGGTGGTGGTGACAGCCACTGGACCATCGCTAGAGTTCCAGGAGGTTGTGATGCTAAGGTGGAGAGAATGACACCTGAAGTACGGACTGCACTGGCTCTGGACAGTGGTCCTGTAGGAGCCTCCCTACTGCGCGACCTGTGGGGAGTCCAGTACCCTTGTTGATCACAGACCAAGATGCTAAACACACCCGGTTTACAAGAGAAAGCAAACACGGGAGAATGCTGGCCTCGAGTAGCTCGGTTCTGCTCAGCTCTGCTCTCCCCGGCTGGGAATCGCACCCTGAGATCGCTGACACCGATGCCAAGAGTGGGCAGGAGGGCCAGTACTGACAGGTCAGTGAGGACATGAGCCAGCAGCCAGCCTGTGGTGGGACAGAAATGCAGGTGTGCATGGGCACAGGGATCCGGAGCCTCTTCAGCATAATGCGTGAAGGACAACAGGTCCTGCCAAGAAACAAATTCTTCTAAAAATGCTGGGTGGACAGGTTAGTCCAGGCAGGGCTCTGAATTCACAGGGAACACTTTCTATTCCCTCTCGCTCTGGTTTGTAAGGTTCGTCACCATGAGTAAATGTATAGGGTTGAGGTTTGTGGGTGAACACAGGCAGGAAAGAGCAGAGCCATCGACTAACATTTTGTGCATCTGACAGTTCACCAACTGTGTAGTCTCTCTCTACAAGAATTAAATGGGGGTGGAGCCGGGATGACAGAAATCACAAACGAGCATTTACTTAACATTGGCCCCCAAGTACGTACATTTCTTCCAGGCCTCTCTGGTCTAAGGGGTGGTGGTAAGACCTACCCTGTCATTGTGACCTTGAGTGTCGGGATAAATATCCCCACTGAGGTTCAAAAGTGCAAAGCTTTAGGATTCTCAGAATCCATTCAGCTAACATCCTGGAAGCCTCTCATTAGATTAAAGAAACTTACTGAATTGCTAACGGTTTTTATCATTATAGAGTATTATATTTAGTTGAACTTTTTCAACTACTGTGATTGTTTTTTCTGTTACTGAATTAGATAATGCAGCCCAATATATCTGTTGGTATTCTCCTATTTGAGATAAACCCCACTCAATTATGCTACTGGATATATGCAGATATTACAGTGAATTCGCTAATGAATTTGTTTAGGGTTTTGTAAGCCTGACCTGCTACTACACTCGCCCAGCTCTGATGTCTGGATACTGACCAGAGTTTCGGACTCCAGGAGACTGTGTGCAGACTTCTTTATCAGTTCTTGTGACCTGTTTTTCAGGCCTAGTGGCATACACTGCGTCTCTGGCCCCCAGAGGCTGCTCTGCATGTTGTCTGTGACCCTACCCCATCTAAACCCCAACACTGAGGTGTACCTGAGGGAATCACTGCGCCCACACCTCCCAGGCTTCACATACCTCTGCAATGGTCTGAACCCAACACCCCAGGCCTGAGCTTTGTTTGCAATTGTAGTTCAGCAGGTTTCAGGCTTCTGTCACTTTTCGGGAGTGACCTGGAAAACTTGGTGAAGACTGGCGGGAGTCGGCTGCACACTGAGGGTACCGCTCCTTCCAGATGGCAGCCAGGGCCCCACTCCCCTTACACACCCACCATGACGCCTACAGTACCTCTGTACATTTGCTTCTTAAAACATCTGTCTGTTCCTAGTGGTCTCCAGATGTAATGCCAAGGGTCACCGACTGTCCCTCACATCCTCATAATGACTTAGTCAATGCAGAATTAGACACTGATAAAATGGACTAAGAAATTTATTAGATAAATAGAAAAGGGTCCAGGTTGAATGGGGCGGTTCTGAGACCAGACCACGAGACGCAGTGACGGTGAGTGAATGGGACACAAGGAGATGGAAGTTGGAACTTATCCCCCATAACTACAAAGGCATGTGCAAAATGCATATTTTTTGCTTTTCTATAAATACATTTCAAAGGTGGCTCCCAAGCCAGTCCCATCCCGTGAACCCCCATCCCTGTTAGTCTGTAAAATAACAGGATGTTGCTGCTGCCCATCCCTATGGTTGGTAAACAGCTGCCTGGACTAACCATTACACTCTAACTCGATGTAAGCCTCCTCCTGAGGCCCGGAAGAAGGGCTTTTAGAGGGCGCCAATGGGCAGGAGATAAGCAGCCAAGCACCCACAAAACTTTTATGTCTGGGCACTCCCCAGACTCCCGGTCTGAGAAACACAACAATGTGTGCTGGGGTGGTCATCAGCACGTAGACAGAACACTGGGCTGGGCACGGGGGTGGCAGCAGCCTCCCTGTGTCTCAAGGGTCCCTGACCAGTGAGGGCTACTCCACGCTCTCTGAGGGTGGTGGGGCCCCAAAGATCTTGGCAAGGAGCCCTCGGTTGGAGCGGGCCTGGTCCTGGGCGTTGGCCAGGCGAGCCCGTTCACGCCCCCCTGGCCGAGCTGCCTTCCGGGCCCTCAGCTCCTGCTCAGTAGGACGCTGAGCGAAGGCCCAGGAGCCATTTGGGCGGGTAGAGTCCCCATCAGCAGCAAGGAAGCGCTGCCCACGCTCCACATTTCGAAGGTAGAAGTCAGTCTCACGCTTGGCCTGCGCAACCTCAGCCCTCAGGCGCTGCCTGCGCACCTGTCGCTCAAAAGCAAGATGCTCACTTAGGTGGGACCAGGTGAATCGGTGCAGGTACTGCAGACAGGAAAACAAGAAAAGACCTGGGTAGGGCCGGACAAGGAGGGAGAGAAAATCGAGGGGAGAGGGCCAACAAGAGGTCACAGCGGTGCCTGGGCTGGGGTTGGGAAGGCGGGAAGATAGGATGCGCAGACACGCCTACCCCCTTACCTTGAGGTTCCACAGGTCGTAACGGAAGGGGCTGCGCCTGCGGGCGCCCATGGGCGTGTTGTGCAGACTGGCGGCCACACGCTTGGCTACCCGCTTGTCCCGGAACTCCACCCAGCCCTCGGTGTAGTCCTTGCTGTACTTGGCCCGTTTTTTTCCTCCCGTGGCCGACACTACTGCTGCCTTCTTCTTGCGCCGCACGAAACCGTCTGTGCGCCCAAGACAGAGCAGGAGTCAAGGAGACCGACGCAGCACCCACTCACCGAGTTCTAGAAACCTGCCCGACCCGGCCAGGGTTCTACCTCAAGGTCTGCCAGGAAGGGGAGAACTGCAAAGTCCACCCTTTCTCCCCATGTCTAATTAAATCCTTTCCTCAATCCTGTCAAAATATGAACGGAGACACTTCAAAACAGAGCCGCCACTTGAAAACGGAGCTGGAGCCGCCATCCCACAGAAAACTGCCCAGCACGTCTTACACCTCAAACCTCTGAGATGTCAAAACAGGACAAAATAACCTTTGGACCCGAGCCTAGAGCAACAATGTGCCCCAAACAACGGTTTGCAAAGACGACAAGAAAGCAGACATTGTGACCACTGGACTGAAAATTTAAAATACTGTTTAGAATTAGCGTCACTATGTTGGCTTTTCCACATCAAGAGCAACGCCTCCCGTCTACTGATGTAATCGTTCCCCTTCCCTTTCTCATAAATACCCCTTGTCTTTGTCTCATCAGAACACTGTTTGGGCTTCTGCCTGAAGCAGTACTTCCCTAATAGCTATTCTCATTGATCTCAAACAAATGCTTGTTGCCTCTCTTTCAAAGGCCTCGGGGTCTCAGGTTAGCACTCCTTAATCAGGTCTGCCCTGAACATTCCACCTAGAACCCGCACCGGCCAACTCCAATTCCAATTAGTGCCTGTATGGGAGTCACGGGCGGCGGATCACACACTGTCTCTCCACCTGGGCCGCGATGACAGCGGTATGTCTTCAGCTGTGTGAAAAGCCACTTAGAATTTTATTCGGACTGTACTCATTTAACAAACTGGTAAATTCAGGTCAGCAAAGAGGGGCGGGCGGAGGCGGGATTGAAACCCAACAGTTAGCTGTCCGTGAACAGGCCTACAACGCTACCGCCCCACCCCGGCCTTAAGAGACCTGCGTCCCACCGACTTAACTACCCCTCAGAGCCTCGGACCCGCGCACTTACCTTCTGGCTGGAAAAAGACGCGCCCAACCTCGCCATAGGCGCTGAGAAGGTTCCGTACGTGCAGAGGCCGAAAGCGGGGCGGGATGTGGCCCAGGTACACAATGCCTGGCACCACCCGCTTCTTGGCGCCGCCAGCCGCCTCTTCGGATTCCTCCTGCTCCTCCTCCGCCTCTGGTTCCCGGTCTCTCCCTTCCAGAGGCTCCTGCTCTGCGGCTTCCTTTTCTGATTCTCCTGCCTCCATGCTTGCTGATACGTCAAGCACGACAGCCGTAAAGCACTGTGCCGTCTGACGCGCACTGTGCGCCAGCCTGCGGCGATGGGGCGGAGCCAGTGGAGGTGCTGACCAATGAAAGGACTAGATTGGGCGGCGTGGGTGGATCCAGAATGAGTGCAAAGGCCGGAAGTGAGACCCAGGTCCGCGGGAGATTCAAACCCGTGAGCCGATCCGAGGCTCAGGAAAGCGGAACTAGTCTGACTGGCTAGCTGGATCGGCAGACCGGAAAAGGCCGATCCCCAGTGTAACACCCTACTGAACGCCTTGTGAGACGCAAAAAGGAGGGTTGCGGCAGGCTCTTCTGGAAATTTTGGGAATGAGGGAAAGGTTTTTGTGTGTTCTAGGACCAAAATAACATTTTACCCAAGGTACCCAAGTTGTGACCTTTTAAAGCTTACTTAAATTTCACTTTTTTAAATTGAGTTTTGAAATTTTATTTTTAAAAAATTAACAGAGATTTGAATATTTTTAAATTTCAGTTTTGAAAATGTAGTTTAACTTTGCAAATAATACGTTTTGAAATTTTAATTAGATTTAATTTTTGAAAATTGCAGTTCTGAATAGTTTAAATATTCACTTTAAATTTGATTTTGTGAATAAGATGTCTTAAAAATGTAAATATTGTAAATATAATTTACATGTTATATTGTAAATGTAAATGTAATTATTTCTTTTATTTTAAAAACTTATTTGGCACCTATTACACAGTTTACTGACACATTATTCATTTCATATTTATATCACAGATACTTGGTCCTGACTCTGGTGAGAACCAGGACAACAGCTGGAATGTCTCCTTGAGAGTGGGATGGGATCTAGTGCCCAAGTGGATAAATATGAACACGTAGTGTTTTTAAAATGTAGAATGTTTGTGTGGGAGTGTTTGTAAGATCGTTACATCAACTAACTTGTTTGATCAAAGTAAATTTCCTATTTGCGTGTCATCCAAATATGGATTCATGATTCAGGATTCCTGCTCTTGCCTACCGGAGAAAGGCCTTTGCTTTGTGGCAGCCTCTACTTGGGAGGCTGGAATAGTCCCTGAACTCAGACCAGCATCATCTGCTATGCAGTAGAGGGTGATGATCACTCTTTAGAAACCCTGAATGTCTCTGTCAGACAATGTCAGACAATGTCAACCCTGTCAGACAATGTCGATCCCACCTTCCACCATCTCTCATGTGATCTTTTAAATAACCTCTGCTCTGTCCCCCAGCCCCCCAAATCCTTTCCGTATCCCTGTCCAACCCTAGTTTCCACTGTCATAGTGCCACTGTAGTAACTTTTTAAAAATGTCAATGGGTAACCACAATTGGTGAGCAACTTTAAGGGCTCCCTATTGCCCTCAGGATAAACAAAAAGGCCTCAATTTTTATTCCTAACGATTAAAAATGTCCATTCTTGCAGGCGGTACATTCTTTCAATCCCTAGGAGTCCTACCCCCAAATAGAGGCTGAACCACTGATTTAATTCATTTTATCCTATTTTGTCATAATCTCTTGAGACTCAAATCCTGTGGGGGAAAAAAGGAGTTTTATACTGTTACGCTATCACCAGTGGCATAATAAAATAAACAAACCTATTAAGGAGATGGAGGAGGACTTTTGTAAGCAAAGATAAAGATGAATAGTGTAAAAATGTCTCTAAACCATACCGAAAAATTAGCTCTTCCCGGAGCAGCCCATTTAATCCTTCACCCAACCCTTACTCCAGGTGGCTCTACCTCCTCACTTACTCCTTTTTTCCTATATCATTTACTGCTTTTTGACGTATTGCACAATTTACCTTTTAAGTGCATGACATCTTTTCGGCTCTGAAAAGGTAATTCACTAGAGGACAACTATCCTGGTGTGATTTATTGACTTAGGCTATGTGCTTCGATGGGTCCCTTTTTCTTGGGGGTACTCAGTTGCCGTTTGTTAAGTCAAGTTCTTAAATTGAGGACATCATCCTAATAGAAGCACATGAATGAATTAAATTTGATGGAAAGAAGGAGAAAGAAAAACAAGATATTGACCAAGGTCCTGGGTCTGAAAAATCTGTCTCCTGAAATAGAGGGCAGGGAAAGACCCAAGAAAGAGGCTGCCACACTCCATCTAGCCATTAATAGAGTTCATTATCACATACGCGGTGCATTGTTGGCAGCTGCAAGACGAACTGGGTCCCTGTGTCGCTTGGCAGGCGCCAGAAAATTATACAGGGAAAGGGGATTGGTCACAGGTAGTAGTATGTGACTTCTACCAGGTACACAAATCACTTGACATGGTTGACCAGCTCAGGACAACCTGACCCAACGCGTACCAGGGGGCAGGGAAGGGGTGCTGGCTTATGTCCGGAGGAACATGGATATGGATAGTCTCCAAGAGGGGTTGCAGTAAGCAATCTCCCCTCTGGCCCGGATCCAGCTCGTGGGTCAGGCGGCGGTCACACCTTGGAGCAGTCTCTCCTCCACATTCCACCACTCGTGACCGGCTCTTACAATCTCACGGCACCACCCCGTCTTCCGCAAGGTGCCCTGAGTGGGCAGCAAGAGGGCTTCGTTAGCAGGGAGGTAGCTCGCTTGGTCATCCGTTGGCTGCACTGGAGACACAGCTGAAGAAGGCATTGCCACGTCCCACATGTCACCCTACTTCCTAGGACCACGGGGAAAGCGTCCAATATGGTGGCGACATTAGGCACAGTTGCATGAATAGGAGGCGCCACCTTATTCAGTCCTTTGCAGCCCACTATTTTCGGCAGGCGCCGACTGGCTTTGGTACCCGCCACACTGGGCTGTTAAAGCCGCCGTGTGCATGGCGCACAGTGCCCACGCGATGGCGCTCCTGGATCATTTCCGCCGTTTCCTGTGTCCTCCCTGGAACCGGTATTGCTTGAGTGAACCGCGAGGTTGCCGAGTGGTTGCGCCCATGTCAGGGTTACGGAGAATAATGATATCAAAACAGATTCGCTGCACAACGAGGACAGTCTGAAATGGATGCGCATCGAGGACACACAGGACTGAGACAAACCTGTTTGGTGGGGAATGAAAAACGACGCAAAACGTGAGCTCCTTCGAGCCGGATTCGAACCAGCGACCTAAGGATGCCTGAATGCTTAACCACTACAGTCCTCCGCTCTACCAACTGAGCTATCGAAGGAAGCACGTCAGCTGTAGCCCCTCCGCGCCTGCCAACTCTGCGTTAGTGTGGCAAATGGGCGTGCTCGCGGCCTCGAGCATCCGTGCTATTGACAGTAGTTTTCGATTCTTTTTCTTAACACAAGTAGAAAGCATTATCATTCAAATACTGGTAAATTATACTGGTAAATTTTGCAAATGTAAGCTTCTTGTCTAGTTTTCTGCGACTGTCTGAAGCTCAAAACGGCTATTACTCTCTTGTTAATGAAAGGCGACCTCAGGACTTCTTTGTTCTCCTTCACATTCCTTTCAAGATCGTTACATTGTCATACAGTGGAGCCAAACACAGGACTAGTGGTCCCCCTTGCACAAGTAGCACATTGAGACCAGGCTTCGTTCACTTCTCTAGGGCACAAAGAAGGATTGTTTTTCTGAATAGGAATTAAAAGCAAGTTGCCGATCACCTCGTTTGGACATTAACCTCCTCAAGTCTTCATGAAACATCTATTGTGAGAGGGGCCAATCTGAATGAATTAAATATAAACATTTATCTCCTCCTTAGCCCCAATTGACTGAATAAGTTATCCTTTTTTTATAGTATTATAGTTTATAATACTATAAACTGTTTTATAGTATTATAGTTTATTTAGTATTATCCATTTTGTCAAAGTACGCTTTTCAAAAAGTTAAATACATGATTCATACAAATATATATAAAAAATACTTGTCAAAAGATCTGTTAATGAGAGAAGCAACAGGATGGTAAAACTAGTCCAATGAAGCTGAAAGACTCCCAACACTCAAAACTCTCCAAGAACATTGTTGCCCCTGAGCCTCCTCTGTCCTTCGGATGATTTTTCCACCTTCAGTCTTTACCTTGTCCAATATCTCTGCACCCTAGACCTTTGATGGTGGGGATAGTGCTTCAGAATCACCTGAGGAATTAACCTGTGCAGAGTGCTCGCCCTCCCACAGACCAAGTATCCAAACAGTAGGACAGAGCGATGCACCCCTGGCCAGGGGCGATGAGCCTAGGTTCTGGCGTTGCAGTGAGGCCGAAAGAGCTGAGCAGAGCCAGGAACCGCAGCCGCTCGCCATGCTCTAGTCTAAACTTCCATGTTGATAAAGGCCAGGGTCGTAGTCTTGGAGCTAAAGAGTGTGACAAAAAGAAGCGCCCAACGTGGGGCTCGAACCCACGACCCTGAGATTAAGAGTCTCATGCTCTACCGACTGAGCTAGCCGGGCACCTGTAATTGGCCGTCCCTAATTTACTATAGGAAATAGAAATTCTTCTTGGGACCACTGAGAATATAGGACTCTGGATTTTATAGGACCGTTTTTGTCTTATATTCAAGATGACATGAAATTCAAAGAAATAGTCTCTGAAATTATTAACATGCATTCCACCCACTTTGACTACCTCTTCCCCTTTACCCCATGCTCACCAACCTGTAGTGCAGACCACAAAATGTTTCCGGGATCCCAGAGTCGGAATCTCCGAATACGTCTAGTGACCCCAAATCGGACACTCTCAACGCTCCACACCTGGTTTTCAACGTCGTTCCGCGCACAGCCCCGGAGGACCCAGGTCCTGGAGCCCAGACAGTGCCCTGGGCGCTCTGTGCAGTTCCGTCTCGGTGTCCATAGCCAGCTCTCGCCCCTCTTGCCGCCCTATGTGGACATGGCCCTGAAGAAAAGCTCCGCGGTTTTCTTCCTCCTGTTCAGGCCCCTTCTGCTTGTTGTCCTTTTCCACATTCTAGGAGGATACACAAAGAAAAGGGTGTGAGGGTTCGCAATTTTGTTTTCATATAAAATACGTGACAACCACAGGAACATAGGATCCAGTGATTTTTTTTTTGTATGTTTTGTCAACCACTAACCGCAAAAGCTTATTGAATATAATGGATGCTCAACAAACATCTGCTTAATGAGTGCACCTTGGGAAGCTCCAGGAGAGAGAATCTGCCCCTTCTCAACAAGGACGCAGAGCCCTCTGTCCTGAGCGATGGGGGGAATACCCAACGCTGTCCTCGAGAGGAAATAACGTGGCCAAGGTTTCCAAAACCTCAATTCTATAGTGCAGGGTTTTGGTTTTTCCATTTAAACCCATGTCTCTCATGTGGGGAATGAATGATGGACGACACTGTATTGAGATGTGTCAATCATCTCCCTGTACATTTCACGCGATCACAACCTCGGGGGCGGAACTTCAGGAAGAAGCGGAAACATTTGCCTTTGCAAGAGTCACTTTGGACCTGATGAAATACTGAATACAAGCCAAAATGAAAAAATACTTATCTTTTTAGAGGAGTTGTCAAGTTACGTGTTGGGATTAAATGCAGATCCAGCCTGCCCATTTTTACATGAACGTATAGCAGTTTAATTCGTTGAATGGCAGCGGTCCCAATTTCTGTTGTGTGAGTTTAACCCTTATGACGTAAAAGTTCAGTAGAGTAACAGAAAAAGGCGGGCTCGTCCGGGATTTGAACCCGGGACCTCTCGCACCCTAAGCGAGAATCATACCCCTAGACCAACGAGCCACTTACAGGGTTTCACTTCCTGAAAGTCTTAAATATTTACTGAATTACTCTGTGTGTTATGTTTTATGTATTAATGTATATAAGTGATATTTTCTGTTTCTCCCCCTCCCTCTTCCTCCCCTCCTCTCCCTCCCCCTCCCTCCATTGCCCCCTCCCTTCCTGTTTTGAAAACCAGCTCAACGTGGCTCTCTCTCAGAAGTTCCCCGGATTTTCCCGCAACCCAATCCTCTAAAGACTGTATAAAGCCCATTTCTCAAAGGTCGCTGACTCATCCTAGCCTTTGTTAGAAATACAGAAACCTGTGCCCTTTCTCTGGAGCAAGGCCCGTAGGCTGCATTTTGACAAGGTCCCTAAGTGCACTGCAGCTGTAAACTCGGGACTGAACCGGCCCCCGCGCGTTCCCAAAACCCACTTGGAGTTCTTGCTGGATCTCAGCATTTACCACGGAAAATTGTGAACACAGGTGAACATTCACTCAGCAGTATTCACTCAGACACGAGCTGCACGAGGAACAAGGGGATACATAATTAGGGCGCTGAAAGTCTGTTTTGGTGGAAAATGAGGCTGACTCGAGAGGCGTCACAGCAGGAAATGACAGGACAGAGGGGCAGGTCGGTGACGGACGGCGTGGTCCTGTTAAAGGGCTCGTCCTTTTTCACGTGAGCAGTCACAAAGTGCGTCTCTCAGGATGGTATTCCTCCCGGACTGTGTGAGGGACGATCCACCCCGATGGGGACCCTACTGAGCCTCGGAGACGCTGGTCCCGCCGGCTCACACCAGCCGTCATTTCAGTCACTCAGGACTTGACTGTATTCAGATATTTCGAGGAAAGTCTTTGGCCACAGCAGTGGTAACACTCTCTCCTTCAGATGAAAGTAGAAACTGCTAAGGTGTCTACGGGGCAAACGTCCTGAGCAACGGCTGGCGCAGGTAGGTGCTCTGGGTTCCCTCCGCGGGTCCGCACTTGCGCAGACGCAGCCGGCAGTCTCGTAAGAGGGTCCAGGACCAGGTTTTTCCTTCGCTCTGGAAAAGCAATCGCAGCACAAAAAGGAACTCTGGCCCGTACGGGGATCGAACCCGCGACCTTGGCGTTATTAGCACCACGCTCTAACCAACTGAGCTAACCGGCCAGCTGCAAGAACTTGCCTCCAAATAGCTTTCAAGAAGGGACACTGGTTCCTGACGTTGCTTTCCTGTAGCCAATAGCATAAAGCATCGGAGCAGTTGGACTCGCCCACCCCCAGCTGAGCTCCTCCTCCTTCCAACATTGGACCTAGTTTCCGAGCCGTGACGCGAAGCTAACAATACGCTTCCTCCCCTTTCTGTGATCTCGGGCGAAAGTGACTTCTGTCCTTTGTGTCCCAACCGGCAGACACCACAGATGGCCATTCATTTATTGAGTCCCGGACAATTCTCCAGGTTGTTTCTCTTCGGCCGCTCCGAAGTTGTGTGTTTTTCTCTTTCCAGTTTCATTCGTTTCAGATAAAGATATCCCAAAATACCCAAAAGTAATTCTATTTCCCCCTCTACATATACAGTTCTATACGCAGTGGCTAAACGAACATCGTAATACATTAATGAAGACAAGAATAGATGGTATGATTGGACATTTTAAAAATGTAAACGTCTGGTTGTGTAGACAAAAGGGACCTGGAGATGCCGGGGATCGAACCCGGGACCTCATACATGCGAAGCATGCGCTCTACCACTGAGCTACATCCCCTGCCCCTCAACACCTTCGGTTGTTATTCTTCCCAACTCTTTTAAGCCTATTTTTATCCTCGGGCAATGGTAAGATTTTTCTGAATACTAAAGCTAAATTTTCCATGTATTTAGCAAAACCTTGAAATGGGACAACCGTCATCGTTATTCCAAATGAAGGAAGGCTTGCAGCCATTCGACCCTTGCCAGAGCTTAACCTAAAGAATAAGGGAAAGAGCTAAGTATCTGAAAAGATGACCAGGAAAAGCAGAGCGCGACTCTCCCTTAACAGCTTCTTTCCTTGTTTTCTTTTCTCCAAACACAGCTGAGGCCCAGCACAAAATCAAAGCGTTCCCTCTGTCGGTCGATCCATATTTACGTGTCCAAAGTGCCGCGGAAGATATGATTCACTAAACCCGTTAAATCACAGCGGCGGATCGGCTTCCTTTTGCAAGTGGTCTGTTGAGACCCAAATGTTGAATATTTGAGCTATTTCTCGGGGAAGCCTAGGAACTGAAGGCCACAGTTCTGTAGTTTTTGACTGCTCTGACTTCTATACAGTCTAATATGTATCTCTATACTCTCTCTATATATACTCGTACAGTATCTATACATATATTATAGCAGATAGATAGATACAGATATAAAGATAGAATTTGGGGAACGTTATAATTAATTGTCACAGGGCTGACCTCGGTCTTAAAGACAACCCTCGTTGTGGCTGAGTTTCTATGCTTATTGGGGTATTAATAAACATTTTTTGAACGACCAGATCTGAATGGGAATCACAGGTGAAACCTCTAAAATCACGCTGGCATTCAAATATATAGTTAAATTGACCACAGTTGAAATGGCAGGCAAGATTGAAGTGTGAGCCCGGATAGCTCAGTCGGTAGAGCATCAGACTTTTAATCTGAGGGTCCAGGGTTCAAGTCCCTGTTCGGGCGTCCACCTTTTCTTTCCCATGCTGCAATTTTATCCCAACAATTAAGAGGAAGGAAGATGTTCTCAACAAACAGATTGATTTCTCTAAAAAATGAGAGGGAATCCTGAGCTACAACATAGACTTCATAAATTAGGAACTGTTAGGGAAATAGAAGGGCCTTTTATAAGGTGGCTGGAAATCACAGCACATAAAACATTTTATCTAGAGCACAAGTTTCACAAACAATAGTCACCAGTTATCAAAGTCAAACTCGTTCTTGAAAAGCAACAAAAGCACAAAACTGCTCCCTCTTCCCTATATCAGCGTGTTTCTTTCTGATCACCTCCGGGGATGCCCAAGTTAACCCGACTGAGATGGTGGGCCTGGCCCTCAGAACTCATGGCCTAGTGGCAGTGGCTTCCAGGCTTTTTTGGCCAGGATCAGTTTGAAGTTGAGTTTACCTCTAGACCCAGACAGACCCATGTAACAGCAACAACGCTTGCCTAAATTACCACTTACTCTTGCCACGTGCGCTACATTCTGATGGTATCTCAGATTCTATCTTATTCTTTAAAATGCTGGGTGCCACCCACCATTAAATTGATTTCACGTCCACCTCCTTGGGAAACACTGGACTGCAGGGTAGTCATATAGATGAAATGTGCAGGGATGGGTGTTATGCTGCCTGCTCCACCCCTACCCCTAAATCCAAGTCCCCTGTCCTGGAGTGACCCAAAGCCTCCCGTCACCTGAGTGCACAGGCACCAACATTGTCCCTGCCCTGCTTGGCAGCCCTTGATGGAGACTTCACTTGGTAATTGCCCAAAGCTGAACATTCACCCTAATAGATCCAGAAGACAACAGAGAAATTAGCTTTTTCCTTGCTATTAAAAATTGTCAAATGAGCACAAAACCACACACACACACACACACACACACACACACACACAAACTGGACTAGTCAACCAAGAGAGGATCTGAAATTAAAGCTACGAGGAAATAATGCAAACAACATGTATTATGGACAGCTAACCCAAGATTCCAGGGCAGGCCTGTATAATCACACCTTCATTTTTCCTTTTTCTCCTACTTTAATTCCTTCCTATCTCATAAATAATATGAGAGGCCAAGCATTCATTGTAATAGTTATTGTTTCCTTTCCCCCATAATATCTAACTATAAAGAGAAATCTTCAACTGACTGCCCTCACATACTGCCACCTGGTTCAGTTGGACTTAGCATTTTGCTATTTCAGAAAATTATGCTGTCATAAATCCTTGTTTTACACAGCTCGGTGTTATAAAGACACCACTCTGATAACAGTTACTCAACGCTTTGAGATGATCAGTGAAGCCCACGAGACTTCATACGAGAAACCTCCAGAAACTACAGGTGTTTGCCCTGAAGGAAACATGGTGGCATAGCCTTCCTCTATGCTGCCGCTCTTGTTGCTCAGATGTGGCCTAAAACCCCTTGGAAAACACTTTCCTTCGTATGTGGGACATGCCACACCAAGGGCTGAGCCTTCCTGGTGACGAGGGACCGGCACAGGTATGACATACGCAAAATGAGCCACCTGAAATCATGCTTTAATAACCCATCAGTGCTGCTTTCCAATGGTTGATCAGCGATGCTTTCAGGGAAAGAGCTTAAGCAAAATGGGGGAAAAGGTAAAAATAATACAAACGGAGCCGGGGCTGCCGTCCCAGAGGAACTGCCTTGCACATCTTATGTTTCCACCTTTGGGATGTTAAAAAAGGGCAAGATAACCTTCAAACTGGGCCTAAAGCAACGCTGTGCCCCAAAGAACTGTTTGCAAAGATAACTAGAAAGCAGATAAAATGACTACTGGACTGATGGCTACTGCACTGGAAATTAAAAACACTGTTCGGAGTCAGCATCCCATGTTAGCTTTTCTGCACCAATAGCAATGCCTTCCTTCTATATGGAATTGTTCCCCTTCCTCCTCTCATAAATACCCACTACCTTTGTCTCTGCATCGGAACACTATTTGGGCTCCTGCCTGAATCAGTGCTTCCCAAATAGCTATTCTTATTGATCTCAAGTAAATGCTTGTTGCCTCTCACTTTGGCCTCTTGTTTTAGGTTAACACATATGAATTAATGGGCTGAACTCTAATTTATCTTTGTGCCAATCCACTTCATGTGATTAACTCCATCATGTCACCTAGAGGAAACTTGAGCTGGAGTAAAAAACCTAATAATAACATTACTGATATCTCCATGGGGGGAGGGGGCCTTGCCATGTGCCAGGCACTGTGTTAAGCATTTTTGCAGGGTTTCTTGGAGACAGGTGAACTTGGATAAGGAAAAAAAAAATTTACATCTTTAAAGTCTCTAAACTCTAACTGAAATTTAGCATATCCTTCACCTATGAATGCAGGCAACAAACTACAATCTGAAGAGAAGTACCTGTGGCTTTGTCACCAAGAAAAATCACAGACATTTTCGTATCACAATACAGTTGTTACAAATATCTCCTACTTCATTAACTATTTCAAAATTACAGTTGTCATAAGGCCGATCTTGATGTTTAATATTTAATACATTATACTAATGAAAAAGCACACATATTACTATATTGCAAATTATTTTAATTGTTTGATAACTGTTTCCCAGTATAATTGTTTTTTTAACCTTTTTAAAAATTATTATTCCTTTTTAAAATACAATCTCGAGAAGGGCTCCATGGCCTCCATCATGAATCCAGAGGGCCCCCAGGTACCTGAAAGGTTAAGCCGTCCCTCCCCGAAGATCTCCTGGTGCCAACAGTCCCCTTCCGCCCGAACTTCACGAAAGTGGACATTAGGTTAGAGCCCGGGACCCGAAGCCCAAGCAAGGTCCGCTAGGCGTCCGAGGAGCAATTCAGGAGAGAACTTCACAGTCGCAGCCTCTCCATCGCCTGGGAATCAGGGTGCAAGCCAGGACAGCCCGGCGCGAGGGAACAGCCAGAAGGCAGCGCTCCGAGCGGCCTAGAGGGGACTGGAAGTGCGTCGGTGCGCTGCGGCCGGAGGGCGGGGTACCACGTGCAGGTCCGGTTGCCTCCTCCCGCAGTTCCCGTAGGGCTCACATAGGTCCTTTTATGACGAGAGGGCGGCCATAGGAGGTTTTGGAGGGTGAATGAAGCCTGTCTTGAGAGGATCGCAGTGATCACTGATGAGAACCGAGAGGGACGGGGCCGGATACGAGGAAATAATTGTCCCTCCCTCTTCTTTCCAAGGCTTCCAGGACCAGTGCCTCAGTTTTGAGCGTTAAAAATTTGATTATTGAGAACTGATCACTCAGGCTGTTTCATGTCAGACACACAAGTCCTCAAAATATTTGTAAACCAGGATGTTAATTTATGAATTTACAGATAGGAGTTTAAGTGCCTAATGTATCAGCAAAGCAGGCAAGGAGATTTAAAGTTATGGTTTCCTAATTTACTCTTCGCCACTTCAGGAATATTTTTGTCTAAAAAATGAGCATCCTCCTACAGAAACAGTATTCCTTCTAGCTTTATGTTGGGGGAGATACAATAACACTCTAAATTCCATGTGACCACTTTCCCCCTGGAATTTATCGTCCTTTCTTCATTGGAAATTACAACTGTTTAGCTTATTGAATATTGTTACTTGCATTTGATAGTTTACTAATGGTATCTTGGGAAATTCGTTAATTTGCTCAGACACACCAAATTATTTTTTGGGGATGGGTTATATTTGAGATTGATAGCAGTGATGTTTTCAACAATGAGGAAACTTCTAGGCCCTGGAGGAGTTATAGACCTTGGTCTTATTCTGGATTTTCACTGTATGACCAAAGGGCAAGTTATTTAATGTTTGCCTCAGTTTCACTAAATGCAAAGTAAAATGGGGATAGTAACACTGGATTCATAGGGTCACAGAAAAAAAATGCATGTAGATCACTAGGCAGACAGTGTTTGGCAAATAATAAGCACTTAAGAGATGTAAAAAAACTAATACAAATTAGTTATGCATTTATTTTTTGATTGAACAAATTTGTTGAACATTTACTATGCACTATATCTCTTAACATCTTTACAATGTTATTACTCTTACTAGAATCCTTTCCTCACCCTCACTCCTTGCTGGTTTCATTTTACTGTTTGTCAAAATGCCCCAGGAGGCCCTTCCTAATACCCCTTCATGCTCTGGCATCAGGGTTTGGTCTCCTGCACACTACTGTGTGGTGACTTACTTGTCATTTGACTTTGGGCTCTGAGAACAGAGAATGTTTATCTTGAATCCTGATCTGTTTGATAAAATGAAATCACAGATAAGTGTTTGTTGTTTACTGAACAAAATGGGGGTGGGTATACTTGAGCAGAGGAAGAAAAATATGCACCGAAAAAGCAGAATTTCTAGCAATTCAGTTGTGACGGCCATCTAACTGCTCTTCCTCCTTAAACTCTTCCCGATCCTTACAGCCTATTGCCCATGCATCGGCCACACACACAAACAACGTAGATTGTGCCATTTCTCTGCTCAAAACTCTAATGGCATCCCACCACCTTCCGAGAAAAATTAGCCTAGAGTCGTCCATTTTCTGGCCTCTGGCCATCTCTGCAGTCATATCAACTATCACTCTTACCCTCCCTCCAATTCAGGCATTTCTGCCTTCTAGTTCTTCCTCAGCATGTCAAAAACATTTCTATATCACCTCTGCATTTACTACTCCCTCTCCTGGAATGCTGTCCCCTCATATTCATGTCTTGTGTTCCTCTACTTCATAAAGTGCTCTGCTGAAATGTCATCTCATCAGAAAAGACTTTCCTAACCACCCTCTCTAAATAGTATTCACTCACACTTGTTTACGTAAGGCCCCTTATCACACACTTTTACCTACACCCACCCCCACTAGAATATAAGCTTGTTGAAAGCAGACTTTGTTTTGTTCACTGTACCCCATCCCCACTCCCCAGGCACTTGGACAACACCTAGCATTAGAAAAAGGAAAAAAGGGTATAAGAACTGTGAAAAAAACAAAATTGTTTATATATACAGAATCTATGGTTGTCAATGTAGAAAACCCCAAAGAATATAGAGATATAAAAATTAATGAGAGTTTAGGAAGGTTGCTGGATACAAAAATCAACTTCAGCTAAAAACAGAAAATGTAGTAACTAAAAATAAGCCATATAAAATAGCATGAAAAAGTATAAAATCCCTAGGAAATATTAATAAAAGACAGTGATGGAGAAAATTATAAAAGTTTATTGAAAGACATTTAAAAATCCTAAATAAATGGAATTATACCATGTCCACAGATAGACTCAACATTGTAATTTATAAATGCAATATAAATCCAATAAAAATTCCAATACTTTTTGTTTTGTTTGACTTAGAACTTGTCAGTCTAATTCTAGAAGTTACATGGAAGAGCAAATGGCTAGGAACAGCCAAGACACTCCCGAGAAAGAAAAATTTGGTGGAAGTGTTGGAGGTGGTAGTTGGATTTGTCCTGAGATATCAAGACTAATTTCTAAAGTCGCAGTACTCAGGATTGTATAGCACTGCCACAAGGTTAGACAAATTGACCAGTGAGTCAGAATAGAAACCATCAACAGAGAGAGAGAAAGACAGAGACAGAGACAGAGAGACAGAGAGACTTGACCAATGAGGGAAGGATGAACTTTTCAGAAAATAGTGCTGGGATAACCACGTATCTATATGGAAAACAATATATATATATATATATATATATATATATATATATATATTATATTGAACTTCTATCTCATACTTTTCACAAAAAGCAGTTCAGGGAAGACTAAAGATAAATGTGAAAGCAAAACTACACAACTTTTACAAGGCAATAAAAAATTGCTTTAGGAGTTTGGGTAGGACATGATCCCCCACTACCAATTTGTATCCAGCTTTATAAGATACTTTTCAAGAACAGTTACTTTCAGCAGGATATGGGAAACAATCCATAAAATTTTACAACTTCTGAACTCCCCTCCTCAAAAAGTCAACAGTCTTCTGTTGCTGTGTTGAACAGGAAAATTTTTCAGAAGTGGTAGACATTTTACATGAGGCGTGTAAGAGCTTTTCACTGACGTAGAGGAAACAAACTAAAAACTGCAAGATTCCCACTGGGATGATCCACAAATCACAAACAGAAATGTTGGCTCTTTTGAGCAACATCATCTCGATGTCATCACCAGAAAGCCTGAGTATTGTTCCCCAACAGAGCTGATTTTATAGGTGCCAACACATCATGGCTCTTGGTTTCAGGAATTCAGGGATATGCTGATGGAAGCAGGAAAGCAGAAGACGTGAGTTTTGCTTCCCCACACTGTAAGGCTTCTGAACCAAAGTGGCTGACATGTGGATGAAACCAAGAGTAATCTTCAAAACCAAGGTCAGGAAATCCTGTGTCCACATGTCACTCCAGCTTCCGAGACATTCTATTGCTGGCATTTGCCCTTTCCACAAAAGACAACAACAAAGTGCCCTGTGTGCTTAAAACACAAGTTGAAAAAATCCTACATTTTCATAAAATTTGATTAAAAAATAGTATTTCAAACAGTAGTCACTAGAAGTACAGAGCTGTTCCAAAGGTCCACTTCACTTGGCATCCCTGGCACCTTCTGCTTTCTGTGGCTGGGCTGCAGGGTTGTTCCCATCCTTGCCACCATCTGCTTTCCCTTTTCTTCCTTTGGGCAGCTTCTCCCCCTTCTTTGCAGGGGCCTTTCTAGGCCTGGGCTCTGGTTTTGGAGGGGCAGGTTTAGCAGACAATCGTGCTGATCTCCTCTGTGGCTCCCCCTTCACCTTCACTTTGTCACCTTTAGCATCTCCTTTGGCCTTTCTCTTGGGCATGGTGACAGCAGTGCTCAGCAGGTGGCTTTGCCAGTCCAGGGTGTTCTTCTGTCTTCCTGACACTGCTCCCAGAAAGGTCTTTTTAACACAACACCAAAAGTATAAACCATAAAGGAAAAGATTGGCAAACTTAACTACATTAAAATTCAAATTTGACTATGTTAAAATCAATAATTAGTGTAGGTCAACAAGATAGCCTAAAAATGTAAAAAGATAAGTTACAAGCTGGGCAAAGATATTCATAACACATATAACTGACAAAGAATTAGAATCCAGAATATATTAAGAGTTCCTACAGATCACGAGAAGAGGACGAAACGAAAATTTAAAAACAATGGGCAAAAGTGTTAATAAGCACTTCTTAGAAGAAACATGGATAGTGGTGAATAAGCACATAAAAATATGCTCAATCTCATTAATAATATGGAAAATGCATACAAAAACCACAGGATATAACATTTCACACCATCGATGAAAACTCAAATTGAGGAAAAAAAAAACAAAACAAAGATTATCTTGTCTCTAAATTGCTCCAGAGTGTTGTTTTGTTCTGCTGACCTCACCATCTAGGTTGGTGGGCAAACATGGTCTTTTTGAAGAAAACTTAGATTTGATTTTTATGTTCCTTGGTTAAAAGCGACCACCTATAAATGGTGCTAAAACATCAAGTTATCTATTTTTCTCCCCATATTTCCAATTTGATGAGCATTTTTAGAAACTCTGCATTTTCCTTCCTTCTCATGGAACAGAGGGAGAAATGAGATTAGTATAAAGAGGGAGACACCTCAGTGGGCGTGTGCCTCGAGTCAGGCATGGTTTCCTTTGGTACCTGTGAGGGATTCTGGAACAGGGGTTAAGATTGAGGAGAAAGAGTTCTGTTCTCAGGCTTAACACCATTCACTGAAAAGCTAGTGTAAAATTCACTGGGCCCCGCTCTTTCCTTATTGTGCTCCCCACTTGCCTTCAAATATTCTGAATCACTGAGGGGCCAAAAATCCCTGTTGCCCCCAAGACACACTGCAGTTCTACGGACCCAACATGACCTGACCTGCTCTCTCCTGACACATCCTTCTCTAGACATTACATGAATTTATCCCTAATTGTAGTCCCCTTTTCCTCTCTCCCAAATGCACCACTAAAGAAATGTTTGAACAATTCTTCAAGAACAAAAGGTTTTTTAAAAATCAAAATTTGTTAATAAAATATAGACATTATCGAATTACAAATACTCCATCATGCATTTGAAAGAAAAAGTTATTAACCAGCAGATAAATCTTTTAAGTGATTTTATAAATTTGGGGAATACAAAGATGGGTCTTTCAATGGTATTACCAGGGAAAAAAATTATCAAGACATAACCGATAGTGGGGTTATTTTCCCAAGACATGGCAACAATTTAAAAGTTTTAGGAAGCTAACAATTCCCCTTTGTTAAAATAACGCTTCCAAGGACAAAATTATATTAACTGAGAACAGAACAACTTAGTGAAAGCTTTGAATCATTTATCTTCATATTGTAAAGAACTGGACTGAAATTCTTGTGAAAGTTCTCAATTTAAGTCTTCATTTAAGGAGATTACTTCTTTTATAATGTGGAAAGGTATCACTCCCTCAGCAGCCTCAGGGGAGAGGGAACATCTGCTCTATCCTTTTCTTAAAATCCTTTTGTTAGCTATGAAAACTTGCATCGTTTCATTAGAAAAAGATCCATGAAGTTTAAATTAACTGGTCGAAATACTATTTTTAAAAAAGACTAATAGTGAAATTAAAAGCAAATAACATATCTTTACAATGGAAATATACAAATGAAAAATAAGACACGGAGATGAAGGTGTGCTAAAATCTTCTGTGAAGTTCACTTCTGGGAATTCCCAAACTGTGTCAATAATGTACAGAATATATCAACCCCTGTCACCAGAAACATGATGAATCTGTGTCTCCCCCCAAATTCATGGGATGACACCCTAACCCCCAGGACCTCAGAAGATACTCTATTTGGACATAGGGCCATTAAAGCGGTAATTAAGGTAAAATAAGGTCATAAGGATGGGTTCTAATCCAATGTGACTAGGGTCCTTATAAGAAGAGGAGATTAGGTCACAGACACACACAGAGGGAGGACCCTATGAGGATGCGGCGAGAAGGTGGTCATCTGCAAGACAAGGAGAGACACCTCGAAAAAAACCAAACCTGCTGGCACCCTAATCTTGAATTTTCAGCCTCCAGAACTGTGAGACAATAAGTTTCTGTTGTTTAAGACATGTAATCTGAGGTATTTTGCTATGGCAACCCTAGCTGACTACTATAGGGGTAAAGAGTGGAAAGACCTTAGTGACCTAAGAAACAACTTGGATTAGATTAATGTTGAGGTTTCACCCAACTCTCAAAATCTTTCTTCCGTGTTTTTCCTGTTCATCATGCCTCTGTCTTTAGTGTGAACGGACCAAGTCCCACCTACCTCATCCAATACTTGCCCCCACTCCAACAATCACAGGCCAGGCACATTTTAGCAGCATCCTTTTTCTCCTTGACTGTTAGGGAACTGGGTTTCAGGAAGATAGTTCTAACTTGGGTTCTAGTTTCAATCCCACCCCAGTCAGAAGACCACCATCTTCTCTCCGCCGCTTACTTAACGCAGATGGGGCTTTGGGGTTGGAGGAAAGACCTGTAAGAAGATTACTAACAGGAAGCTTAAGAAGGAGAGAATAAGGTACATAATTAAACAGTAAAATAAAAGAGGTGCAGTATGCTACAGGAGCAAGAGGTTATGTGACGTTTGTCACTCTCCCACCTTTCAAAGGAAACAGACAAGGCCGGCAGCCTGAGTTTCCATTTGGGGTTCATGAGGGTGTTAGGTTCAAAGTGACTCACCTTGAAGCTAATCTTCCATCTTGACCCCTGAGTGAACCGGGACCTTTGGCTCCTGTTGGGAATCCTGGAATGAACCATAGCTTTGCGCTAGTCTCCCAAGTCTCATTAGCTCTGCCTCTAGAGCGGACTCTGTGACGTCATCAGTCTCCTAGAAACTGGGACGCAGACCTCCTGGCACCCGACCGTCTGACTGCCCACCCACATCCCTTTCCCAGCAGGCAGACCCCGGGCTTTAGCTCTGAAGCCACGTGGTCTGGGGGTGGAAGCAGGAGACCAGACAGTCCCGCCGCCGCCCTAGACTGCGTTTCTGTACTGTCTCCTGTTCAACTCTTGAACCCACAAGCTGGACCTGTCTGCCTGGTCTTCGCTCTCTCAGCCCCTTCGGCGATGGGGGGTGCTGGGGCACGCTGCATAGTGGGCCCTTTCACCAGAGGGGGGTGGGGGGCAGGAAGATGAGAAAGGGCCGGCCTGCTAATGTATTTTGCCAGAGTGAGCCACAGGCTTCCAAACCAAGTGTCACCCGCGCGCACACGGTGGGCCGGGGCCACTCCCAGCCTCCTGGCTGAGGCACTGCTGCCCACAGGCCACGGAGAGAGACCGAGGATGGACCCTGTCCCCGCTGGCCGGAACCCCGGCCTCCCCTCAGGGCACCACATGAACTCGCTCGTATTGCTGAGTGGTGGAGAGGGCATTTTAAATAAAAATATCTTAGACAAATTGCTGCTGAGCATATGCCCAAGAACACGGGATCCTGCAAGATGGTAAAAGCATGGCCTTCAGAGGTGTGAATACAGTCAAGGAACAGGGCTGGGAAAGGCGGTGGTGCACAAGCAGCCTGTTTCGACGAAAAAAGAAAGAAGAGAAGAGAAGAGAAGAGAAAAAAGGACAGGAAAGAAAAGAAAAGAAAAGAAAAGAAAAGAAAAGAAAAGAAAAGAAAAGAAAAGAAAAGAAAAGAAAAGAAAAGAAAAGAAAAGAAAAGAAAAGAAAAGAAAAGAAAAGAAAAGAAAAGAGAAAAGAAAAGAAAAGAAAACGGTTTAGCTAAGGGTTGCCCTTTCTTTTCGTACGGCCATGAAAACGTCACGTTCACAGCAGGCACTTGAGGGGACCTGAGCACTGGGGTCTGAGAGTCTCGGCTTTTCTACTGACCTTTGGAAATGGTGATGGAAACTAGCAACGGTGACGACGGTACATCTACGAGGACATCCTGAGGGTGCAGCTGAGGCTGTGAGGTTAGCTGGAACAACAAGTCTTCTTCCCGGAAAAGCGCTGGAAGGATCCAGGGAACGCGGGAGCCGACCCCGTGCCCCACAGAGGTCAAAGCCAGCGGCCAGACCCAGTCCTGCTGTAAACGGCGCGCCGGTGACTTGCCTCAAGTCGCGGTCTTGTGCGGCGTCCGCAGTTGGTCCATTTCTTAACTTTCGGCTCTTTCGGCCTTTCTGGCGGGGAGAGCAGACGTCCACAGTGGAGGAACGAACACTAGGCCCTTCGTTGTCCCCTCAGTAGGGGTGACTCACAGGTGACACCTCGAAACGCGGGGACGGCCCGCCGCGACCACCCCACCACCACCACCACCGGGCCTGCGACCGCGGGGCCCGCCCGGAACCCGCCGTCCCGCCGCGCACTCGGAGCGCGTGGACCGGAGGCCGGAGGCCGGAGCCCGGCGTTGTGGGAGCCGCCACGGCCCCACTGCAGGAGGGACCCGGTGCCCACCCACGGGACGCGCCCTGAGGTTCCACACTCACCGAGTCTCCAGGCCGCACCTTCGGCGGGCCGGCGGGCGGGCCGGCGGGCCCGGAACGCGGAGGAGCGGAGAGCTGGGGTCCGCCGACAAGAAGGCGAGGAGCTGAGGATGCGCTTCCGGGGCTCGGGCCGCCGCCCGGCGGGGCCGGGAGCCGCTGCTCCCCCCGCGTCTGTGGGTGGGCCTCTGCGGCCGCCAGAGTCTACACCCGCCTCAGTACCACGGCCCTGGGCGAACGAGACAAATAAAGGAGGGGAACGTGTTTAAGAGCGCGTGGAAATTTTAAAAATGAATAAAAGGTTTTTTAGGAATTCCATGAGGGGGAGAAAAACATAGTGTGTTTCCGCCCGGTTTCGAACCGGGGACCTTTCGCGTGTGAGGCGAACGTGATAACCACTACACTACGGAAACGCGGCGAGAGCGGACCTCAGGAGTCCACACTACTACGGCCCAAGCACTCCCCTGCGCCTGCGCTTCTGCCTGTGCCTGCCCTCACCTTCTGCGCAGGCGTGGGCACCCGCTTTCCCAGCCCTGCTGGACCGTGTGAAATCAGATCTTTAACCTCTTATTCCGGAACTGACTGGGTGCGGGGCCACAAAAGAGAGATTGTAATGGTTACAAATAATCCATCATTATTACTCCTCAATCTGAATCGCCACTTTTTAATTGCTTCCCTTTTGCTTAAGATTACTTCACACGCACGCTCCAGCCGAGTGACTGGCGGGGCGAGCGCGCCGCGCGGACAGCGCTCGCGCCTCCGCTGCGCCTGGTAGCGCCGCTGCCTGCTGTGTATGCACTTTCCACGGCACGAGCTCGTCCGTGGTCTGCGGAGAGAAGAGGTAAAAAGAGACTGCACCAACCGAGCCAGCCAGGAGTCGAACCTGGAATCTTCTGATCCGTAGTCAGACGCGTTATCCATTGCGCCACTGGCCCAAGTGCAGGCCTTTTTGCCGGCGGGCTTTCCTTCATTAGAAACCAGGCGGCGGCGCGGGTCCCGGACCCCCTTCCCTTGCCAGGTTTACAATGAGACTGAAGACCTGGTTTCTGTACCAGTCCGGGTCCGCCGCGCCCAAAACCGGGTGCACCTTTTCCACCCCCCGCACACACGGTGATCTGACCACCAGCCACTACCTGGGCAGGTCATGGTGAGTCGTCAGGCCCCAGGCCCATTAACTTTTTAGTCAAAGGTTATCTGGGCCTTAAGCCAGCCCCGTCCACTGTCCTTGTACATCAAGGTTCACAGACCCTTGAAATACCAGAAGCCATCCTCTTTTTCAGACCCCGGGTAACCACTCTCAAGGGAGCACATGGTCTTGTTAACTGTCCTGCACCTTGCTTTTTCCCACCTTCACGCAATCTTCCTTCCCTTCCTTCCCTAATTCCAAGTGCACAAAAGATACTGCCAAACTGTCATTCCCGGAAGCATCTGAGACCTTGCTGGTGGGCAATGTCGTGGATTTGCCTCAAATAAACTCATAAAAAGTCTCTACAGGTTTGGAATTTTTTAGCTCTGGCTTTTTCCTTGACTGTTTTTGCCAGAGCCCCAGCATCACCTCTCCTCCCCAGTGCATCGTCTCACCGGTATTACCGTTCAATAAATAAAATGATGGTGATGAGAGCTTGAAGAAAACTAAGCAAAAACAGGGAAAGGCAATAAGAAAGCCCAGCGGGAAATGTGTAGATGACAGAGAAATGCGGGTATCAGGGAGAAGAGGGATCTGGAACCCGGGCATCTCCAGGGAAAGGCCTGGAGCTGGGAGCAGACTCGGAAAGTCGTCCAGTAATGTGGGAGAGCTGGAGGGGCAGGAGACAGGGACATGACCCCCTGCCTCTCAGGCCTTTGTAAGGACTTTGGCTGTTACTGTAGGAAACTGGAGGCGGTTGTAGGGTGGCATGATCTGACTTTTTTGTCTCTCCTTGGGTTGTTAAAATTTTATTTCAAGTAATTACTAAAGCAAGACTCTGTCCTAAGCACCCTTGTGCATGCTGCTCTGACCGCAGGGCCTACATCTCAGAATGGGACACCTTTAAAAGTTGCCGCCAGCTGTCACACACATGAATGCTCACTTGTGTGCTTTCTCAGAAAGCACATAAGTGTCTCTTATGTGTGGTTTCAGCCTCTGTATTTCTGAGAAGGAACCATTTTCCCCATGCCTGGTGAGCATTGTAAATAAGTTGAGGGCCACTAAACAGACGGGGTAAAACTGCCTGACATTGAGAATATATACATTGAAATTAGAAAGTATTTGTTTTCAGTTGGTAAAGTTGCAACAGTCTCTAAGTAAAATACACATGTTCCTGTATAAACATTAAAGTAGACCTAATTATAGATTTTTCCCTAGACAAAAGAACAGAGGTCTTCTAACCAGGTTTTGTACGGTGTACCCCTAGGGCAGTTTGGTGGTTATGGACTCCATCACAAAATAATACATATATATATATATATATGATAAATACATAATATTTCAAGGTTAAACCAATTATATTGAAATAATATGTTATCAAATATTAAAAATTTATGATATAGTAATATTCATTTCCCCTTATTAATGCACTAAATGACAATATCCTACAGGTCTAATAAATACTGAAATTTCAAACCAGTAATGAGAATAATGATATTTTTTAAAATTTGCAATAAATCAAATTTGATTTGAAAATATTTGTGATTTCCTATAGTGGTCAAGTCTAAAGTACAGCTGTGACTTGTTGCCTCTTATATTCATTGTAATGGAAGAAAATACAAAATCTCAGTTATTGTTAAATAGTCAAAATAAAGTTATATATAAAGTTATATCCAAGTTCACAGACTATCCTCTCCCAGTTTCTCTCCCAAGCATATAGAAAATGGTACTGTCTTCCACTCCCACGTTTCTTTAAATTATTGTCAGCATCTGTGACACAGTGGTCTGTACTTCTCCAATGTTAGAGGTGTGGAACGAAGCGAATGTGAGGGGCCTTTCCATGGTCCTTGAAGATCACACTGGGAATTGAGTAGAAGATAGGATTCACACCCAGATTTCTGGAAATGATAGCTCTAAGTCTCAATTTTGTCTCAAGACTTGTCTCTGGCTTGTTAAACAACTCCTTTGATTTCCCAGAATTCCTGTGTGAATTTTGACCACTGCCAGTCAAAGGAAAAACCCAAGCCAGATACGTTGACCCTGCTGTCTTTCTGAACATCTGCCACAGTTTCGTCAAAGCCATACCAGGTGTGACTGCTGTTTATGATTATATTTGTTCGAAGCACACTCATAATATTAAAGAAATAGGTGCTTGTTTTATGCAGTCTCAATCAGACAGTGTGTTGAGTTCATAGACTTTCACTCTTTTTATGAAAATAAGAAATCTAGCACAGTCATGCCCCCTCCCTATCATGTATGTAGGTGGAGGTAAGAGCCAATGACTGCCTTACAGTGTGGCAGACTGATCCTTCAAATATAGGTACAGTTTAGAAATACTGAAATGTTGATTTCGTGACAACAAATATCAAGTAAGACAACCAGTTATAATTACAGGTTTCATTTGGGAAGATGCTTTCACAGCTATGACAACAATTTGTAAACTGTTAAGAATTTCACTAAAGCTCTTTGTTCAAATTATATTCCTAAGGACAGATTTATTTTACAGAGAATAGAATACGTTGGGAACAGTTACAAATACAAAACACCCCCATGACAAAGTAGACATCCTTGGATTGCTCTCAATTTGACATCTTATCAAAACACATCCTTTGGATGTTTTAGGACAAGAAAGCCTATCTCTTTCTGTACCTGCAAAGGGGAGGGAACCGCTCTTTCTTCTCTTTCCAAGACTAGGTTTAATCAGGAAGCCTTGCTTTTTTAAGATGCAGTTCTGGAATTCCATAGGTTACCATTACATGCTAGAAGCAGACAGATGAAACCCAATTTTACGGAAAGACATGGGGTAAGGAATGACTGGAATTTTAATTAAAAACCGTGAAATAGAGAACCTATAGAACACGACTTGGTGCTGGAAGTGTTCTGGTGTCGATGTGTCACACGACCCGGAGGCGTGTCCTCGTGTAAGGTGGCCTGTGCCCGCCCCTGGTCCTCTCCTCCCGCGCCCGCGTGTCCCCGGCCCCATCCTGCGCTAAGGGTCCTCAGTTTTCCTATAGCTGCGCTGTTTCTTAGGTCTTTGGTGGCGAAGCGGAGATTCATTTTTAGGGTCTGGGGAAACGTCTGGGCTGCTCCTGGCTCTCACAACAGGAAAACAAATGCACCGAACAAAAGCATAGGTATTTCCTTTTCTCTGTCGATTTTGGCGGAAGCTGGTGTGTTGGCTCCGTGGCTTAGCTGGTTAAAGCGCCTGTCTAGTAAACAGGAGATCCTGGGTTCGAATCCCAGCGGGGCCTTTCTGTGGTTTTTGTTCCTACCCTCAATTAAGAGGACGGGTAATTGAAGTCCATAAGTAAATTTTATTTGTATGATTCCACAAAACTGTTTTACATGTTTCTGAGGAAGGATATTCTTATTGTTGATTAAATGATTTTTTTTTTAAGAAAAAATGTCTACCTTTTTTGGTGTTCTTACATTTTTATTCCACACAGTATATTTTCAGCAAGTACAAAAAGAACTAGGGAAGCAGAAGGCAAAGTCACCAAATTTAAACTACAAGCAATATCATAATCTCTGGTCCTTCTATTCTTTTGCCTGGGGAAATCCCAAACGGATGCCCCTCACAATCTGCAGGCAATATCTTTAGAAAGGAATGATGGATAGATGTGTTCTTGAGAAGGCTGCAGCATCTCCGACCATGTAACACAAGCTGTAAATAACTATTCAAAAAGGTGGTCTAGTGCTCAGAGTTTTTTTGGAAAGGAAAATCAAAGAGAAAACAAATACTTGTCCCAGACCTGTTTCTGCTGGATCTCCAGAGTCCAGCACAGGCCCTGGCAAAGAGCAGGCACTCAATGACAACACAAAATATGATTCATTTCTCATTTGGCAGGCAGTTATCAGGGTTTACGTTTGTCAGGCACTTTATATATGCTAAGTCAGGCAATCCTTACAGAATACCTATGTGGTAAGGTTCAATTATTGCCTCCATTTTAAAGAGGGGGCACCCAGGATTCAGGGATGTAGGATACAGAGATACAAAGTCACTTGCCTGGATCACACAGCTAGCTCCTAAGTGGTAGAGACCAGGTAGTCTGAATAGCTCTGGACCAACCTACTGGCCCGCCAAGCGCCTCTAACTTCTTCTCCTATTACCCTGTTTACCATTTCCTCTTTTCTCATTTGTTTCCAGGACCCACGTGGGAATTCTAAATGGGCAGAAATGGACTGAACCTGTGGCCACCTGGGTAACAGGGGAAATTTCATTTGTTTCTAGTCTTCTCGATAACAACCTTTTCTAAGGTATACCAATTCACTTTTCTTTCAACGTATGTATGAATCTTTCTGTGAGTTTTAAGGAATTTCAGGGAGAGAGTGAGAGCAGGACAATTCTGATTGTTCATAAAAACAGATTCACCCTCTTTTCTGTCTTTGTAACCTGGTATTAGGTTGGATTTCTTTTTAAAACAGAAATGGAGAGGCGGAAATTCCAGTCACCGAAGGTTTTTGATTACTTGGAGCTTTGCAACAAATTATGTAAGAACAATATTCAATACCCAAGTTTTGAGTTCAAAAACAGGAACATTGCATGTTAATATTTGTAACTGTAGTTATTAGTGCTCAAGATAAGCAGGCTGGACATCGACAACTTGAATTTGAGAGATATTTCTGGCGATGTCAATAAACATGAACATCTGTGTGTCTAAGTCACCCTCTTCCTGGGTCCTGTTCTGCACTGTAAAATTTGTAAACTGTCAGACCCTCACAGCCTGCAATTTGATCTTGCTGTATCTCAAGGAAAATCTTACACAGCTTCAGAATGGAGTATGTAGGAACATGTTCAAAGATGGCACCTTCTTTGTGGTGCAAAGAGTTGGACCCAATCTGGGAGTCACTCTATGTGAGTAGATGGACATACACTGCTGATCTCTATGCAGCAAGTAAAAGCAATTGGTCTAGATATGGTCTTGATGTGCACACAGTAACATAGATAAATCTCAAAACAGTAAAACTAGAATGACATATATGACACAGTGTCATTTATGTAAATGAAAACCGCAAAAATACAAGTTCTATAAAAACAGAAATAAAAGGATGACCTTTCCAGTGATTTCTTATGGGAGTGGGAGATGGGAAATGAGATTCAGGAAAGGGAACTAAAAAGGAATCTATAAATGAATAAAATAAAAGAGGGGCCCTGTGGACATCAGTAATAGTCACTGAGGAGTCACATTCATAATATTCAACTCCTTGAATGTGAAGGAGAGAGAGGGACAGGTAACTAAAAGAAACGAGATTAAAATGACTGGAATTTCAACCTTCTTCCCTGTTGGGAACATGGGAAACAAGTCAAAAACCTACTTGTCAGGAGTGGGATTCGAACCCACGCCTCCAGGGGAGACTGCGACCTGAACGCAGCGCCTTGGACCGCTCGGCCATCCTGACTCAGTAGCAAAAGGAACTCCTCCTGAAAATTTATTTCTGTATCTACCTAAACACTTCAATTTTTTTCTTTCTTTTTTGAGGCTTGGCAATCTTCTTAAAAGATGAAACTCACTGGGCGAGTGGCCCGGAAGCCGAGCTGGGGTGGAAACGCGATTAGGACCGGAGTCGCCGGAGGCGCAGGAGTGCCGACCTAAGAACATCCAAACTTGTAGGGAGTCTTCATAAAAGTTTATTTGAGCCAAACTCACGACATTGCCCACCAGCAAGGTCTCAGATGCTCCCGGGAATGACAGTTTGGCAGTACCTTTTGTGCACCTGGAATTAGGGAAGGAAGGGAAGGACGACTGCGTGAAGGTGGGAAAAAGCAAGGTGCAGGACAGTTAACAAGACCATGTGCTCCTTTGAGGGTGGTTACCCGGGGCCTGAAAAAGAGGATGGCTTCTAGTATTTCAAGGGTCTGTGAACCTTGATGTACAAGGACAGTGGACGGGGCTTGCTTAAGGCACAGATAACCTTTGACTAAAAAGTTACAGGCCTGGGGCCTGACGACCCACCATGACCTGCCCGTTAGGGGGTTGTGGTCCCCTTGAGGTCACTGTCGGTCACCGAATTATTACACAGCACCTTTCACGTTTACAACGTGGACGTTCACAACGTGGACGCAGAATCGGTTCCAGCTGTGCGGTTCCAGCTGCGTGGAGGCGGTGCGGCCCCAGGGTGCGGGTGGAGGACTCGGGACCTGACTGGGAACACAGCACCCTGTCTCCACTCGACGGAATTCTAGTTACAATGACGGCAACCATATTGCTGGAATTGCCTCGCTTGATTTGGCATTTCCTCCCGGGAGGTGTCAGGCTGTGCCAGGCAGTGCTGGGGAGCCTGGCCCCAAGTGTCGCCGACTCCTCCCTCCTTCCTTGTGGCTGTGAACCTCCCCGCGGGCGATTCGCCTGGGGACTCGGGTAAAGGGGCAGGGTGTCTTGCTGCTTGTTCTGTGTTTATCCAGCTGTACATTGAGGCTTGGTGGCCTTTTCTGTATGTATGTTTTACTGCAATTAACAGTTTAAAAAGCAAAGAAGGTGAGTACTTTTTGTAGCTACCAAACCTGGCACAGGTGTAGCTTGACACCAGGCCTCCACCACAGCAACTTCTGCAAAACGCACCCGAAGGGCAGGTGTGACCTACCTGGGGTTTTGTTTCCACTTGTTAGCAGTCAGGATCCTGGGGTCGGAATGTCAGTGACTGGATGTGAGGGAACCTGACTGAGTTCGAGATTCCCACACAACCAGAACTGGTCAGTTAACTGCCTGGAGAAGTTTAGACAAATCGTTTTCCCTCTGTCAACCCAGAAACTGCTTTCTTAGGCACCTTCCATTTTCATGTGATGTCAGTTGATGAAATACAATGCTTAATCCCTTACATTGAGCATCAAATCCCCATCCCCAGGGAACCAGTTGGATGCAAATGATCAGTCTCATGCAGACCAGCCCCGCTGGATATTTGGGGGACAGAGCCCAGCGATCTGTGTGTAACAAGCCCTCCCTGTGATTCCGAGCTGTGCTCAAGTTTGACAACCACTGGCTTAAAGTACAATAATCTTGTGACTCTGAATAGAGAGAGTGCTGTCGTGTCAGCAGGAGGTGACATGTGAAACGTCTGGAGGATGCCTCCAGGAATGTTCCAGTGCAGTGTTTCCCCCTGGGGAGGTTTGTAAACATACCTGCCCCTCCCCACCAGGCCACTTGAATTGGAATATCTGGGCTTTCCACCTGGCAGTTGTATTAGTTAACGGTATCTCTCTACCTGCAGGTGTACCCAGGTTTGAGAACATTGTTTCGAGCTCAGCTTTAGAGAAAGGCTGACTATATCTTTTAAGGATGAGCATTTGAATAAGTGTCCAGGCCTCCGTGGTCCAGGGCTGGGGCCCAACATTTGTTAAACAAGGAGCAGAGGTTCACAGTGAGTGTCCCTCAGGCTGCGTGTGCCTGTGCCCCACACTGGGGTGTCTGGAGGTGAGTCACTGCGGAGAGCCTGGGATCACCACCACCACTGGACTGTGATGCTGGAGCCCTACTGACCTGGGAGGTAAGATGCAAACAATCTGTAGAGAATTAAAATCCAATTATCGGCCTGGGTGCATGGGAGGAGGTGGCACATCAGCATTTTGTGGAGACAAATGTGTATCTCAAGGATGCATATAAACTTTCATGGTTCCATAGATCCAGCCACACCCAATGTCATCACGGGATAAAACCAAAGAATGAATCTACATAATTTAAAGGCCAGAGCATGTGAAGAAATGGAAGCTTGATGAGAAGATTCCTTGACCAAGAGGTACGGTACTTTTTTTTAACCTCTTCATTCACGAAATTGGTCTACCATGAATGAATGTGCCAAACAATAAGGAGAGAAATATCGTGAGGAGTCTGAGCTACATGAAAACACACACACACACACATTTGAATAAAGAACACTATAGCTAAAACATGAGTTAGGTCTAGAGGAGGAAAGGGGGTGAGTGTGCTCTCACGTGGGGTGTCAGGCAGGGTCTTTGGTCCCGTTCCCCAAATAAGAATGCAGGATAGGGTGAGGCTAAAAAGGAACATCCATGGAGCCATAGGTAGGGGAGTCATACCACTATAGTCTCGCTGGCGGCTGGGTTGGAGACACAGGAAGCAGGAGCCACATGATCCGCAACCTGCTGTCCCCTACTCTGCAATCCACAACCCACACTCCATCATGCTAACTGCAATCTGCGCTTGCCAGCCACAATCTTCTTGCTAGCCCCCATTTTCTGGTAGCGTAGCCACAGCAGTTATGTTAGTGGCCAGTGGCTCACTTGTTACAGCTGACGGCCAACTAGCCACAACTGATGGCCATCAATCACAGTTGATGGCCATTTACTACCCGAGTGAGCACCTTTCCATGTGAGGCCGAAGCCTGGAAACTGCACTCCTGGCTCTGTCCCCACATGTGCCCACAAATTCCTTGAGATAAGCTGCTTTCTAGTGAATGTGCAGAGTTTACCTCAGCCAGAGGATGAACTGTCTCAGGCCAGAGGAAATACAGCCTGCGGTCAAATCCCAGCCTTCCCCCTCTCCAACAGGTGATTGGAGCCATCACACCTATCTGTACTTTAGTCTCACCTACTGTAACTACACACACTTGTCCCCAAAATGCATTTCGCACACTGCTCACAGTCAGGGGGCATGTCTCTTGAAGTGTTCTTGGCCCCGCAGCTGAGTGTTCTGCTCCAAGTATGCATATATCTGGAAGCAGACGTTCATCTGCAGTCAAACTCCAGGGTGCACATGAATCACCCGGGTTGCAGTTAAAATGCAGTTTCGTCTTCTGGAGGGCTGGGCTGGGGCTCAGGGTTCTGTGCTCTGACAAGCTGGGCCAGGACCAGCTGAGTGGCAGTTCTCCAAAGTGTTCATGACATCCCTGTTCCTCGTGTCCTCGGGGCCAGCCAGTCCTCTGGGGTGAATTCGAGTGGCTCAGATTTGCTTGTTGATAGTTCAGTCTGTTACTGGCATTGGTGTGGGAGAAGGCTTTCTGGGGCTACTGGAGTCTCAGTATCACCGATGTCGCCTCAGGTGACTAAGACAGGCTTTGGCAAAGCGTTTGGCAAGGCGGCATTCCAAAAGATTCAGGAATAAAGCCAGAATTACCAAGATAATTTCCTGCAGGTGCTGGTAGCTGGTGCCAGCTGGAAAGGGTGCCTCCAGGCTCATCAGATAAGTTCTTCCTCAGGGGGGTGCACAGAGGCTGGAACTGGGACAAGGAAGGACACAGATGTTTCCTAAGAAGCTACCACCTGTACCTGGTAGCCATTTTCCTTGAAGATCATGGGGAAAAGGGAAGGTGAGGGGAGTCAAAGAGCTGGTTAGAACCCGTGACATGACCATGTTCCCTCTGCTCTCAGCGGCAATCCTGCGGCAGCCACATCTATTCTGGGCGAGGGTCCACACACACATTTCAGGATATACGTTACACAGTAAACTGGCCAAGCAACTTCCTCAGGTTCCCAGGGTGTTTTACACAAGTCAGACTTTGAATTTCTTTGACTCTGAAGTACAACCTGAATGCAAATGAATGCTTTTGAAGCAGGGATAGGTGATTTCTTCTCCCAGGAGTATAGCGTGGGGTGGGTGGCATGGGGTGGACAGAGTATTTGAGGCAGGGGTAAGGAAGGGAGGTACTGGAGACTCACATTCTGTCCCCTTGGGCAGCAGAGCTGGTTGAATTGCATTCAGGTCACAGCCTCTGTGACAGGACGTTCCTTATTCTGGCTTGGGGCCACTCAGGGGAAAGTGGGCATCTCCCTGAGCTACCAGGGCCGCTGAGTAGGAGCCTATGGCCTCCCTTTTGGAACAGTGGTGTCAAAGATCACCCACATTTTTTGTTTGTTTTCCAATTATGAGGTATTACCATTAAAAATTTCCTGTCAGGCCCTGGGAGGAGTCTCGGGTAAACAGAACCTCCCTGGTTGGCCAGCAGCATCCCCACGCAGGTTTCTTTTCTCTGTGTGTTGGTTCCTCTGGTTGAGGTAAAGGAAGCTGAAGGTGCTACTTTCAGCAATCAGACAGATTTATTTATTAGGGTAAGACCATGGGTGACATCTCTCCCGAAAACTGGAGAAATACAATGGAAATGGGAGGTGTGAGGCTGGATAAATTTGCAGTCCGTTGGCAAGAGAAGCCACAGGAATACAGGAAAATGCAAACACAGAGGGAGCATTGAAGGAACCAGAAGAGGAGCCCATTGCAGGAAGGCTGCCTGGGGAGGGGGTGGGGGGCAGGACAGTTGACGGTAATTGGAGGTGCGTTTGAGGGGGTTAACGAGGATGCAGGGATGAAGGCTGAAGGGGTGTGAGGCTGAGACAGGAGCCGAGGAAGTGGTGGTATCACTGAGGCATTCCTAGACATGCCTCTGATGTGGGGAGATTCTAGCTCATGAGGAGAAAGAGAACAGGAAGCTTGTGGAGTCCACAGAATGAGGGTGGAACAACCCCAGGAAAGGAGCAACAAGTGGTGCAGAGAGAGGAGGGCCCACAGCACGGCCGTGCACACGACTCTGAGCTTCGTCTAGGTCGTGCTCTGCTCTGTCATGACTTCTGTGTGACTCCTAGGCCTGCGCATTTCACCTCACTCCCTATTGCCAGTAGCTCAGATCCCACAGAAGTGGGGCTAGCTTCCCCAGCCCTGTAGGACATGATTTGCAAAACGTGCGATACAGGCCCTAAAATGCTAGGGACAGGCCAGGCGTTCATCCTTGCCTGGGTCACCTCACTTTCCTCCATCATGATGTCCTCGCCAACTGTCTTTATGGGAGTTCAGCCTTGGACCTTCCGTTCCCAGAATGCTTTGGGGTTTTTGCTTGCCTAAAACCTGTTCCTCACATGCCCTATTCTGGACACCAGGGTGTTTTGGTCATAATCACATGCCAACCTAACCCATCTGCATCCCTGAGCTGTCCCTTCTGGTTCCTTCCAAGTCCCTCCCTATAGGATTTGGCTTCAAGGGACAGGAGACCAGAGCAGTTGAAGAGTCAGCTCCCTGCCCCCTGAATACTGGGCCAGAAACAGATTAGGTCCTACACCCCACACTCTGTAGCAGCAGAAACAAAACCTTCCCAGGACAAATTGATCCCTGACCCACAGGAAGAAAGGGGGGCTGGTGAAGCTGACAGCTGCAGCCTTGGGGTGGTGCAGAGAGGGGGCAGAGTGAAGGGAAAGAGCTGAGCTGGGAGGTTCCTTAAGGTGGCCCTTGGCTGGGCTGGGTGGGGATTAGTTTAGAATGGAGGGTGTCCCCAGAGGCTGCATCCTCTCCCAGGGGGGACAGTGGGATCTCCTTAGAAGGGTCCTTGACATCAGAAGCTACTGTGACTCCCTCAAGCCCATCAGTGATCCGGCAGATGGTCAGGGGCTTTTTACCACAGGACCATAGGCAGAAGAAGGGCCGGAGGGGGCCAGAGAAAGAGGCACTGGGGAAAGTATAGACATGAGAGCCATCAGTCATATTGTAGAAGGAGATGTCCCCTGATTCATAGTCCAGGAAAATTCCAACCCGGCGGGGGGGTCCTGCCAGTGGGAGAGGGGTCCGCAGGGGGGTGAGGGCCCAGTACCCATTTCCATACAGCTCCACAGCCCAGAACCCGTTCTCGGGAGTCATGGGGTCAAACCCTTTCTTCACCACGTCCTCCCTACACACCCCAACTGCCCAGTCGGTCCTGTCTCCCACCTCCACCTCCCAGTAATGTGCCCCCGAGGTGAAGGCCTCCCGACCCAACACGCAAGGCCATGAGTCAAATCTCTCTGGTTTCTCGGGCAGTTTCTGACGTGAATCTTCCAGCCGGACAGATTTGAAATCCTCATACAGGAAGAGGTGAGGGTGGGCGGTGTCTGGATCCAGAGTCACATCAACTAGAGATAGAGGGAAAGTGAGTGTGAGCATAATGATGTCAGAGATTACAGGGCCCGTCCTTTCTTCTCCAAAGAGGTGAGGCACCAGAGTGGGAGCTGACAGGCCTCCTTGGAGCGGAGCTGGTTGGCAGGCTCCGCTGTCTCTATCCCCCTTTTCCATTAGCAGCTACAGGGAGATGTATGAGCCGACTGTCCCCAGGGCCTAAAGGGACCCTGTCAGAGGCTGTATAGTCTCCTATCCACCTCCCAAGGGCCCTCTTTTTGCCTCAAGGAAGAGTTGAGGCCATTTGCCATCATCTTTCCCCTCTATCCTCATCACTGAAATGTGTTAGTGTGTTTTTATTTCCGAAGTTCAGAGCCACTGACCTGCATGCAGAGTAGCCTTTTTCCAGTCTGCAATGAGAGAGAGAGAAAGAGAGTCATTGGCAGGTTTTATAACATGGGGGAAGAAAACCTTGTGGGTGAAATAATGACAAGAAGATAGAACTTACTGAGCTGTTCCAGGAGTTTCTCTGGAAAAAAAGCAGACATGTCTAATGACTTTCTGTAGTGGAAATGAGGGAAGGGACACAAGTGGTGTGAGAAACACACAAAGGAGTAACTGTCAAATGGTGACTCCTGATTTCTGAATCCTCACCAATACTGAAGAACAAGGATTCTGTTTCGTTTTCTAAGGAATATGCAGGAAGTTCCTACTGGGAAACCGAGTTAAAAGTGAGGATAGAGTCTCAGGGTGAGTAGTGAGCAAACATTGGGTCTAATACCTGTTCGAATTGGCTGACTCCTGCACCCAAACCCCTGTCCACCATATCGGGTATCAGTGATTTCAGGAGCCTTCTAATCCCCTCTGACTTTCCGAATTCTAGAGTCAAATATCTTCCATTGGCAGTCATCCTAAAGGACTTGGACCACCTCACTCGGAAGCACTCCTGACAAGTAGCCTGGGATTCTGTGACTTACCTGTAGAGCTGAATTCACTCTTCCTGTAGCTGGATCTTTCCTTGTATAGCCTCCAGATGAAGAATATGGACCCAATGGTGAGAATTCCTAGGACCATCAAGATGACAGCCACAACCACCATCCAGGGAGTCAGCTTTGGAAAGATGGGAGCTAAAACAGAATCCCCAAGAAGGACATTTGTTCAGAAACTTTGAGCCAGTCCAGCTTTTCTTCCAAAGGGGCTCAGAAGAGGGGATGACCTGGACCTCTCCCCTCATCCCACGGCCAAGATAGTCCCTCCAGCACCACTCAGCTTTTCAGAAAAATGTCATGTTACATAGGAGAGAGCAGAGAAAGAGAAGGATGAAAAGTAACAAGAGTCATGTGGGGACAGAACCTGTGAAATACTGACAACCACGGACCAATTCATGTTATTATGGAAATTCCTCCTTAACAATCAATGCAGGGTAGTAGTCAAGGGGATGCGGTAATTAAATAAGAAAGGGGAAATGTTACCTCTATGTGCCACAGAATGGGGTGCAGTGACCAAATAATAAGGAATAGTTCCTGCCTGGACCAGAAGTCCTAAGGCAGTTTGCTTTCCTGAGGCCCCTGGAAACCTAGACAGAGCTCTAGCATGGGGTGGGGAGGAAGAACGGGGCAAGCAAAGAACCGGAGAACTAGCCTAGTCTTCTTGTTTGACCATCTCTGGATCAGGAACGCCCCTGGGACAAAGCTTCTCTAAGATACATCTCCTAAGATGGGAGAGCTGGAATTTCTGTGAGGTCTATGTAGTTTATGGCTTCAGAGTCTTTACTCTTTCGGTGAAGTTTGTGGGGCTCCCTCAAGTCTGTGGGCAGGAGTTTAGGTGGGGAAAGTAGAGAACTCTGCTAAAGGTCAAGCTGGACAGGGGTCCCCAATGATGGTCCTGAAGCTGTGCCACGTAGGAACCCAGCCTTGGTCCCACTCACCTGGTATGGAAACCTCTACTGCCTTCTCCTGGCTAAGAAGGGTATTCTGGATACAACAGGACACATTCTTCACAGAGGTATCCCTGATGACCACGGAAGCCGCCACAGCAAACAGGCCTTTGTCATCAAGATTCCTGGACTCGGACACGGATGGGAACGTCTCTCCCCCGGGAGCTCTCCACTGCACCTGGGGCTCTGGGTACCATCCCACTGAGGTGCACTGCAGCCTGGTCTCCCCACTCTCTTGAACATCTATGTGGACATGAGGATCAGAGCCCAGAGCTATGGAGAGAGAAGCTAGTCTTACTTTGGTGGACACCCTTCGGGGAGCCTTATAACCATAGAGCTATGGAGTTTGAGAAAGAGGCACAAAGGGAGTGGGAACGAGGGGGACTGATCTCCATTTTTCATAACACAAGGAAACTGAGGTGTAAATAAAAAGAATTCCATAACCTTATCAGAGAGAGATGCCATATTGGGATTTAGTGTTTGAAATGTAGCCAGGAGTTTGAGGGGCAGAGATGGGGTGCTTGTCCAGTCATCAGGAACAGCAAGACCAATGGCTGGTGGCGGGTCAGTGTCTAGGCTGGGAGCTGCAGAGATGGGAGTGAGCCCTGTGGTTGGAAGTATTATGGGAAGGCTTTGGGGAGGAGGACAACTAGGGTTGGGTATTTAAGGATGAACAGAGAGGGGGTATTCTTGAGGAGAAGGGGGTTGGGGGTCCTTTGCACTGAGATCATAGCTGACAATTTAAATTTCCTTTACCTATGACATCTTCCCTCACACAATTATGCCCTAACGTAAAGCAGCATCTGCTTTGCCTGTTTGTTTAACTTATTTATTTTCTTACAATTCCACAGAAAACACCATGCTGCAGAAGAGTCCTTAACACACAGGTCCACAGCCTTTGGTTTAAATTCATACTCCAAGTTTGTGTATATATGTGAGAATGTGTGTTCTTTTCACGAAAAGGACTACCACCAGCAGCAGATTCTCCAAAGTGTCTGTCACCTATTAAAGGTACAATGACAGTTTCATGCTATTAAATCTCTAGGGTTTTGTACATGATGTTGCGGCAGGGACAGCCTATTACAAGGCAGGGACCCAGACTTCACCCAGGTACTTTTTAAACTTTATTTGAATATATACGTGAAAGGCTATATATTTGTATATCATTACAATTTATAGCAGCCTGAGGTACAGTAATAATATCCTACAAGTGTATAATGCTTTTAGAGTTGACAAACCCTCATAGATTGTCTGAGGACTGATCTGCCGGTTTCCAAAGAAAGAGATTCCTAGAAAGATGTATCCCCTCGGGCATCACGGAGAAAGTCACCCCGGTGTCTCACCCGCCACCTTCAGGCGCACGCTGGCCTCTCCGTAGCTGTCGTTGTGCCTGAAGAGGCACCTGTACTCCCCGTCGTCCGAGGCCTGGACCCCGCGGATCCTTAGGGCCACGCGGCCCTGCGCGATGTCGTCCTGCGCCAGCGTGACTCTGCCCCGGTACCCGGGCATCTGCTCCGCGTCCTGCGTGCGCCCGTCTCGGTGAACCAGCACCGCGGGCGACAGCTTCTCCCGGAACCACCGCAGCTCCATGTGCGCTGCGCTCGCGGTCGGCGACAGGTGGCAGGGCAGCTCCGCGGCCTCTCCCACCACGGCCAGGATGGGCTCCGGGGGACCGATCACGTCCAAGTGAGCTGCCAAGACCAGGAAGGTCAGACGGGATGTGGAGACGAGAGCGGATGGCTGAGCGAGACCCAGCTCCCGCCAAAGGAGTCTCTCCCACCGTTCTCTGATTTCCGGACCCAGGTGATGTCGCTAGGGGGGACCAAATGGGATTGTTCGCACTGACTGAGAAATCTGTACCCTGCGGGCCAGGGAGCGAGGGGAAGACCCACCAGAATCCAGCCCGGGCAGCTGCAGGAGCAGGAGCGTGAGCACACACGCGGGGAGGCAGGGCTCTGGGCAGACTGCCATCTCTGTCCTCCGCTGGATTCCGTCAGGAGCTTCAGCCTGGAAGAGCAAGGGACAGGAGGGGACTCGGGCCACTGTTCTCCCCAGCCTCCCAACAGCTCTTTCCCACTTGGAGTGGGCCAGTCCTTGTACCCGAGGCCTCCTGCCTCCTGCCCCGCAGCGCAGGCTTCCAGTCCGCGCCGCCCACCCACCACCCTAACTGGTCCCCTAAAACCCAAGGAGACAAGAGATGAGCCCAGCGATGCGATGCATATAAATGAACACATCTTGGAAACCTGGCCCCAGAACAATTCTTCTGTCAAATGCAGGAATTTAGTGTTTGCTTTTAGAGATGATGGTAAAGATAAAGGGGTGGGGCACAGGGGGAGTGCAGGGGAACGGAGTGGAGGAGAACGGAGGGAAAGGCTGGGAGGAGATGGAACAGGAAGGGGGAGCTGAGGAGAGCTCAGCGCTTGCAGAGCAGAGGGTCTGGGATTCCGGAGGAAGGGTCCGGAGGGAGAGGAAGCCCCTTCTGGCTGCTGCTCTCAGGCTGAGAGGAATCACAGATACTGACCTCAGATGGAGGAGGAAAAGGACCGACAACCACTGCTACCAAGTGAAAAGGCTGGTTGTGGCGCCAGGGGCAAATTAAAGGCGGCAGGAGAAGGAAGGGGGAAGTGCTCTCCGGAAAGCCCGCCCCTCGTATTTACTTTGGAAAACAAAAGTCTTCCCCCAGAGGGAGGAGGGTCTGTGGGTTTGTGGTCTGCAGCTCGAAGATCAGGATGTACATTGATGGGCTGGACTAAACACAAGAGGGCAGAGCGAACAAGGAAGGGGGGCAAGAAAACTCTGGCATGAGAGGTGACACCCGGGGCCAGTTACTTCACTTCTCCCGGCCTCAGGTCTTTTCCTCTCAGGTGGGAATATTGTGAATAATAACCTTTTCAAGAGAGGTGTTGGGGGGATTAAATGAGATTAAGCCTGGAAAGTACTTCGCATATAGTAGGGACTTAGAAGAGTGTACCCTGTTATTCTACTATTATTTATGTGGTTTGGAAAATTATAGGTAGGCTGGGAATGGCTCTGTGTGATTCAGTTTTCAGGGCCCCGGAAAGCAATGCCTCCCTGAAAGCAATTCTTGAGGCCTGCAATTCCTTATTTCGGGTAAACCTCTTGTTATAGAAAAAAATTTTAAATACAGGGGAAAAATTTTTTTTAAGTAGAAATCACCCATAATGTCACCAACTAATGATAGCCTGTATTCGTATTTTGGCATATTTCCTCCCAGCCTTTATTTTATGCTCATGTACATCAAAAAAAGAAGAAGAAGAAGGAGGAGGAGAAGCAGCAGCAGAATTGATGAGGCTCTTGCATAATTTGAAACACCATTAACAGCTACATATTATCACATTATAGATTCATATAATTCCCAAGATGGCAGGACACCTGAGTTTTGGCCAATTATAAACAGTGTACTTCACACATTAAATGTCTTTGTGCACATCTCTGATAACTTCCTGATACACTTTCTGGTAAATTCCCAGAAATATAGTCATCGGGTCAAAGGGTATGAGCGTATGGCCAAAGCTCCTTCCTGAAATGCTGAGCCTATCTTCCCTTGGGGACAGCCTCACCTAACCTCACGGGCCCTGGGGGGGCAGGGAGTGGGGGCAGTTAGTCCTCATCACTGATGAGCCGGTGGGATGGACCCAGCTGTTATCCTGCTGTACACTTATATGACCGTGAGGCTGGCCATTTTTCATATTAACCATTTAACATATTCTGGAACTGAGCTTTCCAGGCCAATTGCCCATTTTTTTTCTAGACAGATTCTGGTGCAGTTTCTTATCAATCTGGTGCTGTATGAGTTTTTTATCAATTGAAGCTGTCAACTCTGTGACATTTGTGGCAAACACCCTTCACTACCCCAGTTTGTTCTTGGCCTTTGAATTGGAACTCCGATTAAGACCGACAAACGACACAATTGCCCCAGTGACCCAGCAGACTGCCAGGAGAGTAAATTCCCCAATGCAAATCTGATCATGTCACCTTGTGCTGAAAAATCCTTACGCATCTCCTAGTGACCCCAGGCACCTTAATCGGGTCAAGAAAGTGCTGTAGTGTGTGTGACCTCCTGCTTCCTTCCTCTCAGCCTCTTCTCCCTTCCCTCCCATGGCTCACCTGCACACTGGCAGAATCTGGGTGGAGATGTGGTTGTTTTAACCCACAACACCCTCCGAGGCCTGAAGGTAGTGCTGTCTCCCCTGTTGGCAGCTGCCGGCTTTGCAGGAACTGGGGGGCTGCCCAGAGGGACCGCTGTGGCTCCCGCTCCTGGGCTTGTCTCTTTTGCATGTGGCTAGACCGAGCTAAGGCAAAGGGCTGGGTGAGTGGCATGGATAGCACAGCAGTCTGTGGCTTGCTAGTGAGGTTTGTGGTCAGCTGCTCTTTCCTGGGGGCACAGGCTGTTGGCACTCTGGGAATAATCAGATGTGACTGATGATAGGTTGACACTGACATAATCATTCGCTGTAACACTGACATAATCCCCCGATTTACCAAGCCTGTGTTAGTGTATGTGCACCGTAGCCCCACAGAGTCTGCATTCGCACAGGTGGAGGGAGGTGACATATGGCTGAGGGTGACGAGGCTGAGGGCCTTGGGAGTGGTGAATTCTCTGAGTCATATTCCTGGAAACGTTTTTGAAATGGAGAGTTCCTAGAATAAACAAGAGGAGCAGACAGGGAACAGACCGTAGGAGAGCCAATAAAGTGAGGTTGGATTGAGCAAGGGAGAGAGGGGAGGATGCAGGGTGGGACCAGCATTGTCTGGACCACTCTGCATTCTCCCCAGAATCTACCCCATGACAGCTTGTCCCTGTCACCTGGTGGGGCAGAGCACTCCAAGCAGGGTTACAGTCACCCTCTGGAGGACTGGTTCCAGAATACAGAGTTTAGAAACTTTAGGAGCAGGTCATGAATTCACCTTGGTTTCCTCTTGTCATAGCTGTCACTCTTGTTCCCTTATCAGACCTTGTCTTAGTTTGAGTTCCACCAAAAGCAGACCCTGAGACAAATAAGAAGGCAAGCAATTTATCTGGGATGTGATCCCAGAAAACACTGAGGGAAAGTGAAGAAATGAGACTGAGCCAACAAAGAGTGTGATGACAGCTGATTACTGTGTGGGTACCTGGGGCTCAACCTTGCTGGGGACCCCCCTGAGCCACCCAACTCAGAATTGTCACTGAGGAATGAGACACAGAAGGGCTTATTCACAATCCAGCCCCTCACTGGCTGAGTTTCTTCTAGAAAGAACACCAGCAGGTGAGGTGTGTGTGTGTGTGTGTGTGTGTGTGTGTGTGAGAGAGAGAGAGAGAGAGAGAGAGAGAGAGAATCACCAGTGAACAGGAGAGAGAAGAAGAGAGGAAGGGACGAAGAGAAGAGAGGAGAGGGGAGGGAGGGGAGGGGAGACTAATAGGTTGTAAATGTGAGAGATTCCGAAAGAATCTCTTTTTCTCCAAAGAAATGAGACATTCATGCCAGTAATTGTCAGTATCCTCGAAGACCTTTTCCACCTGCGGCCTCCACTCCCTGCCCTTGGCCCCTACACACCTCCCCCATACCAAATCCTTTCCAAATTATCAGGCATACAAATTAGTAAGCCTTCAAGTTACTTGGGGGAGGAGAAATGGGTTAAGACAACCTTATGGTCACATTCCAAGAGACCTGTACGTCTCCTAAGGAAAACAGAGAACAGTTTCCCACCATCTCTCTTGCCCTCACCACTAGGATGCTGTCAGTTTTCACTTCTGTGTATCCTCAGGCTTTGAACCCATGGGAGGTAGGAGCCCAGAGACCTAGAGAATGAAGAGCCACCCAGCCGCACACAGTTCTGCTTTTTCCATTCTGTAGGAAGAGTGGTTTTATGGCCTTCTTGGCAGAACGATGGGGGGAGACCCCAATTTCCCATGCCTAATCCCCTCCTGGCAAAAGTAACTAGGGGTTACTGGGGGACGGACTGAAGTGGGGCAGTGAGGCCTCAGAAGAGGGAACTGGTGGAAGACTGAGGTTAGAGAACAAAGGCTGCTGGTTGCCCTGGGTGGCTGCTTAAGGTACCTTTTGGCTGAGTTGTGTAGTCACTGGTTTGGAAAGGCAGAGTCCTCCTCCAGGGGACACAGCCTCTTTACTGACCCAACTGTTGTCCGCCACCTAAGGCAGATGCAAATAAAATAATTGCAACTCGCTGTTTTCAAGAAATAAAGGAAAAGCTGCTCTCACCAGGTGAGCTGAGTCAGGTGAAATGGACAAGTCTTGGAAGTGAGGACTCCCAGGGAAGCAACAGATGGGACAAATGATGACACTTCCCCAGAAATAGGTTTTTGATGAGAAAGGTCCCTCAAGGGCAGAAAAAGTAAGAAGGGCATTCTAAAAAAATTAAATTCCCCGTGCAGAAAATGAAACTAGACATTATCTGCTTATTTGGACTTTGGTTTTTAAGATGGTTCTTGCTCTGTTTGGTTCTCAAGATGTTGCTGTTCTAAATGGAAGAGGGGATGTGTAATAATTCAGTGACCGACAGTGACCTCAAGGGGACCACAAACCCCTAATGGGCAGGTCATGGTGGGTCGTCAGGCCCCAGGACTGTAACTTTTTAGTGAAAGGTTATCTGGGCCTTAAGCAAGCCCCGTCCACTGTCCTTGTACATCAAGGTTCACAGACCCTTGAAATACCAGAAGCCATCCTCTTTTTCATGCCCTGGGTAACCACCCTCAAAGGAGCACATGGTCTTGTTAACTGTCCTGCACCTTGCTTTCTCCACCTTCATGCAATCGTCCTTCCCTTCCTTCTCTAATTCCAAGTGCACAAAAGGTACCGCCAAACTGTCATTCCCGGGAGCATCTGAGACCTTGCTGGTGGGCAATGTCGTGGATTTGCCTCAAATAAACTCTTATGAAAATTCCCTACAGGTTTGGAATTTCTTACATCAACAGATACAAGAATTCTGTCTTCTCTTAAGCCAGACATAATATTTGCAGAACAAACAATTCCACACACTTCACTAACGTTTATTTTGCTTTGCAAACGAGTTATTTTTCACAAAATGTTATTTATATTAGCCTGTAATCAGTTTATAACTTTCATTTCAATACAGATTATAAATACATCTCTAAAGCTTTTCAATCCAATATAGTAAATATTGGCAGATATAAGCAAAACAAGTGAAAGCTGTTTCAGGTCCTCAGTAATTTTTAAGTATATAAAGGCATCGTGACAAGAAACTGGACACCGCTGTCAAGAAACTGGACACGGAGCTGGACCTGTGACTGACTGGATTCACTGCTCACCTGCTCAGTCGGGACCTTCAGCTCAGGCCACTGGCGCTGAGTCCTGACTCCTTGTGTATTGCAGGGGCACCGGAGCCGGCCAGATCCAGATGTGTCCTCCACTTTCATCCCAATTCTAGGTCTGGGGAGCCTTACTGTGTGGGCTGGAAATCTTAGGTGTGAGGTGGAAATGGACCATAAGATCCTGGGACCCCCTTGGCTGTCACGGTGAGGCTTAGCCACCCCAACAGCCCTGCCCCTCGCAGCTCTCTGCTCCCTCTTCCTCTGTCACTGACCTCCAATGTGGTGCCCCCTCCCCTTAGAAGGCCCTGGGGTTCCCTTCTTCCTCTCAGACCCCGGTGCCCTCACCCAAATCCACCGTGTCTGATGTCAACTCAAGCACCATGCTGAATGTGACACCCTGATGTCAAAGCAGCAGGTTTTCAGCCTGTGGCTTTCTCACACTCTTTTCTTGGTTGGGAGCCATATGGCAGCACAAGTTCCCCTGAGACGGGCTCCTGCCCCATGGCTACAAGCAAATGAGCTACTGAAGCAACAGCCCAACGAGGGAGAGATGGTGCTGAGGCCTGAAGAGGGTGTCAAGGTGGCCTCTGGAAGGGTCTTCTGTAACCAGAGGGCAAGAGGGCGGCTTTCCTCTGGGGGCGCTGTGCCCCGCCGATAGAGATGGCCAGGGCTTCTCTACTTAGCTCCGAAGCCGAGGAATTGGTGCTGGTAACGGCGGCGGGCCCCTGGCCTGTAAAGAACCAGGCCATCCTCGGGCACTGTGATCCCATGGGCCCCTGTGAACGCTGGGCAGATGAAGATGGGGCTGTCATCAGACCCCAGCCTGAAGAAGGGTCTCAGGGGCCCAGAGAAGAGTGAACGGGGACACGTGTAGAGGTGTGACCTGTCCCTCATGTTATAGAAGGTGATATCTCCAGCTTCGTAGTCCAGGAAGACGCCCACCCGCTGGAGGCGCTCCTTCAGCGGAAGGATCTTCGCGGGGGAGGATAAGACGCGGTACTTGTTTCCGAACATCTCTAGGGTCCAGAAGCCATTCTCCGGGATCAGCATCGCCTCCCCTTTCCTCTCCACACTGTCCCTACAAACCCCCACGGACCAGACCATCACGTTTTCAACCTCCACCTCCCAGTAGTGCTTCCCCGAGGAGAAGCTCTCCCCGCCCAGGACGCACGGCCGGCAGTCGAACCTCTCAGGGTTATCAGGCAAGCTCTGCCTGGAGGGGCCCCGCCGCACGCTTCTGCAGTTCTCTGCCAGGAAGAGCTCGGGGTGAGCGGTGTCTGGGTCCAGGACCACATCAGCTGCAGAGGAAGTCTCAGGTTTAGGCTTGGGGCTTCAGGAGGTTGTGCAATTCCTGGTTCCCAGAGAGGGCCCCCAAAGCTGGGGGAGAGCCCCCCAAGTGGCGGCCTTTTCCACGAAGGCCCCTTGATCCCGCTCCCAGGCAGCTCCCAGACCGGGAAGTACTGAGGCTGCACTTCTCCGGCCTGAGTGCCGGCAGCGTTGCCTCAGGTAGAGGATAGCTGGCGCTATAAGAAGTGAGAACGTTTAGCAAATGAGCTGCAATCACCGGATCCCACTTTCGCTCCGTGTGCTTAGATCGTCCCCTTTTTCTATTCAAGGCCTATGATCTCTGGGACCCTTCTTAGTTGGAAACTTTCCAACTTGGCTTAAACCAGCGGAGGCCCTGGCCCCTCCCTGTGCCCCATGGAGCAGTTAAGGCCTATTTCTCGCTGCTCAGATGCTGGGCAGGGAAGGTCCTTTCATGGGTCCTCTGTGTTCCACCAGTTTTACCAGGTGACAACTGACTTCAATGACTAATAAGGGTACCCTTCAAAGGCTAAAAAAGGAGGATAATGTCCCCAAAAGCCAACCTGCTGCCTCAGTTTTGCTTTAAAAACCTGAGGTCTGCAGCTGTGACCTCTCTGGATACAGCAAATGCTTGAGACCCTGACATTCTGCAGACCTCTCCCACCTACAGCTGTTATTACCGAGGCAACCTAACTTCTGTTGCGTTGAAGTGATTTTCCCCTTTCCCCACACTGTTTCGCCTGATGGGACAATTTTGAAATTCACCTAAAGAGGGAAGGTCCAAGGACCATGGCATCCAGTAAGGCCTGGATTCTTTGGTGCCTTTGAGCAGAAGGTGACCAATCATAAAATGCAAACTGCTCATGAGGATAGGCAGTTGGATTCTGTGCGCTCCCCGTGATCCCAACCCCCTCCCCACAAAGGCTGGACACAGTATCAGTGTTCTCTTGGGGCAGGACGGCATTTCTGGCACCTATTTGTCTACCCGAGACAGGCTTGGGGAAGCTTACTGCCTGTCCCACACATGGCTCAATTGTGTAGCCTCTCTACCATCTCCCACGTTATCAATAGCTAAGCCAGTATCGTTTTCTTTCAAATTAATCCAGGATCCAAAGGGCAACAACTACTGAAACGTAACCTTTGGGGAGGTTACCTTTGTGGTCAACCTCTGGGACTCATGGATGAAATTACACTAAAAAAGAAAGGGCAGTGGGAAGAAAGTGAAGAATTGACTAAGAGCTACAGGAATTCCCTGACAGAAGCACAGGCGTCCTGCTCTGGAGGAGGAGGGGGGACTATTGCCAGTGAGCCAGCCCCACCCACTGCCACCCCCCAGCCTGCACCACCGGGGTGGGGGGGATGCTGCCAGCCCCTGCTGCCCCAGCACCAGCCCCTGCTGCCCCCAGCCTGCCTTAGGCCCCCTTGTTCATCTCCTCTCATGTGTCCTGTTGACTTGCTAGTGGGGAGAAAGTTCAGGATCTGAGGGAATGTCAGAGGCGCTCACCAGCATGTAAGAGGCTTCTTCTCCATCCTGCAATGGGACAGACAGAGAGGTGAGCCTCACAAGACAACAGTAACCAAGCAGAATACAAAGTGTGCATGGAGTGGTCGGGAAACGCTAAACTTACGCAATTCTTCTTGCAGTTGCTCTGAAAGAAAAGAAAACAAAAGGAAAAGAAACAAATGAATGTTCTCAACAGAAGAACTAGAGGATTTGAGTCTGGATTAAACAATGAAGGCCTAGCACTTTCTATGAACCTGCCGTTCATCCCCTTCCCCACGCCCAGGGAATTACCCAGATATCAGCAATGAGATATGACCAGGTGGCTGGATATTGCCAGTACCTATTTAGGCTTGCTTTTGTTCAACAATACGGTGCTCTCTGTAGCCAGGTGAATGGATTCAACATTTGCTAGGTGGGCAAAAGCGAGCTCTGAGGGGTCAGTGACAAGGGCACTAGAGCTCCAAGCCCTAGCTGCTGCCTCTTCATCCTGTTTCCCAGGCTCATAGCTGCCCGAGCTGTGTCCTTTGAACGCCAGTGAACTGTCCTCCTGCTCTTTTACCTTTTATTAGACGTTCTTTCTCTTTTTCCACACGTTCTCTCCCCAGTTCCTTACGTGCAATTTCTTTCTCTTTGTTTTCAATCTCTTTTTCCATTGACAGAATCTCTTTTTCTCTGTAGAGTTTCCTGATGAGACGGATGCTGCCCCCAGTGATGAGGAGGAACAGAACAGGCAGGGTGATAGCCAGGGCCACCGTCCAGGGAGACGTGCTGGGAATAATGGGTTCTGGAAAGAGGGCCAGAAAAGTCCCACTTAGTGAGAAAAGGGGACCCTACTTCATTGGAAACTTTCCAACTTGAACTTAAACCCAGGGTGCAAGTGCCCCTCATGATACACACCTGAGGAGCTTCCTCAGGTCCCTGCTCTGGCGGCTTCTCTCTCAGAGACCCCAGATGAAAAAACAGACGTTGGCTCTGCACTGCCCCCCCGCCCCCAGTGGTGGCCAGGGCTGGGAGCTGATGAAGTTAATTCATATATTGGCACCCTCAAAATGGAGGCCACCTCAGTGGCCCACGTCACAAATCTATACCCAGGTCAGCCTGCACATACGTATGGGAAACCACATTGTGAAAGAAACCTAACAACACCAATCCGGATCCTGGTCCTGGGAAACAGGACCTGCTGGCCTTAGGTGGAGACCCTGACCTTCTTGCCAGTCAAACCCATTTCCGCCTCTACAACCCTCGCTCTTGCCCAAAATCCCTCAGGAAGAGTCTCCAGTGCTGGCAAGACCCTGCACTTCTCCAATCCAGGGATGGTTTTCCAACGAACACAAAATGTCAAACTCGTTACTAAATTGTCTTAGTTTTGTCCTTTGACAGGGCCCATGAGATAGAGAAGCATGAACACCTGGACTCCCTGTGGGAAGGACCAGGATGGATAAAAGCTAACCAGCTCTGCAGTGTCAGCACAGCCACCATCCTGACAGAAGCTACCATCACTCTTGCCTGGAATACTGCAATGCCCTCCTCTCTGTTTCCGCTCACATCCTGTGCAGTCTGTCCTCAGCATGGCAGCCCAAGTGAGATCGTGCTATTTCTTTGCTCAAAACCCCACAATGTTTCCTGTCTCACTCAGACTAAAAGCCAAAGACTAATTGCCAGACATGCTCCTGCCTCAGGCCCTTTGCATATGCTGTTCCTGCCACCTGGCTTGCTCAGACCTCAAATGCTCATTCCTCACTTGCCCAATTGCCGTCTTTTGAGTGAAACCATCCCTGGCCAATCGTATTTATAATTACAATTCCCTAGCCCTCCCTAAGTCCTCCCCTGATTAACTTCTCTACAGTACTTATCACCATCCGGTCTAATACAGCTTAAGTATTTCACTCCTTCTTTTAATTATTTTATTGATCACTCTCTGCTGTTCTAGATGTGAGCTCCACAAGGCTAGTGATCTTCATATATTTTTTCACTGATTTCTCTTTGGTTTCTAGAACAGTGCCTTGAACATTTGTGCTTCTTGCTAAGTATTTGTTGAACAAATTTATGAATGTCTGTAGATAGTTTCCCGTGTTCTTCTAACCCTTGGAAAGTTGCACGGGCAGGAAGGGAGGCCTCAGGGTACAGCACCACTGGTGTAGACAACCACCTGCCCATGTCACCCTCCATGTTTTATGATTGTTCTAAATGTTTAAAACTTGCTGCAGGATAAGAACCACAGCAGGAGGGAAACTTTCATATTCACCCACAGAGAAGAAACTCCTACTCGTGTGTTTTGAGACTCTCAGATTGTCCTTTGTGACAAGGGGAGAGGCCTCAGCTCAGCTGCAGCCTGCGGCTCTTCAGGGCCCAGGACCCTTCCACCCTGCCCCCCATGCCTGCTCCAGTTGCAATCTGTCCGTTGAGGATCCTGCATCCCCACGATGGGTCCCCAGAGGGCAGGGGACTGACCTGGAATGAAAATCACGGAGTCCTTCTCCTGGCTGAGCAGCGTGTTGTTGACGGAACAGGTCATGTTCCTCACCGAGCAGTCCCTGACGATCACGGCCAAGGTGACCATGAAGAGGCCGTCCGTGTCCTCGTTGTAAGCCTCCTCCAGGGCGGGCACGATCTCCCCATAAGGGTCCCTCCACACTGCGTGGGGCTCTGGGTACCACCCCACGGATGTGCACTCCAGCCGGAGGCCCCCATCCTCGTGGCCCTTCATTTCAATGAGGGGCTGGGAGCCCAGGCCTGGGGACAGAGAAATATGTCTAATTCTAAGGCACGTTGCTGACGAAGACCCTTCGAGATCCAATCTGTGGGGACTAATGTTCTCCCTGCTCAAGGCTGCAGCTGAGTTCAGTGTACGCCTCTCAGAGCTCTATGGCCACAGCTCGGCAGAGCAAACCCTCTCAGTGGACCCTCGGCCAGAGGGAGCAGCCCTCCCCGTTTAAAGGGGAGTCTAGGCAAAAACCTGCCAGCCTGCAGTGGGCCTGAGGTCTGGAGAGAAACTTGCCCCAAGAGCCACACTGTGAAAAAGCAACCAAGCAAAGCGCAGCACCGTACCTGCCACTATCAGGCGCATGACGGCCTCGTCGTAGGACCTGCCCTGCTGGAAGTAACAGCGGTACACGCCGTTGTCGCGGGCCGTGACGTTGTGTATGGTGAGCGCCACGCTCCCCCGGCCGATGTCCTCGCTCACAAAGGTTGTCCGTCCGCGGTACTCTTCCATCTGCTCCTCTGTCCTCTCCCGCCCGCCCTTGTACACCAGCACGGCCGGGGAGAACTGAGACCGGAACCACCGCACCTCCATGTCCTCCGCACTTTTCTCAGGTGCCAGGTGACAGCGTAACGTGGTGTTTTCTCCCACCATGACCAGGATGGGATTGGCTGGCCCCACAACGGAAAACTGGGCTGTTCAACAAAAGGGCAGAATCAGGCGGGCACCAGCCACCAACATCTAAGGCAGGAAAGGAAGAAGCTATTCCGGGGGTTAAACACAGAGGCTTCCTGGGCTGAGGGCTCTGGGGATAGTAGCCGGCTGGGGGCAGTGAGACATCTCTCGGAGGGAATCTGCTGAGGCTGCTGGTGTTGGGGAGAAACTTTGGGAAGCACATGAGCGCCTCACAGTCTAGCCCCACAGTGCTGTCCCCCGGTCTAGCCCAGTGCCCGGGCATAGTAGAAACTCGCACTGTCGGATGTGGTAACCACTAGCTAGTCCCAACTAACAGGTATGTGCTGAAAATGTACAATCCATATACAAAACGTGAACATTTAGAATAAAAAGTGTGTACTCTCTCGACATATTTTACATGAATTGAAAGCTTAAATGGTATTTTGATTATTTGGGGTTGTGTGCATTTCTGCCCACGGCGTTGGTATACTCAGGGAACACGCGTGGAATGAGAGAGTAAGAGCGCGCCGCTGGAGTCCCTCTCCATTCTGCCTGTGCGCAGAGGGAGGGAAGCAGGGACTTTTCTGCGCTGACAGAAGCTCTCTTACCTGAGACCAGTGTAGAAAGGCCCAGGAGCGGGAAGAAGAGCAGGGGGTCAGGCCGAGAAGCCGCGGGCTCCATAGCACCAGGGACGAGTCACCCAGGAGGCGCAGGACCGCAGGCCGTGGGCGCGGGAAAATCAGCCAGGGAGACTTGGCACCGCAGTCCTGATCTCGGTAAATGCCCTTGTGACCCTGTTGGTGCCATCAGTGCCCCACGTCTGTCCTGGACACCCCCTTCCTCTCCCGAGTGATTGACTCGTTGAACATTCCATGGAATAAGCCAACACACAACGATCCGCCCTGCTCGGCTCACTTCTCAGTCAGAGTTGAGTTTCTTCAGTTGTCACCTGATATCCTTCCACACCCTCCCCTCTCTTTCTACTCCTGGCCTCAGGCTGTGCGACCCCAGGTGACGCCAGGCGTGCAGCACCCCAGGGAGCCCCCGTCCCGCACCTGCCTTTCCCTCCCGGGCTCCGTCCCCCGCCCCGCCCCGCCGGGAGCGGAGCGCCCCCTCCCTTCCCACCTGCCAGAATTAACTTCTGCGTCTTCCTCCCTCCACGGAAGCTCAAACGACGATTTTCTGGTTGTCCCTCTCTCTAACCTGCCCTTGGGCACAGTCGCAACGGGAGAGCAAACCGTCCCCAAAGCGGAGAAATCTTTCCCTCTTCTCCCATCAGTGCCTGTGCGCGGCTGCAGACCGAGGAACCAGCGTTCTCTGTGATCCGAGTCCCAAGATTTCCAGTGATGATTCGGGGCCCAGGATTGGCTGGCGGTGGGTCAACAGCCAATGGCATCCCTGAGCCTACTCCTCACCAGTTGCTAGGTAGAATACACAGAAACAGTTGGAGCATTTAAAAAAACGCAACTGTAAATAGCCTTTAGAGTTTATCTACCCCTTTTAGTTTCTTTCTCTTTTCAGAAGGATTTTTCCCCCAAAGACTTGGGATTCTCCGCGGATCGTGGCTGGCGCCGCTGCTAACCACGAGGAGGGTGTGTGTGTGTGTGGGGGGGGGTGGGGGTGGTGTGTGTGTCTACGCGCAGAGGTTGTGGGTGGGAGTGAGCAGATGATGAAATGAACATAAGTAACCCTTGTCCCGAAGCCAAGGAATCTCATTTAAGTTGCTGGGCTTGTGGGGGTCAGGGGTAGGGTAGATGGGAGGGGGGACGCAGGGAGGGGTTGGGGGTAGAGAATGAAGCCAGCTAGGCAGCTGCAGCAGTTGTTCTGGAGACTGTCATTCATTCAGAAACCATGGTGTGACAGATATGAGGGTGCTGTGAGAGGCCAAAGCGCTTTCCCTTGTAAGAGACTGTTAGCATGTAAGAGACTGTTAGCATGAGAACTGCTATCTTCAGGTCAGGGTTAACAGCCCCTAGCCTGAAACAACATAATTATAAAATTCCAGGATGTGGGCAGTTGCAGCATGGCGACTAGAAGTCCTGTAGCTTATCTTATACTCCTGGTCTCCTTGTCCTGTAGTAAATCTTATACTCTTTGAAACTATGTAAGTCCTGTAAGTTTATCTTGTACTCTCAGAAGCTATGGAAGGCCTTGAAAATGCTATATAACCCCTTGGCTTTAAGTGTTTGGGGTCCTTGTTAAAAACCCGCTGCGTCGGGCAGAGACGGGGACCCCAGCCGGCTGGTAATAAACCTCGCTGTGTGACTTGCATTATTGTGCGGGTTCTCTGTCTGTCTGAGGGGGACAATTCCGGATCTTAACACCCTCAGGCGGGTGGCACTCCAGGGCCTGCAGGAAGATGGCTGCCAACCAAGACTCTGGGGGTGTTGGTTGAGTGCAGCGCCTCCTACACCTACAAGATGCCCCCTCCCTGTCCCACAGACCTCAATCGGGACGTTGTATAGATTTCTTCCAGAATAATCTTCCCAAGGCACATTCTGAACATTTCCCACAAGTGCCTAAATGCTTCTTCCAATTCCCTTGTGACTCAATTCAACACTGCAATTAGCACACTAGCCTTTTATGCCACTACTGCGATGCCCACGTCCCCCATGGCCATGGTATTAGCATAAAAACAGACATATAGATCAATGGAATAGAATAGAGAGACCAGTAATAAATTCTCACTTATGTGGTCAATTAAATTACAACAAAGCAGGCCAAGAAATACAATGGGGTAAAAGATAGTCTCTTTAACAAGTGGTATTGTGAAAACTGGATACATGCAAAAAAATGAAATCGGACCACTTTCTTACACCATATACAAGAATAAATCTATCAAAATAGATAAAAGACTTAAATGTAATACCTGAAACTGTAAAACTCCAGGAAGAAAACATAGGCAGTGAAATTTTTGCCATTGCTCATAGCAAAATCTTTTTGGATGTGTCTCCTCAGGCAAGAGCAACAAAGGAAAAAATAAGCACATGAGACTATATCAAATTAAAAAGTTTTTGCAGAGCAAAGGAAACCATCAACAAAACGAAAAGACAACCTACTGAATGGGAGAAGATATTTGCAAATGATATATCCAATAAGGGGGGGTTAATATCCAAAAATTATAAAAAACTCATACAGCTTAACACCAAACAAAACAAAAACTCCAATTAGAAAAAAAATGGGCAGAGGACCTGAACCGCTCTTTCTCCTGAGCGGACATGCAGATATTCAACAGACAAAAGGGTGGAGCTCGTTGACCCCAGGCTCACACCCCCATGTCCACCTACAGTCCAGGCTCAGACTTCACATTTCTCTGCTCCTCTGACTGACTTGGGCTTTGGGTCATTTTGTGACTCAGACTCTGGGTGAGTCCAAGGTTTAGTCAGGACCATGCAATGCCTCCAGCACCTCAAACGGACGCTACTGTCAGAGGTGTGGGGTGGGGTGGAGGGGTTGGGGCTGGCCTTTGGCAGAGCTCCCCTGGATTCCATGCAGAGGTATCTGGCTGGGACACCTGTCTCTGTGCTACTTCAGTGCTGGAACACTTCATGATAGGGATGAACACTGGACTGTGCATTCCTTCCTCATCATCTGTGATGTAAGAAATCGATGATTTCAGAGAAAGAAGCCAAGTGTAGAGGTTGGCCCACGGAGACCTGCATTGGTCATTCTCACCCCAGTCTCACCATAGGGCGCTCACACCACCTGGAATGAGATCCTTGAGCTGAGCAGGGTGGCTGGCCACACCTCAGGTGTGGGGTTGGGAGAAAGCAGGTGATGAGCTGTGGGTTCTGGGAGTGGAGAACAAGCTGGAGAAAAACAACTTTGTATTAAAGCACAACCAATAATAAAGCACAATGCAGGATGCATCTGCTAAGCACTTTTACATCTTTGGTCCTCCAGGGATTTGCAGAAGGTAGGTGACAGTGGGACGGGGAGTTGTTGCTGGGATGAAGTCAGAGAATGTGCAACTTTCTTCTTGGAAGAGAACCTTAATTGCGGCAGGTAGAATGGATAAAGCTGCTGAAATGAAGCTCAGGAAAGATACAGGTCCAATGAGTCATCAACTATTAATACCCTTAGGACACTTTGGATGGGATAAGTGCTCTGCAAGCTCCCTTCAGAATCTGAACGTGACTGTGGCAGCGTTCAAGGTCGACAGACCCAGCTGCAGGCACTGACTGTGCTCCTGACCGAGGAGCACAGCATGTTGGTTGGGCTTTTCCATCTGAGTTCATGTCTGCCTGCAGCAGTTCACTGGCTGTTACCACCTTGGACATATTAACCTCACTAACCTCCTCCACCAAATGGGTTGAGTCATAGTGAGACTTCATAGGAGGGTTGAGAAGATGGAGCAAGGTTGGGTGTGCGAAGCTTTTGGTACAATCAGTGCCTGATACCCAATGCTCAGGAAGTATGAGCTGTCACTCAAATAACTCTTACTCCAATTTACCCAGTTATATGTTATTCAACAGGCTATCCCAACAAATTGCAAATCCTTGAAGGGAGAGGTGCCTGGGCTGGGAATTCTTTATTTGCTCTCCTCTCCCCCTCCTTCCACCCCAGTCTGGTCCCTGTTCCTCTCCAGTTTGCTCAGGCCTCAGAGGCTGACCTGTGAGGACTATATTGGCAGCCTTTGCTGCTGGGGTTTGGGGGGGTGCTGCCAAGAGGAGGCAACAGCAGAAGACCCAAAGGGTGGAAGACGGAGCTCTCCAGGAATCTTCCCCCCAGCTCGCTCCCTACTGGGCCCAAATAACAGTGGCTGCCTCCCTGCTTAGGAGGCCTCAGCTCTGTTGGCACCTTCTACTATGGTTACAAGTCTCATCTACTTTGAAAATACTCTCCCCTTGCTCCTTCAGACCCACTGGTGGTGGTTCCTGCTGTAACCCCAGGGAATGTCACCATTCCTTGTTGGTGTCCCATAAACCTTTCCCTGCCCTTTGCAAATGGTTCCTCCATTAAATTCCCTGCAATGGACTTTCTGGACTGTGCCCCATTTCCTTCCATGACTGTGACTGATTTGATTATTTATCTCACTCATTTGCTCATGTCTTCAAATGTCACCTCATCCACGAAAGCCTTCCTTGATCCTTGTAGCCTGAAAAACTCTCTCCTTCCTATGAACGTTCAAAATCCTTGAGAAGGCAGGAGAGGAACCTGGAACTCCACTAACCCTATCAATTTGGGCTTTTAGAACCTGAGCCTTCTCGGAATTCACAATATCTCTGATCTACTCCAATTCCCCTCCTTTTCTCCTCATTCTTTTGCAGAAGGCAATCAAAGCTAAGGTGCTTTAACGGACTCTGTAAAGTCATGGGGCTAGGGAGCCACAATGTCAGGGTCGCCTCCTGCCCCTCCATGAAGCTGCTTCTGCAGCAGGCCCTGAGCTCTGCCTCAGCCACCCACACTGACCCTGAGGAGCAAGACCTCAGCTCAGACCAGCCAGAGGCTGCATCTGTTTCCGCTTGGGCCTGTCATGACCACACACAGCCAAAGGGAGCAGAGGAGAAAGTGCCAGCCAAATAGAGATGTCACACAACAGTGCAAAGTTCCTTGGCAAAAGCACATGCCACAGGTAGTTCTTTTTCTGCCCAAGCAGAGTTTATTTGCCCAAAGAGATAACACGAAAGGACTAATTCATTTTCTTGTTCCCTGTCCCAGGCTTTCAGCTGTACTTCCTCCACAGAATATTCCCTTTGCCCTACTTCCTGTTTTCTAGCATCTTGGCTTGAGTGATATGAAACGACTACTCTCTGTCTTTGTCACAGAAAGGGCACACTTGGGTCACAGGAGAAGAGACTGACGCAGAGACCAGGTAGGTGGGCACAGCAGCCCTCACAGCCTGCAGATTGAGCAAACACTGCTGCTTCCAAGGACCTGTTCTTCATCTATATGCATAATTTTATATAGTTTCCTTAAAGAGGACCCAAAATTGTATAAGCTTCAGGGCCCCAGAGGCCCATTTCGGAAGGAAGAGAAAGTGTCCACCTCCTGAAGGCTTTGGCCCAGAGGTGACCACCTTACTTCCACCCATATTCCATCGGTGAGAACTGGTGTATGGCCACTCAATGCCAAGGGATGCTGGGAAATGTGTTCCCTGGCTGGACAATTACTTACTGGTGATGGCTCTGTATTATGAAAAGGAAAAAAACCTGAACTTGAGTGGACAGTTTTCTCAGCCTCCACGAGGAAAGCAGTTATTCAGACCACACAAATAAAGCAAGTCTCCCTTTATGATTATTTATACTGGGAAGAACAAATGAATGTTGCATTCAATCTCTTCTGCTGTTTCTCCCCCTCCCCCTCCCCTCCCCCTCCCCCGCCCCCTCCCCTCCCCGCCCCTCCCCTCCCCTCCCCCTCCCCTCCCACTCTCCCTCCCCCTGCCCTTCTCTGTGTTATTGTTCGCCAAAAGAGAGGCACCTGCCAGAAAAGCTTGCTCAGCTGCGGGGAAGGCAATGCCTAACTGACAGTCAGAGCACCTGTAAAGGCTCATTCCCTCACTGAAAGAAGCACACACCTTTTAACACGGTTTCTGAGTGTTTCAAAAATAGACTGTACCTGAGGCCAATCTGTGGAATTCGAGAAGTTTGTCTTCAGGATATCTAGTCTCTTGATACTCAGTTTCTGATGCCTGGGTCTGCTGACTATATAACCCTATCCACAGGCAAAGCCCTTATCTATTTCACATTTGCTCCCCTGAAGGAATGAAGTTAGTGACAGAGGCCGGTGCCCAAACCAGTGGTTGAATAAGAAGAGAGACAGATTTTAGAGACACAGAGAATTTACCATCATTATTTACCTTGACTCATTTGCTCTGTTACATTGCATCTGACGTCTCTTATTTCTCCTTTGTCTGTCTGCAGGGGGACTGGAGTGCAACTGGTACGGGTGGGCTCGCCGGGGCTTGGCTGAAAAGGTTGGACTCTAGGCTCGGGGTTGTGTTCGGGTCAGCTCCGCAGGTCTCTTCCTTCTGCCCAGGAGCTACAAGAGACATGCTCCCCTCCGCTTCCCCCTTCCTCTCAGACCATTGGGTTCCTACTGCTTCTTCCTCCTCGGATTTCTCAGGTGCGAATCTTTAGGCTTCTCCGCCTCCTAGTGGCCACCGCGCATCACGGCACATTGTGTGCCTGGGAAACGGCGTCCACCTCTCACCTCCACCCCGCGGTTCCGCCTCAGGCCCCCACCTCCACACCCCACAACACTGTGTCCCGCCAGGTTTCCACATCTTTAATGCAATCTCAACTTTTTTTTACTGTGACCCACATTAAGACATACATTTTATATTGTAACGCAGGACACACGTTCAAATTTATGTATACTGTATGCCCTTACAGTTCCATTCTGTTCTATTTGATTTTTTTTGACGTTGGTCATTCCGTAATATATTGATTTCATAACCCATAATGGCCCAGGGCCTGCAGGTTGAGAAGTATTGTTCTCTGATTATTGTCTTGTGGCGTAAACATTATGCCCCAAGGCCTGTGGGGCTCTGCTTTTATACCTAAAAAAAAGGATTTTGAGACTTGAACATTTATTTTCAAATTGTAATTTTTGATATGCATTTAAAAAAATTATGTTGAAAGCGAACACACTTATTTCTCTGCATATTAACACTGTAAGAACCCTCTCATTTGAGCATGAGGCAGAGAGCTAAGAATTTTCTGATGCAAAATGAGAAACGCATACATGTCTGTAATGCCGAGCTCAGCTCCCGGCAGCTGCTGGTGGGATATGGTGAGGCCGAAAAGGAACACCAACTTAGCCATGGATAGGGGGTTCATACCACTATATTCTCGCTGGTGGCTGGGTTGGAGATACAGGAAGCAGGCTCCACATGTGTGCAATCGCTGTCCGCTTCTCTGCCAACCAAATAACCAACTCCCTTGGCAGCATAGGCACGGCAGTTACATTAGTGGCTAATGGTTAACTGGTCAGAGCTGATGGACATCTACTACTCGAGCCAGCACCTTTCCACGTGAGGTCAAGAGCCTGGAAGCTGCTTTCTGGAACTCTGTCCCCACACTGTCCCTACGATGTCCCTACAAACCACACACCTATGTCAAATCGTATAGGTTACATGACTTTCCTAGGACTGCACAAAGTGCCACAAGCTGGGTGGCTTAAACAACAGAAAATTATCAGTTCTGGAGGCTGGAAATATGAGATCAAGGTCTCAGCAGCATTGGTTCCTTCTGAGGGCAGCGTGTGTGTGTGTGTGTGGGGGGGGCGCGGGGTTGGGTGGGGATCTGTTCCAGCCTCCGCCCTGACTTCTAGGGGCTTGCTGGCATTCTTTGGCATGTTTTGGCTTGTAGAAGCATCGCCTTATCTCTGCCTTCATTTTCACATGGCGTTCTGCCTGAAAAACTTGTCTTTCCACCTTTTTCCATGAAGAAGCTGGGTCAGTCCTGCGTTCTTGCTAAACGCAGATCACAGAAGTTCCATTTCAGTTGTCTGTTACGAGGACCCCTCTTGATTTAACACAGCTGTGATACCATCTCCTCTGGAAAACCTAATCTCTGAGCTCTTTTATTTAATATTGTAACTATGCATGAATGAAGAGATATAAAGACTAAAGTTAAGGAGGGTAGTAGGTATGGGAGAATAGGGTTGAGGCTCCAACCGTCACTAACTGATTTTATAGCCTTGAGTGTCGATCGCTTTACTGGTGTAAACAATAAAGATTTTTCTCATCTGACAAAAAGTTCTGAGGATGATGAGGAGGCTCTCCACAGCCACCCTCCCTCCTTCTAGTGGCTTTTTCTGTACCGGAGAGGCGGGAAAACTAAGCACTATTCTGTGACATATAAAAATTACATGAAATTCAAATTTCAGCACCCATAGACTTTACCGGGACACGTCCCTTCATCTTTGGCTGTAGGCATGGTGGGCAAAGCCAAAAATATATAACATCTAGCCCTTTGCAGAAAAAAGTTTCCAGATCCTTGAGCTACAGGAAAGCATTTTCTTGTAATGTATTGTTCCCCATGATGTTTATGCTACTGTGAACTAAAACGTCGTCATTAACATTAGGCGTCCCTGAGTGGAGTCAGGTGCATCAGGGAAGTGAGACTTGCGCACGTTCGCGCCCGGATGAGGCTGGGACGTTTGGATTTCCGTGCTTGCCGTAGAGGTACGTCCGGAAACTCGTCCCCCTTTGTTTCCAGCCTATGGCATTTGCGTTAAAAGTTCCGGCTTTCTTTGTTCTCCCAGGTAGAAACAGGAACGTGGACACAGACAAAGCCAGCCATCAGACCCCAGGTCCAAGATCAAAATAACCAATAGGGTGACTTGGTGCTAAGCCCCAGGGTTTGAGGAGTTCTGAATACTCTCTTGCTTGAGGCCTAGATTGGAACAGGGTAATTAGCAAAACCGAGTCTGCAAGGACTGGGGAATCATGGGTTTCCAGCTCTGGGAAAGAAAAGGCTACACATGTGGCTGTGAAACAAGGCAGCAGTGAGAGGAGAGGCTTCATCAACCAGGTGCGCCGGGGATGTGTTACTGAGACCGAATAACAAGCTAATTTTTAAAATGGTATCCAGACTTGCTTCAATATAGGCAGCAATCGATTATAAACAACCAGACAGAAATCAGCTGTGCTGTGAATTACCATTAATTACCAGCTAAAGCGAGTAAAGAAACTTCTGTGAGTTAAAGCGTTTCACAGAGTTTTTAGTTTCAGTTGTCGATTTGAGTTGATGTTAACTTCCAGGTCCGTCTGCAGCTCTGTTTTGTCAATAGCCTGTCTGATTTTAGCTGCAACCAGGGGTGGTAGCCATTTTTACTCTTTGGTTTTTTTTTTCTTATTAAAAAAGTAATTCAACGTCTGAAATAAAGCAATTCATTTAATTGTTTAATTGTTTGATAACACCAAACTCTATGGAAGAAACTAACAATTGGCAAATGTAGGTTTTACAGTAATCTGGGCACAACCAGGCAGGTGATGTGGGCAAATGCAGGATTACAGTAAACTTTGGAGTGATAGCAATTACACCAACATTTTATTGAGGGCTTCCTGTGTGCCAGGCAGGCACTTTCTAAGCGTATTTAAGCTCACTGAGAGCACTTTGCCTGTGTAAACTCACAGCAAGCCTGTGAAGTGGGTACTATTATCAGCCCCATTTCATAGGTGAAAAAAGTATAAATTTCAGTTTTCAGTCAACAGCTGGTCACCATGAATTAATCCTCTGGGAGCACCAGAGCTGCAGGCTCCTTCCTCTCTATGGGCGGCTGGAGATCCTCCTAACCCCCTCTCGTTTATTTTCTGAACGCCTATTCATCTCACCTCCCAGGCTGCCCGCTTCCAACATGCCTCATCCAGGACCCTAACCTAACCTATTCCACGCCGAAGCGACGGACAAAAACAACAAAAGTCCCCAAAACGTCTGTTTTTGATATATATGGAGAAAACTATGTAAGAAAAAAATGAGATAGAATAGGAAGAAGTGAGAATAGAAACAATTCGAAGGCAGAGAGAGTCAGGAAGTGATTGGATGAGGGAGCCAGGCATTCATGTGCAGCTACATCCTCGCCGAGTATCGAAAATTAATCCCACAGATCAGGTTAACAGATGAAGAAAGGGCGGCCCCGGAGGACCTCGTGGCGCAACGGTAGCGCGTCTGACTCCAGATCAGAAGGTTGCGTGTTCAAATCACGTCGGGGTCACTTCTTTTTAGTGTCTGTGTCGATGATAGAAAGGAAGAAAAACATTCCTTTCCTGCTTTCTCCGACCTTGGATATCCTCAAAATGCCTTAAGTCAGTAAAATAAAGATAGATACAGGAATACATATTGGATTTGGGGGGCTTATTTCTGGGCTCGTAGAAACGTTTTTACTCTTATTGCAAATGTTCTACATTTCACTTTTCACCAACTCGTGCGTATTCCCAACCGTCCCGGTCTTCTCTCCACGCTCACTTCTGTGCTGGAGGACCCTCTCCTCATCCACGTCTCTCTCAACCTTCGGAAGCTTCGCAGACCTTTCTCACACTAGTCTAGTTTACCTGCTGCACACCTGGGTCAGCTTTTCCATGTCAGAAAGGTTACATAGCAAGCAGAAAACCTGAACACAGTTGTTTCATTATTTATGTATGTATGTGTATGTATGTATCCATGTATGTATGTCAAATTCAGACTATAGGGAATGAAGTATTACACTAGAAAGTTAGTCCTCTGGGCTAGAAGTACCGTGAAACCCCTAAAACTATGTTAAAATAAAAATGTGCGTTTTTATCTTACCTGGGGCTGGAGACGCAGCCCCCTCCCCCCCACCCAAACATATTATGAACCATGGCATTACAGCATGGAAGAAAGGGAAGGCACTTTTATTTCATCAGAGTTTATTATGTTGTATAACTTAGACATTTGAGGTATCAGCAGGCATTTTATTACAGATGGAATGTACACGTTCACGTAGTACACAGTAACAGACGTTATACCTAACCATGCCTTTGGCATCGGTGAAGTGTTTCCAAAATAACTTTTTCCCATTTCTTATTAACCCATTTTTTAGGAGTTAGTTCAGGCCCATGACCATCAGATTGCAAAAGACAGGTTATTGCTTTTTTTGGGGGGAAAAAAAAATCACAGTTAGCTGTGTAGTTGGGAAAACAATGGAAAATAATCAAACCACAGAAAAGCCAAGTTCTAAGAGGAGCGCGCAGAGGATGCTTGCTGGACCCCTTACCCAAAGGTCAAGGGATAAAACCATCCCCTACTAGGCTCTTTTCAGTCCTTTTCCTCCCAAAGAGATCTGCCTCATCCTGAGGTTCCTCCTACAGTACAGTTACCATGGGAATCTTTAGAACAGGGAGCAGAGAGAGGACTCTTATTATCATTATTACAAATCTTGTGAAATGTTTGATTCTTTAAGTTACATCTATGAAAAAAGAATATTAAAAAAACTAAAAAAATTTGCTATCTGCCATGCGCATATCTTTTTTAATGAGGTGTCTAAATCTTTGGTCCATTTTTTTAAGCATATGAAAAGATGTTCCACATCACATGTCATGAGAGAAATGCAAATTAAAACAACAATGAGATATCACTGTGCACCTATTAGTGTCCAAAATCCAAAACATAACAATATCAAATATGGCAAAAATGTGGAGCAACAAGAACTCTCACTTGCTGGGGTGTGGGGGTTGGGGTGGGGGAGGGATGCAAAATGGTACAGACACTGGAAAGACAGTTTGGTGGTTTCTTACAAAGATAACAGTCCTACGACACGATACAGCTGTGCTCCTTGTTATTTGCCCAGAGCAGTTGAAATTTATGTCCACACAAAAATCTGCAAACAGATATTTACAGCAGCTTTATTCATAATTGCCCAAACTTGGAAGCAACCACATGCCCTTCAGTAGGTGATGGATGAATAAACTGATACATCCAGACAGTGGGATATTATTCATCATTATAAAGAAATGAGCTACCAACCATGAAAAGACATGGAGGAAACTTAAATGCACATTAATGAGTGAAAGAAGCCAATCTGAAAGGATACATATTGTAGGCAAAACTATGGAGACAGTAGAATGACCAGTGGTTGCCAGGGGGTAGGGGAAGGTATATAAATAGGCAGAGCACACAGGATTTTTTTTTGTGCAGCGAAAATACTCTGCATGATATTATAATGGTGGATATATGTCATTACCCATAGAATGTGCAACACCAAGGGCAAACTTTAATGAAAACTATGGACTTTGGGTGCTGGTGACATGTCAATATAGGTTCCTCAATTATTATAAATATACCACTCGGGAGGGGGAATGTGGATAATGGGGGAGGCTGTGCATATGTACCTTCCTCTCAATTTTGCTGTGAACCTGTAACTGCTCTAAAAATTAAATAGAGGGAGAGAGAGAGAGACAGAGAGGGAGAGAGAGAGAGAGAGAGAGAGAGAGAGAGAGAGAGAGAGAGAGAGAGAAGAGAGAGATAGTGAGATAGTGTCTGGTCAGTTTTGAAAACGATTTAGCTATGTGATTTTAAGAAAATTTATGTGTGTAAAAGAATAGTGAACTATATAGTTGGAACCTATATTACTAACAGTTTTGCCATTTTGTGTAAAAAGGTATTATAAAGTAAAATTTAAAAAATAAAAAACTTTGAAAATATATCATACAGAAAAGCCTAGGAAAGAGGAATGGTGGAGCCTCAAAGGGCATAATCAAAACGAGCCAGCCAGGAGTCGAACCTGGAATCTTCTGATCCGTAGTCAGACGCGTTATCCATTGCGCCACTGGCCCACCTACGCCTTACGTAGGACTTACACTTACAGAAAAAGTAGTGTAGTTTCTATGTTGCTCTAAATACGAACACGCGAATTCCTTTTTTCTGGACACCAAGATTTCGAACACCAAAACCTCAGACTTGAAACAGAAGTTCTGTTGGTTCCCTTGCCTCTTGTTCATCCAATATGATGTTACGTGGGCAGAAAGTGGCCTAACATATAAAAACCACCCACCGTAGTCGGCAGGATTCGAACCTGCGCGGGGAGACCCCAATGGATTTCTAGTCCATCGCCTTAACCACTCGGCCACGACTACCATTGAGTGATAGTCTTCCGTGTCCTTCCTGTTACCATATATCATTGGTCCTACGCAGCTTCAGGACTAGTACTAGGACAGGACGAGACAAAGGACACCGCGTCCATTCCTAAAACTGGAAGGGAATCAACCAACTTCAATTATTGCACGTGGTAAACTGAGAATGCCTCTTTGGGTCTTTTCTAGAAAACAAATCAGCGATATGTTGCAATAACTAAAAATTCTCATATTTTTGCTGGAGTAGCAAATTCATCCTCAATAAATAATGTGACAAAGATGTTCCTTACAGATCCCCTATGTCTTCAGACACCCAATCCAGTGCCTGGAATATAAGTAAGGGCTCCACAAATGTAAGCTGCTATTGTCACCATTATTTTAAATTCAGAAAGTGTTCCACAGGGGAGCCTGTTTCCTGTCTCTTCATAAAGCTTAAAATAGTTTAAAGCAAAAGATAGAATATTTTTGAATGAAATAGGAAAGTAGAAAATATTTCTGAGAACCCGATTCACTTCACTGCATGGGGCCTTTTCTTACAAGGGGAAAGAGAACTGTATCTGATACTCTGTGGATATTGTTTTAAAATATTTGCAAAGACCACCTTCACAGCAAGAACAGAACCCCAGGATCTCCACATTTCTGAAACCACACAACCAGTGTCACGATCTCATCTGTCTGTGTATACATGTGGGTGTATTAGTGTGCAGGTAAGGGATTCTGTATTTTATCAGTAGTTTCAGTCTATGAACAGAAGGACAGGGCATGGCTGATAAAACACTGCTTATGTGCCAATGGAATGAAAATCATCTCCAGCCCAGACCTCTCTTCTGGGTTCCAGAATATACAATGGTCCTAGTTATGTCTTTTTGCATGTCCACAGGCATCTCAAAAGCAATACATCCCAAAATGGATGCTGCATCTTGTCCACCCAACTTGAACTTCCTCCAAAACCCCAAATTTTTGACAGGAGCACCCAGATCCCCAAACTTAAAAGCTTAAACCCCTCTAACCTTCTTCCTCTCTGATTCTCACAGCCTAGAGGTTACCAGGCCTTCAACTTCAATTCAACCTCCTGATTATTTCTCAAATCTGGCTCTTCCTCCCAAGCCTCAGGCCCATTTTCTTAGATCAGGTTTTTACAGTTTCTCATAGGCGTTATTGCCACAACTTCTTAGAAGTCTTTTGGCCCCCAGTCCCTCCCCCCTGAACTGATTCATTCATTTCTTCATTCTTTCAAACGTCTTATTCTGAGCACCATCCTATGGCAGGCAATTTGTAAGTGCAGCTCATTCAGTGGCCACTCCTTTCAGTGATTTTTGGAGTAAACAATAACTGAAGTGGACATCTACAATTGAGTGTGACAAGTGGGAGGGCCAGAGTGCTGTGTTAGCCTGTAGGAGGGGCCCTAGATCCCCATCACCAACATCTTAGGTGGTCACCTGGAGAGTCACTCATTGGACTCCAAGCTTCGTGAAAGCAGGTTCCAGTCCTGCCTTCATTAGCTCTGACTGAGTACGTGGGTACTCAATAAATACCTGTGAAATGAATCATATTTAAACTCAGATCTGAAGGATGTGTGGGAGTGAGCCCAAATGGAGAGGAGGGTAGGGTTCTAGACCTCAACCTCAGATCAGAGACTGAGAGAAACTGCAGAAAGTTCTGTCTTGCTGGAGCATGGCTTTTCGGAGGGGTACTGGGGGGATGAGGGGCAGCAATGGCAGATAACACCGGAGACGCAGTTTAGGGCAGATTATGTAGGTGGGGCCATGTCAGCGCTAACTGCTGTGTTCATCTGAGAATGTGAATCTGATTGTGTCCCTCCCTTCCCTTCCTCACAGGTACTCTTTGCAGACTGGGAAGGTCACACACGGCATAGGAGGACTTCATCACGGGCATCTCTCTACCCTCTCAGCTCCCTTTCCCGCCACTCTGTCAGGAAGCCTGGGGCTCCTGAGGCAAGAAGTCGCTAAGGCTGTCGGCCTGAGTCTGTTGTTTCTCTGGGGATTGCACATGGTGAGTTTCTAATACTACCATTTCCCTACATTTGTTGGAGGGAACTTTTGTCACACTTGCTGACCTTTTCCTGCCTTTCTCCGCCCGTCTTTCCCGGGGTTCCCCCTGACAGCTGCACAGGACCCCATTATAACACTTGGAGCGCGGGTGGGTGGGAGCTAAGTAGTGAGAGGCCCTGGGTGAGGGGCTTGCACGGCCGTGGGGCGGGCGGGACGGACCTGGGAGACGTCAGCAGCCCGTAACGCGGGGAACTCAGCTGTGCGTCCGCGATGTCCCTCTCCGGCGCGCGTGGGGCTCGCCGCGACTCCCAGGCCCCGCCCCCGGACCCGAGCTTCGCCCAGCAGGCAGCGCTGAGACCAGGGGCCAGCCCTCCCGCCTGCGTTGCTAAGACGCGCGCGGGCGCTGCTGCGGAGCCGCGGACTAGCTTTTGAGCCGCGCTGCGGCACAGAACCGGCTGTGTGGTGGTGTTATGGAGAACGGAGATAAACAGGTGCTGGCAGGGGCAAAAAGAAACAAAACAAAGGAACGGGTGTGTAGGAGAAACACACTGAGGACAAACCGTTATGTTAAGGAGAAAAAGGAAACTTCTGACATCTGACTTTAAATGCGATAACAGAATGACTACCACAGTCACAGCATAGTCCCTTGAAAAAGAGATTAGGCCAACCACGAAGGGATTCGAACCCTCAATCTTCTGATCCGAAGTCAGACGCCTTATCCATTAGGCCACGTGGTCCCACCGTGAGCGTATTGGTGTTTGTGGGCAATTTGTTGAAAGAAGATACCCTGGAACCTGTAAGTGATAAAGTAGTGAAATTGTTGCTGCAAGCCAAGGTATGCCAACGGCTCAAAAATCTTACAGTCTGACTGGGGAAACAAGGTGAATCTAGCGGTCAAAAATACGTCAAATTACAACGGATGTAACGATCCAGAGAGGGACGTGGTGCTCCAACGACTGATAACAGAGTGCTTTATCTTTTGTTGGGAATCAGGGAGAAAAGCCAAAGCGAGGAAGGGACGCTCGCGCTGAGGGCTGACAGACGGAGGCGAAGACATAGCCCGGCTGCTTTATATACCCAGGGAACCTACCGCTGCGCGGCACGGTTCTCAGGTCAAGGCTGGGGGTCAGATAGAAGAATTTACTTCTGTACCCTCCAGAAATGCTACTCAAAACAACTCAGACACATAAATTCAAATAGCACAAAAAGTTCGGGAGAGGAGATACCCCAAGTTTTGTGATCTAGAGTGATGGTTGACTTGTCAGACCTGAGAAAGCTGCCCCTTAAACAAGCAGGGCGGGAAGAGCAAAGAGGCCGTGAGATTACACCATAGACCTCGTCGTCAGTGCCCATGCCAGGCTCAGGAACTGTGAGCAGGAGCTGCACTTGCCAACTGCCAGTTAGGGGCTGAGTTCTGTCGTCCCCACCCCCTACCCCTCACCCCCAGGACTCAGAATGTGGCTGTACTTGGAGATAGGCCTTTCAAAGAGGTAAGTGAAGTGAAATGAGGTCATATGGGTGGGCTCAGGTCCAAGACGACTGGTGTCCTAATAAAAATAGATTAGGACACGAACACACAAAGACCCTGTGGAGGCACAAGGAGAAGACAGCCATCCACACACCTGTTAAGAGGGTTGATCTCGGACTTCTAGCCTCCAGAAATGTGAGTAAATAAGTGTTGCCTGAGTCACCCAGTCTGTGGTACTGTTGTTATGGCAACCCTGGCAAACTGACACATTGCCCCTCCCCATCTTGGAAGAAGACGGGAAGTTTACCTACTTTCCTGAGAGACCAAAGTATCAAATCTCTAACCTGGAGCAGAGATTCTCAAACGTTTCCCCTTGAGGGCTTGCAAAAGGATAACTTCCAGTTGGTTTTCAGAGCTTCTTAGCTCAAAGAGGCTTATTTTGGGGGGTGGCAAATTCTGCTCCCTTCAAGAATTACCAGTTTTCCTGGGTACCTCCCATGTGTATCTGTCGCGCACATGTTAATACACGTCTACTTATCTCTTGCTAATCTGTCTTTTGTCACAGGGGTCCCAACCAAGGATTTAGAATGGGAAAGGGAAAATTATTTTTTCCTTCCCTACAATTTCTCTCCCAGAAAAGATGAGAGTTGCTCGGGGGATGAGATTGATGACGAGAGTCCTTTCGGAAGTCTCTGCTTTTAGGGAAATAGGGGATTTCAGGAACTCAAATGCCTCCCGTTCAAAATAATTTATGTTTTGTAGCAGTGGCTTATTTGGGACCCCTTCTGTATGATAAATGCATTGATCAAAGTGAAAGAGCTTTAAGAAAATCCTGAGGAAATAACATAGTTTTTCATTGTTTAGCTTAGTGACATAAATATAGTTATATAAAGACAATTAAAGGAACGAGGAGCGTGAAGCATTGGTGGTTCAGTGGTAGAATTCTCGCCTGCCACGCGGGAGGCCCGGGTTCGATTCCCGGCCAATGCAACGCTACTGTTATTTTTTCCCCCCAATTCCGGGGGAAAATATTCTCAGTGAAATGTCATAAAGAATACTTTAAAGTAACTCTGCTTCTGGTATCGGCGTGTGGCCTAGAAAGGCCAACATTAGCCTTCCTTTTGCAATTTCACCTTTATAAATTATGCCAATTAGCATGCGTTTGGTTTTCCAAAAGCCTGAAACGTCATTCTGTTCAAGATGTTTCGGAGGTGACTTCTAAGCATCTAGTATTTGGGGGTGGAGCGTAGCCATGTGCAGACATTAGGGTGCTGTTCCTATTCTTAGAAACAGTTAGAAATCACTTATTGTTAAGAAAGTGCCCGAATATAAAGCTGGAATATGACTCGAAATATGTTCATTCAACCGCCGAGCAGAGTGGCGCAGCGGAAGCGTGCTGGGCCCATAACCCAGAGGTCGATGGATCGAAACCATCCTCTGCTATGTGCGACCACATTTTTGATTTGAGCTCAGATTTTAGGAAAGGGGATAGAATACAAGTTATCACACTATCAGAGAGGGCCTGCCGACCAGTTCTGGAGGTGTGAGAATCTCCGAGGAAACTTGTTACAAATACCTTCCGTAAACGCTACTTGTCACACCTGGCCAATTTTGTGACACAGCCTCTCACATTTTGGGAGCAGCAAAACTGCTAGGGATCGGAAGGTGAATCGTGTCCGTCTGTGTTGCAATTTGCAGTACGTTCTCTAACCAACATCTCGGTCCTGCGAAGCCTCATCTTTTTACCTCGATGACAGGCACTCCAGAACACTCATTGAACGGAAAAACCAGTTTGTGACAGGACAAATTTTCTTCCTCATGAGAATTTATCTAGAATCCTTCTTAGTTGTGTAGTCGTGGCCGAGTGGTTAAGGCGATGGACTTGAAATCCATTGGGGTCTCCCCGCGCAGGTTCGAATCCTGCCGACTACGGGGTCTTGTTTTCCTCCCAGAACACCTACAGAACCAACTGGAAATTCAAGCGCACACACAGAAACTACGCGAAACACCCTCTTTTTCCTCGTTATTATATTTCTGCATAAAATTGGAAGCAAGTAGTTCTAGTCCTCCAGTGTAAGAGTCGGTATAGGATATTTTTGAAAATGGTTTTGGGAAAACAACAAGGAATTCTGAGACCACTGTAAAGTTGCTGGGGCTTTAATTCCTTTTGAACTATCTCCCTATCCGAAATCCAGCTCAGCTCTGACTTCCGAAACCTCCCTGTCTCTAACTTCTGCCAAAAACGTGGGTACATCCAGGACACCACTATTTCAATTCCGAGCGTGATTGATGACTTGGAATCAATATCTCAAACAGAAATATTCATTCTTTCCTCCTCCTTATCATTCCACTTCTAAGGCCAGATTGTAGAGATGAAGTACCAGAAAGAGAATTTGCAAAACTGCTCTCAGATAGATGTTGGCTAAATCTTATTTTTTAAAAACTGTTTTGCTCGCTAAAACTCTTTCTAGTACATACAAACACTGTATATGCAACTCAAATAAGAGTAAATATAGCGAAAATTATCTTTTATTGTACTTGCAATCGATCCATTAGGAAATGCGGAGAAGCCAAAAGAAGGAAGTAAAAATACTGAAAAAGGTAAAAGTTTTTCTTCATCCCCGAAATTACCAGGAAATTCCCATTTTATACTTAACTATTTTCTTCTTGCGTTTCCTATGTTATACATATCATAAGACGTTAAGCATTCACACGTTCCTCTGTAAACCCACAGGTAGAAAACCGTCACGGCCAAGTTAGGAATTCAGGAAATGCAGTTTTGATTTGGCAAGGAGCGCCGGTATTCAACCCTCCATGGGCCTGAGAAAAATTTCAAGCAAAGGTGAGGTCTGTTAGGCTTCTCGCCCAGCGGAGCCATTGTGTTTCTTCCCCGGATTCAGGGAACGTGCAGCCACCTGATGCGTCCAGGACAAAAATACCTACAATGAAACGCACACGACACTCCTGTGAACGCGTTTGCGAAAGCATGTCAAAAGGCATTATTTCGTGGGCCCCATGGTGTAATGGTTAGCACTCTGGACTTTGAATCCAGCGATCCGAGTTCAAATCTCGGTGGGACCTAGCACTCTTATATGGTCTTCCTTTTCCTTTAAATCACTGTCCTCTCTGGAGGAGCCTGGGGACACCTGCGTACTTGCGCACCTGAACACCCATCTCATCCCACTGTCCTGCATAACAGCATCCCCACACCTCCTTCTGGAATCCTTACCAGCCCTCTCCTGTGCCTCCGCCTCCATTGGACCAGAGTCCCCTCAGATCCTGGTAAATAAGATTTGCGCCTGGATGTATACGTATTCACGTTTCACATCCTGGACCTGAATTCTGTGTTCCGGTTCCATCAATTTCTAACACAAACTGGATCCTGAGAAGTCCTTAGTGTGTGCGAGTCCGGATGGTCATGTTTATCTTGGAGCCTTTACTGTCTGATACAGCAGATTTTTAAATTAATTAATGTTTTAAATTAAAACTATAGTTTACAAAATATTAAACAGAATGAGAAATGCGGCAGTGAGTATTCTTAGATGTCGCATGCCGCCCGCGAGTGGCCCCATGGTGTAATGGTTAGCACTCTGGACTTTGAATCCAGCGATCCGAGTTCAAATCTCGGTGGGACCTGTCTTTGTTTTGGTGATCTCTTCACGAGTGCTTACCTCCAATCGCCATTGTGTCCCACCTAGTCTGTGCGTAGGAACTTTTCCACTCTGGCTTTCTTCTCCCTAGGAGCAGCGTGTAATTCTTTACTGTTTTCTGGGACTTCTGAAAAGTATCCTATTTAAGTCACCTTTGTGTCCTTGTAGAATATTCATGCTTTTGACATCTACTCTAGTCTGGGTTCCCCAAATTAGTCAGATCATCTTAAGCAATTTGAGTGTTCAGGGTCTTAACAGTTCGTGTGTCAGAGTTCCTCCCACAAAACTTTTGTCTGAAGCCCCTTCAAAATGCTTGGGCCTGAGGCAAGAATATACATAAGAACTGCAGTAGAAAGCTCCCCATGGAAGAGCCGGAGGTTAGCACTCTGTATTCTGAATCCGGTAATTAGAGTCCAAGACCCTCTGGGACCTCAGCAACATGTTGGTGATTTCCTCTCTGGGGTTCTCCTCAATCATTAGCTCACCTTAGTGGTGTACACGTCTGGCTGCAAGTGCTGCCAGTTTCTTCCAAAATCAGTAACCAATTCAACATCAAGCCACTGGCCACGAGAAAACTGTTTTGAATTTGAGCTCTGCTTCCCCCTTACATTTGATGTCCCATTTTGCCCAGAGTTTCTCAGATCTTGGTGAGTAAGATTCCTGGCCCCCATGATTAAGAGTTTATATTTCACAGTCCCCAACTCAGACCCTTCCTTTCCTGGAACCACTTAAAGTGTTCCATCAGCTTCCAAACACTAACAGTGCCCTAGAGAACCTCCTACCGCACAGCGGTGCAGCTGTCGTGTACATCTTAGACTTAGAGCCTCCTGTCCACCCATTAGAGGCTCTGTACAAACTCCTGAAGCTAATGTGTTGCCTGCATTATTTTGAAGATAAACCCATCTGTTAGGAGCGTACCCTTTCAGTGGAGACCCAACTTCAAGGGCCTCATGATGTGATGGCGAGGCTCTGGACTTCATATCTCAGAGGACTTGTCTCAGCTTTGGTGACCTTGCCTTTGAGTTTCCCCAAACCTAGGGTACACGCTGGTCTTTACAGTTGGTCCCCTACACTTGCACTTCTTCCCCCATCAACATTCAGTGCCGTGCTCTTTTCTCTGGCTGCTGAACTTTGCCAGCCCATGGGAGTCTTCTGTTGAACATAAACAATTTCACAGACACAGAAGCATCAGACATGGTCATTCTCTGATCGTGATGAAAAGAGACAGAAACAAACACCAACCAACCAAATAACAACAACACATTTCATATGCTTGTCTAAGAACAGACGATGAAAGGTCACTGCAAATCACAAAAATACCAAACATCTTCTATCACCTAATATGAGGGACCACTAGTTTTACAGATTTAGCTTCAGTAGATTCTTTTCTTCTTCTAGATAAAATTTTTATTAAGGTACTGAATCACAGAATTATGTCCTCCCTTCCCAACAGCCTTCAACCCAGAACAAAGCCCGGTTTTCTTTAGCCCTCCCCAAAATCACGGACATAAGACAGATGTTACAATAAAGACTTTTTTTTTTTAAGTAGAGATATAATTGACATATAACATCAAGGAAGATATAGGTGTACGCATATTGATTTGATCCATTTATATACTGCAATATAATGATCACAGTAGCATTAGCTAATACCTCCATTGTGTCACACAATTATTATTTCTTTTTTGTGATGAGAACATTTAAGACATAGTCTCTTAGCAACTTTAAAGCATATAACACAGTATTGTTGATTATTATCAGTATGCGGTGCTGCAGATCGTATTCAACTTCTAACAGCAAGTTTTGTACCCATTGACCCACATCTCCCCAATTCCTCACTCCCCAGCCCCTTGTAGCCACCATTCTACTCTCTGTTTCTGAGAGTTCGGCTTTTTTAGATTCCACATTTCTCTTTGAAAGTGTATTTTGTCATTTTTATTCAGGTCCACATCCTTGTCCTGTCCCCTTGCTCCCCAGACTAATCTTTTTATTTTTCTTCCTTTATCAAAGCAAGAGGACCATTCATACAAGCAGAGACATCTTTCTCGTTAATAAAAACACGCAATAAAATAATAAAAATTACAAAACAGAGTTTTGCTGTGTAAAGAAATAAAATATATTTGAAAAAAAAAAACCGCTGTAGGTGACGAGGTGGCCGAGTGGTTAAGGCGATGGACTGCTAATCCATTGTGCTCTGCACGCGTGGGTTCGAATCCCACCCTCGTCGGGTATACCCATCCCACACCCAGGGCGTTGTGTTTTAGCGCGCACGAGCGGCTGTTTTAGAGTTCCGTGAACCAGACCGGAAGTTAGGGGTCAAACAACTCTCATTACCGAATCCTGAGGAGACTAGGAGCACCTATGCGCAGCAGAGGTGCCCACCGCCCCGCCCTGCCAAGATTCTCCCGGCCCCCCGGCCTCACTCCTGCCTCCGGCCTCACTCCTGCCTCCTTCCCACTGTGTGGCTACACGCAACGGGGGGGAGAGTTTTCTCGAATGTACTGGATGTGTCTGTCCAGTGGTCCGTGTGGTTGCAGGCACCACAGGTGATGCTAATGCACTGTTGGGTTGAGGAACACAGGACATACTCTTCTCTTTGCTCATTGTGCTACCTGCTCCCCTGTCTTGGCGGTTTTGGTCGAATATTCTTCACCTTTCAAATCCCAGGCACGTTTCCAGGTCCAAGGTTCTCTTTCGTGACCCCTTGTCACTCTCTACCCTCCATCCCTCCCCAGCTCAGGTCTGACTCTAGCTTTGTCTCCTCCCAGGAGCCGGCACTGTCCACACCCTGTGCGTTTGCTTACGGCATTTCTTTTGCCAGGACGCTTTCTGCTCCCTGCCGGCAAAATCCTTTTGCAAGACCCAGATCAAATGTCCCGTTCCCCTGAACCTGCCAATGACAGCATTAGTCTCCTCTTCGAATTTTAGTTGAATTAATTTAAATCAAAGATCTTTTCCAAGCGCTCCAGCCTGTTTATTTCTCCCTTTTTTGATGTTCTGCCACGTGCATCTTAATTTTAGCACACATAAAAATCTCACCTGCCACCCGTTTTCACCTTATAGTAAACTATAGCAAGGGGCTGGGTAAACCGTGTAGAGTAACAAAATTTGAAGGAACGGTAGAGATTGTTTTTCTGATACTTCCCTTCTATCACCTGTCTCTATTTTACAGAAGAGGAAACTGAGGTAGAGACCCGACAAATCCAACCTTTCCTTATTAAGGTTCATGAGAACCAAGTTCTTTTAAATCAAGTGGATGAGGTGATGAGGTCCTTCCAACATGTTCAATTTCGGAAAATGTGGTTGTAACTTTTGATACCTGGAGACTTCTTCTGAAGTACACTTGTCATAAGCCAGCACATCTCCCAGTGCCTCATGAGGATGGAGGCCTAAGAAGCCCAAATTTTGAAGCAATGTCTGTTTTTGAATTTTCTCTAACAATATAAGGTTTTTATGGTATATATGGTTTAAAGATGGCTCACACACGTTAATCCATTTAATCTTGGAAATGAGAACAGGGGAGGCGGTGATCCAGATTGGAAGCCAAAGTGGAGTCCAGGAACTGGATGATATGCTTTGTATATTTTGCATTTTCTCCAATAAAGAATCAGAGATAATTTATATTATGGACACCTGGGCAGTCTTACCCCTCCCACCACTCCCTTGCCACTTTACCTTCTCTGAGAATAAAGTTCTAGGGGTAGCACCCTTTTATATCCTTGTCTCTCCAACTTTGCACACTGTACAGTCAACAGATATTTGTAAAATAAACACTTAAAGGCATATTGTGTGTATGTGGTGATAGTGGCAGGGCGAGGGATTGAAACTTCACCCAGGCAGAATATTTGTCACTCATCCAGCGTGAGTGACTCCTGTGATTACACATCAAAGGATGATTTTAAATGTGCCAATCTCCCCAATGTAGAGAAGTAGATCCTGGGGTAATTTTGCCTCTGTCCTTCACCTCTTTCAAATTCAAAGGTTCTGTTTTTTCTTTAATTAAAAAGGAGAGAAGAAAAGAATACATGAAGTAGAAGTGAGCTAAGCCTATTGGTTCTCTCCGTACAGTTTAGCCTTTACAGATGACTGGAGGAAACCAGAGTCAGAAGGGAGATCTAAGAAAGAGGCCAGGGAAAGGAAGAGGTAATCCTTCCCTTGTTTTAATTTTCATTGCTTTCACCTACAAAACCACTCATGGCCTCCACATTTGAACCAGCATTCAGATCTGAAATTAAGCACCATCTGTTTCACATGAAGTCAACAGTTGACAATTACTTTTTCTTCATCCTAAATTATTATGAAATTCAGCAATCTAGGCACAGAGATTGTGTTTTGGGACATTTTATGCAGCTATCTTCTCTGTTGCTGTTTGCATACACACTATGTAAACACTTGTGCTGTTTTAATGACCTTAGGATTTCAGTTCTGTCATCTAGCATTGAACTCAAGCTGTTTTCATCGCAGCACAACCAAACGAAGAAAGGAAGATGAAAAAAGGAAGGGAAGAGTGGAAACCAGCGGCAGCCAGGACTTGGAAGGACACACGGACTTAGACGGGAAGCAAGATGCCAAGAAGAGAGTGTGGCCTCCAGCGAGGCAGCCGGAAGGGGAAGCAGCCGGTCTACCCGTGTGCTGGGACTCAGCAGCTGCAGAGAACTCAGAAAGCTGCAGAGAATTCAGTTGTCAGATCTGAGTTCCCTTTTCCAAGTGGCTCAGAACAAGCCGAGTCTGTGAATATGAAACTCAGGCGCTCAAGATCCAGATTTGGGGAGATCTCGAGCCCCCAAGTTATCGGACAGTCTTATTTCAGTTGACTTTCAGCCTCCTTCGAGCCCTGACACTTAGTTCTCCCAGGGCTTTTGAGAATGACATCTTTGAAGTAGAGCGGGAAGAAAGAAAATAATTGGGAACATACAGGTGCCAGGTGATTTCCGACCCCTACATAAGATAGGGTAATTTTTATTGAAATGCATAGCAGCTAGAGTAAAATTAACCACGAAGGGATTCGAACCCTCAATCTTCTGATCCGAAGTCAGACGCCTTATCCGTTAGGCCACGTGGTCCTCAGCCAATAACCTTTGCTGCAATACTTAGAAAGTACAATAGGCTATCAGTCCGGTCCTGAGTACAAGCTACGTAATAACGAAAAGTCACTTAATGACACAAAGGCGAGGGCGCCCGCGCTTTTCATCATTGGAAAGATGGAAACTCTAGATTAAGTGGGTCATTTGGGGCCACGGAGTCGGGCCTGAGGAAGGGTAGGGACCGACAGTCGTTTCGGTCTTGTAGCACATGGGGACTCCATGGAGGGAAAAGTAATTTACGACTGCGGAGCAGAGAAACTGGAGTTTACGGCGCCTAAAATATGCCGAAGTATTGTATATTATCTGCATCGAGGGATATTTTTTAATAAGCTAACTCAGAGTTTCATCCCTTTAATACTCACCCATTTTCACTATTTTCAGACTCTGGGTACTTGGTACCTCTGCCTGCACAACTGTCGTGGAAACCGCTCCCGAAGCCTGTCTTACTAGCAGGCAATACCTCGCCATACTGCAAGGTACCTGCAATTTCCCCTTCCCATGCTCTTCTGGTGCCTTCTCTGATTGTTACAGTGTGACATCAGAGCACTTTTCACGCTGTGTCTCTATCCGTTTGAAGAAGAGAATGCTTTTCTGGGCGTTTAGAGAGGTCCAGGGCCATTACTATTATTTGAGGCTTCCACATATTAAGAGATTAAAGACAAAAACAAAACACTACGGTAGGATTACAAAAATTTTGACTGCTAATAGCTTTTACACTTATAGATGAATCTACACAAAAAAGTATTTCAATAAAATCATTCTATGGACAAGATATTTATAGAATTTATAATGTTCTGTAGAGTGCTTGTCCTAATAATGCGATCTAGATTTGAAGTGGTATTTTGGATGGCCTCTTTCATCCTTGTCAGTGCATCTCTGTGAATTCATGTACCTCATTTGAAGATAACGGTCAGCAATGTACATATAAGACATTTCCTTAATTTTCTTAATTCCCAGCCTCTGGGAGCATTGGTTCTCCTGGTTCATTTATCTTGGCTTTTCTCGTTTTCTTTTCTAAGTGTGAAACCAAGCTACCAAAGTTTAAGTAGCAGGGGAAAAAAAAAAAAAAAACACAAAAATCCAACAAAATACCACTCTTAGCAGAGGATGGTTTCGATCCATCGACCTCTGGGTTATGGGCCCAGCACGCTTCCGCTGCGCCACTCTGCTGTCTGGTATTGAAGCTTTGCTAATAATTCTCTTAAGTATGTTCAGTAGCGATTTACAGCATGTTTTAAAAATAGCTCGCGAGAGCTCGCCTACATATTACTTATTTGAATATCTTCATTACCACAACTTGCCAATTCTCTTTGGAATAATGTCGCTAGCGGAATCAACGATTCAAAACTATGAGCAGAGAAGTAAACATTAACACACACTTAAGATACTGGGCGCAGAGGTGAGTGGCTAGATAATGAAATGAATTACAGGAAAGAAAAGACACCGGGAAGGGACCCGGTCTTCCGTGGCGTGAGAATTCTGGGGACTCGCCTTCGGGAAGAACACCGTTTTGGTTGGGTTTCCCTGAGTGGCTGTGTGGAGGGTGGGTCCCACAGTTTTTAGACCGGGGCGTATGGGGAGGTCAGTTGGAAGGGCTTTGCCGCAGCAGTGCCGGGGGCGCGGAAAATGTGGGACCGAGGGACCCGCCTTTCCACGAAGGTGAAGCCGAGGCTCCCGTGCGACCGTCTCCAAGCAGAAGATAATCAGTGAGATATGTGTGAACGTGAAAGGGGCTGTGTAATAATTCGGTGACCGACAGTGACCTCACGGAGACCACAACTCCCTAACGGGCAGGTCATGGTGGGTCGTCAGGCCCCAGGCCGGTAACTTTTTAGTCAAAGGTTATCTGGGACTTAATCAAGCCCCGTCCACTGTCCTTGTACATCTAGGTTCGCAGATCCTTGAAATACCAGAAACCATCCTTTTTCAGGCTCCGGGTAACCACTCTCAAGGGAGGGAGCACATGGTCTTAACTGTCCTGCACCTTGCTTTCTCCCACCTTCACGCAATCTTCTTTCCCTTCCTTCCCTAATTCCAAGTGCACAAAAGATACTGCCAAACTGTCATTCCCGGGAGCATCTGAGACCTTGCTGGTGGGCAATGTCGTGAGTTTGGCTCAAATAAACTTTTACGAAAACTCTCTACGGGTTTTGAGGTTGTTACATGGATCCAAGTATGCTTAGTTTTACCGAGTTAAAAAGTTCCGGAAATTCTCATCCGGGGACTCAGGACGTGGGGCGGGGGCGGGACCAGTCGTCCATGATGTCTGGGCTTGGGCCTCAGAGGCGGGGCCTACGGCTTGAGGAAGTGCTTGCGTGTGTGCGGTGTTCAATTAGGTCCGCACTCTGCGCATATAAAGGAACTGCCACTGCTCTCGGAGTTGTTCGAGTAGTTTGGGCGTCGCAGCGATGTCTGGTCGTGGTAAAGGTGGCAAAGGCCTCGGAAAAGGCGGCGCTAAGCGCCACCGCAAGGTTCTGCGTGACAACATCCAGGGCATCACCAAGCCCGCCATTCGTCGCCTGGCCCGGCGGGGCGGCGTAAAGCGAATCTCGGGGCTCATTTACGAGGAGACTCGCGGGGTGCTGAAGGTTTTTCTGGAGAACGTGATCCGGGACGCTGTCACCTACACGGAGCACGCCAAGCGCAAGACGGTCACCGCCATGGACGTGGTCTACGCGCTCAAGCGCCAGGGCCGTACTCTGTACGGTTTCGGGGGCTGAGTCCGAACTCGCACGCTCGCTTTGTGCAGCAAAACCAAAGGCCCTTTTCAGGGCCGCCCACTGCTTTTCGGGAAGTGCTGTGTGCAGTTTCTCATTTTTTGTTTGTTTGTCGTGTCTTTGGGTTTAACTTCAGTATTGCTTTTAACAACTAAACGCGGGAAGGTGACTACTATAGTTGTCAATCAATCGTGTGCAGACAGGAGGTGCGACACCTTTGAAGCATCGGGAGGAGAGACTTCTGAGGGCTCAGATAGGAATTAGTAAACTGGAGGAATCTCTACCCGCTCCGGAGAAGGTAAAGCTATGGAACCTCCAACTTTGGCGGGCCTCCCATTAACCCCTTGTCTCTGAGGATCCACCATGGGCCGCGGTGCTCCGAGGGAGGGAGTCTGCAGTGACGGGAAGTCCTGGAAGTGCCGCCGATCTCGTTAGGCCTGGTTGGTCCAATAAACGGACAAACGACAGTAATCTGAGGGTGCAGCCGGCTCCTTACAGGAACCGAGATCGGTTAAAAACACGTTGCCAGTAAAACGCTGGGTGTTTATTGCTAACGTGTTTGTCCCCAAGCGATATCAGGAAAGCTCGGCTTCTGCCCTCGTCCCCCTTCCACCTCCCCAGGCACGGCGTTAGTGCCGTCACCCCCAAACCTGGGTCCTTGGGGTTAAATGGCGCTAATTGGGCCTTGCTGATTCCCGTTCTCAGGCTGGGCCCCTCCCTAAGCCCGAGGCCAAGCAGTTTGTAAGTTGCCGCTCCCTGTAGTTACCAGACCCGGGAGCCAGTGTCCTAACTCGGTCCTGTAACTTCCCCGGAGCCCGAGGGCCGAACTTGGCACGTGTAAAGGAGGAGCTCCCTCCGCGCGCCAGGCTCGCGGGGGGCTCTCGGCCACCTCCCCGCGCCCTCCGCCTGCCAGCTCCCCGCCCCAGACCGTCACCCATTTTCAGCAACAATCTTTTCTCCACCAAAGCCTCTTCTCGGGGTTCACGTATTCTCGTTAAGAGTTGGCATCTTTAGATTTGTTTCCATTTTAAGTCTCATTGACAACGCGGCACTTAAATGCGCATTTTAGGTGCAGTTAAAGCTCTCCTGTTTGTCAGGCGTTGGAAGATGGTTGTTGGGTGTCTGTTTTTATTGCTTTGCGGCCGTCGTGTAGTGAGTGTACGCGCGCTTGGCCATTTTAAAGTTTCAGGTGGCTGCGAAGGAGCTCGCGTGGCTTGTCCACCTCCCCGGGACCCTTCCTTGTCAGTCCTCGGGTTCTCTAAGTGGAAAATGGATGTGTGTGGCTCCCGAGTACTAAGAAGGGTTAAACTGCCCGCGAGGTGGCAAGGGAGCCTCCCTTCCCGGCTTGTGTCCCCGCGCCCAAAATGGCGGAGGGCGAGGGACAAAGAGCCCGCTCCGGGCGGGGAGGGGTCCGGGGACAAAGGCGAGTCCGTGAGCAGACGTGTGGCTCCCGCCTGGAGCGCGCGCTGGTGTTCCCTGCGACAAGGCGTCCGTTGTAGCAAAGGCCGCGGGGGAAACAGGCTGAACACGCGGGGAGAGCTGAAAGTTCAGCATACGGACGAGTGTGTTTCTGACCAAGGAAAAGCTAGGTAGGAGGAGGTTACTTAATGAAGAACACAGAAATGTCAGCTACACTTCACTGTTAAGCACACATGATGGTAGTCACTGAGGTCTTCGCAATTAGTTTTAACCTTTTAAACCGCAGTTCTTTTTGCACCAACCTAATGGTAAGTGTACACTATTTTAAAAAAAGAAATAAACCTTTCATATAATCTCACTTAACTAAAAACAAATTCCTTAATATCAAATATTCCCTCTTATGCCCCAAATGTCTTAGAATCACCTCTGAGCAAACCACATCAGTTATGTCTCAGGTCTTAATGTAAAACAGTTTTTCTCTTTTCCGTCCCTCACCCATTTTGTTTTGTTTTTGACGCTCGGTTGCAGGAGAGCTGACCTACAGAATGTCCTGGTGAGTCTTATTGAGTGAAGGGGTGATTTTACTTGACTTCTATGCCCTTCAAGGTAGAAGTGACTTCCATGGATACAATTGAAATTGCGTTAATTTTCTTGTCAAGGAATAGGTTATAGATGGTGTTATGACCTGAAGGGAACCAAAATGTTGTCACCCTGAAAGTGCTTTTTTGGGGGGATGTTGACTTTAAGCTGTTTATTAAGAAAAATACTCAGAAAGGACTTTTGATACCCCCTCTCCTCCTCCTTTTCTGCCCAAAAGATCCAGACAGAAAAACCTTCTGCAAGGGAATCCTAGGATGTTCACCTTAGCTCAATTTGAATTAAGCATGGTAAATAAGAGGGCCCCAGCCAGGCAGGACATGTTAGCTGGAGACCCCATGTCCCATTGTTTCAGTTGCCCAGCAAGAATTTGCCTGCCACATGTGTTTTGCTCTTCCTGAAATACCCGTGAACTGCCCAGTCCCACTTCTGAAATCGAATACTCCATTCCTCCTTTCCTTTGTCCAAAAGTGTCATATATACCCAACCTTCCCTCATTGTCTTTTGAATTTTCATGCTAATGTGAATTCCCCGTGTGCGTGTACTAAAAATACGATTTTCTACTGTGAATCTGTTAATTTGATTATTGGCCCAGTTGGAAGCACTTAGAAGGTGGGAGGAAAAGTATTCATTTTTTTTTTAGCCCCCATAGTACACACTGTTGTACCATATCAGGGGCACATGATGTCAGGCTTATCCAATTTGGAAATAATAGATCAATCACTGGCTTAGGGTGATCAGTTCCATTGTAAAGTCATATTTTTCCTCCTTGTGGCCAGCAAATAATGTGTAGGGTCATATTTTGAGACTGAGACAATGGAGTAATTTTAAAGCTCATCTATTTTAAAGCTATACACTGTAGTGCGTAAGGTAGGACAAGAATCAGATGTTATTGAAGCCAAAACAGTGCTTTGAGGAGATAAACTTGTGTGAGAATGTTATTTTAACGAACGAAAAACTGCACACATACTATGTACCAGGCACTGTTCCGTGTTCTGGGAACTGTACCAGTGGATCTACGTGAGCAAGACAGTATTTTTATGTGCATGGAGCTTATCTTTTATTGGGGGTACAAACCAAACAAGTGAAACGTCTAGTGTGTCAGACGGTGCTAAGTGCTATGAAGACCACGGACGCAGGGAAAGTCAAGAGTGTGGAGGAAGGAGGTGATATTTTAAATGATATGATCATGGAAGGCTTTACTAATAAAGGAATGATTGGGGGAAAATTGAGAAAATGAAATGCCATGAAGGAAGACCAAGAAGGAAAGCCTGAAGGCAGCAAGGAGTTACTATGGCTCAGCCCGGGTGGGTGTGGGGGTGTGGCGGGAAAGGAGATAAGGTCTGGGACTCAAATGGAGGTGAGTAGTTCCTGTGTGGCTTTCTAGAACACAGCACAACAGACCACGATGGGTTAGCTGTTTGGAGTGTCGGAGCCGAAGGAACACAAGTCCTGTTGGAAGAGAAAGCTTAGTTTTATTTGTGACAAGTAAAGGAGGCAGGGGAGTCATTTCCAGAGCTCTTGTCTCCCTGAAGGGAGGCTTAGTTATTGCTTTTCTACACGATTTGGTTAATTACATGTTGATTTCTTCTTGGCAGTTGGCTAAACTGACCTGGTTTTCCTTCTGGTCAAACTCATCCCGTAGCAAGGAGAGCATCTAGTAACAGCTGCCCAGACCTTGTGACCCATGTCCTAACTGACAGATGTAACACCGACTTTTACTCTAAATGATGTGAGAGCCATTGTAGGGTTCCGAGCAGTGGATGGATGTGATCTGACTTGTATTTGAAATGATCTGTGTGGATGCCTGGTGGAGAATAGACTGATGGAGCCATGTGGGGGCAGGATCAGTTTGGATGCACTTTAGAGACAACAGACACTCAGACCCATGTGTTACTGTTGGAGACGGTGAAAAATAGTTGGATTCTGTTTCTATGTTTAAGGTAGGGTTGGTAGGTTTTTCCTGAGCTAGAGAAGGTAGGGTCTAAAAGAGAAAACGCATGGATGACCCTAAGGATTTTAGTCACAGGAACTGGATGGAGATGCCAGTTGCTAAAATGGACAATATTCTGGAAGGAACAAGTTTTGGGGAGAGTCACAGGCATAGTTTTGGACATGCAGAGTTTGATATCCGTGTTTATATCTAGGAGGACGATGTGAAATAGGCAGTTGGATATATGACTGCAGTTTCAGGAAGACTGGAAACATACTTAGGAGTTGTCAGAGCAGAACTGCCCTGAGAGTGAAAAAGCCATAAGACCAGCTAAGATCGCTTATAAAAGGGGCTGGTAATGAAGAGAAGCAGCTTAGGACGTGAGTCCCAGGTCAGATAACAAGAACTCTTTGCTCTGTGCTCACAACATGTGGATTCATAACTTAGTTTTATAAGCACTTCCTGCTGTAATTCTCCCTTTCTCCTGTGACTCTCAGAACAAGCAGAATAAATACTATGCTTATTTTACAGATGTGGGAAAATGCCTTCAGTAATGAGTATATGATGAAATTGGGACTTTCACTCCAATAATGTGTTCATGCTACAGCCATAGGCACGTCACGTTGGGGACCCACTGACAGACACACATCCCACCCCAATGCACCCACCCTCCCCACATATTCACACACAACTCCAGGGAGCTCTCAGGCCTCTCCAAGCCTCTTCATGGAGCTCTGCTGCCTTTTCTCTTCCCTTGGCTTCACCGGCTCCCGATCTGAGAAGATGCACTTCAAGAACACGAACCTCTGTGTGCTTCTGTTCCCAGATTTCAGTTTGCCCCTTCAATTCTGGTCACCAAATGAGGATGAGAGTGATGTGTGCCATCCCTGAGCAGAGCCTTTCAGAGCCCTTGTGTGGCCTGACTATTGCTTCAGCCTGGTTCCCAGGATGAAGAGGACAGGTGGCATTAGAGCAGTAACTGACCCACAGTCAATAAACATATGCAGAGCATAAACCAGTACTGTAGTAAGTCCCTGGGACTTGGGGATGTCACAACACAAATAACGTGAGTGTAGTGATATAGTGTTAGATCTCACCTCATTTCCGGGAATTGCTTTATTCAGAGAACATTAAGTTGCCATGTTGTCTGTCACATGTGGCTAATGCTCCCTGTTGTCACAGCTGTGCTAGTGTAGGGTAGATGTTGAGTAAAATTTGTCTTCATTGGTTGATGTGAGCTTTTGTCTATTAGCTTTTATCTGTTCCTGTATGTGAGATGATTTCTGTGCTGTGATCAGGGGTTGAGTAAATTCCCCCTTAGGTCTCATTCTCCCGAGCAGGGGAGACGTGAGATGAAGTTTTCTGTTTGGTCTCATTCTCTTGAGTAGGGGAGCTATGAGATGATGTTTGTTGTTCTGTCTGTGCTGTGAGGTGATGGTTAGCTTAGGGTTAAAGAAATTCTTGATCAGGGGTTAAGAGAATTCCCTTTGTTCTGTTTCGCCCACGTCAGCAGATGAAGTGAAGAAATGGCTAAGTTATATCAAGACGACGTGACAGCAGGTTGCCAGGCTTTGGATAGACCTTGGGCTGATGGTCCCAAGCAAGAACAGTAGATATTGCTTATCTGGATGAATTAGCCCTTCGGCCAGATGGGTAACATTCATATCAGTAACTGCCGGACCCTCCCGGAACCGGCCATTCCCGGAGGGGGAGGCAGGAACAAAAACATTGCTCTAAGGTACATCTGAGAAAATATATAAGACAGACCTCAGTTGGTAGTGTAATGTTAATTATTATTTCATCATTTGGTCATTTGTCATTGGTGATTTCTCATCATTCTAACATTTTGAAGACTTCGAACAATGTGCAGCTTATAACACCAGGGGATGTCCTCACTTCCAGCCGCGAACTTGTTGGCATCTAGAAAACTTGTATGCAGCTTGCAGCTTACAACATCAGAAGACGTCCTAACTTCTAACAACAACAACAACAACGACAACGACAACAACATTCTTCAGATTGTTAACACCTTGAAAACATATACAGCTTGCAGCTTATAACATCAGAAGATGCCTTGACTTCTAACAACAACAACAACAACAGCATTCTTGGGAACTAACAGGCAGCGGTGTGGGAGATGCCTGAGTTTCTCCCAGCTACAGACCTGGCAAGGTTTTGATTTATGACTTTCCCAGTTCTGTTCTCTCACAGTTTGGTGAGCTTTTGACATCTACTGTAACAGTTACCATCCTCTAGAGCTTATTACTGTTTTTGGATACTCCTTACTGATGTTATTTGTGTCTTTAGCCAAGTGATTTTTGATCAATAGTAAACACATGTTGGGATCTCTTAAACTTATGTGTATGTGTACTCCTTTAACGTGACATTGGTATCAATGTATATAGTTTAGTCTTAACCACCTTTACTTTCTGTCATTAGCACATTCTATTAATTGCCTTTGTCTTTTGCTATTGCATATTGCTAAATAAATTGATTAGATATTACTAAATAAGTTCATCAGCCCCACTCTAAGCGTGTGTTCCCCTCTTCCTTCTTTTCTCCGCTCGTCATTACAGCTAGAATGTGTGATTATGCCTAATGAGTTCATATTCATCTATCTGTTCTCCTTGGTTGAGGTTTGCTTTGTTGGCTGCCAAAAAAACAAAAAAACAACAACAAAAAACAAAAACAACCCCCAAAAAACTACAGGATGCTTTGTTGGAATATAAAATATTAATACAATTTTCATTGTGTGAATTAGTTCATAACCACTCTGTTAAGAGTATTAATAAATATGTGGACTGCTTAGAATAGAACATAAATACTTAAGACATGGAAGTGAGAAATAGATACAATTTTAAGGGAAATAGAAAATCTGCTTTAATCCTGCCCTTCCTCTGATTAGCTGAGCAGATTGAGACACACATTTTAATTTTGAAGTACAGAGATTTGAACAAATCAGTGATCCCAAGTGCTCATCCACAGACAGTGTTAGTCTGTGTTCAAGTTTCCTCTATTCTGTGGAAAAATGGGAAAAATAAGGTCAGTGTAGTACATTTTCCATAATATTAAAGATGAATTCAATTTATTTGGTATAAAGGACCAAATTTATTTGGGATAAAGATTTCTTATTTCGAGTTTATCCTTATGACCTTTGAGGTGATGAAAGGATAGTTTTTTTGAAGTAAGATCGATGGTAACCCCACAGCAGTTTTTAGGGTGGCTCTGGCTTTTCCTAGTTTGGGAAGGTTTGTGGACAATAATTTCTTGATTCCCTTTGAACTTCCAAAGTGTAGCTGCTTTTCTGGAGATGATTCTTCATTCTGGCCAGATGCTACTGCGAGTTCAGGCATAGGCCGCAGGAACAACACACCGAGCAGCTCCTGTGTGAGTTTCCAGAGTCCCTTCCTCATGGCAACACAGTTGACTATTAAGTGGGGTTCTAGTGCAGCCTGAGAAGGTCTCTGGACAATGGGCCACATGCTGCTTGAACTGGCAAAGGCAGGGATGTCTTCCAGCATTGACTGTCCTTGGAACAGTTCAGGGGAAAGAGATGACTCTAAAGAGGGGTGTAGACTCTTAGAAGGGGGTTGACTGACAAGGAACCCTAATTGGTATCAGTTGTTAGGCTTTGGGGCCCACTGCCTCGTTCAAGGCCTCAGGACTCTGAGATACCAGTGTCCTGACATCAGCCAGAGGGTGTAGCCACACCAAGATTTTGGAGGACCTTCTCTATGCGGACACTGTCCTAAGTGCCTTCTTTATCTGTGTTCACGTATTGATCACCCCAGCAATGTCATGTACCATGTTTCCCCCAAAATAAGACCTAACCGGAAAAATAAGCCCTAGCATGATTTTTCAGGGTGACTTTCCCTGAATATAAGTCCTAATGCATCTTTTGGAGCAAAAATTAATATAAGAGCCGGTCTTATTTTCGGGAAAACACGGTAGTTACTCATTATTTTTCCCACTTTAGAGGGAAGGTCATCTCACAGATGGTTTAAGTAATTTGCCCCAACTCAGCATTCAAATCACCCTGGGATCCTCCCTTAAGCCATGCTTTTGTTTCTTTGTATAAATACATTGTTTTAAAAATGTACTTAAAATTAGCTTTGGAGAGCAAGAAATAAACGCCTTAATTATATGTGGACTTTAGGGAATTTCCTTCATAAGCTCCACTACAAACTAGTTACTCCTTTAATGTTCACAGAACTTGGAATGTAGGCATTTGAAGGTAAAGATGTGTACCTCAGGTTTATACTGCTGACGACATGGCTTCCCCCTTCACACCACAGTGCTCAGAAAAGTTCAACTTGCTGCCAGGGGATCCGTACCTTCCACATCTCACTACATATATATGTATTTTTTTAAATCAACTTTGGCTGGTGTGAGGACTTTGCTGAGACTCAAAGAACATGTGTATCTCCTGGACAGTTTTACTTTTATAAAATGCTCTATTTTCCCTTTGAGCCCGTTTCCCCATTCCTGATTACAACTGGCTTCTTCCTTGAGAAACAAATCTAACACTGTGGAAACAGTCCTTAGAGATAGATAGATGGGAATTCACATGTTTTATTTACGTGTGTAAATCCTCAGGTCATTCACCTGAGATTCCCTCACAGGTGACAGGATAAAATCAGTGACATGCTGAGGAGTGACATTACAAGTTAAGTCCTTGTAACCCTTCTCTCTTCAAGTCCCAGGAAATGAAAAACTCTGGACAGGGTCATTCTAGGACTCAGAGACCAGGGAGGGTTGAAGCCAGATGATTATCACCTCACCACTTGGGAAGTGTGGGGTTGAAGATTTTACACAATGGAGACTTTCTCTGGCTTTCTCCACCCCCAGGCTAGCCTGCAGCACGTAGTTTCCAATACCCTTGGACAAAGGCAGATTAAAAACTACTGGATGAAAAAGAATTCCAGAACTTGCCAAGAGATAATACTTAGCTCCACGAAAACAGCCTAGATGTGTTCCGTGAGGAACAGTGTAGACGTGAGATTTGATGAGAAAATGAAACTGAAGACAGGCAATTTACAAAGCTTTCAGGCAGTTCTAGATGAGATCGAACCAGAATCTAGGTTACCTTTCCTTTAATAACTTACCGAGTAGCTAAACAAAAAACCCAGCTGTAGATTGGCTAGTTGGTGAAGTTTACGAAATATGGGGGAGGAGAGGAAGAAGTGTGTCCTGAGATTTCGACTAGTTATTACACTGGCTGCTCTAAACAAACCTGTTTCCAGTCTGCAGAGTTACAGATCTTTAAGACAATGTGGGTGGCTCTGAAAAGAGCCTTTGGGGTTCGGGAGCCAAGTCGCTTACGTGCGAGTCTACTTGGAGCTGGTGTACTTGGTGACGGCCTTGGTGCCCTCGGACACGGCGTGCTTGGCCAGCTCCCCGGGCAGCAGCAGGCGCACGGCCGTCTGGATCTCCCGGGACGTGATGGTCGAGCGCTTGTTGTAATGCGCCAGGCGGGACGCCTCGCCCGCGATCCGCTCGAAGATGTCGTTGACGAACGAGTTCATGATGCCCATGGCCTTGGACGAGATGCCCGTGTCCGGGTGCACCTGCTTCAGCACCTTGTACACGTACACCGAGTAGCTCTCCTTGCGGCTGCGCTTGCGCTTCTTGCCGTCCTTCTTCTGCGCCTTGGTCACCGCCTTCTTGGAGCCCTTCTTCGGGGCGGGCGCGGACTTAGCTGGCTCGGGCATGGTGGAGACAACCACAAAACAAATAGAAGAAACAGCAAGAAAAATGTGTGAGCGGGGCACTCCTCGTCCTTTTATATAGAACGTCGCATGCAAATAAGATGATAAATAAAGTCTTGTGTTTGATTGGTGGTTATTCAAAATAACGTGAAAACATTAGCTCTGGCCAATCAGAACGCAGGAATTCAAACTTTGCATTTGCACTGGTTAAGCTAAAACTGCAATTTTAACCAATGACACACCGTCTGCTTCTCGACCTGAAAGGTTTATAAAAAATGCAACCCCTACACTTTAGCTACTTCTAGTGAACTTTCTAAGCTCGCAATGTCTGGACGCGGGAAGCAAGGGGGTAAGGCTCGCGCCAAGGCCAAGACGCGCTCGTCGCGGGCCGGCCTGCAGTTCCCCGTGGGCCGCGTGCACCGGCTGCTCCGCAAGGGCAACTACGCCGAGCGGGTCGGGGCCGGCGCGCCCGTGTACCTGGCGGCCGTGCTGGAGTACCTGACGGCCGAGATCCTGGAGCTGGCGGGCAACGCGGCGCGCGACAACAAGAAGACGCGCATCATCCCGCGCCACCTGCAGCTGGCCATCCGCAACGACGAGGAGCTCAACAAGCTGCTGGGCAAGGTCACCATCGCGCAGGGCGGCGTCCTGCCCAACATTCAGGCCGTGCTGCTGCCCAAGAAAACCGAGAGCCACCACAAGGCCAAGGGCAAGTAGAAGCGCCCTTATTTTGTGGCACCTCCAGTATGTCCACTTCAAACCAAAGGCTCTTTTCAGAGCCACCCACTTTTTCACGAAGAGCAAGTCACTCGTGTACGTGTTGTATCGTTAAGTTACAGACTCTGTTGGTGGTCCCGACAGCCCAATTACTGCTGGTTACTTTCGACTCCCGCCGCTGCCTGGAATGTGACCCTGGGACAAGTGATTTAGGAACATCCCTCATCCGAGGGGGTTAGTAATCGGAAGGGACCAGTTACAGGAATTTTACGAAACCCAAGACTTAAGATAAACGGGTTGACTGCAGTGTTAGTGTTGTGCATTAATTTTCTCTAATGATGGAAACAAAGGAGGGAACTTGGGCTTTTCTGGTTAGCAATTAAGCGCTTGGGGAGGCGGATGTGAGTGGTGGTGGCAGCCTGAAATATCAAGATTGGTTGAAAACAAATACTTCGGCACATTGGAAGTCACCGTGGGCGTTTCAGTTTCTGAAGTAAAGCCGATTGCATTTGGGACCCCATAGGGAAGTGTCGACAGTGTTGCAGTTTGCCCGTCATCCCCGTGCCCGAGCTTTACCTGTCATGTCGCAGGTAGCCCACCTAGGAACGCTGCCACGTGGATCAAAGATTTCAATGGATAGGAAGTGGCAATGAGGCGACTCGAGATTCAGTCAATAAAATAATTATCTGTGGAAAAAAATACGAGTAAATCTCAGCGTGGTCCTTGGGATCTTAGGCCCATTACACAGAATTCCTGGGCGAATTTGCATCTTTCCACAATCCCCAAGTGATTCCCTATTTACAATGCGAAATGCACAGAACTGGAACATTAGAAAATTTTGGATTACAGACGGCTAACGGATGAAACGGAACAATTCATTTGGAGTTACTAATAATTCACTAAGCACCTCCTCGAGTCGTCAGCCAATGGTTTTTTGCGCGGGACTTTTCAAAAAACGGACGTCCAATCAGAACGTTTCTGAGGATATATAAAGACTACCACTTCCACCCTCCTTAGTTTTGTATTTTCCTTCACAGTTTGCGAAATGGCACGTACCAAGCAGACCGCGCGCAAGTCTACGGGCGGGAAAGCCCCGCGCAAGCAGCTCGCCACCAAGGCTGCCCGCAAGAGCGCTCCTGCCACCGGCGGCGTCAAGAAGCCACATCGCTACCGACCGGGCACCGTGGCGCTGCGCGAGATCCGGCGCTACCAGAAGTCCACGGAGCTGCTGATCCGCAAGCTGCCCTTCCAGCGGCTGGTGCGCGAGATCGCGCAGGACTTCAAGACGGATCTGCGCTTCCAGAGCTCGGCCGTGATGGCGCTGCAGGAGGCGTGCGAGGCGTACCTGGTGGGGCTGTTCGAGGACACCAACCTGTGCGCCATCCACGCCAAGCGCGTCACCATCATGCCCAAGGACATCCAGCTGGCGCGCCGCATCCGTGGGGAGCGGGCGTAAGCTGTCTCATCGCTGATAGGTTCAGATCTAAAGGCTCTTTTCAGAGCCACCTACATTTTCCACTGCAAGAGCTGTGAGCAAATTTCTGGTATCTACCCCCAATGGGACAGGCCAGTGGTGTCAGCACCCATTTTGTCTGCCTGGGAGTGGTACTCGCCCTCCCGCCTTCTCTGTTCACCTGAGGACATCCATCCCAAGCCCCAATTCTTCTTGCCCTGGCAGGAGCACCCTGTGGCCCCTGAGGCACCGTGTATGTCCGCATGCAGCGTGGCAAACGGATCGGATCACTAAGGTAGCGCTGGGACTGCACAGATCATGCTGAATTACCCCTCATATCCTGAAACTCTTGGGGAACCATTGAAACAAGCCCCACACTTCAAACGGTGTCTCGAACCGCCCTCTGGCAACGCAGGATCTGCTTTTGTCAGCTTTGGCAGGCAGCGGCCGTGGATCCCCCATCCTGGGGGCGTTGGGAGGGGAGCTGTCGCTAAACAGTGGAGGCCCTTAAGCGCAGGAATGAAGTAAATAGTGAAAGCCAAGTCCTGGAAGGAACCAGCCAGTCTCTCCCTACTGATTTTGGTCAACTCAGTTTCCTCTAAGGCCCTCCCCCAATTTTTTTTTCCCCGGAAAAGAAGTGTTATTTAGCTAATTATGTGTAAAAATTTTGGGTTTAATGCATCTTGAAATTGAGTTCGAAATCGTTCGATTTGTGACAGATGGAGATTTGTTTACTTAAGTTACTGGGTAAACTGGTTTGACTTGTTAACTGGGAGTGAATGAAACTGCTAGATTTAGTTTTTCGCCTGACCTGTACGCTGTCAAACGGCCTTCCTGGCAGTTTTGTACACTAAGTAGGTTTGTTGGAAGCTAAAGTTGCCCTAAGATAGGAGCTTTGCAGGGTAGCAGGAAAGGGTGGAAGTACAATTTTCGGGAGGTCCAGGAGTGCTTGGTTTTGGCAAAAGGCTGAGTTGTTTCCTTTGTGTTTTAGGTAGTTCAGAAGGGGCAGTGATCCAGTGTGAACGTGGGGTTATATGGGCACACAAATTATGAAAGGTGAGGTCTGATCACCCACAAAAGATTGAATTTGGGGTGTGTTTTCTGTTTACACCTCCTAAAGCTTTGTTCCCATGTGTTTGGGCACTTAGAAACTACTACTGTACTGGGGACATCTGTTGCTTTTTCATGTCTGAAACCTCAATGTGATCAATTTCCATCTCGGTGCAGTTAAATGTGAGGCAGTCTTGGCTTTTCTGTGAAATGTTTGTCCTTTCCACAGAGAATAACAAGGGCATAGTTGGTAATCAGGATTTCTAATGGGCTTATTGGAGGCAGAACCGAAGGCCCGGCCCATCCCTGGAGGCTTCCACAGACTGGGCACCGGTAGTGTGTTTTCCACTTGCTGGAGAGCATCACTGAGCTGGTTACAAGTGTAGGGTCTGAGACCCCACCCGGACTACACAGTCCGTTCCAACATTGTTCCAAGTTCCCATCAGGTGAGTCTCATGAACACCAGTGTAAGAAGCCTATTTTCTAAATTGGTGTTTTTGGTCTTATCAGGAAAAGCTCTCATCAGGAATAAGTGTTTGCAAATTGTATGTTTATTCATGTCACAGAATTAAGTGTTCTTAAAGCAATTCCCCGTGATAAGGAGAACCTAAGACAGTTTGATTTCATTACTGTTCGGTGGTCTCAAGGTCGACTGCCCATCAGAACAGGTATGTCTTCTGAGTGAGTTGAGAGATTCACCAAGATAAAAGATAGGACCCAGGCAGGCAGGATCGTAGCTTGTATGCCAGAGGGTAGCCCTTGGCATGTATATTAAGCCCGTAGGGTGTCAGTCACTAGATTCCAGACTCAGCTTGACCTCACGGAAGGCTTGAGTCTGACTGACCACGCGGACCTTCTCCACATCTCACTGCATTGTCCTGAGTGCCCAAGCCCTGTGCCAACTGCACACAGCTCCATTTGGACTCCAGTGGTGTAAAGCACTGATCATCTCAAAATGAAAATTTGATTCCAGCTACAGTTGTATGGTTTTATTTTCTTCCCCACTGATGCAATTTTAGCCAGTATTTACAACTCATGTGTGTTGTACTAGGAAGCTCCAGTTTGCTACTGGAGACTTCACAACTCACCAATTCCCCTCTCGTTTTATTGTTTTCAGGCATGAGCTGTGGCAGGGACTGCCACAGTTGTCTCCTGAAATTCATTCTTTATTATTTAGTAATTAAACTTCACAAGCTTCCTTTGCAGCAGGGCATCTTGGGCCACAAGGTGAAAGGGGCATATTAAGAATGACAACTAGAATGACAGGTGGGAGATTCCCTTAATGCAATGGTACCTTCCCCGCTGCTCCCCCCTGCCTCTCCTCTCCATCTCCCTTCCTGCTGGTGAATTTCTCTGCTGAGGGTGGTTTTGAGAACCAGAGATTATGAGCAAAGGGGCCCAGCAGATGGGAGGAGGCTGTGTACTAGATGTTGCAAGTCTTACAGAGTATGTGTTACCCTCCAGATAACTTCAGTCGTCTAATGATAGTTTCTAAGTACAAATGTGAACTCCACACATTGTGATTCTTTTCTCTCGCTGCCCCCTCTTCCCTTGCCATCTGTCTTCACCTTCATTCCAGAGTTGCTAGCAGGGAACTTGAAAATGTAAGGTTCAGTCAATTCAGCTGTTGGCAATGCTCAACCCATCTTTAGACTGATGCTTCTCCCTCCTGTTTGATCTGTTTTAATATCCACTTTAGATGAGCCCTGTGAAAACAAGGACTGTTTCTATACTGCTCACTGCTTTCCCTAGGACCTGCCACTTTTGGAAACTTAACACTCTTGACTTTAGCCAAAAGGCCGAGAAATCAGAAACACTCTCAATAAATGAATGCAGTGAGTCCTAGGCCTTCCGCTCAACACTGCATGTAGGGAAGACACTCAGATCTGTTAGGATACTCTTCCCCACACGTGCTTCCACTCCATGATCCAACAAAGGCCCATTAAGGGTGGACTTGGGTGCTGACACCCAGTACTGGTCCCTGTAAGCTTGTTAATAGCAGGTATTTTGAAATCTAGCAGAAATCGTATTATAGACTGCCACCAGCCTCTTCAAAGTAAGGCTGTCCGTGCTCGGCTTCTTTGTTTGCTGCCAGGCAAGGATACTAACCAAACAAATGTAAATTCTATGTAAGTTTTAAGTCTAAAATGCATTTTACTTGCAGAGCTAAAGGACTGAATTGTTTCACGAACCTTTCTGTGCAATTTCCCTCCCAATCCCTTCCGTCTATTAGGAAATCCTCAGCCCCTATTGTCTTCCACTAGCCACATTAAGTCTCAAAAGCCACACAAAACTCTGGAATGCTTACCAAACTTGTTCAGTAGATATTCAAGGTCTCAACAAATTAGTGTACGACCCCTCCAAAAACATTCAGTGTCAGAGCTCTTAGTGTGAAAACATGGGTGGCTCTGAAAAGAGCCTTTGGGGTGGGAGCCAAGCCGCTTACGTGAGAGTCTATTTGGAGCTGGTGTACTTGGTGACGGCCTTGGTGCCCTCGGACACAGCGTGCTTGGCCAGCTCCCCGGGCAGCAGCAGGCGCACGGCCGTCTGGATCTCCCGGGACGTGATGGTCGAGCGCTTGTTGTAATGCGCCAGGCGGGACGCCTCGCCCGCGATGCGTTCGAAGATGTCGTTGACGAACGAGTTCATGATGCCCATGGCCTTGGACGAGATGCCCGTGTCCGGGTGCACCTGCTTCAGCACCTTGTACACGTACACCGAGTAGCTCTCCTTGCGGCTGCGCTTGCGCTTCTTGCCGTCCTTCTTCTGCGCCTTAGTCACCGCCTTCTTGGAGCCCTTTTTCGGGGCGGGCGCGGACTTAGCTGGCTCAGGCATGGCACAGAATTCTCTGACAGAAAACCTGCAGCGTGAACGTTTTAGCCAACGCTGGGCTATATGTGCAGGGCATCTATGCAAATGAGGTATAATCTGCCTCTGACCCTGATTGGATCAAATCAGCCGTCAGAACCGTATTATGTAAACAAGGTGACTAAAAAATCTACTTTTTGATTGGCTGTTTGTGAGGAAGCGGAGCCCTGGATTCTATTTTCCCTTAGAAAAATTTTCATTTACAAAACGAAAAAATTAAATTCATGTTAATAGAATCTACTTATGAACCTTGTGTCTCCCTAAATCAGGACCTAAGTAGGCAAAGCTGGATTGAATTTACTCCTCCGTGGTTTCTTGCCAAATTAGTTACCTGGTTGCTAACTCTAGGGGTGAGCATATAGACATAGCTATTTACTTATTATTATTTTATTTCTTTTCTGTTTTTACGGTAGCAATGTGTTTAAAATTATGCCTTTGACATTCCCACTTTGGTCTGATCACAGCCGGCAACATTTAAGCTTTTTTCAAGATTCAAAGAATGGTCACATTTCAACAGAGGTGGGATTGTCTCATTTGTAATCTCAGAAAGATGCATCTGGAAGGGAGCAGTGTTTGTTGGAAAGTTAGAAATTATGAAATAGAGTGGTTGTGCTGGTAAAATAAGACAATTTTTTCTCAAGGTCAAACCTTTGATAAAGGAAAAACTCTAGAGGATGGATTATATTCAAACGAGGAGTGTTTGAAATGGTTCATGAGCCCTGCAACTTTCACTTTCATTTCTTCACAAACTTAATCCCAAACAACGATATTAAGGAAACGAACAGACCAATCCATGAATGGCTAAAACATGTAAAATACAGGGTAAATATAGTGCCAAGAATTGAGGGAACATAATAGAACACATTTCTCAATTTGAAGATATTCGAAACTGGGGTCTACTAGCCAATCACAAGGCAAAGTAAATTACTACATTCAGGGCGCGGAATTTGAACATTGGGACCAATCAGAAGGGGGTTGCCGTTATAAATAGGAGAGAGAAGAGAAGTGCTTTCAGTTGTATGCGGTGTTTTTAACGTGTCAGCATGGCTCGCACCAAGCAGACGGCGCGCAAGTCCACGGGCGGGAAGGCCCCGCGCAAGCAGCTGGCCACCAAGGCAGCCCGCAAGAGCGCTCCTGCCACCGGCGGCGTCAAGAAGCCGCACCGCTACCGGCCGGGCACGGTGGCGCTGCGCGAGATCCGGCGCTACCAGAAGTCCACGGAGCTGCTGATCCGCAAGCTGCCCTTCCAGCGGCTGGTCCGCGAGATCGCGCAGGACTTCAAGACGGATCTGCGCTTCCAGAGCTCGGCTGTGATGGCGCTGCAGGAGGCGTGCGAGGCGTACCTGGTGGGGCTGTTCGAGGACACCAACCTGTGCGCCATCCACGCCAAGCGCGTCACCATCATGCCCAAGGACATCCAGCTCGCGCGCCGCATCCGCGGGGAGAGGGCTTGAATTGCTTTTACTCCCGAGAGGTAACCTAAACCCAACCCAAAGGCTCTTTTCAGGGCCACCTACACGTTCAGTTGAAAGAGCTGTGCACCAAGGGTTGCAATTTAACTAAGGCCAGGAATTAAGTTTGTGAAAGCAAAGTGCATACTCACTGAAATGTGTGTGCTCCCTGTGGCAGACTGATCTGGTCACTAATGTAGGACTGGGATTCCGCACAGGTAGGGCGAATGCAATACTGTTTACTGGAACTCCTCAGAAACCATTGAGACCAGCTCTTCACTTTCCCCAACAGCGGCGCACGCCCCAAACCTCCCTTAGTCAACGCTGGGTCTGGGTTTTGTCGCTTTTCGTTGACAGCACCGAGCGGAGTGCCCAGCCTGACAAGTCTGAACACTGGAGGCCCTTCAGGAATGATGTCACAGGTGTGTACTTAAGGATCACCCAAGTTCCGGTAAGGGCCACACAGCCCGGCTTTCCTAACAGTTTAACTGCAGGCCGCCTTTAGGAAGTCGTCAGCTACAGACCGGACAAGTGAGATTTAACAAGTGAGTGAATAGTTCAGTGCAGTATTTTTCACCTTAAAGGCAATTTGCAGGTGATAGCACCAGTGTGACTCCCATGTGACTGTTGATTGACTATCATTGGCTCTCAGTCCTCATAACAGCACTTAGTGTATCTGCCAAAAACTCATTTTTGGACGGAAGTCAGGGAATACAAGACGAAGCAACAAAGCTGGGGCATCAGATGGGGGAGGAAACAATCCCTGCACCTGAAAGTTCTTAACAGCATTATTTGTAACAGCCCTAAAGTGGCAACAACTTACTGTTTTTAAATTGATGCTTGGTCAAACAAATTCTTGCACTGATACAGTTGAGTCCTACTGGCAATAAAAAGGGAGGCTATTGATACATGTAAGGAGTCCGCTGGATCTCAAGGGCATGAAGAGTGACAAGGCCAATCTCAAAGGCTACATGTACTATTCCATGTATGTAGCATTCTCAAAATGAGGGAACCAGAGATGGATAACAGGTTAGTGAATGACCCAGGACAGGGGAGTAAAACGTGGGTGCCTGTGAGCATGAAGGGGTAACAGAGTTCCTTGGTGATGGAACAGTTTTGTTCCAGCTCTGCGGTGGTGGTTCCAAGAATCTACTCATGGGAGAAGGATGACAGGACCCTCCTCACTCACAGAAGCTTAAATGAGAGCATGTGAAAACTGGTGAGAACTGAATGAGGATAATTGGGTAGGATATCACCATTAGGGGAAATTGGGTTCAAAGGACTCTATTTGAAATTAATGGTATAAAAAAAAGCTGTAACAAATCTTTAGGATTTTGCTACTTTGTATCACTTAGGATTCAATGGCTTGCTGAAATCAATGAGATTGTCATATAAACAGCAGTTTTTTGCTTTCTTCTGGCTGTTCTAGTGGTGACATATCTATTTGGCTGATTTGGTTCATTTATGTTGTTACCTGATTTTGGAGATATTGCTGCCCCTACCTCAGAAGTAAATTGAGTTTCCAAAAGTTGATAGCTATATCTGATGGGTACTTGGTTGAGTTAATCCAAGGTGCTTAGGAATGTGTGCTTGGTACATCATAAATGCACAATGGTAAAGAAGAAAACATCACAGGCCCAAAACGACGTTACACATGCTAAAAGCCCTAGATACGAAACTTAGATTTAATACTAGATCTAAATGCAATTTCAAACTCTCCCAGAAACATAATGACCAGGATAGGATTTTGCGGTCAAGCATCATCAGTAAGGCATTCTGTCACATGAGCCCTCTCCATCTACCCTCTCCCCCACAGCTAAAAGAGCAATCTGCATGATAAAAGCCTCTTTCTGCTTCTCTGAAAGAAAAGATGTGTAGGCCCCAACAGTAAGCCTTTCTTTTGCTAACAGCTCCCTTGCCCTACCCTTGTTCTTCTGAAAACTTTCCATTCTTGGAGCCCCTTAGATCGCCATTCTAGGTGGTAAATGCGCAATTCATGAATTGCTTAATAAAATTAGATCTTCCAATTTACTCAGCTCAATAGTTTTCTAACAGTACAGATCATCTCCTATTTTGAACACTATTGCATTCTAAAGACATCATATATACCTTAATGGTCTTATATACTAGCTTAGCATTTTTTTTATAATGCAAAAAGATAGGAATACCCACATTTTTATTAATATTTCTGGCACTTGCATAAAATCCCTTTGCCTAGCTTCAGAGTTGAGGAGAGCTGTGCTGGAATTCCACACACCAGCCCCAGGAAAGCAGTCTCCCCTCCTCCCAGTGTCTTACGTAAGAGGAACAGCATTAGCCCCTGGCAATTTTCATCCTTTCTCTCTGCAATCCTTCATTTTTAAATGCACGCGCTCAGTGTAAATGATAGCTCTGGACATATGGTGTTATATGGGAAACGTCTTCAAATCCTTCCATGTGCTTTCATCCTGTCTGTAATTTATAAATCATTTGTTTTTAAAAGCAGAAAACCAGGGCGATGGATAGGAATTTATTGTCAACGAACCAGATGCTAGTCATTCTGCTTTTACCACAACTCAGTTATCAACAAGAGTTTGTCCTTTTTAGGGACAAGGCCACTAACAGATTAACAGACACGCCACCATTAACAGCTTGAGAGCAGCAGTTCAGAGATTCTAAACCCCAAGCCTGGTTGGGTTGCTTGGAAATATTTTTGCCAATTCCTTTTTTAATATGCAAGTAGGGTTTATTAGTGATACATTCTCAGGAAAGAGAATGGGCCTAGCGGAGGTGAGGGAGAGGGAGAGAGAGAAGGAATGAGGAGGCCAGAGAGCAGGGGCAAAAAAAAAAGAAGCTGCCCATTCCTGTTTCTTGGGATTTGGGCCTTGTCAAATCCTACTCAATTCCAGTGTGGAAAAGATCCAAGAATACGCGTGGGATGGACAGATCTTCACACACACACACAGAAAGGCAATTCCTGTCCGTGTTTGGCACCCTGATTAGAATCTCTTATTTTCTTATCACCAGCAAATCTTCGATCCCCGCGTTTACTAGGGGCGTGTACTCAGGGCGGTTTCCCCGCCTTCTCCTGTCTTTCGGTTTCAAACGAGGTCCTCCCACTTGTTATTTAAGAGGCTGCAGCGGCCAGTGTCTGGCAGACGTTCCGGAGTCTGGTTCTTCATCATGTCTGGTCGCGGCAAAGGCGGCAAGGGTCTCGGGAAGGGCGGCGCCAAGCGCCATCGCAAGGTCCTGCGCGACAACATCCAGGGCATCACCAAGCCCGCCATCCGGCGCCTGGCCCGGCGCGGCGGCGTCAAGCGCATCTCCGGGCTCATCTATGAGGAGACCCGCGGGGTGCTCAAGGTGTTCCTGGAGAATGTGATCCGGGACGCCGTCACCTACACGGAGCACGCCAAGCGCAAGACGGTCACGGCCATGGACGTGGTCTACGCTCTCAAGCGCCAGGGTCGCACCCTCTACGGCTTCGGGGGCTGAGTCACTACTAATCACCAACCAATCCTTTTCCCCACCAATGGCCCTTTTCAGGGCTCCCCACTTTTTCTATAAAGGAGCTCACACTTGCCTTTCGGTCCATGAAAGTTAATTAAAGCTACCAATCCTAACAAGTGCGTCCTACATGTGACAGTCTTAAAGGTAACCTGACTCGTATGGTATTGGCCTTTGGAGACCACGTGTGATGCCTAGGATGTTATCACTTAGGTGATGGCTTAATGAGTAGGACAGTTCTAAGCTTTAGCTGTGTATACACCTGGCTAATTTAATCCTCAAAGCAACCCGAAGACACATCAGTGTTAAAACAATTGTAGAAAGGGTAGATGCTGAGTGAGCTCCCCGGCTGTATAAGTAACTTGGGTGGCCACACAAGTGGAGCTGAGGAGTGGAGGCAGCCAGGAGTGGCGACCCAGGGAGCAGTGTTGCTTCTGTGCATAGACCTGGCTCACAGTAAACAGCGCTCTCCATACTAGCCTGTTGTGGGATGTTAACTAGATGCCAGGTGGCGTTTGTAGGGGTGTCAAAATTTTAACTTGACCTTTAACTTCCCTTGCTGGGCCTGAGAACTGAATTGACATATGACTGAAGGGGCGCAGCACAGGTACCGCAAAATGTGCCACTTCGGCTTGTGACTTAATTAGAGCTGAAGACAATCAGGACCTGGCAGACCAGAAAAAACTTGCACTTCTCCCCTAACTGCCTAAAAAAGTTTGGGGCAGGGCGTCTGTCCCAGAAAAAGCGTTATAACCAGAGGTAACTTTTATCTGAATGACCCACCTCTAGGTGAGGCAAACCTCTGACCAGCAAAGTCTGTCCTTCTCATCTTCCTGTGAATAACCCCCCAAGCCGTAGGCCCCAGGCCCTACCCCTTTCTCAGCTCAGGATGGTATATAAACAGCTATTGCCTGACTGCCTTTGGGTCTCATATACTAACGGTGCTCTTGTATGTTACACAATCAAAATTTTCTCCTGTTAATCTGTTTTATGTGCACTTGATTTATTAGACCAGCCAAGGAACCCAGAAGTCAGGAAGGGATTGTTTTTCTGCCCCAACAAGACAGATTAACAGGAGAAAAGCATGCAAATGTATTTCATATAAATTTTATGAGATGGGGCATCCTCATAAGGAAAGGACATTTGCAAGTCACTCAGGTCTCTGCAGCAATTTCCATTGGTTGTAGGGTTGGAACAATGCCTATGGAGACCTGTCAGGAATCTGGTCACTGACACTGATAGGACAAACAGGCTGAGGCCAAACTTTACCCGATTTGAGTCTCCAGTTGGGCCTGACAACGAAATTGACATAGGACAGATTAACAGGAGAAAATCACACATTTTACTTAATATTATTACAGGTACAGGGGAGTGTACCCGGGGAAGTGAAGACCCAAACCTGTTAGGCCTAAGAGCTTACATATTAGGTTGGATAGAGTAGTAATTGTGAAACAGTAACTAAAATATATGGGGAGACTGAAGGGAAGACAAGGGTTATTTTAGTAAGGTCTGTTAGTACAGATTTCTCTCAGCCTCAAAGTCTTCCCCTCCCCCACCCCACCCCAATCTCTGGTGGTAAGAATGTTCTTTTCTTCCTGGTACGGGGAGGGTACATTTCCCATGGGATAATTATCTCCTTTCAGAAAGGAAAGATGTCAGAGCCCCGTTTTTCTATCTGCTCTATTTCAACTGCCTTTCACTCAAAATAATCCTTATGCCAAAGTGGCATACTTTGGGGGCTCTGACATCTTTTCTTTCAGCTGACACAAGTAACAAACGGGTCAGAAGTAGCAGATTTAATTCTTAATGTGAGTTTGGATTTGGCAATTCGTAGGTCAGTGGTAACCAATGGCAAGGGTATTTGTGAGTGAGTCAGTGGTGCCAAAGTCATGTCATGAACTGTAACTCCAGATAATTCAAACCTTGGAGATTTGGTACAAAGGGAAGGGTGTAATAATTGATAGGGGTATGGATTGAGACACCAAAATATATATACGGAAGGAGCCAAGAGAGAATATTAAAACTTTAAGATGGAATATCATTATGGTTAGAGTAGGATGACCAACTCATTTATTATTCAACCAAGTAAGTTATTGATAGTGGAAGAAGGCTTCATTAACTAACCTAAAACATATCAGGTAGACTGAAGCTGCCCCTGGGAAACTAGGGCGTTTTCACTCTGCATTTAAGTGACACAAATGCAAGTCCTCAGGTAGGGAAAAGATTTCGGACACAGGTGGGAGGGTGAGCATGGGATAGCCTAAGGCTACTTCTTTTGCGTGGAGGGGGAATGGAGATGTAAGGATGCAGTCAGGGTCACAGGTGGGAAGGCCTTAGGTTGACAGAACACCGAAATTAGTTTAATTATCAAACTTTGGAAAGAAAGCTGTAAGATGATGGATGACCTAAGCCACAGTAGAGTTCCAGTCCTCAGGGATGCAGTGGGTACAAGTTTAAAACGTCTCTCCCACTGCTGACGTGGTTTCCTACCCTAACTGTATCCACTGTGTTTCCCGCCGGAGGGAGGTTAAAGGCCAGCGCGCCCTCTGGAGGACGCAGGTGCTGGGTCAGCGGAGCCTCCTGGTAAAGTGAACTTGAACGCTCCTGGGATACAAGGAAACGACTTACTTAGTAACATTTAGGTTAGGGAACTGCTGCCATTTAAGGCAATTCACTCCGGGTGGTTACAAGACGAGCTCACAACGGCGCGAGCTCCCCTCCCCCGCCCTTTGTTCTTTGAGCTCATTTCAGGCGCCATGTTAGGCGATAGCCGCCGAGTGGAAAAATGGCCAAAAACACCCCACCAACCGAACAAAAAACAGCACCGCCAGGCTAGGCAAAGGAACTTTTTGTTCAAGGTCAGAATTGGAACGACAACCGCCTCCAAGTATCGTGTCACCTTCGGGCCCTGTTGTTAGCTACAGCCCTTGTGCGAGCAGGTGGGCGGCCCTGACAAGGGCCTTTGGGAACGGAGGGGCCACGGGAGTGCGCGGCGGGGGCGCTCAGCCCCCGAAGCCGTAGAGGGTGCGGCCCTGGCGCTTGAGCGCGTAGACCACGTCCATGGCCGTGACCGTCTTGCGCTTGGCGTGCTCCGTGTAGGTGACGGCGTCCCGGATCACGTTCTCCAGGAACACCTTGAGCACCCCGCGGGTCTCCTCGTAGATGAGCCCGGAGATGCGCTTGACGCCGCCGCGCCGGGCCAGGCGCCGGATGGCGGGCTTGGTGATGCCCTGGATGTTGTCGCGCAGGACCTTGCGGTGGCGCTTGGCGCCGCCCTTCCCGAGCCCCTTACCGCCTTTACCACGACCAGACATGCCGAAGAGCGACCGACACTCACCCTGCTGTGCGAAGCGCTCGCTGCAGCTCCTTATATATCACTTTTCCGTGCGTTTCAGGAAACTGAAAGGGCAGGGGGCGGGGAAAGGAGCTAGGCTTCCGACTCTTTCCTGTTTTCTCGTCGGGGTCCTGAGTCGCTGGCTCCAGTGACCTCTAGTTTTGTGCCTGTGGGTAGTCGGAAATGATCGGTCTCCTGACCGCTGCTATCATTTATAAAGAGGAGGCAGTAAGACTACACTGGTCTACAAAAGGGAGAGACACCAGAGTAAAATTGATTTTTAACTATGACGATTCTTCTAAAAATATTACTTATTACCACTCTAGCAGCAGTTACTGGATTGGCCGACTGTGGTACATGCCTGTTCGCTGAACATAATAATACACGTCGTGTTCAGTCCCCTAAGGGGGACTCTAGGAAGGGGAGTGAATGTTAATGGACGTTCCACTTGTTGGTTCCACATTTGTAAGGTGCTGTTTGCGTTGTAAAAAGGGAGAATCCCGGGCTTGGAGAGCTGCTCTGATTCTGGTGCGTGGTGGTGTTGGGCTTAGAACCGAGTCCTGTTTCTGGAGTCTGATGACCTCGCCACCTACCGATCATCTATGCCAGTGTGATGAGGAAGTGTCTGCAAATTTACAAAATTAACAAAAATTCTAAATCCTGGGAAATACTGTCCGAGTAAAAAGAGTGACTGAAGTGATATTCTGCTCACAGATGATACAGGTTCACATGTCTGACAACACCAGCATTTACTCACACTGCACACAATCCCAGGGAGCGCCTTCTGTGAACTACAGAGGTGATGAAAAACTCGTTCTCTGCGACTGCTTACCGTTTCATTTCCTGCAGTCAGAGCCTCAGACACAGATTTAATGAGACTTAGACACAGTGATCTCCCATGCTGTCCTTTTTGAGAATGTGACCAAACAAGAGTCATTGACTGATTGATCCATCCATCCATCCATCATCCATCCATCCATCCAAGAATTTAAGGTCTATATGCCAAGAATGATTTGTAAATACCAGAGGCACTCACACAATCACAGAAGTTCTTTTAACGAACTCAAAGTCAAGTAGAGTGATGAGAAAGTAACCTGACGGGGAGGGGCCAGCCACCAGCCCACCATGCTCCCAGTTTCTGCTGGGTGGTGAAGGGCGGTGGTGTGCCGGGCCGCTGTGCGCCATCAGTGTGGCCATCACTGGGGAGCTTGTCTGACTTACAGAATCTGCTGTAAATCTGAAGACCCCAAACCTACTGAATTGATGTGGCATTTGAACATCTCTGAGCACGTCAAGTTCACACACAAAATTGCAAAGAGTTACTTTAAAGCTGTGCTCTTCCACATGTGTGTATTTAAACTTAAATAAAAAATTCATTTCTTCAGTTACTCCAGGTTCATTAAACGCTCAGTAAACACATGTTGGTATTGGCCACCCATTTACAGTACAGATACAGACCATTTCCTTTATGGCAATAAGTTCTGTTGTGCTGTGTTGTGATAGGGAATTTCTCGTGAAGAACTTCCAGTGCAGACTGGGAAAAGCATGTGGTGGGAATTGCAAAGGAAGGTGAAGATTGGGGTCTTTTTGAAGAATACTAGAAATGAGCCAACTTCCGGGCATACTAGATAGTACAGATAGAAAGAGGGACATGTAAAAGGGACTTGGAAGTTTGAGATATTATAGCATTGCCCCGTCTAGGAAATAACAGTCACAAGATATAGTTGTGCTTGGAGTGGAGTTTCAAGTGGGAGCATGTCCTCAGGTGAGACTCTGATAGGAAATTAGAATGTAATTTCTCATGATCCTTGTGAACACATTTGGTTCTAACTCAGTGCCTTTTTGCTTTATAGAGCTTACATTTTCTTTGCCCCTTTTGGTATTTTTTCAACATGGCCACCCTCCCCCTTAAACCTTTGAAATTCACTGAGTCTTGGCACACTTAGTGCCGCCCCTGTGCATAGACCCGGTGACCACTGCCTGTAGGTCCCAGTCCTTCACGATGCTGAGAGGGTTTCATACCACAGGTGAGAGAACAAGAGGTCATGAGTGGGACAACCATCACTTATCTACCTGTGGTTTCCTCAATTACTTTTTGCATCTATATAAATAAATGGTTCAAGTCTTAGTATAGTGGAAAACCCACTGTTTTAAGATATATACAGATTTAGGATGCACAATAAACACAACTTTTTGTGAGCTACCAGAGGAATAGGTGAAGTTTTTCAAGTGCACCGTCCTATGGAGTGATCCGGTCTTGCAGAACCTTCTCACTACAGCACAGCGCGTATAAGGTGCCTGGGCCTGAAGCACCAGCAGTAACTACATGCAACACCGCCCCATCCTTCTAGAAACATCCAGGGAAGAACTTTTCAGGTGAAAGCAGTTATCTCAGTTTTTGAGAGGGACAGTGATTATCTACAGATTATTAAGGAAATGGCCCTTAATCCCAATGTCTTCTCACTTATTTAGGACCTAAATAGCCATGGGAACCAGTAAGCCTTGCACAAGAATGCAGTGGTGACATAGGCCATAGAAAGAACTTTTCATCGGTCTTAAATCAACTATATGTCACTTAGGGAATAATTCCAGCAATTATGCAACAACTGATGTTATGACTACAATAATGGCCAAAATAGTAAAATTTTAAGCATCTGAATTTTAATCACTATCTTTAGTTCTAGAGAATATTAGGCTCTGGACCAAAACGGAAAATGTCTATATAATGTTTGTGGTCATCGCTATTCACAATGTACAACCAAGACCACAGTCTGTGGATGCCTATAAAATGCCTGCCAAGGAGGAAAGTGCTATGGACCGAGTCCTACCTGCCTACCTTTTCATACAGCGTTTGTGTTTGGTATATAACATAGTCTCAAGTACCAGAGTCTTGGTTTCAGTCAGTGCTTACCAAGAAAAGACTAAAAAAAAAAAAAAAAAAAAGCCAAGTGATTTTTCAAAATGGAAATAGTTAAATATATAGAGAGGATATCTTTAAAGATGATTATTTTATCTTGGACTCATGAGAAAATTCTCAAATCATCATGGAATCTAGGCCAGAATAACTAGATTTATGGAAATAGGGGTATTTATTAGAGGAAACAAAACACCCAAATGCTTTTCTTGTTCATTGAACAATGAGGTGTAATTTCAGTTTCTGATTATTTGGATAATTTTGTGCTTAATTATTCAGTATTTACTGAATTCCATGAGCTCTGTCGTGTTGCAGACTAAAAGAGATGGAGTAGAAAGGTCAGTCATGCTTGCTGTGAAATTTTTGAACCCCACAGGTGGACATATTTGGCCAATTAATTTAGGTTGTGACAACCTAGTTCATATTTTGTTAGAAAGACCCCACAGAAAAATAGGAAAATCCAGAAAGCGATTCACATGAGAATTCATTCTAATCCTCTGTGTCCCTACTTACAATATTAAAAATAAAGTCAACTCAAACTTGTACTTTGTCATTTTGAAATATAGGGAATACGCTCAAAATTCTATGCTAAACATTGGAGGGAAAAAAACATGGGTAAGGTGTCTGTCATTAAATAATTTACAACTGTGAGGCGAGCCGATTACAAACATTTGGTCTTGTGGGGTTCTTCACCTCACAGCTGGGAAGTCGATGCAGAGCTGCCCTTTTCTCTTCCTTCATGATTCGCTTTTTCTTCTTTAGATAGGTTAGTTTGTCTCCAATGCCCATTGTACATCTGAAAAATCGATTTTGCTACTTTAAAAGAGACTGGTGACTGGTTAGAACTGATTATCTAGAAAACGGATGAATCAGCCTCGCTCACCATCCTTCCCAAAATGTTCAAATCACGGAAACACTGAGATCAAACTCAGATTCCACAGTGGTCAGTCAAATACTCTGAAAAAATAATCAACCTTCTCTAAAATAGCTGCCCGTCGTGTGTGCAGAGTTGTCTCCCCCATGCCAAGCCGCGGTGCTCAGTGCAAACAACCTGCAGGAGATGTGTGCTATTGCGCTGGCGAAAAAAACCGATTTTCCTTGTATATTTAAATAAAACTGAGTTTGTTTACACCGAGTTGCAAAGAAAAGACTGTGCAGAATTATTACCTGGAGGAAAGATTTGCAAAGGAAACAGAGAGAAATGGTATTTTTAAGAAAAATCTGAAAGTTGTCTCAGTTTGTCTGAAGTTTTAGAGAGACTTGGGGGAGTCAGGGAAGTTTCAGGGTGCCGGCTTTGAAAGCAGGTAAAGCAAAGAAGGCAGGCCTGGAGCCTGAAGACTCACGGATCCGTTTTCCCCAAAGCCCTAATTATTTCGTGCCCAGATTTCTTATGTTTTTCTTCTTTTTTAAAAGGCAAGAAACACAGCCACCAGGCAGAGCGCAGGAGCCTTTTGGGCCGCGCGGCGCACGGAGCCCGCAGCCAATCACCACTCAGCTACTCGCTATATAAACCCCCGCCGCCCGCGCCGCGCCACGCCGCTCTGACAGTTCGAGTCTCTTTTTGTCTTTCCTGGCAAAACAGAAAAATGTCGGAGACTGCTCCAGTTGCTCCTGCTACTCCTGCACCTGCGGAGAAAACACCTGTTAAGAAGAAGGCGAAGAGAACCGGTGCCGCTGCCGCCAAGCGCAAGGCGTCGGGCCCCCCGGTGTCCGAGCTCATCACCAAGGCCGTGGGCGCCTCCAAGGAGCGCAGCGGCGTGTCGCTGGCCGCGCTCAAGAAGGCGCTGGCGGCCGCCGGCTACGACGTGGACAAGAACAACAGCCGCATCAAGCTGGGTCTCAAGACCCTGGTGAGCAAGGGCACCCTGGTGCAGACCAAGGGCACCGGCGCCTCGGGCTCCTTCAAGCTCAACAAGAAGGCGGCCTCTGGGGAGGCCAAGCCCAAACCCAAGAGGGCGGGCGCCGCCAAGCCCAGGAAGGCTGCTGGGGCTGCCAAGAAGCCCAAGAAGGCCGCGGGCTCGGCCACCCCCAAGAAGAGCGCCAAGAAGACCCCAAAGAAGGCGAAGAAGCCGGCGGCAGCTGCGGGAGCCAAGAAAGTGGCTAAGAGCCCGAAGAAAGCCAAGGCCGCCAAGCCCAAGAAGGCGGCTAAGAGCCCGGCCAAGGCCAAAGCCCCGAAGCCCAAGGCAGCCAAACCGAAGGCTGCAAAAGGGAAAAAGTCGGCGCCTAAGAAGAAGTAAAGTAAGGTCGCAGTGGCATGTCCTGCTTTGAAATCTCAAAGGCTCTTTTCAGAGCCACCCACTACTTTCAGGAAAGAGCTGAGCTTTTTGGGACTGGTGTGTTTGCAGCGCCTTGTGGGGTGCGGTGGGACGCATAGGGGCGTGCACGATGTGGGTTTTCAGAAATCCTAGGTGGCTTTGGTACCAGTCCTAGGAAAACATGGGTGGCTCTTAAAAGATTTCGGCATCCGGGAGCAGGGGTAGTGGTTTAAAATCTTCACTTGCCCTTGGCCTTGTGGTGGCTCTCGGTCTTCTTGGGCAGCAATGCGGCCTGGATGTTGGGCGGGACGCCACCCTGCGCGATGGTGACCTTGCTCAGCAGCTTGTGTAGCTCGTCGTTGCTGATGGCCCCCTGCAGATGGCGCGGGATGATGCGCATCTTGTCGCGGAACAGCCGGTGCACGCGGCTCACGGGAAACTGGAGCCTGGCCGGCGACGAGCGCGTCTTGGCTTTGGCGTGCGCCTTGCCTCCTTGTTTCCCGCGTCCAGACATACTACAAGGGAAAGGTGCAATTCTCTTTAACCAATGTGAGGAAAGGGTTATTACCGTCTCGTTTCCTAAATTTCCCTTTTTATTGGTTTGCAGATTACTGAGCTAATCAGAACGTCCCGCTGGATGCACGTGCATGAGTCCTGAGAAAGTACCAATTAGAGGTTGAGTTATTAAATCTTGTACATACTGTCACGTAGTTGAGAAGCTTGGAGTTTTTTTTTCTTGAGATGAATGGATTTCTCTTGGGGGGGGATTATTCACGCTATTATTCTGAGGTCATGCTGCCACCTGGAGGCTAAGGGAAACTGAAGGTATAAAGCTCCCTTCCGTCTGTTTGTAATTGGTTTTCTTTGGCTGGGTTGTTGAGAGACCCAGGGAAACATGGCTGGCTGTCCAATATCTGTTGAACAGACAAGACAGCGAGGGTGGAATAAAACAGAAAACGTTTGGGAAGGCAGCGTAGTTGGTTAGACAGCTCCTGGAGTTGGGGTGACCGGGGCAAAAAAGTGGACTCTAGGAGGATGGGTTCCCCCAGATGTCTGACTCCACGGAGTCCCAGACTAAGGTGTTATTTCAGGGAAGCCTACTTAATTTTACTTTACAAAAACTTGAGTTCTAGAGACCATTGTGGGATGTAAACCTGGATGGGGGGAAATTTTTCCCCCTACAAACTAACTACAACTTAGCATTTCTTTCAATTATGCGCCTAATCACATGGATCTTGCAGCACCTGTGACTTTCAACAAGGCCAATCAGTTTTTCTATCACTTTGCAGTTACTGGGATTATCTTCAAATTTTACACTCATTCTGAGTCCTTGAAACTGATATTAATTATTCCACCTGCTGATCCTTGTTACTTGATATGTTACATATGAAACACATTATTATACATCTTACACTTTGATATATTTTAATGTTGCTAACTTTCTTATCCTGTATGCTTTGAGTATTTAAAAACATTGTTTTGAAAGGTGTTTTCAGGTCTCCCCAGACTATCCATAGAGCCCACAGGACATGTCCAGGGAGCACTGAATACTATGGGTGGAATGCCTCTAACCTTATTCTTTGTTTACAGCACCCTGCATTGGATAATCATTTCATAAATTTTACTATTTGATCGTAAAGAAAAAAAATTTGGTCTGTAGCCATTATCTCCAGCTCTTCTAAGCAATAATTCAATTTTTTCCCCAATTATACCTGCATCACATTATTTCTTCATCCTTTTATGAAAGTGGCTTCGTTGAGAAGGAAGATCTGGTAGATGGGGGAATGAGACATAGTTTACTCAAAAGAATCTTTGAAAATAAGAGATTGCATCGAGTAGGAAAGATAAGAGAACTGTGAGGTGTTTACTACCCAGAATGAGAGGTTTTTGGTGAAGAGTGATGAGGAATAAGGGAACTATGTGGGAATGTGACATTCAGTAAGGGTGGTCAAAATGGCTACATAATATCTGTAGTCCCTTACAGTTTATGAAGTACTTCTGTGACTTCCACATCATAAAGTTCTTGCATTAGGTATAGTTAAAATGTTTGTTTCACAGTTAAGAAAAACGGCTTAGAATGATATACTGACCAGAATCACCTTACTGGTGATTGCCCAGAAAATTCCGAACGGGTTGATTAAGATTATTTTTTTGGGAGAGTTTGAAACTGCAATTAGATCAGGTATGAAATCTAGGTTTGCTATGTTGGGCTCTTAGAATGAGTGATGCCATTTTGGGCGTTGGCTTTACCATTGTGCATTTATGATGTACCAAGCACACTACTCTCCTAAGCACCATGGGTTAACGCAACCAAGTACCAATCAAAAAATTTGACATTGCAAATAGCAACTTTTAAAACTCAATTTCCTTTTAAGGTACGGGCAGCAATATCTCCAAAATCAGGTGGCAATATAAATGAACCAAATCCCAACCAAATGGATGTGTCACAGCTAGAACAGCCAAAAGAAAGTAAAACAGAGGTGGCCCGTTAGCTCAGTTGGTTAGAGCTCGGTGCTCTTAACAAGATTGCTGGTTTAATCCCCACATGGGCTACTGTGAGCTGAGCCCTCCACAACTAGATTGAAACAACTATTTGACTTGGAGCTTGTGGGTCCTGGAAAAACACAAATAAATAAAAGTTAAAAAAAAAAAAAAGCAAAACAACTGCTGTTAATATGACAAAAGTCCCATTGATTTACTAAGCAAGCCAATAGAATCCTAAGTGATACAAAGTAGCAAATGCTAAAGAATTGTTACAGCTTTTTTTCCCCCCTTGAACCTTGTAAATTGGAAATAGAGTCCTTTGAACCCAGTTTCCCTAATGGTGATATCCTACACAATTATACTTATTCAGTTCTCACCAGTTTTCACATGCTCTCATTTACGCTTCTGTGTGTGAGGAGGGTCCTGTGCAATTTCCCGTGAGTAGATTCTTGGAACCACCACCGCAGAGCTGGAACAAAACTGTTCCATCATCACCAAGGAACTCCGTGTGTTACTCCTTCATGCTCACAGGCACCCACCTTTCTCTCCCGTCCTGGGTCAATCACTAACCTGTTATCCATCTCTGGTTTCCTCATTTTGAGAATGCTACATACATGGAATAGTACAACATGTAACCTTTGAGATTGGCCTTGTCTCTATTCATGCCCTTGAGATCCAGCGGACTCCTTACATGTATCAGTAGCTTCCTTTTTTATCACCAGTAGGATTCACTTGTATGGATGTATGGGAGTTTGTGTGACCACGCGTCAGTGGAACTGCTAAGCTATTGACACTTTAGGGCTATTACAAATACAGCTGTTAAGAATTTTCAGGTACAGGAGTTATTTTTTCCTTCTTCCACCACCCCACCGCCCCCCACCCCGTTTTGTTGTTCCATTTTGTGTTCCCTGACTTCCACTTACACTGATACTATTTGGCAAAGATGAATTAAGTGTTGCTAGGGGGACTGGGAACCTAGTCAATCAACAATCACGTGGGAATTACATTGTGGTGTTATTAATTACTTGCAAGTCTGCTTCAAGGTGGAAAAATATTATACTGAGCTCTTTCAGGTGTTTCTGAAAGTAGTTCTTGGGTTCCATAACAGACGACTTGCTCCAGGCAGCCTGCAGTTGTTGAATAAATTGCTGGGAAAGACAGGTTGTGTGGCTCCTGCCAGGACTTGGATGTTCCCTGAAGTGCAGACCTATTGCCTTCGTTCCTGAAGGGCCTCCAGTGTTTATGGACCCCAGGTTGGGGACTCCCTTAGGTGCTGTGAGCCAAAGTGACAGAACCCAGATCCTACACTGACCAAGGGCGGTTCAGGCCCCCTTCCTTTGTTGGAGAAAGTGGAGGGCTTGTCTCAATGGTTCCTGAGGGGTTCCAGCAAACAAGGGATTATTGTATTCGCTTTACCTGAGTCCCAGTCCTGCCTTAGTGACCAGATCAGTCTGTGACACAGGGAGCACACACATTTTACAGTGAGTGTGCACTTCTTTGCTTTCACAAACTGAATTCCTGGCCTTGGTTAAATTGCAGCCCTTGGCGCACAGCTCTTTCAACTGAACGAGTAGGTGGCACTGAAAAGAGCCTTTGGGTTTGGTATAGGTTACCTCTCGGAAATAAAGGCGGCTCACGCACGCTCCCCGCGGATGTTGAGGGTGAGCAGGCTGTCCTCGGGCAAGATGGTGACGCGCTTGGCGTGGATGGCGCACAGGTTGATGTCCTCGAACAGCCCCACCAGGTATGCCTCGCACGCCTCCTGCAGTGCCATCACGGCCGAACCCTGGAAGCGCAGGTCCATCTCGAAGTCCTGCGCGATCTCGCGCACCAGCCACTGGAAAAGCAGCTTGTGGATGAACAACTCCGTGGATTTCTGGTAGCGCCGGATCTCGCGCAGCGCCACCGTGCCCGGCCATTAGCGGTGCGGCTTCTTGACGCCGCCGGTGGCAGGAGCGCTCTTGCAGGCCGCCTTGGTGGCCAGCTGCTTGCGCGGGGCCTTCCCGCCCGTGGACTTGCTTTGTCTGCTTCGTGCGAGCCATGAGGTAACACTGGAAAGTAACCTTGCTGAAGAGAACTGGGGTGGTTTCTGACCTTATGCATTCCAGCACATCAGCCTGGTTCATGCGTCCCACGCTGTGACCTAACTTGGTTTTGTTTACCTTTGGAGAAATTAGATTTCCATTAAACACTGATTAAAATCAAACATTTTCTTTCTTTCGCACTTATATTCCACTTTGAGTCCATAAAAGCAAGGTTTCATTTAATGTTGTTTTTAGTGTACTACACTTAATGTTTTTTGAAAAGACAACCCACGGATTATTGTTGAATGCCATTATCAGTGAAATTTAAAAAGCCCGCCCTGGTGTGTGATTGGTCAGCTTTCCCTCCTTTGTTCTGTATTTTATTCATACATTAGTTTCTGACACATTTACTTGAATGTACACCATCATTATGTATTTATGTATATGCATGGTGCACTCAGAAAACAATTTCAACGTGTTGAAATATTATGTTCCTGATTCCTACCATGTCATGGACATAGCCCAGTCCTAACTTACCTCCTGACAATTCCAATGGCCTTAACAGCCATTCCTTTTGTAGGCTTAGAAACGTTTATCTTGTTTCGGTAAAAGAGGACGCCAGAAATGTAGTTTCAAAACTTCTTGTAAGATTTTATAGGGCATAAAATGTGACCAATTGCTTCAAGTAAAGCAACCTCTTTGTGTAAAGCATATAAAACCTTAGCAACCAGGTGTTAACAGAATATAAGCAAAGTACACAATATGATTTGAACACATCTTTCAACCCTTTCCAGAAAAAGGTGACTGAAACAAGTCATTTTCCAAATGGGACTGCTAAACGCTTCACTTTTAACTCTGAAGGCCAGCTGTGCTAATCTCCATGATCTGTGACAATGTATCTCTGTATCTGTTTTCAATGGGTTTGTGTTAACTTTTGTTGTTAGTTGTAACTTTAAAGTTTTGCGTTTCCCGGTGTTAAACCACTGACATCTACCGACCAACAGCGGGAAAGGTCATTTTCAGTTATCAACCTAAGTTAAGCAACACGCGAGCCCTTTTAGTGAAAAAGTGGGTGGCTCTGAAAAGAGCCTTTGGTTTGGACTGGACCTACTGTGGAGCTGCCGCTAGAGTAAGGTCTCTTCTACTTGCCCTTGGCCTTGTGGTGGCTCTCGGTTTTCTTGGGCAGCAGCACGGCCTGGATGTTGGGCAGGACGCCGCCCTGCGCGATGGTGACCTTGCCCAGCAGCTTGTTGAGCTCCTCGTCGTTGCGGATGGCCAGCTGCAGGTGGCGCGGGATGATGCGCGTCTTCTTGTTGTCGCGCGCCGCGTTGCCCGCCAGCTCCAGGATCTCGGCCGTCAGGTACTCCAGCACGGCCGCCAGGTACACGGGCGCGCCGGCCCCGACCCGCTCGGCGTAGTTGCCCTTGCGGAGCAGCCGGTGCACGCGGCCCACGGGGAACTGCAGGCCGGCCCGCGACGAGCGCGTCTTGGCCTTGGCGCGCGCCTTACCGCCTTGTTTTCCTCGTCCAGACATCCTGAGTATTAACACTGGAAATACAGGCACAAAGAAAAGCAGTAAAAGAAATGTCCTGAAGGGAGCAACATGACGCCAGTTATAGTGCAGGATGGAATTGTAAATCGAGATATGGGATTGGTTCAAATAGCATTCCTTTACATAGACAACCAATAAGAAAGGAGAGGTGGTGCAAAAAAAATTTCTATGATGTCGTCACTAACGTATTATCAAATCAGATCCGGATGGTCTTGAGTACCTTATTTGCATAGAGCGAGTATAAAGGAAGACGGTCCAGACATAGGCGGACATTTTAGAATCAGTTGTTTGGCTTTAGTCGTGTTTTTTTTTGTTACCATGCCCGAACCAGCTAAGTCCGCGCCCGCTCCGAAGAAGGGCTCCAAGAAGGCGGTGACCAAGGCGCAGAAGAAGGACGGCAAGAAGCGCAAGCGCAGCCGCAAGGAGAGCTACTCGGTGTACGTGTACAAGGTGCTGAAGCAGGTGCACCCGGACACGGGCATCTCGTCCAAGGCCATGGGCATCATGAACTCGTTCGTCAACGACATCTTCGAGCGGATCGCGGGCGAGGCGTCGCGCCTGGCGCATTACAACAAGCGCTCGACCATCACGTCCCGGGAGATCCAGACGGCCGTGCGCCTGCTGCTGCCCGGGGAGCTGGCCAAGCACGCCGTGTCCGAGGGCACCAAGGCCGTCACCAAGTACACCAGCTCCAAGTGAGTGCTTGTACGGCAGCTTTTAACACAAAGGCTCTTTTCAGAGCCACCCACATTTTCAGGATAAGAGTTGTGCATGCTAAACAGTCAAAGTAAACTCCTCTATTAACTCAAGTGATTGTTTTATGTTGTGTTCCTTGCCTTAAAAGTTGCAGTCTTGTTTGAGCAAGATTTGCATTTAGCTTTGGGACCATGGTGGGGAGTTCCTAGCTGCTAATGGTCACTTGGATATCAAGGTCGCCAAAGTCCTGCAGGCGAGTAAACTGCTGTCAGAATGGGTAGAGTTGGCAACATTCATTCTGGACCTGATACTGGCAGTCCAGGAAAGAAACACCCTTGTGTTTGGTGGAGCTTATATTAATGACAATATATACTTGATTCCAAACCTAGTTCAAGTTATGAAACTGCCATGAATGAATACCATGTGGGGTAAACTGTACAAAAGGACACTCGATCTTTTTAGGATTTCAGTGCTCGTAGGGAAAGGGTAATAGTATTCTACATATTCTTGTGAATTTTGTTTCATGAAAAATAATCTCCCCAGTCTCTACACAGCACATAACATGAGCACACCACACACCAGAGTGCATACAAAGAATATATAAACATTCAAAGAAAGCAGAAAGAACAAGAGGAATAAGCAAAATGTTAAACAATAAACTGAAAATACAAGCTAGCTAGCTGTACTATATAAGAATAATTAAACAGTCAAGTTTTACTTTGTAGTCCCAGAAGTGAATACCTAAAAAAGGTCTGTATGGGCTTCAGGGGTGTTCATGAATTTCCTGATTGTTTTAAATCCTGTCTTTATGTTCCTCCCCTCCCAGAACAGAAAGTACTTTAGGTAGCTTTCTATCAAATTCTAAAGATACTGTCACCTACTGTGCGAGGCTGAACAATGCCACCACAATAAGTCTACCTCTCAATCTCTGGAATTGTGGGTATCTGAGGTTACCAGACAAAGGACAGTTAAATTGAGGATGAAATTAAGGTTGCTAATCACCTGACTTTAAAATAGAGAAATGAGCCTAGATTAGCCAATGGAACCCAATGTAATTTCTGGGGTCCTCAACAGTGGAAGAGTGAGAATACAGAACCAGAGGTGGCAGCATGGGAAGGATTTGGCCCGATACTGTCAGCTTTGAAAACAGGGAAGGGGCTAAGGAAGGAGGACAGCCTCTAGGAGCGGGAAAAAGCAAGGAAACAGATTCTGTTTTAGAGGCGCAGGAGAGGAATGCAGCCTCTGACATCTTGATTTTAGTTCAGTGACATCTGTGTTTGATTCCTGATCTACAGAACCATCATGTTTTAAAGGTGTCTTTTTTTAAGCCATTAAATTCGTGATAATTCATCAGACCATCAATAGGAAATTAATGCATTTACAGAAGTATAAGAATCATTGATTAATGTAGTCAATGATGGTATTTAAGATTATAACTATTTAAATTGAAATGTGTAAATATCAAAATTAATGTAGATGCATGTAAATTCTTCCTAAATATTTCAGGTTCGTGTAATTTTTCAATTGCTCTAATTTTAACAGCAGCAAGTTATATTTCCTTTTTGCTAGTGTCTATGGTCTGATTTTAAGTGTGCTTTCGTGGAGGACTTCCTCCACCCACTGCAGTATTGTTAATTCTGATAATAGTACTTCAAAAAGCTAGCCTTCATTATAGGTAAAGTATAGGAGAAGTGATAAAATTTACCTTGTAATGTCTACAAATAACTCTATGAATAGCAAATACCTCTAAATATTTATAAGTATTGCTTTGTTTGCATAAGTGTCAATAAAGTTGATTTTGGTAATATTTTCATTTTATAAGGAACAGAGGGTGTGAGAACCAAAGCTCATTTACCTGGCAGAAGTCAAATTCCAGCCAATGTCTTCTGATGCTATGCTCTTTCAAAGATGTGTAGATAGAATTCAAAACATTTCCATAGACATGTATTGATTTCTCAACACTTTAGGAAGTTATTTTACATAGATTTTCTTCTCTGCCCAGCACTAGGCTACGTGTCTTTTCTCGGTGTATTCCTTTTCATCTTTCATGTGTCCACAAATCAGCCAAAAAAGGCCACTTGGTCAGGCGAGGACATGAAGCCTCATAGGCCACAGGCGTGCAAGCTCCACGAATTTCCCTCACTTCTGTTTCCTGGAATAAAAGTATTACCTACCTGTGGGAATAGAGGGTGATGACCCCTTCTGAGACTGCATTCCCTGAAAACAAGGAAAGTGTGTTATGTGATTTTCAAACTTCTGATGCTGAGGATGCTGAGTGCAAGAAGCAAATATCTTGAACAGGTAAAGTAGAAACAGCACTTTAAATCTAGGGAGGCTGGGTGCCGTGGCCTCAGTGTCTAGCCAGGAAAACCAAAAAGTACTGGTTGTTTTTACAGAGATAATTGAATAAATGTTCTGCTGGTTCTCGGATAGTGGAAAGCAAAAGCAGAGCTGGTGTTGGGAAATAAATGAAGGTGGCAGGAGCCACACACACAGGGTTCAGAGCAAAAAGAGAAAAGACGTTAGTTATTACAATTCAGAAATTTAAAGGTGGACCAGGTGGAGAAAAGGCTCAGAACTGGGTGGGGGTGGTTATAAACGTGATTCTAGAAGTGTAGAATCCAGACTGGGGAAAAAGCCAAAGCTGGAAATTGAAACCAAGAGGAAGACCATAGTTGAATCGTAGAGAAGCAGGGTTTCCTCCTAACTTCCCTACCTTTCCTTAGCCATGACAAGAAATAGTGTGGTGTACAGGACCCCAGCTCACTTACCAGAGAAAACACCAAAGGCCGAGGAGCAGGGACTTGGAGCAGGGACACGGCCTGCTTCAGAGCCCAGGGGCCTGCTGATACATTTCCTCCTTGAATGCACAATGGTTCACCAAACTCGGGTGTCAACTATGCTTGAAGGCACAGAAATCACTAAAAGTCGATGAGAGTGTAAACGGCTCTGAAAAGATCCTTTGAATTAGGTGTCGAGAACGCTGCGATAAAACGATCAAGCAGGACTCTCAAGGCCCCAGGCCAAGGGCTAGTAAATGGGGGATGGGGAGTGAAAGCCAGACACAAACCGAAGACAGTGGGCGGAGACTCGCCGCGTAGCCAAGAGGAAGTTCCGCTTGTGCAGCGCGAATTTCAAAAGTTTCTGTGGCGACTGAGAAGCGCCGGCACTGGCCCACAACCCGTGATCTTCAAAACGGTGACCAGGAGCTCCAGGAGTTGGGGAGTCAGCCCGGGGTTTCAGCCAACATTCTGCACTGCTGGGAACCCGGTACTAGGCACCTGAGTATCAGGATCTCGGGCTCTGGGGCTGTGACCTGGGAACCTGGCAGGGCTTATCCTCAGTGTGACCACCACAGCTTATTAAATACAGCCCCCAGGACGGGACAGGGCAGTACAATGCTCTGTTGTGAAGACGTGGGTGGCTCTGAAAAGAGCCTTTGGATTAAGCAGTGCTGCACAGGAACTCACTTAGAGCTAGTGTACTTGGTGACAGCCTTGGTGCCCTCGGACACGGCGTGCTTGGCCAGCTCCCCGGGCAGCAGCAGGCGCACGGCCGTCTGGATCTCCCGGGACGTGATGGTCGAGCGCTTGTTGTAATGCGCCAGGCGGGACGCCTCGCCCGCGATCCGCTCGAAGATGTCGTTGACGAACGAGTTCATGATGCCCATGGCCTTGGACGAGATGCCCGTGTCCGGGTGCACCTGCTTCAGCACCTTGTACACGTACACCGAGTAGCTCTCCTTGCGGCTGCGCTTGCGCTTCTTGCCGTCCTTCTTCTGCGCCTTGGTCACCGCCTTCTTGGATCCCTTTTTCGGGGCGGGCGCGGACTTGGCTGGCTCGGGCATGGTGTGGACGACTCGAAAACAGATGGAGAAAACAGTAAGAAAAACATGAATTGAACTCGCCGTGTTCAGTTTATGTAGAACGTCTCATGCAAATAAGGGCATAAATTCACGTCCTGTGTCTGATTGGTGGTTATTCAGAGTAACGTCAAAAAACAACTCTTCCCAATCAGAACGCAGGTATCCCAAATTTGCATTCGTCCTAGCAAAACTGAAGCTGCAATTTTAGCCAATGACACAGCATCGTTTTCGCGCCCAAAAAAGGTTCATAAATAAGAGCCAACTCTCAATTTAGATCACTTTCAGCTAATCTACAGTGATAATGTCTGGGCGCGGGAAACAAGGCGGTAAGGCGCGCGCCAAGGCCAAGACGCGCTCGTCGCGGGCCGGCCTGCAGTTCCCCGTGGGCCGCGTGCACCGGCTGCTCCGCAAGGGCAACTACGCCGAGCGGGTCGGGGCCGGCGCGCCCGTGTACCTGGCGGCCGTGCTGGAGTACCTGACGGCCGAGATCCTGGAGCTGGCGGGCAACGCGGCCCGCGACAACAAGAAGACGCGCATCATCCCGCGCCACCTGCAGCTGGCCATCCGCAACGACGAGGAGCTCAACAAGCTGCTGGGCAAGGTCACCATCGCGCAGGGCGGCGTCCTGCCCAACATCCAGGCCGTGCTTCTGCCCAAGAAGACGGAGAGCCACCACAAGGCCAAGGGGAAATAGAAGTGCCCTTTGCGGCATCTCCAGTACGTCCAGTCCAAACCAAAGGCTCTTTTCAGAGCCACCCACCTTTTCACTAAAAGGGCTCGCGTGTTCCTTAATTTATTCCGATAATTGGAAATAACCTTTACCGCTGTTGGTCGTTAGATGTCACTACTGAAACACTACAGAAACGTGAAACTATTCTTGTGAAGTTTTTTAAAGTTACATCAACTAATTAAAACGGATACAGCGATACTTTTGTTTTACAAGTAATGAAGGCCACCAGTGCAGCCGGCCCTCAGGGTTAAACCGTGAGACAATTGGAAAGAACAATGCTTGGCCAAAGGTGAATATTTACATACAAATGTAGTTAGTAACCTACTAGCAATAAAGCCGCCTTTCAATGTTGTCTTCTCAAAGCACTTGTTTTGCATCATAATAGGGCTACCCATATGCATTTCGCCCATAGCCACCTCTCCTGAGTCCTAATCACTTGTAAACAGTAATGCGATGCTACCTGCCCCGGAGTCCTGTCATTTAGGCCAAGCTTAACAGGGGTTCAGAGGGACTTGGGAAAGGGTTGCACATAGGAATGTTGTACCATGTATATAAGTCTGGGGATTTTTTCTTAACCCCATTTCGCACACACCGCAGTGGAAATTGAAACGTAGTGGATGGAATGCTTTTATATGAGATGCTATAGTGAGTGGAAAGTATGTGTTCATGTAGTTCTAATATCAAATGTGAAGTTCAGAGTTAATGGTCTTGGTTTACTTAGTGTACATAAACATTTAAAGATTCGCTAAATTTAAATAGAAAAAACATACTTTGAAGCTGAAAAAAAAATCTTCGCCAATTGCAGCTAGCGCGCGCTTTTTCAAAAATCAACAAAAAGACAGTTTCAGGTGATAGAAATTAACATTTTTATTCAGTAAACAAGATATATCGTAATACGTATTAAATTCTGCACCGAAAAGGTAAAGAAAACTAAAGAAAACACGAATAAAGTAGAGGCGAGAAAAGGTTGAAAACATCAGAAGTTGCAAGGATGGGTGACAGGAAGTTGTTAATTTTCGGTCTGAACACATTGGCGGCTCATGTGATCAAGAAGGGCGCCGTTTCCAATCCCGTCCCCGCGAACCATGATTGACAGATGGCCGGCCCAATCATAGCAGGACTCTCGTTATATAAACTGGTGCAGGCTCCTGCTTTCAGCATTATCTAGCTGGTCTTCAGAGGTTGCTATGGCTCGCACGAAGCAGACAGCGCGCAAGTCAACCGGCGGGAAGGCCCCGCGCAAGCAGCTGGCCACCAAGGCGGCCCGCAAGAGCGCTCCGGCCACCGGCGGGGTAAAGAAGCCGCACCGCTACCGGCCGGGTACGGTGGCGCTGCGCGAGATCCGGCGCTATCAGAAGTCCACGGAGCTGCTGATCCGCAAGCTGCCTTTCCAGCGGCTGGTTCGCGAAATCGCGCAGGATTTCAAGACGGATCTGCGCTTCCAAAGCTCGGCGGTGATGGCGTTGCAGGAGGCGTGCGAGGCGTACCTGGTGGGGCTGTTCGAGGACACCAACCTGTGCGCCATCCACGCTAAGCGTGTCACTATCATGCCCAAGGACATCCAGCTTGCGCGCCGCATCCGTGGGGAGCGGGCATAAATTGCTTTCACTGCCGAGCGGCAACCTAAAACCAACCCAAAGGCTCTTTTCAGAGCCACCTACGCTTTCAATCGGAAGAGCTGTTAGTGAATTGTCGGTATCAATCCTCCTGAAAAAGGACACCGTGGGTGACACTTGATACTTTGCTTGCATGTCACTGGCTTCCCAGTTTTTCTCTGTCCACCAATCCCTTCCTTGCCTGACAGACACGTCTTATGTGTCCCTTTGGCACCGAGTGTTGTCACTGTTTCAGCTGGTCACCCGAGTGTCTGAGCCTGGCGTTTTGACTTGGGAGTTCATACCAGGAATTCAGAACTTGTAGCACAATAAGTAATCTAAGGTCCCTACAGCATGTATCGCTAAGGCAGGATTGGGACTGTGCACAACAGGTAAAGCGAATACATTAATCCCTCTTTTGCTGTAGTCCCTCAGGAACTATTGAGAGAAGCCCTCTTTCTTCAAGAAAGGCGGGGCCTGAACCCCACTTAGTCAACGCAGTATCGGGGTTGTTACTTTGGCTGACATCACCTAAGGGAGTCCCCATCCTGGGGTCCGTAAACAATGAAGGCCCTTCAGGAACAAAGTCAATAGGTCTGCACTTCAGGAAACACCCAAGGTCCTGGCAGGAGCCACACAGCCTGGCTTACCACAGCAGTTTATTGAACTGCAGGCTGTCTGGTGGGAATGGTCAGCTACATACCCTAGAAAGTGAGATTCACAAATACCTGGAGAGCTCAGTGCAGTCTTTCCCACCTTGTAGCCAACTTGCAGGTGATAATAGCACCACTGTGACTCCCAGTAACTGGTAAAGTGTCATTAGATGCCTAGTCCTGGTAACAGTGCTTCTGTATTTTTGTCAAAGTGTCAGTTTAAGGAAGAAGGCAGGGAACAAAGTGAAACAAAACTCGCACTCTGGGGGTCAATTGTACCCGGCAATAAAAAGGGAGGCTATCCACACATGTAACAAAACGGGCTGATAATCTGAGAGATAAGGTTTAGAGTGAAAAGGTAGGACGCCGAGTGCCCAGCCACCTTAACCCCAAAGGCTGTTTCCAGCACCAACCACCCTTTCTGTGGATTGCTACACTGCGGCCTCTAGTCAGAATTAAAGTATAAAGATTTCCACCTCCGTTCCCCCACTCCATCAAAAAGGGTCTTAGAAGCTCTTTTTATCAGATTCATTGGGTGGCTCTGAAAAGAGCCTTTGTGTTCTCAGATCACCTCAATCATTACTTCTTTTTGGGGGCCGCCTTCTTTGGTTTCCCAGCTTTAGGCTTGGCAGCCTTGGGCTTCGGGGCTTTGGCCTTGGCCGGGCTCTTAGCCGCCTTCTTGGGCTTGGCGGCCTTGGCTTTCTTCGGGCTCTTGGCCACTTTCTTGGCTCCCGCAGCTGCCGCCGGCTTCTTCGCCTTCTTTGGGGTCTTCTTGGCGCTCTTCTTGGGGGTGGCCGAGCCCGCGGCCTTCTTGGGCTTCTTGGCAGCCCCAGCAGCCTTCCTGGGCTTGGCGGCGCCCGCCCTCTTGGGTTTGGGCTTGGCCTCCCCAGAGGCCGCCTTCTTGTTGAGCTTGAAGGAGCCCGAGGCGCCGGTGCCCTTGGTCTGCACCAGGGTGCCCTTGCTCACCAGGGTCTTGAGACCCAGCTTGATGCGGCTGTTGTTCTTGTCCACGTCGTAGCCGGCGGCCGCCAGCGCCTTCTTGAGCGCGGCCAGCGACACGCCGCTGCGCTCCTTGGAGGCGCCCACGGCCTTGGTGATGAGCTCGGACACCGGGGGGCCCGACGCCTTGCGCTTGGCGGCCCCGGTGGACTTGCGAGCCTTCTTCTTCACCGGCGCCTTTTCTGCAGGAGGCGCAGGAGGCACGGCAGGTGCGGTTTCGGACATGGTTGTTGGTTTGAATTGACAGAGAAAAAAAAATTAAGTCAGGGAGTTAAGTGGCACGGCTGGGGTGCGTGTCTATATAAACACACAGCGGTGCTGCACGCTGATTGGTTCCCAGCTCACTCTTCCGGCTTGACAGCTTCCTAGTGTCAGTTCTGTCCCGAATTGTGTTTGTTACAATTCAGGAAAGCCACAAAATTAAAATTTCCCTGGGAGAAATGACACCAATTATACTGTACAATGTTCCGGGAGAGCTCAAGCTTTGAGAGCTTCATAACTTTTTCCTCCAGTGATTATTGCTTTGGCTCCAGCCTGTGTCAAAAGCCAGGGACACTGAGAGATTCAGCGGTGGGAGAGGCAACTTGCTGATTTACGTTTAAAATTTAAATACTTCCCTTTGTGTCCTCAGGGGCTTGCTCTTTAGTAATGCTGGGGACATTCCTGGCTTCTCCCACAGCTCAGCGACAGATGTATTTTCATTGAGATTTACCCAGAAAATCTCTTTCATATGAGGAGAAATAACACAGGCCCTTTCAGGATTTCTCTACAAGGGTAGTAAGGGATGCTTGGAATAATAGCAATGTCTGAGAGAAAAGTCATTATTTTGTCTGAAAACGCTTGATGAGAGCTTGTTGTGGTGATGTGGAAGTTTAGCTCTTTTTGGGTTTCAATCATTCAACATTTCTTTAGGAAAAGGGGAAATGCAACAGTCAATAGTTCTCTTGACAGGGAAGCTTGGCCTGTGCTCAATCGCTGATGGCTGGGAATACCCAGGAAAAGGCATGAAAGACTGGGACCCTTTTATGGCTAAAAAAATAAAAAATAAGTTTTTTACTTACATTGCCTCTTTAGGGGAGGGTCAGGTTTTAAAATGTTCACAAGCTTTTGGGGATAGCGGTCTGTCATGTTTGGGGGAGGCGAACTTGGGCAAAATATTCAAGTGGCATCAGTAAGGAATAAACGCTGGCACAGCACACACTCACACTGACACTTATACAGAATTCCTTTAAGAGAAGGAAATTGAAAAAACAAGCATATTTTATATTTAGAACTACCTTTCTTATTTACGGAACCATGTAGGTTTACAGGAAACAGCTTATGCTTTATGTTCAGTAACAGATTGATGCTAGAGTTAGCTGGGACAAGGGTCTCAAGGTCTGTGCAATTCTCACTAAATGGTCTTCTTGCTAAATGTTAAAATATAACACCATGTTGTGCAGATGCAACTGTAAAGGGATGAGCCTGACTGGAGCCCAACTGGATAAGTTTAGCCGACTGCCAAGAAGAAACCAACATATAATTAGCCAAATAGTGTGTATGAGGACCGGCTAAGACTCCTGCTTCCCGGAGACAGAACTGTGGATGTGAATCTCCTGTGTCCTTTACTGCAAATAAAACTACCTAACACAACCAGGTCTAGTTCTAGAATAGAGGACCTGAAGCAGTGAACCCCTTGAGTTCGGTTGCAGAGTAAGTTGATTTCTTTTTTCACTCCTCAAACTATGTTCACTTTAACATATTATGTTAATTTTGCAGCATGCACAAGTTTGTGTTTCGCTAGGACTATAAAAGAAAGAAGCCTTGGTACCAGACAGAACAAAGCACAAGATGTGAGGATTTCATACTCCTTGATCCCATCAAAATCGACAAATGACTGATTACTTCATGCATGACATCCAACTTAGCAAAGAAAAAATAGGAAAGGCTAATAGAAATTAAAACCACAGTTCAGATGGGTGAGGGATGAGGAATCAGCTAAGCAGAAATCATTTTTACTTGGAATGTGCATTCTCTGGTTATGGAGCTCATGTATTCCTAATCTTCCTAAAATGGTTTGACTCATTACAGTTGGTATTCCATAGCACCAGCAAACGAAGAACTGCCTCTTAGCCATCTAGATTTTGGACATCTCCCAAGTATATCCCCATTCTCCTTCGTGGGTGAGTAAGCTGTCTCTGTATAAATCTTTCTGAAGTCTCTCTCTTCAGGTCTGTCCTCTTCCCTAAATGACAAACTTACATTTCTGGGTGCTTGCTGGAGATCTGCTAGTCCGTCTACCTACATCAGACTCAACGTGACCAACCTCATCTAAGTAGTTTCCAATCAAAAGATCACCTACCTGTTGATATCTCAGAGGTTCTATCAACAACACCATTCTTTTATTACCTGGCACACACAAATTCAATTCTCCCATTTTCATTGTCACCAAATCCAGGGAGTCACCAAGTTCAGTGAATTCTTCCTAAATTCATCTCTCCTCTTTTATTTCCCCCATTATGGTTGTAATTGTGGCTCTTGTTTCTTGTCTGGACCAGCTATTCTCACAGCCTTTTTATGGGCCCCTACTACCTCTCAGTCTGTCTGTAATTCATCCTGTTTATTCTTCTCAATGAAGTATTCCTCAGGTGAGCTTCAGATTTCTATAGCTCGTAGTCCTGTAGTTTTCTAATTGAAGAATAAGAACTTTAGCATTCAGTCTTTTCTATGGTGTTAAGTCACATTCTGGCAGGTGGTTTAGTAGAACAAGCGTGGGATTTGCAAAACACACTGATATGCATTTGAGTTTCATCTTGCAGCTTATGAGTTACATACATGGTCTTGGGCAAACCATCTAACATTTCACAGTACATTTTTCCAGGTTTTCCTGCTACTCATCCTATTTTAAAGTCAATGTGTACATCAAACTGATCAAATGACACACTTTGAAGTGTTTATATATGTCATTCCCAGTCTCTTAACGTGCATGAGATCTCCCCCTCTTCTCAACTGCTACACTGATTTCTCTACGGGCTATTATAATCTGCTTCATATTATCTGCATACGTGTCCACTTTCAAATCTTCCTAGTAGCCTGTAAACAACCAATGGTCTGATAGATGAGTCGTTTATATAAAGAAACGTGCCCAAGTACGCACAGGGAGTCTGTGTGGACCCGGAACACAAGTGTGTCCTCAGTCCCGTTCCAGGGCTTTATTCTGCTGTCTAGCTGCTGCCTGAAGGCTTGTTCTCTGTGCTATCACACTTCACATAGGGTTGTCCATACAGTCATGCATGATACTTGTTCATTTGAAACTGAATGAGAGCCCAGCCTTACTGGTTGGGGCCTTATCATTTATTGAAGGTGCAGAGCAATTAGGAAATAAGTTGCCTGCTCCACTTTCTGCCATTGAGGTCTGAGTGCCTGAAATACGCCTCTTCTTAGAGAGTTTGAATCCTCACATTAACAGGCAGAGAATTCATGTTGCATCAAGCACATTCCTCTTAGATGTGATAAAGGAATATAAAAACTAGGGGGCTGTTTGTCCCCTTCACATGTTGGAGAAATAAAACAGTTCTGTCAAAAAAAAAAAAAAGACATTTCTATATCAATATAGAAGAGAAAGAACACAATTTATTATTGAGTAAGCATAAACAGATTTACATACATGTAAGTTAGAACGAAAGCAAGTTAGGGAAAAATAATCTCACACATCTTCAGGCACAAAGTAAAAGAAACAACAACCTTATGTCTTGAGACAATCTTCGGTATGTCTTGTTAGAAAATACAATACTAATTTTAGAGGTCCATATTTTACTTATCTACAGATTATTTGGTCCACAACCTAGGAGGTATCTCTACATCGTAAATACTGAAGACAGGGCTTAATCACTAGAAAAACTTCATTTCTAAGGGAATAGTGAAAACTCAGACGCACTCATTCTCCAAGAAAATTCTCTAAGACAAGGAGACGCAGTGACCTTTTTAGTGTGTAGAAGTGCAGAAAATCATCGTCACTTTCCTTTCACACCTCTGTCAGAGTATTGTGACTAACCTGATTTTTATTGAGACATTGTCAGTTTTCCTCGTGCCACTTCCTGCACATTCTTGATACCCAGAGACTTTCAGTGCATTCAGGATTTTACAGAAGAGGGATTCTTTACCACTTTTGTGTCATGGGCTCTTCATGAAACTGATAAAGCTTATGGGTCCCTTCCCAAAATAATGCTTGTAAATGTTTCAGAAAATATACATAGGATTACATAGGAAAACATTTACATTAAAATACCGTTATTAAGCTTATGAGAAACCCAAATTGATGAAGTACTAACATAGTACTTCTTTATCAATACATTAAATAAATAACAATATTTCCCATGAGACCAAGAGTTACCACAGTTTAGATGGCGTACTATGTTTAAAAGGTATTTTTGAGATCTTGACAGCTGCAAATGCATCCTGATATGAATACAGCACAATTTCTGCCAATTAAACTATTTGTTGCCTGCATTCATAAACAGAGGAACTGCTTAGGTTCAGGTGGGGGACAGTAAGAATAAAGATGGAATTTCTGTTCTATATATACAGAGGCTCTGAATGCCGTCTGCATATCCCAGGTTAAGAAATTCACTGTGGAACGTCTTTCCATACGCTGTAAACTCAGCTGTGATGAACTTGGTCCTCCTCCTCACAGACCATGTAGGAAAAGAAAATCTACCCAAAGTCAGCTGGACCTCCACAAGGGAATGAATGATGAGTTAAATATTATTTTGTAGAGTCCTCAAGGGAAATGGGAGCAAGTCTCCCTGAAATGTGACACCCTGGCCTACAGGCAATTTTGAGTTGAAGTTAATTAAGCCCAATAATCTCAGGAAGAATTTCCCTTTCCTTGTTAAAGAGATTCAGACAGAAAGACCTGCTGTAGGAAGGGAACCTTAGCGTAATCTTTTTAGCACATTTTTAGCACATGTGAATTAAGTATGGTAGACAGGAACAGTCCATGAAAAAATCTGTCCACTAGATTTCTTTCTGTCCTATTGTTTCTAAGTTGCCTAGCAAGAGTGTTTGCCACTTTCTCTACCTCTGAATTGCCTATTTCGTCTTTGAAATCCCAGACCCCTTCCCCACTTTCTCCTATGTCCAAAATGATAGATATACCGTATTTTGCCTGTTTTTGGGATTTTCCTGCTTAGATGCATTCCCCGTATGCACATATTAAAATTTAATTTTCTCCTGTTAATCTGTCGCTGTTAATTTGGAGGAAAATTACTTTAAAACGACTTCACAGGAGGTTTTAACGAATAGGGATGCTGTCAGGCTGTCTTAGAGGGGCACATATTGAGGGAGGAGTTCAGGGCCTCCATAACACTATAGTGTCATAATAATTAATGTTGAGCGGCTGCTGATTTACAGATGTTACTTTAAACAATTTGAAGATTATGTCTTATAAGTGTCTTGTAAGGGAAGTGTATTGACTAATTACTTCATATTTTGGGAAATCTGAAGGATCAGTGTCAGGCTTCTTTGTGGAAAGTATGAATTTTTGCCCACTTAATGCTACACGTATTATACGCGAATACATACATACATATCCATATGGAGCAGCATTGACAAAGTATCATCCCCTGGGTCCATGGTCCCTTCAGACTCAACACTGGGTCTGCACAGCTCTGAGCACTGATCAAAGGAGAGAAAGGCGGGAACTGACTAGGTTCCCGCCTCTGCACTTGTGGTTTCCAATCAGGTCCGCCAGTTTCCTATAAAAGTGTTGAGCAGCGTTACTTTCAGTATTGTGCTGTCAGGTTAGCAAGCTTGACTTAAGGATGTCAGGACGCGGCAAAGGCGGTAAGGGGCTCGGGAAGGGCGGCGCCAAGCGCCACCGCAAGGTCCTGCGCGACAACATCCAGGGCATCACCAAGCCCGCCATCCGGCGCCTGGCCCGGCGCGGCGGCGTCAAGCGCATCTCTGGTCTCATCTACGAAGAGACTCGCGGGGTGCTGAAGGTATTCCTGGAGAATGTGATCCGAGACGCTGTCACCTACACAGAGCACGCCAAGCGCAAGACAGTCACCGCTATGGACGTTGTCTACGCGCTCAAGCGTCAGGGTCGCACCCTCTACGGCTTCGGGGGCTGAGACCGAACCCGCAAGCTCGCTTTCTGCAGCAAAACCAAAGGCCCTTTTCAGGGCCACCTATTCTTTCACTTAAAAGAGTCTGTCAGTGTATGTATTTATACGTTCGACTTTGTTTCGTGGTGTCTTGTTTTTCCTTGTACGTTATTAAAGTGAAAGTTGACATTGCCAGTGGGTATTTTTTTTTACCATGTTTTTACGGCACCGTGGGATCCTGGGGTTAGTATTGAGGTGTAGACTCGCTTACTTTTTGGCCAATGCCGTTTGATTAGAGGTCAGTATGCTGCCGAGTTATGCAAGTGTGAGGGTATAACAATCACCAGGAACTGGAGCAGAGGTGGCCCTCAGCTGTACGATCATTAGCCGGTCACGCTAGTGAGTGGATTTAACACAATTCAAACGAGTTAGGGGCCGGGGAGAGAACTAGGCTTTGACATTGATTGAAAAGAAACCTAAGGACGAGCCGAATTTAAAAATTAGGAAACAGAAAATCCAGGTTAATGACCGTTCCCAAGTGGATAGCAGCAGTCGCCCAGCGTAATTGGTTGTAACCTTCCCTAGAACGTAGACCAGGACTCAAAAGGCCCCAGTAGACCAGACCGTGGGCGGGGAGATGCACCGCGTCCCCAAGAGGTAAGTTCCGCTTCTGGAGCGGTAATTTCGACTGTTGGGCACCGGATTGGTGCTTTAGGTAAAATGGGGAGACAGGGACATTCACGGCCGCTGTAGGAGCTTGATGAAGCGATGCCACTAGCCCCACAGCCCATGAAACCTTTAAAAAGATGACTAGGACACCCCATGACCAGGAGACCCAAAAGCTTGAGGAGTCAGCCCTGACTTTCAGCCTACGTTCTGTACTGCTGGGAACCTGGGCCGAGACCCAGGAAGCTGGCAGGACCTGTTCAGCGTGACCACCACAGTTCATTAAAAACCGCTCCCTGCACGTAACAGGCCAGCACACAGCTCTGTTGTGAAAACATGGGTGGCTCTGAAAAGAGCCTTTGGGTTAAACAGTGCAGAAGCACTCACTTGGAGCTGGTGTACTTGGTGACGGCCTTGGTGCCCTCGGACACGGCGTGCTTGGCCAGCTCCCCGGGCAGCAGCAGGCGCACGGCCGTCTGGATCTCCCGGGACGTGATGGTCGAGCGCTTGTTGTAATGCGCCAGGCGCGACGCCTCGCCCGCGATGCGTTCGAAGATGTCGTTGACGAACGAGTTCATGATGCCCATGGCCTTGGACGAGATGCCCGTGTCCGGGTGCACCTGCTTCAGCACCTTGTACACGTACACCGAGTAGCTCTCCTTGCGGCTGCGCTTGCGCTTCTTGCCGTCCTTCTTCTGCGCCTTGGTCACCGCCTTCTTGGATCCTTTTTTCGGGGCGGGCGCGGACTTGGCCGGCTCTGGCATGGCGGGAACGATTTCCAAAGAAAGAAAACAAAAAGGGAAATATATGCGCTTGGTATGCCGTGTCCTTTTTATATAGAACCTCGCATGCAAATAAGAGCATAAACTAAAATCCTGTGCTGATTGGTGGTTATTTAGAAGAACGACAAAAAAATTGGCTCTGCCCAATCAGAACATAGGAGTACAAAATTTACATTCGCACTGGTTGAGCTGAAGCTGCAGTTTTAACCAATGACACAGTGTCTTTGTCGCACCCAAAAAAGTTTGTACATAGTGCCTTCCCTGCACTTTGGCCACGTCCAGTGAATTTTCTGGGGTCAGTTTATCCGGAAGTCGGAAGCAGGGCGGCAAGGCATCAGTGTGTCTTTACCTTTGAATCTAGATGAACTAGTGAGGGGTGGGGAGAAGGAAGAACTGAAAAGAAATAGGTGATTGCGGCCATCCAGGCAATTCCGAGAACAGTAGTTTCCACTTTAAGCACAATGCAGAAATATAGCGTTGAAAAATAAAGGACGGGCAATAAAACCTCAGAGAGAAAGAAAAGTTAGCACGGCTGGAAAGGGAGGTAAGAAAAGAAGGAATTTGTTCGTTTATATGGCTACACTCCTTCGTGTTGGAAATTATCATATATTCAGTTTAGCCACAGAGGAGGGTCAGAGATCTTCGGTGTAACTAGTGAAATGACTTTTAAAAAAACTAAAGTGAAAATCTGATGTTCAATAGCTTTATTCTGAAGTGTTATCTTCATGTTTGGCTGAAATCGGCTATGTAGTTCTTCCACACCCACTTTTCTGCAGAGAGTCTTCCGCCCTTAACAGGATTGTTTCTAACCCTCCTTTGCCCCGCCCCCCTCAGTAAATCGGGGCAGTCGCTGTAGGAGGCAGGCTGGCCCCTAAGACCATACCCCTGCATTCATGCCTTTGTTTCACCAAATAATTAATTTGTTTTCTCACTTCCATATTGAGGAAATCTGAAGATGTATCCAACTACATCATTTCTTCTTCATTTCCAATTTATCCAATGTAGCAATTTTCAGAATAATTGCTAACTTGCTTTATAGGTATTTGCTTAATCATAAACCCTGGTTGAATATTTCTATTTTTGTTCATTTTACAGAAAAGCAAGATACATATCTAAAGTAGCAGAGATTGGATCTCTGTGTAACTAAAAACAGTTTACGTGGTCTTTCTAATTGATTAGCTGTTGCTATTTTTTATTCAGCTCTTGACATTACTTCATGAGCACTTGATTATCTGTAGACCTGCAAAATTTTAAGCATGCTTTGGTTCGTCTCCCTCCCATTGCCCAGCTGGCTGCAATCCTGCTTTTCCAACACACATCCTCTGAGAGATCCTCTAATTTTCTTAATTGTAGCCTCGTGCAGCCCCACTCTCCTTGGCCCGAGTCCTGGCGGATCGGGCTCCCTTCCCACTGACACTTGCTCCCAATTAATTCAGTCAGCTTCCTTTCCACTAGGGCCTGGCTACTCAAATAGTGGACGCTGGACCAGCAGCAGCAAGTCACCCAGGAGGTGGTTAGAAATGCAGAGTCCTGGGCTCGGCCCCACATCTACAAAGCAGACTGCATGTCAAAAAGGTCCCCAGGTAATCTGTGTATGCTATGTTTGAGAAGTGTTGTGCTCTGGAGCTCTGGTTTTCACCTGCAGTGGAGGAGTGAGTAGCAGAATAAAACACAGGGCACAAAGGCAAACGTTTTCCTTCAATCTCTTATTTTTAAAAATACTCTCGCTTCTTTGTCCAGGGTCATTTGTTATTTATCAGTTTATATTAGCATTGCCACTGGCTTTCTTTGTTGGCTTTTATTAGCGTTACCAGTTCCACGTCTTTATTCATTTACTAGTTCAGAATGTTAATATATTTCCATTTTGGGTAAAGTTGAAAGCCACCAACTGAAAACCAAAGCTCTGGTACGCAATCACTTGAGGTGTGATGATTTCTCTTTTATTCAGATGTTTTCCTCCCCATGAGATTTCATTGTGCAAAGGTCACCTATTTGTAGAAATATATGTGATCATTCTGTGACTAAGATACAATGCCTGGAAACACAAGACCTTTGTGGTCAGATTTATGTCCAACACAGGACAAATACAAATAGCGAAATAAGAACATCAGGTTAATAATACTTGACCATTTGTTCCCAAGTGTAATCATTGGGTTTATAGGATTTAAATAATGGATATAAGGGACCAAAAACTAATTTAGATGTGTGAATAGATTGTTAAAGAAAAACCACAGGCCCAAACGGGCATCATTTATGCTAAAAGCCCATGATACCAAACCTAGATTTAATACCTGATCTAACTACAGTTTCAAACTCTCCCAGAAATATAACCTTAACCAACCAGAATGGAACTTTCTGATCAAGTACCAGTAATCAATCTATCACAGGGTCCCTCTCCAGGCTCTCTGGAAAGAAGCTATCATCTGCATGATAAGACCCTTTGTATTCTCTACCCCCAAAAAAGATGTCTCTGCCCAAGACCTTTCTTTTCTTTTGGTAATAACTCCCTTGCCCCACACCCCTCGGAGCAGCCTTCAGGTTGCTAAATGGGATGCTGCCTGGAGTCATGAATTACTTAATTAAAGCCAACTGGGTCTTCAGATTTACTTGGTTGAATTTTATGTTTTAATAAGGTGAACCTGGCCACGATATAACATTGAGGAGTGGTGAGGATTGGCCCAAACTGGAGTGTTCATTCCACGTCTACCTGAACTTAGTTTAAAAAAAAAAAAACACACACACACACAGTACAAGGCATACAAAATAGTCCAAGAATTGTGTTTAATAAAAAACAGATCCAGGCTTGGTAAGAAGAGATTTTTTCCCCATAGGATTATGGATGGGGTGAAAGGGATTATTGCAACAGTGGGAGGGTGAGTGTTGCATAAGATCTGTAAGCTTCTCAAGAGTTAGGCAAAAGGGATTTTCTTTATAGGGAAGATTTAAGACTAGAAAGAACAGACTTGATTGGATAGCAGATCAGAGAATGTTTTACCCTGAGGTCATCCAGTTCTCAGGAAGGACCCTTATGGAGGCTGAGGGTGGATTAGCGTCAGGGGCATGGAGGAAATGTGAAGTTTGGTTGACAAGCATATTGTTCTGATTGTGAGGACTTTAGTTCAGCTCATCATTTATGAGGCACAGAATGGGAATTTCCAATATCTGCGTTTGGCCCTGTGGAAGGTAAACAAAGAGTTCATCCCTGAGTCTTACCTAAATCATAGAGGGAAACATTGGTTCCTTGCAATAAGCCATTGTCGGAATATAAAGGAGGGGTGGGGATATCTTTAACCTTTGTTGTTTCCTAGGATTACACGTCTCAGAAGGAAGCCAATATTGTCAGTTACATTCAATGACAAATCTTGCAGGGGCTGATGTTTAAAAAAATTAAAATTGCAAAATATTAAACACATTTGGTTTTTCTTTGAGAAAGCGTAGGCTAGGGGAAAAAAAAAGTTTGAAAAACTTCCTAAGAAGAAAACCCTCGTCTGGGCAGGGCTCTGAGGAGGAGGATAGAGGAAATTTGCCTCCTGGGTTTAACCACAGGCCTACTTCGGGTACAGAATCCCAGTGTCTTGAAATTAAAGTGAGGCGGATTCGTAGCGCCACCTAGTGCCTCATGAAGGCAAGGATTAATCCCTGGAGGAGGGAAGCGTCTTGACACCAAGTTCTGTAGATAACCACCAGTATAAACAAGGGAAAGCAGCTACCAAAAGGGAGATATTAAGAACCATGAGAATGTTATAAATAACATTTACAAACAATGAAACTTAACATAAAAAGATAATTTTCAAGAAAAAATTGCGCAATAAACAAGTGAATGAGCAAGTTGATCACAAGGAAACATAAGATACCCTTCACCCAGATGATATGCACTGTTGGGTTTTACAGGTTTTAGAGAAATTTACGGAATTGATAATCCCTATTTAACAGAATCTGTCTCAATAAAACAAAATAGCCCTCTTCCTGTTTTTTCTTTTGAAAATGTATAACCTTATTATCTGAACTGGACAGGAACAAAAAAAAAACAAAGCAAGAGACAAGAGACAAAATTATACTCTTGTCTTATGAGCATTCATAGATATAAGCACTTTTTAAAAAACAAATGGAAACCAAGAGGCCATATTAGTTAAAAAATAATAGTATATTGTGTAGTGTTTATTCCAAGAATGGAAGAAACGTATAACATCATAAACCCGCCAGTGAAAGATATTACTAGAGAAAAACTATGTGGTCATCTCCATAGATACTGGGAAAGTATTTGCTAGAATATAACACTCTTTCATCATATACGTTTTCCATAGACTAGAATGAGGAGTAGCTATTTAATAATACTTCAGAAGGAGTAGCCACAGTGAGTATAACATGTAATAATCATGTTTTAGAAGGATTCCCAGAGTTAACAGAAAGCCAAAGGTGAGTGATACTACTCCTATTCAACATGTCATCAAGGGTCCAGCCAATATCATGAGACAAGGACAAGAACTAACAAGGAGAAGGATTCAATAAGGAAAGATGTTATCTTTATTGTTTGAACATAATATACCATTGTAAAAATCCATGAGAATCTATAAACAGATTTAATAGAGCTCAACAGTGTTGGTAGATATATGAGCACCGCATAAAATTCCTGGCCTTTCTATACATTAGCACTGACCTATCTGGAATTGATATAGAAAAACCAGACATCATTCATAACAGTACAACAGATCCTAAGGATTCTAAGGCAAGACCAAAAAAAAAAAAAAAATCCGATCTATATGAGACTATAAAATGTCATTGAAGGATACAAAACAAGAACCACTTAAATTAAGAGATGGCTACATAATATTTATGTTTTCTGATGATTCAATATGCCAAAATGTTCATTAATTCCAAAATAACCTAAAAATTCTATGTCGTGCCACAAAACCCTGATGGATTTTTGGCAAAGCATTGTAAAATTCATATTGAGCAAAAATGGTCAAGGTGATCTTCCCAACCACCCCCCACTCCCCATGCCCCCCAATAAAAGGGAAATAATAAAAAAGAAGAAAAAAAATAAAGAATGGTTGGTGTTGACTTAAAGCAGGGACTTTAAGAGGGAGGGGTTGGGGTCATCCTAGGGAAACAGCCTTGAGCTGTTAGAAGCTGTTAGTGTTTTTTACCTAAGTGTTTATAGGCCAAGTCCAGAAGAGGGCTCAGAGGAGCCTGGCTGGAAATTGGTCTAAATTTTACCTGCTGTTATTTGTATTACTTGCTTAGTTACCAAAAGATCATGTCTTTAGTGTATTGGGTTTCAGCAGGGACCCTGGTGCTAAATTTCCTGGGTCAAAATCCCCTCTGCCACTTATTAACTGCATGACACGGGGCACGTTCATTTAAACTTCGGGTGAGTCAATGTATCAGTGGGTAGAATTAGAATAAAAATAGTTCACAGATGTGTTATGAGGATTACATGAGCTAATATCTAGAAACCACTTGGAAATGTGTCTAGCTGTTTGCAAAAAAAATATATATATATATATTTAAAGTACATACAAATAACTGGGGAGGTCTGTTTGCTACCTGCAGCTAGGTCTGCATTGACTTTTGTGGGCCTTAGGCTCGTTTGCCTTCCTGGGCCTCTCCTCCATAAAAATAACAAAAATAACATCATTAAAATTATATAAAGATTAATGCATTAATATTATAACATTTTCGTCGACCTAGAAGTTTATTTTTTCTTCTAATTTTAGAAGAAATTAAAATATTTTCGTGAGCGTCTGCAGGTACTGTGGGCCTGCACCTACGGTGCCTAATGGATTGTCCGCCCTACATGCACCTGAGATGAAATTGTAAAATTATTCAAGTAGGAAATAATCCACACACATACATATACGCGCACACAATCCTCAGTGCCCTACTTGTGTGATGACAATAAATAGGGGTGGTGCAAGCAACGTGTCCTGGGGTTAGGAGGAGTGTCCTCAGTCATGGGAGGTGCCAAGCTCTGCAAAACAGTCCGGAGACGGGAAGACAGACCATGGAGGTTTATTGCCCTGTTTCTCGGTCTTCAAACTGCTTGCTTTTGTGTTTGTATATGTGAATGACCCCAGTAACTGTGTGCACTCTTCGGGTGTCCAGTGACAGCCCAAAGACACAGGCCGAGACAGCACGGTCTCCGCACCAGCAGGAGGCGGGCGACAGGCGGAAGCAAGCAAACGGACCACACCATGGGGGGAGGGGGCCCGCAGTGCGTAACCTGGGGTAAGGGTAACGTGCGTCCCTGTCAAGGAACAGGCGGGGCGTGAGGACGGGCCAGAGGGCCCAATGAGGAAGCCGGCGCGGAGGGGCGTGGTTACGGGGGAGAGGGCGGAGGGGTGGGGCGGGGTTTGCTTTCCACCAGTGCGTGCTCGCGCTGGAAGGAGGATGACCCCTGCCAGTTTTCAGGACTTTTCACTTCCCAATTTAAACCTACGTGGTGGCCGTTTGGTGTTAGCATTTCAGGGAAATCCCATGTCCTAATTTGAAGCTCATTCTCCAAGTGTGAGCTCTGCTCCAATTACACCAGCATTACCTGGATAACAAATACAAATGATGGGATCCTACTATGGATCTAGTGAATCAGAGGCAGTGGGGTGGAGCCCAACAATTTGGTGCACACTCCAGTCTGAGACTGCCTCAAAGTATTGTTTCTCTTAATTCAGATGCTGGAAATGACCTCTCCAATGTCAGCCTAGCCAAATGACTCTGTTACCAAAACAGTGCATAGGCCTTTCCTACTCTGACTTTGATGCCAGAAGATAAAATGAAAAATCAGTAAGTTATATGTCTAGAAAGGGGAGATCTTAGGAGAAATATTTGAATTAGTGAATGCAGAATTCCAATTTTCCACAAATTTTATTAATCACATCCCACTTACAGACGTTTTCCCATCCTCTCATTCAGACTTTTCTAAGCAAAGGTAGTCAGTCCATGGGGAGTAATGAATTCCCAGTAAGTAGACCTGTAACAGAAGTAAATCCTATTTCTGTACTTCAAACAAAAAATAAGATGAGAAATCTAAAACACCTCGTTTGGGCTCATCCACTCAGATAATGATCTCTTTTTGATGAATCAGTGTGCAGCAAAGCAGGGTTGGAGTTAGGCAGGAGAAACACACTAATCGGTCGTTCTCAGGCAGATCAGACTTTTCATATTTCGTAACTTCTATGTGCTGGGTCATATTTTCAGTTACTGTTTGTATTTCCTTCTTCTCTGCATTCATCTCTCCCCTAATTGAAGACATAAAAAGGGTTTACTTGTTAGGTGCCATTTGGCCATCCGCATTAGTATTTGCTATGCAATGAGAGAATCCTTTTCACATTTGCTCGTCTAATGTGCTAGGAGATGTTTCTGCTGCAGTATTACCTACACTTTAGTCATTATTAGTAAGAACAGGTAATGAGTCACTTCATGCCTAGTCAAGAGACACTCCTGCATAATGTAACTGCGTTACAAATCCCACAGGCACCCCGCTTGGGGTGGGATTCAAACAGTTCACATGCGTATATTCTCTACCCTTAGTTGTTGTTGTTGTTGTTTTTAAATTTATTGGGGTGACAATTGTTAGTAAAATTACATAGATTTCAGGTGTACAATTCTGTATCACATCAACTATAAATCCCATTGTTGTTCACCACCCAGAGTCAGTTCTCCTTCCATCACCTCCCCTTAGTTTTTGAGCTGAAGATAATTGGCCACTCTAATTTACATTTTAATTCAGTGACTATAAAAATATAGTAATTGGTAACAATTGCTAAGTGCCTCCCAAATGTCCCTGTTTTTAAGAGCTATACATGAATTATCTCGCTCAGTCCTGAAAAGAACTTTAAAAAGTAGTGTACTGTTATTATTCTTGTATCCACGAGGAAAGTGCATCCCAGACAGGCTGAGTCACTCATTCTGTGGAACCACTGTGACAACTCAGCTCTGGCCTCTACACCTGCTGCTCGTCTACGTTGCTGGAATTCTTAAAGATCTGCCAGTTATAAAGGTAATAGGTCCAGGTGATTGTCCAGCTGATTTCTACCTAATCTTTAAAGCAGGGGTACTTTTTTCATTCAACTATGTAAAGTATAGAAACAGATGATGTGGTAGTTTTACAATATGTCCACAAATATTTCACCATTCTTGCCTTGAAAGGTGGAGTCTAATTCCCCTTCTGAATACATGACAGATGTTAAGTGATTTGCTTCTAATAAATAGAAAGTGGCAGAAGTGAGTGTGTGACATTTGAAACTAGCTCACAAAAAGAATTGTGGCCTCTCTCTTCCTCTCTATGATTTCTCCTCCTGGGTGTTAAGAGCTACCATGTTTTCAAGAGAGTCAGTTAGGCCTCCAGACAGGTCTACATGGAAAGGAACTGAGGTCCTCCTGCCAATAGCCCACAGAACTAGTCTGGCTTGTGAGCGGGCCACCTTGAAGGGGAGGCTCCAGCCTTCAGGTGACTGCGGCCTGTGCTTACATGTGGACATTTCTGGATTCCTGACGCACAGAAATGAAATGAAATAATAAATGTTCACTGACTTAAACTGCTCAGTTTGGGTAATTTGTTATATATAAATAGATAATTAATAGAGGAGAGCCCCACAATGGAGTTTTTGAAGCTTCCAGAAACCTCGTGACAAAAATCTGACAAAGGTAAACCCAAAAGAGAAAATCATAGTGATTTCCATAGAGATGGAAAACAATACGTGTAAAATATTAACATTGTCCAGTCATTATTTAAGATCATAATACAACAGGACCAAATAAGATTTGGCCTAGGAATGAAGTAGGGATCAACATTAGGACATCTACCTATACTTCATTGCAACAGGTTAAAGGAGAAAAAGCACGTGATTTCATTCTAATGCCAAACATTCATAAATCATTTAAAAAATGACAACTCTTAACAAAGGATTAGAAGGAAACGACATCAACCCAACAAAGTTACACACACACACACACACACACACACACACACACACACACAGCAAGTATAAATCATGAGATAGGAGGGAACAGCCCTGGGCAAACCAGAATGACCTTCGTTGTGAAAATTCCAGGCTTAGCTCACAGTATCACACTGTGATGCCCTTGTCTTATCACTTTTTCTCCATTTATTTCTCATTATATGAGTAATCCATGAATTCTAACAAATTCTCAGCCACGATCTTTTAAATCGCTCATCTGCGTCATTCTGTCTGGTTGTCCTCCAGGTACTATGATTAGACGCACGTCAGGCAATTTTACTACTAATTCCAAACCTCTTGTATCTCTCTCGGTATTTTGGATAATCCTTTAAGATTGGATTATGTAGTTCATTAAATTCTTTGACTGGGTCCAATTGGTTATTAAGCCCACCCAGTAAGCTTTTAATTTTGTTATAATTGTATACACACACACATTTCTGCAATTTCCATTTGGTTCTTGTTTCACATCTGTATGGTCATTCTTTGTATTCTCTTTGTCCCTCAACATGAATCAAAGTCTTTTTAAATTTTTTTTCAATGAGTCACTTCAAGTCTGTTAATTCCCTCTTTTTACCCCTTTTGTTTCCACTGTCTGTTGCTTGTGTTCCTGGTTGGGGTTATTTGGTTAATTTCGGTTGTGAAGGTGCTCACTCAAGGTCTTTGCTATTAGGTTGGTGGGAAAGTAATTGTGATATTTGCAATTGTTTTTAACCTTTTAAACCGCAATTACTTTTGCACCAACCTAATATTTTATGGGTGGGGATTTGGTGAGGCCTAATGTGAAGTTTATTCCTTCAGAGAAGACCTGTTTGCGTTCACCAGATGCTCAGAGGTACAAAACCAATTTGAGACATCTCTAGATTAAATGCTCTCAGCCTGGAAGTTCTGTATCCCTGTGGGACTGATGCCGGAAAAAAGACAGTGTGGAGGTGGGCTTGTGGTTCACCTTCTCAGTGGTGGGTCTGTCCTGCTCAGGGCATTCTCTCCAGTCATCAGTGCTGTGTGAGTTTGTGTGTGTTTATTTCTAGTTCATGCTTCTACTCCCAGGATGTAGCTTTTGCTCTGGTGTCTCAGCATCATGGGCAAGGAGTTTTCATCAGGCTCCCCCTAGGGCTAGGCTTCACATAACCCCCTAAACAACAGAGCTCAGGTTTGAGTGAAAGCCAGCTATGGTGCTTGGAGTTTCACACAAGCCAAGCAGGCCGCTGGGCCCGAGACCGCTTTCTTTCTTAGTGGTTCATCACTGCTTTTAAGAATATCAAAAATATTATTCTGGATTTTAATTGTCAGTCCAGGTACTCAGTTTGCCATCGTGGGGAAGGGGAAAATTCCCCTTTCTCTCTTCTGGTTCTTTCTGGCTGGCTGAATAATCAAATTGTCAGGAAACAGATTAACAAGAGAAAATCACATTTAACCTCACGGGCACGAGAACCCCACATGCATGAGAGTCAGACACCCCACAGATGTAAAGTTCAGAGAGAAAGGGGGTTTGAAGTATAGAAGAAATCCTATGGCAGGTTAGTTGCCTGGGGGCTTCCAAAGGTCATTGGGGGTAAGAAGAGCAGATGTTTAGTGAATAGACATTTGCTCTGCCCTATATGTGGGTCAGCAGAGGTCATCTCTGATAACCTATTGTTACGGGCAAGGTGCCTAATTCAAAGTTCTAGATAGTTAAGGGAGGGGCAGAATTTTCTCTTGAGCCCAAGGCTAAAATTGTCTTTAGTTCAAAATAATCCACATACCACTAAGGCACCAGTTAGGGCTGCTGGGCCTGACACACACTGTGTTTGGGAAATCTATGCCCACAACCCATGAATCTGAGTTTGCTTGGGAGATGCTGAGGACACTAGAATGAATTTCTAAATTCATTCTTCCTTCAGCCAAAAACACCCCCCACCTAAATTCTCCTTATCCACCAGCACTTCACTCCCATCCCAACCTCACTTACCCTCCCATTTTCTTGGAGAACTCTGAACCATTTGATTACTTTCCTTCCTGCCCATTCTCTCCCAGGTCCCCTTGTCCCTCCTGAGACATATGTTCCCCACAATAATCCATTCCCCAGCAGCAAAAGCCCTTTATGCCACAGAGTGATTTCCGGCCCCTTTCTACCTACCCTCCATCATGGATACTGGGGGACCTGGGGAAAGGGTACTAACAAGGGGGCCCCAATCCTGAGGTCACTGTTGCCTATCCAGTCAGACACCTGAACTCTCGCTGGGCTTTTCCCTTGTGACCCAGAGGATTTTAAAGATGAATGCTGCCCAAAGACTACAAATTAAATAGGACTTTCTGGGAAAGAAGATATACCACCTGACAAGATTCAAAGAGGGCTTCCATTTCCTTCCTCTCCGGGCCTCCCCTTCGGACGCCCCCTCCCCCTTCCCTTACTGGCTTCTCAGAGTCTCAGGCATAATAAGGCTGGCTGAGTAATCAAACTGTCAGAAAACAGATTAACAAGAGAAAATCACATTTAACCTCATGTGCACGAAAACCCCACATGTATTGGACCAATTGCAAACAAACCAGAAAAACCTCCGTGAAGACGGCCATTGTTTTCGGCCTTTTTTCGGTAATACATATCTGTTTAAAAAAACAAAAAAACCCAAACTATGAATATAACAAACTTGTCACTCCACGTTCTACTGTGCTCTCTGTGAGCCGTCATCGCCAAGTCCTTGATCAATTTGGGAGACATACACAAGGAAGCGAATTGTGCACTTTAACTGACATTTTCATTCCGGAAAAATGTGATGCATTATTAAATGGTTAATGGCTCTAGAGAAAGTATACTTATACATCGTGAGCACGCAATTTGTAGTAGCTATTGTTACTGCCTGGGTTCCTTGCAAGTTATTTCTTACGCCGCTCTAATGAAACATTAAAAGTGCTACTGTAGCTTTAAATTCAGCATGAGTAATGTGACAATAGCCTTTTCAAATGAAATAGTTACAACTCATTTGTTGAAAGCATGCGTGGCTCTGAAAAGAGCCTTTGGAGTTCGGGAGCCAAGCCGCTTACGTGCGAGCCTACTTGGAGCTGGTGTACTTGGTGACGGCCTTGGTGCCCTCGGACACGGCGTGCTTGGCCAGCTCCCCGGGCAGCAGCAGGCGCACGGCCGTCTGGATCTCCCGGGACGTGATGGTCGAGCGCTTGTTGTAATGCGCCAGGCGCGACGCCTCGCCCGCGATGCGTTCGAAGATGTCGTTGACGAACGAGTTCATGATGCCCATGGCCTTGGACGAGATGCCCGTGTCCGGGTGCACCTGCTTCAGCACCTTGTACACGTACACCGAGTAGCTCTCCTTGCGGCTGCGCTTGCGCTTCTTGCCGTCCTTCTTCTGCGCCTTGGTCACCGCCTTTTTGGAGCCCTTCTTCGGAGCGGGCGCGGACTTGGTGGGCTCAGGCATTATAGGGTCAGTCACACGTCACAATATCGTCCCTAGGAACTGACAGAATAACCAGTCTCAATGAGGCACGGTTATTTATAGATGCTGTATTCAAATGAGGCTAGTAAGGTTTCGTTCCCGATTGGATCATTCTTAGTGTGTCGTCATAAATGAGAACGTAAATGATTGGAAGTCCTGCCTTTTCATTGGTTATTTCGCTTGAGCCAATCAGAAGTCTTATGCTAGACTACCTAGAGCTACTATAAAAGGGCCACTCAAGCCAGGGCAGTGTGTTCTGGCGTATAGGAAACTTTTTGTAACTGTGCCATGAAGTGTAGAATTATGGGTGGCAGCACAACGTGCTCGCTGGGACAACACGCAGTTTTGAGTTCCACACCAGTGGGGTATGCAGTGGTCATGCTTTTATGTCTTAAATGCTAGGGTTGGCGAGCACATTATCTCGAACCTGCCGCAGCCGAACAGTCGTATACAGCCCAGCAAACCGCTGTTCTGCGCTGCTCACTTAAGTCTTACCCGCAAAACGTAGGACAAAAACACGCAAACATCTAATCAGTAAGCTGCTGGACCTGAGGTAGCTCAAGTTGACTTCCCATTCCCCCTGCTAGGCTTTTCGGGAGCCTACATGCGAAGTTGTTTGCGCTCCGCAATCGGAAGGGACCAGAACCGGCACAAAGGAAGGGACCCAGTGTTATCTCCTCCCCATACAGCTCTTACCACTAAAGGGCACACAATACTCCCAAGGCGGCGGTACGCTCGTCCCTCAGTCCTTACCGCCAACCACTCCTCCCACCAAGTGCAACAGCTCTTTTGCAGAGATTTGTGGGTGGCTCTGAAAAGAGCCTTTGGGTTGTGTTGAGCTTTTAACAGTTGGCCAAAGGAACTTATTTCTTCTTGGCCGCCGCCTTCTTTGGCTTCGCAGCTTTGGGCTTAGCGGCCTTCGGTTTGGCCGCCTTAGGCTTCACCGCTTTGGCCTTCGCGGGGCTCTTGGGCGCCTTCTTGGGCTTGGCTGCTTTCGCTTTAGGGCTTTTCGCCTTTTTGGCTCCCGCAGCTGCCGCCGGCTTCTTCGCCTTCTTCGAGGTCTTCTTGGCGCTCTTCTTGGGGGTGGCCGAGCCCGCGGCCTTCTTGGGCTTCTTGGCAGCCCCAGCAGCCTTCCTGGGCTTGGCGGCGCCCGCCCTCTTGGGTTTGGGCTTGGCCTCCCCGGAGGCCGCCTTCTTGTTGAGTTTGAAGGAGCCCGAGGCGCCGGTGCCCTTGGTCTGCACCAGGGTGCCCTTGCTCACCAGGGTCTTGAGACCCAGCTTGATGCGGCTGTTATTCTTGTCCACGTCGTAGCCGGCGGCCGCCAGCGCCTTCTTGAGCGCGGCCAGCGACACGCCGCTGCGCTCCTTTGAGGCGGCCACGGCCTTAGTGATGAGCTCAGACACCGGGGGGCCAGACGCCTTGCGCTTGGCGGCGCCAGCAGCCTTGCGGGCCTTCTTCTTCACCGGCGCTTTCTCGGCGGCGGCCGGGGCGGTAGGCGCTGCGGGTGCGGTCTCGGACATACTGCGGGCGGGCGTGCGGAGAGAACTCGAGTCGGAAGCAGAGGCACTGGCCGGGACTCGGGCCGCGCCGCTGCGCCCGCGCGCTTATATAGGGCGGAGCTGCGCCGTGATTGGTGCGCTGTCCAGCCCGCCTCGCTGGCAGCCGCAGAGAGTCCTCTCGGATCCCGAGTTGTGTTTGTTACACCTCAAAAAATGCCAAAAATATCAAAATTCCCAACACCGAATTGCCCGGTTTTTCTCAGAAATTGATCCCCGAAGCCTCAGGCTTCACGCAGGTCTGAAATTATGAGGAAAGCACGAATCCTTCTGTCAAAAACCAGCAATATTTCTCGCCGTGCTCGTCAGATTTCAACTCAGAGAAACAAAACTTTCTATTTTCTTCGTAAATTATAAACCGATCTTTAACTGTGGAGTTTTCTGACCTCTAAAGTATAATTCTCCAAGTGGTTAGCTCCTTATATGTCCAAAAACCATGCCACTGGCATTAAGATTTTTATTACAAATCTGCACTTAAGTGAGGGAAGTAACACAGGCTCCTCGGAGAGTCCTGTCTATTGAGCCGAGGGCATTTGAGTTCATCAAACTGGTTTACTTTGATGTCAAAGAAATTATTGCCCATTTGGGGTTAAGTTTTGGAGCCCTGGGACATCACTCCATGCAGCATGGTTTTATTTCTGTCTGCGGCACCTTGGTTTTTAAGTAATTCCTTAGGATAACTCTTCCTTTCTGCTCCCAAGGGTTGGGGGCGGGGCGGTTGCTTCTCTTCCCCTGGACAACTGCTCCAGGAGTTAGGTACCCTTAACTCAGGATGTTTGGGAAGAAAAGGGAGACCAGAACATAGGGTACACAGAAATGGAAAATGATTCATTTTCAAATCACCCCGCAGATGATGTCCATAAAGTCAGTGGAAGCGGAGGTGCACTCTGACGGCTCTGTGGGCCGTCTTGCTGAGTTCTTTCGGCCCATTCTTCAGGATCAAATTGTAATGTACTAGTTAGAACTGAAATTCAGGCGTTGATCATAAAGGGAAATGAACGAGAAGTGTAGATCATGACATGTATTCCAATCGTTACAGAAACTCAGACCCTGTTATTACTGAATAGCTGATGAATGCCTAGTCCACACACCAAATATGCTTGATTCATGAGGAGGGTGGCGCTATGCATAATGAAGAAAACGAATTACATGTAGGATTGAATGACCAGTTCGGATTTCCATCTCAGAAGCTGCACTCTGAGAGACAATACAAGTTAAGCCACTGCCCTCTGAAGACATCCTTTCCAAGGTCTCTGAAAGAGTGGGTTCGTTTAGGTAGTTGTCCAATCGCAAAGAGTACATGTTGGCAATGAAAACCCAACTAAAGGGATTATTCCTGGAAAATGGTCTGGATAGAACTGACTTTAAAAACTGCAAGCTATGTACTTGACAGACAAAATACAACTGCTGGCCACTGCTAAAGGGCACATGATACTGTTCTGTGGGCTGGTGGTAACACAGCCTTGGACACTACATTTGTTTTTGGTTCCATTGCCCCAAATCTTCACACACAACAGACCCTATTACTGAAATAAAAATGAGAATACAAATCTTTGACGCTACATTAATGAGACGTTTCAAAATAGTCTTGTTTAAATTAATGTTGAACCTGGCCTAAAAGTGATATAAATGATCGATTTCTCAGGCCTTAATGTACAAACATTTTCAATGTAATTAGTGCATGCTGGAGAAAAATAAATATGCTTTGTGGTATATATTAAACTAAAAGGGAGGGGATAAGGTTCCAAAACAGACCAACTGGTAACTATCAAATAGGGAACCATCAAACCATCAAATTAGGGAAACTGATTTATGGGCATTTGATCCCAACACAATGGGCTATCTCATTTTCAATGACAAACAAAATCACTCCTGTAAATTGCTTCTATTTGCATAACAAATTGTCATTTTCTCTCAAATGGCTCACTTTACTCTTTGTATTTCTTACTACTAATGACTTGGGACCACTTAAACTTTCCAAAATTCTGGGCTCTTTCAACTCACCTAGGTTTTTCTTTGAATCAAACTATTTGATGGAGTTAAAGAAGACATTGAGGACCTGCCATTATTAAATCAAGCATTTATTTGACACTTCTATGGCAAAATAGGGATGACACCAAAAGGTTCCACTTTCCCATTGCTCTGTCAGCTCTGGCTGGCTGTCAGCACTCTCTAGGGTGTGTGCATATGTTTGTTAGGAAACAAAATTCAACTGAGTAAATCTGAAGATCTAATTGGATTTGTGAAGTGATGCAGGAATCAGGCAGCATCCCATCTAGAAGCTAGGAGAGCTCTGCAAAGAGCTGTACAGAATGGAAGGATTTCATCGGGAGAAGGGGAGCTCTTCGTGAAAGGAAAGAAAGGAGTATTCTTGGGTAGGGTCATCTTTTCTTTGGGGGAAGAAAACGGGAGGGTTTTTAACATGCAATTTGCCTCTTCTTTCTTTGGGGGGACGGGGAGGAAGGGGCTTGGGGATGGAGAGGGCACTGTGACAGATGACCTGACAGGTGCTTCACCACAAAGCTCCACACTGGTTGATTAGGTTGCTGGGAGAGGTTGAAACTGTAGTTAGATCAGGTACAAAATCTAGGTTTGGTATCATAGGCCTTTAATATGAGTGACGTCATTTTCAGCCTGTGGGTTTTTTGTTTGTTTGTCTGTTTTTTTCCTTTAACAATTTTATATACGGATTCCAAAGTCTTGCGCCACGTGATTCTGAACCAGTCACTCCAGTGGGTCCTGGAATCTCAAATATTTATCAAGTTCCTCAAGTTCCTCTGATGCACAGCCAAGCCTGGGAACCAGTGGCTCGCTGTGTGGAGTGTTTCCTGTCATGGGAGTGTCCCTGGGGATTTCTGGCCTCGCCCTTCTGTGAGTCCTTCCCAAAAAGTCCATGTTGGATGTGGCCACAGGTCGGGAGGGTGGGGGCAGCGGCAATCCAATACCGCCGTCCTTGGGTTCACACCTGACTGGGCACTAGAGTGGGCTAGCGAGGGAGAAAAGAGAGTAGCGGCCACCGGGGGCAGACGGAACGTGGGTTGCGTGTGGACTACTGGGGCTCCCTAGTGTGGCATCTCCACTTCTTATCCCGTCTTATCCTTCTTAATAATAATTACCCTTCCACTGACTGGCTACTGTTGTGTGTGCTTCCTGCATTCTCACTAAGTCAATGCTCTGGGTAGTATCCCCTCGTTAGGTAGGACGACACGGGCTGACGCAGGCTAAGGAATTCTCTTGAGAAGTCTCCTTTAAGAGGTGCCTCCAGGATGCCGGCTCACATCTGTCTGATCTCAAAGCATGTGCTCTAATAAACAGCGGTTTTCAGACAGCAGGTCTGAATAATCATAAAAGGTTGTGAAATCAAGTAAGTGCCACAAGGCCAGAATGTTCCTTTGTCAATGAGCTAGAATAAAATATAAAATACCAGAGCCCAGTGCATGTAGTTTCAGTTACTTACACAACTGGCTGGATGAATGCTGGATATCCCACGGAAAATGCAGTTCTCAACTGCGCAGGCTCAGATGGCCGGAGTGGGAGGAGGCGCCCTCCTGAGATTGTAGTCTTGGAATATTCTCCAGTGTATTAATCTCTAAGGATCCGAAAAGGTAATTTTTAAAAAAAGCCTGTAAGGAACCCTGAGTGATGGGAAGTGAGGAGAACTCTGTGTACATGTCCCTTTGGACATGACAGGAGCTGTGCTAAGAGGAAGGAACAATGTGATTTACAAAAAAAGAAAAAGAGTGAGGGACGCTTCTACTTGGTTTCTTTTCCTCCACCGTTCTGGGTTCTAAGCACTGGATTCTGTACTGTTATATTGCAGTATATTGCCATGACTGCTTTATTGAAGACAAGAGTTTGGGGAAGAGGTGTTTTTTGCTAAACAAATGAGCCCCTCCCCAGCTTCCTCACGGGAGCAGTGGCATGGCAGCGCTGTGAAGACCACCTATAGAACTCTCTGTTGCGACAGACTTTCCTTTCTGGACTTTTTAAATAGGCATGTTATCTTGGCTTTTGATGTAGAGCATTTCCATAAAACTTTCCTTAAAAAGGGGTAGATATGATCACAGAAATTGTTATTCTCTTGATTTAATTCAACAATCACAACTGTGGGTCGCAAACCCCGGGTTATTCATGGCAGCATTGTTTGGAACTGTAAAATGTTGGAAAGAACTTTATTTTCTACATGTAAGAGAGAAGTTGAATAAACTCCACTCCCATGTGGAGTGATATGTAGCTACCAAGATGAGTAAGAAAGGTCTCTGAACTAAGGAGGAGTGAATTACAGGACATCTGGTTACATGAAAAACTCAAGTGTAAAAGAGTATCCATAATATAATACCCCCTGTGAGGGAAAGAAGAGGATATAAGAAAACACACTTTTCTGTTCATTTGTGCAAAAGATATCCAAGAAGGTTAACTAAAACCGAACAAGACTGGTTATATCTGGGGGGGGGGGGGGTTAGAAAGGAGTGGGAAGAGGGGAGGAATGGGAACAAAGTGGCAGGAATGAGAAGGGAGTGGCAGTTCTCTGAATGTATTTTTGTATAACTCTCACTCTTACTACTATAGTAATGTTTCCTATGAAAGCAAAATAAACAAACAGCCATAGGAATGGGAGAACCCAAAATGGAATATAAGCACTAACAAATGAATTAAAACGTATTAATAACATAATAACAATGAAGGAGTCGAGGAAGATAAAAATTAACTCAAGTAACCGTGGAAACCCATATCTTGATTTCATACTGTAGGGCTAAAACAAAAGTAATGATCTATAAAGATTATAATCTAATAAAAGTGGTTCTCTCATGCATATGGGTTAACAACTATAAAACTAGTTATGTCTAGTAGAATTGAACAAAGCAGTAAATATGTTGTCAGAAATGAGATCCAGTGTTCCCAAAGGTGGAAAAATTAGTATTTGGCTAAAACTAACCTTGTGGTGTTGGATTAGAATCAGAAGTATTAATATAAAGTTACATTTTTAAATATATGTGCAGTTATACTCCTAGCAAGACATAGATGTGTGTATGTGTAAGTTAACATATGCATACAGTTCCTTTCTCTGTCAGCGGCGAGGGCCTACAAGCAGTGACACTATAGCAGCATATGACACACGTGACATACCATCTTTAATGGTTTTTAAGCATTCTTCTCCAATGGAAGGAACCAGGGCTCCTTGGAGAAATGGCTGATTCCAAGTCCGGAGCAGGGAAAACACAGAGGGCCTGGACCGTCAGGTGGTGCTAGGAAGTAAGACGGTTTAAAAAGATGGAAACTGGTGGAGAAAACATGCAAGCCAGTCTCCAGGGGCTACTAATGGCCAAAGCTGGTACCATTTGAGCAACAACTAAGAATTGGTAATATTTCATTTTAACTCACAGAATACAATGTACAGCCATGAATATGTAAATATGTAAATACACAAAGAGAAGGAACAACTATTCCTTGTTGGAGATAAACCCCACAGGTGGACGCTCACATCTTTGGCTCCGAGTTCCGGCAGGATTTGCATAGTCTCACAGCATCTTCCCCAGGATAGCTATTGTTCTGACTCTGAGGCCCAGCTTCTGAGCCGCAGTGGAATCCCAGCAGTGGGGCCTGAGGATGGAGCCGGACGGCATGGCTCTGACTCAGCACCACCTTCCAGCACCACCGAATTCCGCCTGGTGTCCGCCGAGCCAAGCCACAGTAGGGTCTCCACATATTTCAACACTGACCACCTATTGTGAAAACAAGAAAGATACCGTTTGCAAGTGCTCCTTAAAAAACAGTTGATGCTGAATGGAGAGGAAAGACAGATGGTGGGGGAAAGATGGGCATAAAATTGGGGGTATTCAAGGGGACAAATGGAAAGTTACAGAAAGAGCTAATTAGTGGTTTGCAGCTTTCAGCAAGAGCATGTGAGAAGATGAGACACAAGGTGATCAGAATGATGACTAAGAAGTTAGACCCTGGCCCCTACTGCAAACCTAGATCCACTCCTTTACACTCACTACCACACTAGAGGTCATTTAACTCCTCGTGACAGGTCTTCCTGCTGTGGCTTCTGTCTGTCTTGTCAGCGAGCGCGGTGTCACTTGTTCCTGCTGCAACTCATGGGCAGAAGTCAGCAGATGTGTCTGTCCTCATGCAGCCCTCAGAGCCATGTGCCCGGGAAGGGGAGAGGCTCACGCACAGAGAGGCTGTGCCCCAGAGGGGGGACCCACCGCCTATGTGGTTCCTTTTCATAGAAAAAGCCTGACAGCAGACTTGAATAAGGAGAAACAGTTTCTGTGTGGGTGTCGGCTCTGAATGCCAGCCTCCCAGCACCAGGGAACATTGGTTGATCCTCCCACAGGGAGAGAAGCAGCATTGTTCCCAGGTCATTGCCAGGCAACCCAAAGGAAGTCCCTGGGGCCCTTGGTTAAATAAACATCCCTGCTGGTCATCGCTGTGCTCATGGCATTTCTAGCCACGCTGTGCTGACAGCCCACACTCCCAGCATCTTCGTGGACCAGCCCATGGCCCCTCCCCCGAAGGCATCTCTCCCGCTTTGGGAGTAGGAGGATGGTCAGGGAGGGCCTCACGGAGTAGGTGACATTTGAGCAAAAGCATGAAACAAGTGAGGGGTGGGGCGCGTGAGTATCTGCTTGAGGAGTGTTCTAGGCTGCCTCATAACATTTGGAAAGCAGATATGAAAACACAGTAGATGGGAAACAATACAGAAGGATGTGGGGTGGTGGGGTGGTGCGGTGGTGCAGACCACCGGAGTGTGGACTCAAATCAGCCCTGACGCATCGGGGTCATCAGGAGTGCAGACAGGACCCTTTTACGTGCAGAAACAGCACAATAGTGTGATCCAACATGTGTGGGCATGAAAGGGAGAGACAGACAGGGAGAGACACAGACAGAGAGACAGGGAGATAAAGTGTTTTGTCATGTGCCAGCTCACCTGACTGGTTTTCAAAACTCTGGGATGTGCTATTTCATTTTACAGGTGTGTGGGGACAGAGCCCCAGAGAGCAGTTTCCAGGTTCTCGACCTCACATAGAAAGGTGCTGGCTCAGGTAGTAAATGGCCATCAACTGTGATTGGATGGCCATCAGCTGTGGGTAGTTGGCAGCAAATGTAACCAGTGATCCATTGGCCACTAACATAACTGCCATGGCTACACTAGCAGCAAATGGGGGCAAGATAGTGGCTGGGCTAGCTAGCGCGGATTGCAGTTAGCGAGGAGTCGGTCGGTTGGCAGAAAAGCGGACAGCAGGTCGCACGTTGTGTGAATCCAGCCTCCAGTGAGACTATAGTGGTATGATTCCCCTACCTATGGCTCCGTGGGTGTTCCTTTTTGGCCTCACCATGTCCTGTGTTCTTGTGTGGGGAGCGGGAGCTGAGACCTCGCATGCCACCCTGCGTGACAAGGTGAAAAGCCTGATTTTCGGGAGTGGCAGGTGAGTCCCTCAGTCAGGCTCTGGGCACAGCTGGAACCCAAACGCACTGTTCCAGAAGGAACATCGCTGCATGTCTGGGCTGCACGCATGCAGACACACACTTATTGCAGGTATGTGGTAAGGCTGAGGCGTTGTCTGTCTCCTACAACCCCCTCCATGGATTCAGGTGTCCCAGGGTCTCCTACACACATGCCCATGGGTGACGGGGTGCCCTGCGGAGATCCAAGCAGGCCCCGCCCCCAACAACCAGATTTCACGGAGAGCAGAGACCTTCAAACCCAACCTTGAGTGCGGGCGGTGGGCCCTGCTTCCCAAGCCCTGTGTGAGGAGGACGGCAGCGGCCATTTACCAGACCAGGGAGGCGTCCCGAGAGGTCAGTGCAACTGTCGTCCTCCCACTTGGCACCATCTTCCCTTTCCTGGTGCCAAGCCGGCACTTGGGGAATCTGTTCCTATTACAATATAGTATGCGTAACTCTCACACAAGAAATGGTGTTGAAAATGAACTAATTTTATTTGTGCTGTTCTTTACAGCTCCAAACAATTCAGACGCATGATCTTTTCTTCATTCTGTTACCCGCATTTCCCAGACGAAGAAACGGAGATCCAACGGTTCTGCCTTGGCTGAGGCCACATCGTTTTTAAGGGGCAGAAACTTGAGTCCCACCCACGAGGGACTTCAATTTCTGTTCTCTTTCCACCGTCGCAGCAGAATATGAGAACACTTTCAACTAGCTGTAAATCAGAGCTAACCATTCCCCAGTTGTCTCCACTGCCTCCCAACAGGGAGGCAGGTTACATAAACTGTGATGCAGCCACACAGACCACCACCAGGCGACGGTACAGAAGCTCCTGTATCAGTCTGGAAAGTTCTCCAAGACATTGAATGCAGGGGGGTGGCATGCGGGATAGGGCACTCACTCCTTGTCTCACACTGCATGAATGAACACTGCAGATGGCCTAGGGAACAGTGGCCTGGTCCAGTGGAAGAGGACATTCTCCACGCACACCTTGTTGGTTTGTTTGAACCCTCCGAATGCATTGCTCATTCAAAAAAACTAGACACATTTTTGGACGACAGAGAGCTGCTTCCCTTCAGTAATAGTTTCTCTCCCCTTTACTCTCCTTAACCCCAGGGCACACAGGTACACTAAGTAATTAGACGGGAGCAAGTTTTCAATAGGAAAAATTTGCAGGTGCAGAGTCGGTCAGTGACGTCAGAACTTGGATGCCGTCCATCTATTTCTGAGCACCGGCGACTGCGACAAACACTCGGATTCAGGCATCTCTGCAGTGACAAGCGTTTAGACACCTAAGGAGAGAAGACACCCAAGTAAGTATGTTTGGGAAATTCTTTCTCAGCTTTCCTGAACACGAGCAGAAAACGTACAGACCCGTTTCCTCGTGAGTTAGCTTCTCAGTTCCTTATATAAAAACCCGGATGATGAGAGAACCCAGCTTCTCAGGGAAGGTGGTCTGATCTTGCTCTGCAGATGAGGTCGCCAGATTTGGCAAATGAAAACACAGGGTGCTCCGTTATGTATGCATTTCCGATAAACAATTTTTGTCTTAGTACAGTATGTCTCATGCAGTATTTCAGGGCAGATGGATAATAAAGCAATTATGTGTTGTGTATCTGAGATTGCAATTTAACTAAGTATCCCATGTTTTATCAGACGCCACCTGGAGGAAGCTGGTTGAGTGCACCTGAACATGATAACCCACAGGGGCAAGAAGGACCTAGCTCAGTGCTGCCACTAGAACTTACTTGACAACAGGTTATGTCCTGTATCTTTGCTATCCAATATGGCAGCCACCAACAACTTGAAATGTGGTCCTGGATTTGTAATTCTTTTATTTATACTGAAGATGTTACACGTGGGTAGTGGCTTCTGTTTTGGACAGAGCAGCTCTAGAACCAACCAGTCATGTATCTCCCTCTAAACTTAGCGACTGGAACTTAAGATGGACTGGTGGCTACAATGGCACACACCCAAGGGACAAACTCCAGTCCCTGCGGCTTAGTGACCGTTCCATTTCTGTGCAGAAATCACTCCTTTTCACAATTTAAAGCAAACATCGATGAGCAGAGCTCCCGCAGCATATCAAGAGGACTGTTTTGTTTACGTCAGCCAGCAGACCCTCAGGAATTAAGGGCTCCCTGAGGGTGACTATATGGCATTGGAGGAGTTAGTGAAGAGACCTGGAAAGGTAGGGTGTGGAAAGCAAGTGGGGCTTTCCGCAAACTGCCCTGCATTCCGGGAGCTGGGGAGGGTGGGTAGTGATGTATGAGCAACTGTTAGCGGGCAGACTTTTATACATACACAAATTCCCATAACCATGTGTGGGGTCTGAGGGCTTTCAGGCCACACCCCTTCCCGGGCTCATTCCCTAGAGATGCTGCCCGCAAGGTGCCAGTCTCCCTGCTAGAGGCTGGGATCTCACAGTGATTAGACAGACCAGGCCCCTACATCATGGAAGGGCGTAATGGACAGAGGCAGACAACGAGAAATCTGGTCATAAAATCTGACTGTATTTTGAAGAATCTAAACAGAATAATTGTTAAAGATTTGGCGTGAGAAGTGGGCAGAGGGAAGTTCTTTTAGTTTTATTTCTAGGCTTTAAGTTACAAACTGGATACATGCTCATTTAAACACTTTCCATACAGATGTTTATAAAGGCTCACACAACCTCAGAGTGGGCCTTATTTCTAGACGGTACACACCCTCTTCCAGTGTCTACCTTTTTCCTTTTTCATTTACTTAATCTAATATTACCATGTTGGACAAAAGGCTAAGTGTCTACTAAGCAATTTGAATCAGTGTTGCCAGGAACAGTGTCTCAAAAGTTTATACGACAGTGACAATTAATTCCTCTCATCCTCAGCCGTCCTGAGTCTTACAGGTTTCGATAAGAAATGGGATCCCTTTGCTGCTGTGAAACACAGCTTAACTATCTACAAGGAAGGTTAGCAGTTTTGTTTCTCACCTGCCACTGCCTGGTGTCCCTGCGAGCTGACGAACATGGTAAAGGTTTTGCGCTCCAACTGGCAGACAGACAACTCGTAACAGAGTCTGAAGCTCACTCAGCACACTTGCATACTTCTGGAACAGCTGCAACTGTGAGTAATGTGCATTAAGTCTCCAGTCTTAAGACATGTCAGTTCTCTCCCTCTGCCCAAACTACAACTCAGACAAACCACTGCAATTCTGCTTTTTCATAGAACTTCAGTGATGCCATGCCTGAGATTTCACCTTGTTTTGAAGGCCACATACCATGTTCCAATGTCTCGTGGAGTTAGAATGGTTATACTTCAGTTTTTTCATAGATTTGTCTATTATTAAGAGTATCGTTTTCAAGGTGTAAATGTAGGCGATGGCTACCTTTTAGTAGATCTGATGATGCTAATCTTAGTTTTAAAACACAATATTAAGGTATTGGAATAAAATAGAAAAGAATTCTGGGGCTACCTATGAGCCCTTCTTTTCAATTTCAGTATGCATGGGAAGCCTCAATTAAATTCCTAACACCTCCTAATAATACATGTGCATTATATTTAACAGGAATATGTACATTTAGAATTATGATTCAAGATCAACAGATGACAAACCCTTACAAGTTAACCTAATTCTACTCCTAAAATGCGTATTTTTTTTACACAACTGATTCTAAAACTTACATTGGAAGAAGAGTTCAAGTACTGCAGAAAAACATGAAGCAAGCGAGTGATGGAGTAAAAGAAAGGGTACTGCAGCAGTCTTTGGAAATGTAAAAAGGAGGTTTGTAATTGGCGACATGTCAAGCTGATGTGCTTGTGTGGAAAGCCCCCTATAACCAGGTGATTCTGCCTGGGCCTCCATCTTAGTAAATCAGTTTTTTGTCCGTGGTGTCTGGGCCTTCAGTTCTCCTCACTTTGTCTCAGTTGAAATGGTCCACCCCAGCACCCTGGTAGATAGACACCTGCTTAAGGGGTGGGAAATGGCCGAAGCTGCTGAGCTTATTGCCGCTAGAGAATTCTCTCAATTGTTTATTGCAGGCTGGGCCTAGGCCAGCCATCAACAATGTAACCAGCTTGGGTCCTTGATTTTTGGGTCCTCAAGATGAGATAAACAAGATTAACACAATGTACCATTTGCTAACAAGTAATCAAATGTAAACTTTTTAAAACGGCACCCTGAGGGAAAATTCAAACTCAAGTCTTTTTTATTTTTTAACTCCTTGCCTCACAAGTTGATTGAGTCCAAAAGGTCTTTACCCAGTCATCTCCCCACCTGTCCCTTGTTTCACTTGTCACACACTAAAGCAACCAAGTGATTGGCTTTTTTCTGGGTTTATAGTGCTAACAGTGTGTAGATCTACTTCCCTCCCTCTTTGTAGATTCTGGGAGAACTCCCCTCCTACCCTTACTTCAGTGTTTAGGATGCAATTAGTTAACACTGGAATGTGGTCAGTTAACTCTTTATGTGCACTTTTTACAGGCGGCATTATTCTGGCAATAATCTCTTCCGGCGCAGGTTTACAGATTAGCCAGCAGTTAGAAGGCGCGTCTTCCTGACAGTGGAGCTCGGGCAAATTGCTTCACTCGGTTCCTGTCGCCTCAACTTTAAGATGGGGTAACGTTCAGTGTTGGGTTAAATGAATTCATATGCTGGACGCTCAGGAAATGTCCTGCCTAGTACTAGAAGTTAGTGGGTGTTGGCCATTATCTTGAGCTCCCCGTGTTCTAACTTCAGAAGGAAAAGCACACAGCAGACATGGGGGCGAGGGGAGCTTCGGCACCTAGCCAGCAAAGCTCACCCCCGAAGTGTTGGCGGTGGGTTCAACGGCAGTCAGGGGGTTGGCCGGGAGGACAGTCAACCATAACAAAATCTTGGTAATATTCAACCCTAGGGAATAGGAGCCTAAGGATTTCTGTACCGTCCCTGATCGTCACTTAATGGGGGTTGGTGCAGCTGAGTTGCCCGATCCCTGCCAGCAGCTGTTTTGGGGACGCCTCGGGCCCTAGTCTATACCTTTTCCGGCTGCGTCAGTAACAGGCTAGAGCCTCTGAAAATCTATTAACATTTGTTTGCGGTTCTTGAACGTCAGGCAGGATACACCTCCCCCACCCCGATCAACAAGTCAGTTAAAATTGTACCAGAAGATAGAAACTGCAACAGCCATCTAAGTCTAGAATCAGAGAACGAACTTTTCAGTGGCTTCTTTCAAGGCCCGGGTAAATTTCAGATGGTGCTTTGAATATTAACAGCCTCAGGGGCTACGGCAGGATGTTACGATGCCGGCTCGGAAGTCTGCTTTATAGATAATCCAAAAAATTTGCAAAGCAATCTGAAGTTTAGAGACCCCAGAATACCTCAGCAGTTAACACATTCAGGACCAGAGTCAGACTGAACTGTAAAGTATGTATTAATCCACTTCATCAGACCTTTCACCCACTGATTTTCTAGAGGCCGCCTGAGTTTTTATACCCAGGTAACTTGCATCACTGTATCTTAGAAAAAATTGGCTTACCTTCGTGTATCTTATTTCCTTTAAACCTAAAGTGACATTAGCTCTTCCTTTGAAGCGTTGGGGGGGCTCTGAAAAGAGCCTTTGGGTTTTAAAGTTTTTCCGGAAACTCACATGCCAGTCAAATCACTTGCCCTTGGCCTTGTGGTGGCTCTCCGTCTTCTTGGGCAGAAGCACGGCCTGGATGTTGGGCAGGACACCGCCCTGTGCGATGGTGACCTTGCCCAGCAGCTTGTTGAGCTCCTCGTCGTTGCGGATGGCCAGCTGCAAGTGGCGGGGGATGATACGCGTCTTCTTGTTGTCGCGGGCCGCGTTGCCCGCCAGCTCCAGGATCTCGGCCGTCAGGTACTCCAGCACGGCCGCCAGGTACACGGGCGCGCCGGCCCCGACCCGCTCGGCGTAGTTGCCCTTGCGGAGCAGCCGGTGCACGCGGCCCACGGGGAACTGCAGCCCGGCGCGAGAAGAACGAGATTTTGCTTTGGCGCGCGCCTTCCCACCCTGTTTACCTCGCCCAGACATTGCTTAAGAAATGAAAATGCCCCTAAACAAGCCTAAAACACTCAACCGCGAAAAATTCAATTCTGGAAGTAAGCAGAGCACCGCTTCTTTTATAGGCAGTTCCTGGGGAGTAAATCAGGCTGACTGATTGGCTACTGACATACTCAGTGAAGTAGCCAATAGAAGGCTGTCATTTCCATACCCGATTTGCATAGCTCGGCCCATTGATGACAGATTTGGTATTCACCTTCCAATGAACTAAAAGGCTCTCTGCATCCTTCATTAGCATAAAGCCCCTATAAGTAGCAGAGATCCGGTCTTCAGCTCCATCTTCTTTCTAGGTGTTTTGAGATTTCCAAGATGCCGGAACCAGCTAAATCTGCTCCCGCCCCGAAGAAGGGTTCCAAGAAGGCGGTGACCAAGGCGCAGAAGAAGGATGGCAAGAAGCGCAAGCGCAGCCGCAAGGAGAGCTACTCCGTGTACGTGTACAAGGTGCTGAAGCAGGTGCACCCGGACACGGGTATCTCGTCCAAGGCCATGGGCATCATGAACTCCTTCGTCAATGACATCTTCGAACGCATCGCGGGCGAGGCGTCGCGCCTGGCGCATTACAACAAGCGCTCGACCATCACTTCCCGGGAGATCCAGACGGCTGTGCGCCTGCTGCTGCCCGGGGAGCTGGCCAAGCACGCCGTGTCCGAGGGCACCAAGGCCGTCACCAAGTACACCAGCTCCAAGTGAGTGCTTGTGCTGCACTCTTTAACCCAAAGGCTCTTTTCAGAGCCACCCACGTTTTCACAACAGAGCTGCAATCAGGGACCTTTTTTGCGTGACGGAAGTGGGTTTAGTGTTGAATCTCACAAAGGGTGAGTTCGTACAGCCGGAGGCTGGTTGTAGGCTGGGGGATCCACTTTACTCGTGGGGTCTTTGTTTGCCCCAGGCAAAAACTTAAGCAACAGGATAACTTTTTCTGTTCGTTGTACTGAAGTCTCAAGCACTCTTACAAATAACATGAGAACTACACAAAATGGTTGCTTTTGAAGATGAGGTAAAAGACATTTGATATTAAATCTGTAGTTCTGTGTTTTGGGAGGAATACTAAGGGCTGTCAGACACTGGGTCTTCAGCTGTGGAATCACTTTGGGAAGGGGTGCAGGCCCAGGCCCAACCAGGCTAGAAGTACCAACGCGGGAAGTGGACAGGTGCTTGCCTCATGGTCTCAAGCAAACTAGATTTTTCTTGTACCCCTGGTGAGCCTGCTCCGGTATTGATGGTCCAAGGCAGGCTGACCTCTAAGAGCTAGTCCACCCAGTAAATGTGCAGTCACTGCTAGCCTGACACACCCCATCTCCCCCTTTTGTATAACTTCTGGTTTTGTGTTTGTTGAGTGAAGTAATTCCACTGCATGTTTTCCTTCACAAGTGAAGTGCAGGTTAATCATGAACCCCTAGGCCATTTCTGAAGATACCATTAAGACTTGTAACAGTCCAACCATAGCAATCGACCTGCTAAACTACTTGTCCAGCCTGCGGGCTTGGGGCTTAGAATGTCCTGTACAGCTGTCCTTTCCCCTTGCAGGCTAAACTCTATTCCTGCCCAAGTTTCGTATTTTCATTCTTACTTCGATTATTGTCTATGGGGCACTGTCTGGGCTGGATGGTCAGATCATAAGAGAAACTGGTGACAGGACAGGGAAGCTGGAATCTGGGTCATTTGTTAATCTTTGTTGGTTTCAGTTTCGATTATGATCGTTTCTGGCATCTGAGAACACAGGATCAGGAAATTGGTGTCCTTCTGGTCTTTGGTGGGATCCACTGTGTTTGGTGTGTTGTGTTTGTATGCTGTGGGTTCCTGCAACTAAACAACAAATTCTCGCCTCTTTTCAACACTCTTTTTCCACGTTTCCTCATAAATTATGAGTCCAAATAGTTGTCAGTGTCTGACAAGGTTTTTCTGACTGGTGTAATAATCAAATAAATATGAGACAGATTAGGAAACAAAAATGCTCAAAATTAATGCACACATATGTATGGGAACCCCGCGCATATGACAGAGAGACCCCATGTACAGGGGAGGTAGGGAGATAGAAAGGGAACAAGGGTACATAGACATCCTGAGCTATGGGTGAGGTAAGGTTCATTGGCGGCTTCAAAGGGTCATTGCAGCATGGGCAGATCAGATGCTTGAGTAAATACAAACTTGCTCTACCACTTAGGTGGTCCAAAAGGTTATCTCTGATAATCTCTTAATCTCTTATTATGGGCAAGTCCCTGAATTCAAATTCTTCTAGGTAATGGGGGCGGGGCGGGGGTAGAGAAGCAGAAGTTTAGTTTTTGGGAACCTGGCTAAAGTTGCCCTTAGCTCAAAACAATCACCACAGAGACACATCTTGGGGTGGCTTGTTCTGAACCCTCACCTCTGCAAAAATAGCATGCCGGCCTCAAAGAAAAGACAAACATGAAATGGCCGCATATAACTTCTGACATCGTTAAAAAACAAAATTCAACCGAGTAAGTCAGAAGATCTAGTTAGCTTTATTAAGAAATTCAAGAGTAGGGCAGCGAGAGTCCCATCAAGCAGCTGGAAGGGGTTCCAATGAATTGTGTTAATTTGGGAGGGTTTCATAGGCAGATAGGGTGGCACTAAGAAAGTTGAAAGAATGGATTCTTTGGAGGACACCTTCCACTGGGGGAAGGCAGGGCTCTCATCAAATTATCCTCACTTGTGCTGACCAGGAAATTCCGACTTCTGGGAGAGATTGAAACTCATCAGGTATTAACTCTAGGTTAGGTTATCTTGGTTTTCAGTCCCAGCAGGGCCATTTTGGCACCTGTGGTTTTCTTTTTAACTTGTTAGGCTTAAGAAGGGACCTGGGACAAGAAAGAAAACAGGAAACTAATCCTCCAGCATGCAGTGTCCCTTTAATTGCTACACTGAAGCCTCTAAAGTTTGATTCAATAATTCCAAATTATTGTCCCTTCAGGTCCTTTAAGTAAGGTTAGAGAGGAGAGAGAAGAAACATGTCATAATAAATCAGACTGCTGAGTCAGAAGAGAAGGCTTCCAATGCTTGTATAACACAAGCATTAATAGTTTCTATACCTTACCGAGTTTATTGTAGAGGCTACAGCAATCTTCGAAGGGTGTCAGAATTTACTTATTCTCAGGGATGATGCTCCTGAGGGCTCTCTGATCTTAATCATGTCTTTTTTCTTTAACTGGCCATACTTAATTCTGGCTGTTTTACCTGCCCTGAATTTTCCATTTCCACAATTAGCTCTTCGGACTTGTACACGGACTGAGAATATTTTGTTTTATGAGTACAAGTAATTGTGAGCAAATTGTTTACGTCAGCAGGAAATTAATAAATTGTAATGTGAACTTAAAATTTAAATGGCTTACATAGACTGAAAAACATCATTTAAAAATAAACTCAAAAATCAGAATTCTGATGCTTTACATGTGCTTTTCAATTTTGACCTGGAGAAAAAGAGCAAGTTTAACAGTGTAATTAGTAGTCTTAGTTAACAGGTAACATATTAACAGGTTAACAGATTAATAAGAAACATAACAGAACTACTCCATTATTTTCAACAATTTAAAAACTTTTATGGTATGTCATTTTATAGGGGGAAAAAATCACATACGCCCTGTTGCGCAGGAGGGGAGCTTCTCCTTTACACAGGCAAAGTTCGGCCCTCGGGCTTGGGCTCCCGGGGAGCTACAGACTTACAGGGAGAGGTAACTTACAAACTGTTGGCCTCAGGCTTAGGGAGGGACCCAGCCTGAGAACGGGACTCAGCAAGGCCTAATAGCGCCATTTAACCGCAAGGACACCGGGTTTGGGGTGACGGCACTCAGCCGGTGCCTGGAGAGGCGGGTGGGGAGACGGCGTGGGGGAGGGGCAAAGCGTGCCGATCCTTCCTGACATCGATCACAGCCAACATACGAGGAATGAACGAACACCCAGCGTTTTACTGGCAACGGCGGGTTTCAACCATCTTGGGTGCATGTGGGCTGCCGGCAGAATCCTCGCAGGTTTCTGTAGTTTGTCCGTTTATTGGACCACCCAGGCCTAACGAGCCCGATGGGCGGTGCTTCCGAGACTTCCCGTCACTGCAGACTGCCTCTTTGGCGGAACCGCTACCCGTAGCTGACTTCAGAGGCAAGGGGTGAATGAAGGGCCCTGCCAGATCAATTTCGGGGCTCTCAAATTTTGACCTCTCCCGGGAGGCACAGAGTTGCCGCGTTCCTGCCTGTCCCCTTAAGAAACCTTTACCCCATACGCCGAGGACGCCACTGGACCAGGGTCCTCCACGCAAACTTAAGACTATTGTGGAGGAGCCATCGTCCAGTCCAGTCATATTTGTTGAAGGTAAGCAAACGCTAACATTAAAGCCAACATACAATCACAGAAATCAGCAGAAACGCAGCGCACAGCTCTTCCGAGAGAAAGTGGGCGGCCCTGAAAAGGGCCTTTGGTAGGGAAAAAAGTAAGATAGTGAATACAAATGATTCAGCCGCCGAAGCCGTAGAGAGTGCGGCCCTGGCGCTTGAGCGCGTAGACCACGTCCATGGCCGTGACCGTCTTGCGCTTGGCGTGCTCCGTGTAGGTGACGGCGTCTCGGATCACGTTCTCCAGAAACACCTTCAGCACCCCGCGGGTCTCCTCGTAGATGAGCCCAGAGATGCGCTTGACGCCGCCGCGCCGAGCCAGGCGACGGATGGCAGGCTTAGTAATGCCCTGAATGTTGTCGCGCAGGACCTTGCGGTGGCGCTTGGCGCCGCCCTTCCCGAGCCCCTTACCGCCTTTGCCGCGACCAGACATGGCTGCAGTAAGAGTGACTGTTGAAACCAGACACAGCCCTTTAAATAGAATTGTTGCGGACCTGATTGAAAACATCACACGCTGAAGGATTTCCCCCCAATTAGGTCACCAAGGGGGTGGAGTAAGGGAAGGATATTAACATGTCAGTGTTTTGATTGGCCAGTGAAACCTCGCTGTGTTTCTTCTGGAAGGGGTGGTTCAGATTTTACTGCAGTGAAAAGGTTGTTTCTGTTTTGCGTTGCATTATTTTATTTCAGCATGTATTTGTAAATTGAATGTGTTCTTCAGCTCTAAGACGCTGAACAAAGAGGTCCACTCAATATTTCTTTTTATTTCCACCTATTAACTAATAAATTATGTAATAGTTCTTTGGGGAAAGTAGAAATAATGTGTAAAGGATGTTGGATTTAGAGAACGAGGGACTTTCCCTCAGTCCTTTTCATGTTTCTACTTAAACTTATGCATTCTGACAACCTTCTTTGTACCGGACAGTGTATAAGCCTAGTGACAAAGCTCTGGTCCTAAGGGTCCTGGGATTTGAAAGACGGAAATGTAGACAATTGCAAATTAAAAGTTCTTCCTTTTCTTCATTATCTGGATTCCAACATTTATTGGGTAACTCCTTTTTATGGCAAGTCCGAGATGGGAACCTAAAGCTAAGCTTGGATCAGCAGTCACCCCGGGTCCTCGTTTTGGCCTGCTGCACCATCTCACCTGCCTGTAGTTCCCAACAAGCTCCGCTTCCCTCCTTCATTAATCCCTTTCAACCTTGTCCAGTTTCAGAGATCGGCCCCTATCTACTGGAGAGTTGGGGATTAATTGTAGGTAAGGCTAATACTTCATTAAGGTCATTATGAAGCTTTCAGGGCCACACCTGGGAGGCCTCTGAAGAGATGATTGGTGTTTTAAACAAGGCTAATCCCATGGGAGGCGGGAAAAGGCAGAACAGAGCAGAATTGGGTCTGAATATAGCTTGAAAAGAGGCATATCTCAAATCAAAAATTTCTCCTTAGTTTTCTGCTGCAGTTGTCGCAAATTTCCACGGTAGGAGTCACTCTAGTTAGAGCAAAAAGAAAGAAAAGGAACACCCTCTTCCCATTCTGGTTAATAAATCAATGCCTATTTTGGGAACTTAGAATGATACTATGGCGGGAGAAAGACCACATACTATATAACCTCAGACTTAGGTGAACAGAGAGAGGAGACCCAGAGAGTGAGAAAAATGACTCAGAGGAGGGCGAGAGAGCTCTGAATGGCCTATGGGTTGTAGCACTTCTGAAATGATTCAGTGGTTATGTTCTACCCCAAATGGGAAGTTTTTAGCTTCTTGCCTTTCACCACTCCCTCCCCACCACACACACTTTGTAAGAGGAGACTTGGCTAGAAAGAAGTGTCAAACTTTACAAAGTAAAAGTGCAAGGTCAGAGGTAAAACTGAAATCTCAACATGCTTTTGAAGTCATAAAAATATGTAAAAATAGAATGTATACAACATGGTTCCTTTCTTCTATTCCCTTCTAATTTCCCCTCTTCTAAATTTTTCTCGGTGACCTTGACTCAAAAAACATGAATGTCAGAACAGAAATATTTATAAGGTATACACATGTAGATTTGTGTAAAAAACGGATCCTTCCCCCGTGGGCAGAGTACAGGTATTGTTTGGTCATGTGATTTGGGAGAGGGCAGCTTACTCTAGAACTGATAAGGTGGTTGTTCTCCTGCCTTTCACCCTCCTCTTACCCCCAGAGTGAACCTGGCTGTGGCACCCCATTCATTCAACATGTGACATAGTTCCCTCAGATAAAACCCCTGGGGATGAGTTGTGGATAATTGGACACATGACGTTTTCAAACAAAAAAAAACTACGATGTTAACCAAACACCTTATAAAGATATGAAATGCCCAGAACCACCCTCACTGACTAAGTCAATCATTATCAGAGATGAAGAATGATATATATATATATATACAGAGGGGGCCAAAAAAATGTGTACACCTTTTAAGAAAGGAAAAACCTGTATTAAATTTGTAATACTCAATATATACCAATAACAAAATATGAATACAGGTCATGTGCATACATGTTTGGCGCTCCCGGGATATGCATTTCTGAATTCTACTCATTCATTGTTAGTGTGGTTAGAAAACAGTGGTAGCTTACAAGAGCCTTCAGCATGTTAAGGGAACTTTGTTTTTGAAGAATGCGTTAAGTGCACACTGCACTATAACACCGTATAATTATTACAGAAAATAAGAATTTTTGCCTGTACCTCCCTTCAGGCCTTTACCAACTGTTGCATGTTGTCTCAAAGATGGCCAGATTGGTTTTCCTTCTGTTCCGTTTCCACTTCAGGAAGCTAAACAGCGCTGTGATTCACACAGCTCTTGAATAGTTTTCATTTCCTCAGATTTCCACGTGCTTTTCTCCACCAGTGATCTTCCAGTGTCCCACTCTTTGTCTTTGTCCCAATCCCCTGGGGAAAACCCGCAGCCCAGTTCTTTAGTTACATGACACTGTGACATGTTTGACTGTGGCCAGCAGATGGCACCATTCTCCGTACTACCACGCTGTGTGCGGGTGGTTTTACCAGAGATGAAATAAGGTACAGAATTTAAAATGTAGGTCTTTGATTTTTCCAACATAGTTGACTTTGAGGACTAATAAACGAGGCCAGAAAAATCAAGCTAAGACACACTGATAGATAATGGAGATTTGTAACTTCAGTTATAAAAAAGAAAATTAGCAGGTCATGGGTGCCGATGGTTAATACATGTGAGACTGTGTGACTAGGGTGTTTGAAACGTCAGCTTGTGGGAAATAACACAGTAGGAAACAAACCACTGCCTAATGAACTGTAACATGTCCTCCAGGGGGTAGGAGAGGAAGGGCAGCTTTTTGGCAGTTGGCTTTGAGGATCAGATGATATTTAAAGAGAAAGAATTTGTCAGTGCCCCTCCAGCATGGTTTGGAGGGAAAATTGTTACCAAACTCAAGGGGTTGGCCGCTTGGGGTGTCCTATTCAAGGATGAAATGGGGTTGTGTTTAGGTAGTTTTATTTATTTGTGACAAGTACAGGACACTGGGGATACACATCCATAGCTGTCTCCGGGAAGTGGGAGGCTCAGCGGTGCTTATACACACTATTTGGTTAGTTACATGTTGGTTTCTTCCTGGCAGTAGGCTAACCTTATCCAATAGATTCTAGGTCAAGTTCATCCTGTTACAGCTGAGCCTGCAAAATACTGTGCTACATTTTAACATTTAGCAAGAATAGCATTTAGTGAGAACCGCCCAGACCTTGAGACCCTTGTTCTATCTAACAAAAATGACCAAGGTGTTACAAATTAGATGGCATTTCTAGGGTGAAGAAACACAATTAATTCAGCTATCATACTTTAATGAAAATATTCCATAAAACAAAATGTAAAAAAAAGTTAGAAGCCATATAAATGTCCCCAAAATGACATAATGATTAAATATATACATAAGATGGACAAATACATCAGAAAAATCGTGCAGTACACAGCACAATTCATCATGCATTTATTAAAATGTATGTATTTGTAGCTTTCATGTATTTTAATATAGCAATAATGCTGAGAGCAAGCACACATTAGTAATAGAGTTTGTAATTGGCTAATGGAACAATAGCTTCAATTTAATTCATTTTCAGTTTTTCTACAATAAGCACGTTATCCATGTAACATTTGCAACCAGAAAAAAAGTTTAAAAAAATAGTTGACATCTTTTTGCCCAAATTCGGTACCTACCAAACAGACTTGTGAGCTATATTTGGCCTCTCGAGCATCTGTCCTTCCAGACAGAATGCCCCGTGCCACTGCTCTGCAACCACACGTGTGTGGCAGGGTCAGGCAGATCCCCCCCCAACCTTCAGGGTGGTCAGATGACTCACTTAACCAGACTCTACTCGTTCCCGAGGGGCTGGTCAGACTAAATGTTTTGACAGCTGGGGATGGATGAGAACCAAACTCTCAGGGCACCAGGAAGGTGCCAGCTACCCTCCGGGCCATTTGGCGGCTACGGTTTTACCACATTTAATGAGTTTTCCCAGTTCATGGAGGTGAAATGCCACTGAGGTTCTGAGTCCAGGGGCCCTAGTGGGGGGAGGACACTGTGAGGTCCAACACAGCCACTCACCGACACCAATGACAGTCCTGTCCTGGCACCTAAGAGGCGTGGCCGAGAGGGCAGACTGCTGGTGGCAACAGAACAGCTGGGGAGTCACACGCCGGGTCCTTCCCACAGGCCTGTGAAAGGGAGCACAGCGGAAGCTGTTTTCTGCTGGCTTCCCTTCAGCGAGTCCAGCTCACTGAGAACAAAGACAGTGAGGCAGAAGACTGTCTGGTAGGCACGCCTTCCTCCTGCATCACACGTCCCGGCTGGGAAGGCAGTGGGTGGGAGAGGGGGTCCGGGGCACTCGGACGCAGCTCGAACCTGGCAAGCTGTGAGACGCTCTGTACTTCACTGTCTTTGTTTGAAGAAATGAGGATGACACTACTTCACATCAAAGAATTCTGCTAAGAATTACACGAGACAATGCATGTAAGTGGGTGCTCCAGACGCAGTCTGGATCCAAGGACGCTCTTTCTTTTTCATGTGTCAACCACTTATCCTCATCCTCATCGTCCTTACTGTCATTTTCATGATCAAAACAAGGAAAGGGTCAGCAGAGGCCAAGTAGAGACTGGTTGTGCGACTTGGAGTCTGGCATCCCAGGGAGGTGCTGGAAAGGCAGGCCTGGCTGACTGAGGAAGCCTGAGGGGCACCTCTGTGCACGAGGCAACAAAGGGACCCTTGGCAGGACACGTGCCACCCACTTTCTGGAAAACTGTCCCAGCACACAAACATCCAGGAAACCTGGACGGGAAAGGCGCCCCTGTCCGCATGCGGTCGCACAGGGTACGGGCTCGACAGCTACACGTGCCCCAGGTCACTGTCTGGTGGAAGGGACCACAAGGCTGGGTGACAGATGACTGACTGGCTAATAGAAAGAGAGGGGATTACAGGGAAACTAGAATGGGTGCAGGAAGTGCCTGGATGTGTGCAGAATTCCGGTGGGAGTCCGAGAGACTATGTCCTGAGGAGAAGGTTCATAGCTTTTCTCACGCTAAGTTAAAAAGACTCACGAGTCCCCAGGTAAAGGAGCCCGGTCACAGAGGTAGGAGGTGAGAGGCTGTGGGCGTGTGGAGTGGGAGGCGATCCAGGAAACAATTGCAGCGTCCACGTGCAGCCTGAGAGTCCTGAGAGCCAGTTCTGGGGACAGTGCCTACTTGTCAGGCCCAGCCCTGTCCTGGAACAGGAAGGGCTGCACACATGAGCCCTACAGCCTTGCAAGGTGTCCTCCCCACCGGGTCTGCTGGCCGTCCCTCATTCAAGGTCGGCTAACATGTACTCCTGCGTGGCTCCCCCTGTAAAGACAAGACACCACAGGCTGGGCGCCAGCTTGTCTCCTGCCTGCAGTCAGTGGCCTTATCCACCACCGCTGCTCTGACCAGTCCCTTTCCAAGGGCCCGCTAGATCTCAAGCACCAGGACCTCTCCTGTCCTCAGCTCCCCACCGGCCGCCCTGCCTTCTGCCTCATTCCTGACAACTCCCCACACTAGGGAGACTGTCCCTCCTGGCTATGTCCCTGCCCTGACTCCCCAGTGCTCATGACAGAAAGGCCCCGGCTTTCTGCGTGCCCGTCTGTCCCCACAGCGCAGATGTCCAGGGCTAGAAATGCAGACCTGATGACTGACAGGCACCCCAAGTCAGGGAAGGGGTGCACGATGGTTCCAGCATGCCCATGCCCCACCTGTGTAGACCCCCCCCAGTCCTCAGCCTCACCCAAGGAAATCCTGCTGCTTCTATCCCCAACTAAATGGCCATTCCTTTTTTTGTCTCCCCACGCGTTTACTGCCTTACGACTGGGCGTGGGAGGGGGGTTGGGTCACCACACTAGCTGTGTTACTGACTTCACTGCCTACTGTACGTGGGTCTGAGAATGGCCGGTGGCTGAACCTCAAATCCCCTGCATGACCTTCACCAGCACCTTGCAAAACATAGGGGCTCAGAAGATGTTTATCGAATCAGGAGCTTTCATTCCAGGGAAACACGCTAATCCCTGCTCCGGGGCAGCGGGTCTCCAAAAGAGGGAGAGAGAAGAGGCTTCTCAGGGAACCCAGCCCCAGCCCTCTCTGCCTGCTCCCTGCAGGGGACCCATGTGTCCTGGGGGCAGAGGCACTGAAACTCCCTGTGTCTTCTTACTCACGGGAAGCCTGCCTTTTCCTCAGGATTCTGAACAGAATTCCAACAAAGAGGATGACGGAACAAACGGTGATCCCACTGATGACCGCAGTGACCTGGGAGCCGGACAGCGAGGACTCTAACACAGCAAAAGTAAGTGAGTGCCTGTGACAGCCACCAGCCCACCGCAGACTGTCCCCAAGGTGTCCCACTCCGTCCCGCCCACAGGATATCTTTTCAGCCCCTGGTCCCTGTACCCCAGGTGGCAGTGAGGGGCTGCTGCAGGCCTGGGTGTGTCACATGGCAGGTGTATCTGTGCTCTTCCCCAGGGGGCGTGGCCACAGCCACCCATCCCTGGTAGGTCCCGTCCCCACTGGGCAGCACGTCCCCAGGCTCCACGTCCTCGGCGTTCACTGGCTGCCTGTCCTTCCACCACCTCATGGTAATGTTCTGGGGGTAGAAGTTCAGAGCCTGACACCGAAGAGTGGTCACGGCAGAGGCCACATGACGAGTCACCTTCACCAAAGGAGGCACTGGCGAGGGAGGAGGAAGGGACAGGAGAGGGGAGCCCTCTAGTCTTGCCAGGAAGACCAGAACGGCCCTGCCTCCCATACAGGTGGGAGGAAGGAGCCACCCTGGTCAGACAAAGCCAACTGCACACACCAGCGTGTGCCCAACACATGTCCCAACACTCTGCTCTGAGGGGCTTACATGGCGGACAGTCCCAGGTGTATCAGCCTGTCCTATCCTGTGGCCACCTGCATGCCTGTTGGCCATGCCTTCCATGCTTTGTTACTAGGCTAAGTTAAATCAGATAAAATTGTCCTTTACAGATCACAAATGATTGAACGTTCAGGACCAGCAGTGTCACCTGGTTCAACCTGGTTCAAGCACTCTTGTAAGAGGGGGCCTTGTAAGACAGCCAGCCTGCCGTGGCCACGGGGTGCCCTGCGAAAGTAACCTTGAACCCCCAGGCTTCTGCTCCTCTGACTGGCTGTCTCCCTTGGTCATTTCTTGCCTTGGTGTTCATGGGATAACTGACATCTCTGATTCCTAAAAGGCATAAATGCATGCAGGATTCTGGGTTAAGTCAAGAGACCACAGATACTTCTTCTTTGGCCACATACATGGAGAAAAAAATTAAAGCCACGACTGATGGCTGTATCAGACGTATCACGTACAAGGCGGAGACCTAGGGTGGAAATCTCAGACCTCAGTTCCTTCCCAGCGTCACAACCTCAGACACCTTGAAACCCCACCTGGGGGTTCAGCCCTGCCCCTACCCGCTTCGTCCTTAGAATGTGGGTGCACGAGGTGCTCCCGCCATACCTTGCCGGTCCAGCACCCCTGTGCCCAGCTCCAGCAGCCAGTGCAGCTGTTCAGGGCACTCCCTCTCTAGGTAGGCTCGGTTCTGCTTGGCCCGAATCTTGCTCACTTCCCACTCCAGCTTGGTGGCCTGGGCCCTCGGCTCTGCAGCTCTCCAATCCAGCGTCTCGGGGCAGAATTCGAGATGGTCCTCCCCGTCGTAGCCGTACTTCCAGAAGGTCCTGGTGCTGTTGTCCTCTCGTACCTCACAGCCTAGGACCACCTGCAGGGTGTGGGACTCTGGCAGCACACCAGAGTGTGTAACGAAGCACACCTTTGTTACTAAAATCAAAGGAGCAGGTCTCTGTCTCCACCATCTGCAGGGACTGAACAACCCCAGGAAGCAAACTCATCTCCCCGCTGCCTGCCAGGACCTCAAAAGCCCAGCTCTCTCCCTCTAGGAGGCAAGCCCCCTCTGCCCCCCACGTACCCTTAAGGTGATTGCAGTTGTCCATGATAGTCCCCAAGTCCACTGTGAACATATGGTCCCAGCCCTTCAGACTCTGGCTCAGCGGCAGCCACAGTGAACTGGAAGCCCTATCCAAGACCCATGGGGCCCGGGGCTCTGCTCGGCGACTCTCGTGATCGTAGGACACAAACAACTGGTCGTCCACGTAGCCCAAGGCCTCAAACAGGGGCAGCCCAAGGTCAGGCTCTGAGGCACCCATGAAGAGGTAGCGCAGAGAGTGTGATCCTGGGGAGACAACAGGCCTCCGTGGGCCCAGGGGACTGGCCGGCCCCATGTCTTCTGCATCAGCTCCCACCCGCAGCAAATGGGCCCAGAATGAGCAGTGAAGCCAGTGCCTGCCTCCCCTCCATGTGACAGTCCTGTCCGCACCCTTCGTGTGCCCTCTACTCGCTGCCCGGGATTCATCCGATTAGGGCAGGCTCCCTGCAACCCCACAGGCCCTAGAAAACCCAAGGTGTGTCCAGCTGTGGCACTGAGCTCAGGAAGTTGGTGCTCGGAGCTCATGAGAGTCAAAGCCAGAGGAACGTGCTGCTGGGTTTTCACTGTGTCCTCTCTAAACCCTTTCCTGTGTCCAGGTGGTTGTTAAATGCTGGAAGGTCTGCTGACCAACAGCTCAAGCAAGCTTCAGCATCCAAACAGCTTCAGAGCAAATACAGAAAGAGCCCCAGGAAGCCAAAAAGGACCAAACAGACCTCCAGGCAAGTGAGTGTCCCCAGCGGCCCCTCAGTTAGAGTGGGGAGTCCAGTGGTGGATCCCAGTGTCTGGCACAGCGTGGCAAGGAGGACGTGCTTAATGAAGACTCATTGGATGAATACAGGGTGACAGCTCCTACGTGACACCCCTAGTTGGATGGCTGATGGGACTCTCAAACTTGACAAGCCCCAAGCTGCTCTGACTTCCCCCCAAGTGCTCTTTCTTCTGCCTTCACCATCTCAGAGAGGGCATCACCCATCACCCGGAGCTCAGGCCCATGAAATAATTAAAGGACAGCGTCGCCTGTGACTCCTCTTTGTGTCGCACAGCTTACAGGTCTTTCAGCAGCTCCTTCAAAACACCCGGAAAAGCTGCCCCCCCACCCCCCCACGGCTCTGCTACCCGCCTGCTGCCTGGAATACCGGCTACTTCCCCGCTTGTTTGCAGCTCTCCCTGCCCCGCTTTCCACAGAGCAGTTTTGCTAAAAGCTGTGACAGCTCATGTCACTCCTCGGCCAGGATCCACACTGCGGCCCCCGAGGCCGTGGAGACTGTCCTGTGGCTCCTCTGTGGAGCCTGTCACCGTCACTGTCACCGAGTCTTGTCCTCTGGCCCTGCATCCCTGGAGCACCTGCGTCCTTGCTCTTTCTTCAACACAGTTATTCTTAACTGGGAATTCTTAAACCAGGTCAGGGGACATTGGCAATAAAGGAGATATTTGTGCTTGTCACTCCCATGGAAAGGCTATGGCATCTAGGGAGTGAAGGCCACGGATGCTGATACACACCCAGCAAAGCACACGGCGGTCCCCACACGTCAGGAGTGCTGAGGCTTCCCCACCCGCCAGGGCCCTCGGCTTGTCCAGGCAGTGCTGCTGGCAGGCAGCGTCTGTCACCCTTATTTCCGGCAGGACTCTCTGCTCAAAGGCCGCCTGCAACAGTGGCCTGTCCTGACCTGTGCTCCACGTGCCTTCACAGCGCCCATCACCTGACGTTCTCGTTCCTTTCCTTCCTTTGCTTATGGTTACCCCTCCACCAGAATGCACAGTGGCAGAGGGCAAAGGCTTGGCGCCTCTCCCAGGGGTCTGGCACAGCGCACATGGCTGGTGCCCCCTTCCGGGCGAACGAGGAGAGCTCCAGTCCAACATCAGATTCCCGGATTCAACCGCTATTGCAGTGTGACGTTTAACAATGGCGGCTATGTAGTGGGCACCTGGGTGGACTCCTGCGCAGGAGCTCAGGGTAACATCACCACCAGAGAGCAAACCATCTCATTCTCATCATCTGTACAAGTGGACCACTTCCCACCTGCCCTCCAGGTGTTGCCGAGGTTCCGTGGTCACTAGTAAAATGCTGACCTGTGCCCGACGGTGAAGTCCCTGCCAACTAAGGTTAGAAAGAGCAGTGGTACTCGCCTGGCAGGAGAAAACCACGTTGTCCAGATCTCTGTAACCCGGAAAAGTAATTTAACCCGCGAGGGCCAGTAAAATCAGCATATGAATGTCTCCTACCTGCGAAGGCTAGAGTCTGTAAGATCAGAGCTAGGAAGGTGATCTAAAACTGAGGTCATTACTTAGATGGTAGTTGTCATCTTTGTGGCGTCCTTCAGTAAAGGTCCTTTAGTTACAGTAGTGTTTAACATCACAAATCAACGCCACTGAAAGCCGGAACTTGACTTCCAGTTCAGAAGAACAGGTGAGTTATTTGTCCTAGCAGAGTAGTGTCGCAGAGACAATAAGGCTGGGGACAGATCCCTCTCAGGGGCCCCCTCCCCAGGGATCAACGACAGGGGTGGGGCTGGGGTGGAATTCAGATCCCAGCCTCCCTCCTTACACAGCCCCCTCGCGCACCCCCAAAACTCCCCAGTGCAAGGGGCCCTGAGGAGGACACCCCCGTGCTCCCTCCGCACTAGCGGCGCCCGGTGTGGAAATGTCGAGGGGTGCTCCGGACGCAGTGACCCCGAGTGAAGACTTCCTGGTCGGGGGAGGTGACGGGAAACAGGACACAACCGGCAGTGGAGACAAAAAACCCGAGACCCGAGTCCAAGGACCTGAAAGCCAAGCTCGGCCTCCAGGAGAAACGGAAAGAGTGACATTTAGAAGCGTCAGGTGAGGAAGGGAGAGTGCTGCTCCGCGGATTGGGGCCAGTGGGGTGGGGGCCAGGCCCCGGGCGGGAGGCCGCGGAACCCACCCGCGCCCCACGGCCTGGCTCCTCCCCGGAGAGCCCGCAGCCCCTCCCTCTCGCTGACGACAGCTAATTTCGCTCCGTAATTTCGCTCCGGGCGCCGGGTGCTACCCCCGCGTCCCCCGCCCGGTCCCCGCGCGTCCCCCGCCCTCACTCACGCGCTGGGCCCTGCGCGGCTGCGGTCCGCACCCCCAGCAGCCGGAGCACCGCCAGCGCCCGGAGCACCCGCAGCAGCGCGCGCGCGGTTCGCGGGCCCATCGCGGCCGCACCGCGCGTCCCCGGGCCTTTCAGCCTGGGCGGCGGGCGGGGACATAGGGCGGCTCGAGGCGTCACCCTGCAGCCATCGCCGAATGAAAATCCATGACCAGTGTGACCCTTTTCCGGCCACTGGTGGAAAGAATCGCGCCTCCTGCACGTACCCTCGCCCTCCTACCGCCGCGTGCGGAACGCCCAGCGCCCAGCTGCCCAGCGCCCGGCTGCCCAGTGCCCCGCCGCCCGCCCAGCGCCCCGCCGCCGGGCTCTGCACCCCCAGGGGACGCTGCTGACAGGGGAAAGGGTGTTTAACGAGTTTCTTATAGAGCTAGATATTTACATATTGAATAATTTAAAAGTTCAATTTTACATTTCAAAAGTTTCATCTTAAGTTCAAGGTGCCAATCTTGTTATTCAATTTAGAATAATTCGATTTCATTATTTGGTTAGAATTAATTGAATCATAGTGTTGCGGAACTCACGGGGTCGGCCGCTTGGAGTGTCCTATTCAAGGAGACAGGGTTGTCATTAGGTAGATTTATTTACCTGTGACAAGTAAAGGACACTGGGGGTTCACATCCACAGCTCTGAGTCCCGGAAGCGGGAGGCTCAGCCGGAGCTTATACACACTATTTGGTTAATTACAAGTTGGCTTCTTGGCAGTGGCTGACCTTACCCAGTTGGGTTCCTTCCGGTCATCCAGTTACAGCTGAGTGTGCAAAATAATTGTGCTCCGTTTTAACATTTAGCAAGAAAAGCATTTAGTGAGAACCGCCCAGAGCTTGAGACCCGGTCCTATCTCACAATAAGATTGACAAATTAGAAGCCACGGAAACATTTTTCACAATTTATCTAATTTAATTACATTTCACAGACTCCACAGCACTTCGGGATTACCTGGAGACACATGAAGCTTCTTGCTGGCGAGCTGGGGCCCTCGGACACTCTGACTTAATTGGTGTGGGTGCCACGTGGGCGTCGGGATTTTAAAAGCGCCCCACCCTCACACACAACAAGGTTTGGGACCTACTGCTGCAGACATTTCAAACCATAGGAACGAATTAAATAGTCTGATTTTCCTAAAACCTTTACGTACCTAATGAACCCAATAAACAATATCTTTTTAAGCACATATGCAAATTTTGGCCATCGAAGGGAAAATCAGACTTGGAAAAAGGGCGTCTTACCTGCAGGGGGCGTGAAACAGGGCTGGAAACATGTTGAATATTGGCCATGAGCACATTGGGGCTGATTATACTATTCCTTCCGCCCCCGCCGCCCCTTGGTAACAGCTGTGTTATTGAGATATAATTCACATTTCACACAAGCCATCCATTTAAAGCGTACAGTTCAGTGGGTTTTTTGTATATTCGCAAAGGTGTGCAACCATCATTACAATCAGTTTTGGAACATTTTTCATTCTCTCCACAAAAAAGGCCTGGACGTTTTCGTCCTCACGTCCGAGCACCGTGTCTGCTTCCCCCCAGCGCTGGGCAGACGCCGGCCTACTTTCTGTCTCTGGATCTGCCTGTTCTGGGCCTTTCATGTTGATCCTTGATCAACACGGATCTGAACCGCCGGTACACTTACACGCGGGTTTTTTCGATTGACCCGCGTTGTTGGGAGGGGAAGGAGTGCAGAGCTTTATTACCGTTTTATTTATTATATATTTTAAAAGGGAGAGAGGAGACCTTGCGGAGGAACAAATAACAGCGGCCTGGAAAATCACCGGCCTCCGGAAGATGCTGGAAGCGGGATGCAGGAGTGGGAAGAGGGGAGGAGGGCGGAGACTCACGCGCTCGGTCCTCCGAGGGCCTGGCTCCGTGGGGGCCAGAATGAATCACCAGAAGAAGCCGCCGGAGCCAAGTCATCTCGATGCAGATTACATGTTGCCTAAGAAAGTGCAGCTGGGCCATGGCTGCTGCTGCAGGTGTGGGCAGGCACCTGAGCTCTTGCACGTGCTTCTGCCCGGCGCTTGCCAATCCTGGGCTCATGCAACGCCCTGGGAAACGAAAAGCTAAAGGAATGCAGGGAGTTGCGTCCTTTAAAGAAAGGATTGTTGGATTGTGGTCCTGGACCAGGCGCGTTAGCATGCCTGGGGAACCTGTCGCCAACGCACGGCTGATCCCAAAGCTACTGAAATGCAAAAGTAGGAATGGAACCTGCCCCTCGGTTGTCAGCAGCCCCCCTTGGCTCCTGTGCACAGAGCAGCCTGAACACCACTGCTGTCTGGGGGGCTGGGCAGAGCCAGCCAGTCCGTCAGCTCCCATCCTCTCCCTCCGTGGTGCTTTTGAGTGTCATTTCTGTGGACCCCAGGGGCTCTTACTTAGCCTTACAGCTGCAGCTCAGGCATTTCAGCAAAACTTCCAACAACCTTAGAAAAAGACTTCACTTTTCTGTTTGCTAAAGAACCTCGTGCATGCTGCTCGTCATAGCAATTGACTTACAGACCCCATCCATGTTTATGAGAGAAAGATTGAAAGCAGACAAGCCAAAATAGGAAAATAAAAATCACGTGCAATGTCAGCCTCCAGAGACAAAACCCTGCGGACATATCAGTGTGTTTCCTTCCAGCGGTTTTTCCCAGACAGAGCTCAAGCTAGAACATTATATTCATAGTATGCCTGGTGTACGAACTCGATACTTAGGTGTGGAGTGGATAACTAAACGAGTGAGCAAGTGAATGAATGTTCAAGATTAGATTGTGAAGAAGAAGAAGGAAAAAAAAAGATTAGACTGTGAAGCCCCCTGCACCCCACCTTGAAGCCCTCTGGGCTCCCTGTTTCCAGAGCGCCTGGTACGTGTGGACACTGGAGAGTTGTGTTGTCTGGTGACCAGCAGGAGGAGGAGGTGGCAGGGCAGGTCACAAGTTCCTGGTCCTCTCATGTTATCTAGGAGTCCGAAGTCCTGCTTTCCGGCTGCTGGCCTCACCGCCCACTGGCCTAACTCCGGCCTCTCTGACCTCAGTCTTCTGCTCATCTGTTAAATAAGGTAATAGTTTCTGATCAGCAAATGATACTTTATGCTAATGACTTCTTACAACTGTTCATAGACACCAGAAGGTAATAATCACAGACAAGCAGGTTGGGAGTAAGCTGTATGTGATCACACATTTTGGTGTAGAGCCCAGTACATGCCACCGGGCAGATGTCTGGCTCAGCCGTGGCCATTTTGAGACCAGTGCAACGCCTACCTTTGTAAATGGTATCCTTGGGCTCTATTGGCTTTATGAACCTTAAGGGGGCAACGTCCTCGATGCTTAATTTCTTCTGGTGGAAACTACCTATGTTTTTTTCATTATGATGGGTTGTGGGGACAGAGCCAGGAGTGCAGTTTCCAGGCTCTCGGCTTCATGTGGAAAGGTGCTGGCTCAGGTAGTAAATGGCCATCAACTGTGATTGCATGGCTATCAGCTGTGGCTAGTTGGCTGTTAGCTGTAACCAGTGAGCCATTGGCCACTAATATAACTGCCATGGCTTCGCTAGCAGCGAATGGGGGCTAGCAAGAAGATGGTGGCTGAGCCTGCAAGCGGCGCAGTGAGGGTTGCGAACAGTGTGGCTCCTGCTTCCTGTGTCTCCAACCCAGCCGCCAGTGAGAGTATAGTGGTGTGACTCCCCTACCTATGGCTCCGTGGGTGTTCCTTTTTGGCCTCACCGTGTCCTGCATTCTTATGTGGGGAGCGGGAGCTGAGACCCCGCAGGCCGCCCCACACGACACATGGTGCAGTGAGCAGGGTCTTCCTCATGACATGGGTAAAACAACAATCTACTCTCATTCATTTTTGTACATCTTGAGTTTTCGTAAACTGCCGTGTTGCATTTCATTTTTGATACATACGTGTGTGTTTTAAAGGCACATGAATTATAACCAGTCGGCCAAGTTATGTTGTAAAGACACAAATTCTCTAAGTCTCAACTTTCTCGTTTGTAAAGAGGCGGTAATAACAGCTATTTTATTAAGTGATATTAAGAATTGAATTACAAAATCAAACATGGATAAATGAAGCCATCAGCCCAGTGTCTGGAATATAACCCAGGCTAAACTATGTTTACTATTATCACATATCCTAACATAATGATAAAATCATCAGTGACCTTGCCAATCTGAGGATGTTGCTCCCTAGGTCAGTATCCTCTTACAGATTACCTATATTGTAGTTACCTCATTTAAAAAAAAAATAATAATTGAAAAAGGTAAGGCCTATACCGTCTCTGGGGTTTGTATGCTTAGTGAGTTACCACGCTGAGGACCACTGAAGTGGCTTCTCCGTGAGGCTTTCTACTCCCGTTATTTGGTAAAATTGGCCACTTCCTCCTCTGGTCTCCTCTCTACACGATGGGGACAGACGTGCGTGGCACGTTCCTGCTCGGTACTCTTCTCGTGGCTTCCCCGTTATTATAAACCCTAGGCACCACCAGGGTGGTTCAGTGTATTTCTCCTGCTTAATAATTGTTTGGGGGATCCCGTGAGACAACTAACGTGAGCTTAGTGTACATCTGACAACTTATTTCTCTTTATGAAGAGTATTTTCTCCGAAGGTCCTGGCAACCAGCCTCCTCCTGACTGCCCTGGGCTCTGAGTACAGTCTCACAGCTTCTCAGTACTTCCATCGTCAGTTGTGAGGAATAATCAGTCTGTCAGGAGGTTGTATAGGAATGAGGTTTGAAATCTCGTGAGTGATACAATGTCAACCCAGGTTAATGATTGATGGCTTGGCTAGGCACCAGGAGCATCCGCCGTCCCTCCAAGGGCGGTGTTCATTTGGGGAGCTCTCTAGTGCCTGTTTGAGCAAACAACATCCTCATTGTGAATGCCTTTGGGCGGGGAAGGGGTGGGGCCAAAGCGAGTCTGTTTAGTAAATCACTATCCTTGAGCAATTCATCTAGCCTTGGAAACTTTAAAGGTCTAAATAATAATAATAATAATAATAATAATAATAACATAATAATAACCACCTTTATTTTCAATTCTTACCTGGAACTCTTTACAGCGACTAGTTAGAAATTAGGTGGCTTTAATTTAATTGATTTGTATTTTGCATTCACAGACGTGAAAACAATGGTGGGGGCCTCATAGAACTCTTATGCAACCTACAATTTAGTGCAGTCACATTTCGGGGGTTGGTGCGTGTGTTACAATCAAGGTGCTGGGTTGGTCTTTGGCGCATTGCAAAGTCACAAACCCCTTAAATTGTTTTATTCTTATTAACACATAGTGAATAGATTTATTATTCCTTTCATTGTTGCAACTGACATACTGTACCCAGGAATCTCAAGAGCCAGTTCCAGTGTTACTATCTTTGCACAACAGTTTTTTTATTTGGTTATCTTCCTTCTCACTGTGTTCATTTTACTTTAAAAATGAAACGAAGAAATTTAGTATTTTTAAAGTTGCCCTTGTAAGACTAGGTCTATGTCTAGACTCTAACTCTGCGTCTAACTGTTCCCCCTCTTTTCATGTCTGCTCTGACCTTCTCACAACCACCGTTACCGGTTTCTTGGTCCCGGTCCTCCAAATCTCACCTTAAGAGTGGAGCCTGTCCTATTTTCCTTCTTACTCCCTGGACCCAGCACTGTGCTGGGCCCATCGGAGGTGCTGATTAATGCTTTGCTGAATCCACAGGATTTTCCTAGACCACCTAGAATTGTGTTCCTCCCACATCCGTGCTTGCCTTTGGGCTTACCAGTGGCTTCAGGATCATCACCTGTCAAATAGAAATAATGCTTTCCGTTCACCAAAAGAAATGACAAACTGTGAAGTGTATGACTAGAGATTAATAAATTACACAAAGGCCAGGAGAGATTGGAACATAGAATAGCCTCTAAAAAGGCGTTGGTTGGTTCGGCGCGCCATCTAGTGTCCATCAGAGCAAACAGCACGACGTGTATAAACACCTTCAATTCTGCAGGGAAGCTATGAGGTCCATCCAAGATGTATTTTCTACCTAAAATCCACTAAACAGATTAGCAAGTAGTTAATAACAAGGGTGATTTTAAATTTTATGCACTTTCTAGATAAAAAAAAGTCTTATCTTCTTTGACTTTAGTTCCTATTTGTGTGTGTGTGGGTGTGTTTACAGCACATAAATTGTATAATCACTCTGTAGGGATGTCCTAGGACAAATCTGAGTTCTCAATCTTCATTTTGTCATTGGTGAAGTGGTCATGATTGTAATGGTAGTTACAGATAGTGGTGAGAAGGGAATGAAATCCATGTCTGGATCACAGGAAGTGTTCAGCTAACTGTTAGCTTTATTACACTCTTAAACCAAGAGTTGCAGAATTGTGCCACATTGTAGTGATACGATGTATCTACAATTTTAAAAGCAATTTTGATTGTGTATATAGTAAAATATATACATAAGTTTGTACTTACATTATGCCAGGCACTGTTCCAAGAACTAGATAAATAGTAACTCGTTACTTCTCATAACAACCTACGAAACAGGAGCTGTTGACACTTCACAGAAGAGAAAACTGAGACATGGAGAAGTTAAGGAATTTGTCCAGCGTTACATAGCTGGTAAATGGCAAAGCTGAATTTGAACCCAGGCATTCCAGCTCCTGAGCAGATCCTTTTGATAAACATACCATGGCGCCTCTGTATTTTTCTTGGATTATTTTGTGAAACTAAGAGGGAAATATAAGTACCGTTACCATTAACCATGAAAAGTGTGAGGAACGTATGTACCAATTGAAGCATAACTACAAATCCTTCGGTGAACTAACATAATAAGAAATTAGTCCCAATCAGAAGTTTTGTTTAACTTCAGCAAGTCTAGGCGAGTTCAGGAGTAAAAAGTGCAGGGTATTGAAATACCTTGGTCCCTCTTCTGTATTGGCAACACACACTTCTCCGTGACAGCCACACCTGCCTAACATTGAAAGTACGTACACACCTGGGATGCAGGGGGCAGGGAATGGATGGTTATGTGAGTGTCACCACAGTGTTTTCCCATGGAGTGTTGGGCAAGGAGTGAGCTCCAATCACAGCAACGCAGGATAGATTCTGAGTGACAGGGGTGGGCACCTACCACTCCCCAACACACACACACACACACACACACACACACACACACACACACACACCTCCCTTCCTGATGGCCCAGCTTCCTCTTTTCTGGTTGGACTTCCTTGGGCTAGCACCTAGGTCTTGTGACCTTTCGGCGATGGCCAGGGTAAGCACACATAACTGGAAAGACGAACTTGGTCTACTCTCGCCAGCCCCTCCAATTGAAGGAGAGTGCCAACTTTCTCAGGGTCACCCCGAAACAGGAGGGCACCAAGGTACAGAATCCAGTGTGAATACACCCCAGACAAGGGGCTGTATGTGTACCAGGAGCTATGTACACACGATCTAATTCAATTCCCACTCTGTTCCTGGGGGAGGGTGTTATTCCCAAGTACAGAGGAAGAAATGAACTTGGGAGTCTGAAAACTTGGCATGTCGCCAGCTCGTCCATGGTGGAAGAATTGGTATTGAAAAGAAGTGTGCTTGCCCAAGAACAGTTGTCTTTTCAGTCCTCTGCATTATCAGCTCCGTCCTCCCCGCCCCATACCCAGCAGTCAGCCAGTGAGGTGGCCGCTGTCATGCCTCATCCCTTGGTAATTCAGAAAAACGGTGTTAATTACTCCCAGTTGAGGTCTGTAGGAAGGTTTACTAATATCAGGCTGGCGGGAGCTGACTGAACCCTGTGTGGTGTGGTAGGACCAGGAAGTGAAATAAGAGCCAATTGTCAGCCCCGGATCCCTACCTGGCCCCAGGACTGTCACTCTCACTCCTCTGAGTGTGTCTTGCTGTCCAATCTCCTCCCGCTTTCTCCAGCTCCATTCCATCCTTTTGGAACTGACATTCTGCTCTGCACATTTAAACTTTGTTCACCAGATTTCCAGACCTAAAGAATATGAAACGAAATTAGCCAACCCACAACATTCAAGATGGATGTAAACATGAGAAGCCACTATTTCACTGCAATGTTTACCTGTGTCCTCAGCTGCTGGCTGGCTATCTTGAGGCCGTCCATTTCGACTGTAAAGATCATACCCTTAATCTGAATTTTCCCTTGGAGCTCATTTCAGTAGGCCTTTTGTTGTTCACAGGCTTCATAAATCTTATTTCAAAGCCTGAGACTCTGTTGGACATCTTGCTTTAAAGTTATGGTCAAAAAGTTTTGTATCTTCCAACTTTTAGAATGGTTTCCAAAGATTCTGACTCTAGAGCCCTTAGGACAAACTGGGGGGCAAAGTACAATTTACGAAAGTTAAAAACATGACTCTGATACAAGCACTGATACAAGTATACAGATAGCTCATGCCTGGGCCAAGGAGTGTTTCACGGCACTGATGAGGGGGCAAGCAGGGGGACAACGGCAGGTCCCAGCAGGTTACGGGAGAGTGGAGTAACATGTAGTCAGGGAAAGAAGGGATGCTGGGAGGCCAAACAGTTGGATGCAAAATTGGTTCACATCCTATTGGTGATACAATTGCAATGTTTAGGGTTATCTTTTCTATTGGAATGAATTCATTTGCATCTCTACTAGACACAATCTTTATCAACCTATCCATCTTCTACAAGTGAGCGTTGAATTTTACGTACTCTGGGCCTCATCCAAAATCAGTATGACGTGACAGTTCCCTTCACTGAAGCTGTGTTATCCAGTGTGATAGCTATCAGCCACCTGTGGCCACTGGGCACTTTTGATGTGGCTGGTCTGAATCTAAATGTTCTAGACTGTAGAGCACACACTAAATTATGATGACTTTCCATTAGAAACGAGGAATATAAACTATCAGGTTGGTGCAAAAGTAATTGTGGTTTAAAGGGTTAAAAATAATTGCAAAAATCGCAAGTACTTTTGCACCAACCTAATATCTTTTTTTTTTTTTAATGTTGATTACATGTTGACATGATAATCGCTTGGATATATAGAGAGTTAAATGAAATACATTATTAAAATTAATTTCCCTTGGTGTTTTTCAATGTGATACTAGAAAACTTAAGATTATACATGTAACTTGGCTTGTATTTATTGTGTAGCGTCACAGCCTTACAGCTTCAGATGACCTACATGTGCCCTTAGACAGTTTCCTAATACAGCTTGAAAGAATAGGAAGAAATATTTTTGCCTTATTTTTAAGTTTTGGGTAGTTTTCGTCAGTACAAGTTACAGGGATCTGGGGAAAGGTTCTCTCTGCCTTCTGGCCTCCATCACATAGCAGAGGTTGGGAGCCGGCTCTGGGGGGCTGGGGTGGCCGGTGTCCTCATGACTTGAGGCCTGGACTTCAGAGCTGACTGATTCAACCTGAGTAATATTCAGGAAGTAAATCACAGTAGTCAAATTTACACGCCGCTGATTTATAAATCAGGACACCGAATTATGGTGAAGGGATGTCCAGTGCCCTGGCTATCAGGCCTCCACAAAGCTGTTTGCCTGGTGGTCCTGCACGATTAGCTGAGTTCCAGATGAGAAGGGATTCACTGCACATAGACCAGAGTAGAGAGGCATGGTCTCATTTAATTTTTTTAGCCAAAACATTGCTATTTTTATATATTTTCACACATATAAAATACATATGAAGGTGCTTTAGTTGTTCCTACACTTTCAATGATTTGTTACAATTCCTATATCCAAAGTCACACTGATGGATGGCAGATCTCAAGTGGTTTTTTACGGCTACTAAGTCATCCATTCCTAATCTTATTAGGCTATTAATTCCCAGAGGACATGATTAGTAGTAGGCAGTTTCCAAATGTTGAACGACTGTTCAATGAAACCAGGGAGTTATCCTTCTTCTAAAAGATGATGCCTCATTTTTCATTCATCCCTGAACTTAATCTGTATCACTGGAACACAATGGGTTTGTCTCTTGAAACGTCTGAGATAAGGGGACACAAGTCTTATTGGAACAAAAAGTTCAGTTTTACTTGTGACAAGTAAAGGATGCAGGAAAATAATTTTCAAAGCTCTGTCTCCCCCAACCCAGGCTTACTCTTTGCATATATAAACTATTTGGCTAATTACATGTTGATTTCTTCTTGGCATTTGGTTAAACTTAACTGGTGGCTGTTCCAGTCAAGTTCATCCAGTTGCATACAGCTGGGTCTGCTGCATTTTAACATTTTAGCAAGCGTAAGCATTTAGTGAGAACCGCCCAGACCTTGAGACCCTTGTTCTCTCGCTTTTGACTACCACAGTCTAAGTCTGACACCTTTAACACATATTTTCATGTAGACGTATGTTTGAAAAGGAATTTCTGGTGAGTTGTAATACTTCCTTTGTCACTAAATAGAAAATATATGTATATTAAGTATATGAGCAGAGTGTTTACTCAGCCTTTTCTTTCCAGAAAATAATTGCAATGGCTTGGCACCAAAGAGTAAATAAGAAGCAGCAAAATTAAAGAGGTAAGACCAACTTCACAGTAGAATACACATGGCCAGCTATAGAAGGGATGAGAGCTGAGCTCATCAAGGAAGAAAGGATAAAATAGTTTATATGTTCTAGTACTTTTCCTCCATTTGTTTTAAATTTTGCCATCCAATTTTTTCCTGTTTCAAACCTACAGTTCACCTTATAAGTCAAAGTGTAACCTGTTAAAGTCAGTTGCTTTATTTCCATCTATGTCTTTGAGTTCCCAGCTAGGAGGTGTCCTTCTACATCAAGACATGTGTTTGATATTGTTACTGGAAGAAACCTAGAATTTTTTCTTTTCTTTTTCTTCTTTAAAGTGTATTGGGGCGACAATTGTTAGTAAAGTTATATCGATTTCAGGTGTACAATTCTGTAATACATTATCTGTATCTCACACTGTGTGTTCACCACCCAGAGTCAGTTCTCTTTCCATCACCATATATTAGACAAGGTTTACCCTCTTCTAGAGGCCCCCGCCCCCAGAAACCTAGAATTTTCATGTGCTGAAATTCATCTTTATACTGCAGCATACAAAAGTAAAATAAAGTAAGTGCTTGTTTCCTTTGAAAACAGATCATCTCAATGACCCTAGCTGCCAAGTCTCTTGGGGGTTCTTGGCAGGCTTAGGGGGTCTTCCTTCCTCCCTGATCCCTATTCTTGAGGGCCAGACCCCCTGGCTTGCACAACGCAGAAGAGAACCTGAGAGCTGTTTAAAATCAGCCCAATTTCTCGCCTTTGGAAAGCGAAGGGTGCCCCACCCCCACCCATAAAGAAGGATTTGATAGTTTCAGTGTTTACACATCAAAGATTTAAGTCTCTTACGCACCACCATCCAGGACCCCCACTGGGCTTACGACCCCCCTCCCATCCGTCCCTCACACCCGTGGGCTGGCTCCGGAGTCCCATCCTAGCCTGCAGCTCCTGTGGGTGTACGCAGAATTCAGAGGAGGTGTGTTACTTCCCTTGCGAAGAAACAGAATTGTCGTGAAAATTTAAGTGGAAACCATTTCGTTTCTGTCCCCAGAAGAAGGCCGGCATGTGCCCAACCAACCCTGAGAAAAAGAACTTTCGGGGGCAAAGGAGCGACCAGGTAATTTAGAAGAAAAACAGAAAGTGGTCTCCAACTGCCCTGGACTTCCCTCGGAGTTGGGGGAGTTGGGGGCTCCTGGACGCGTTGTCTTTGCAGTTGCGGACGAAATAATCGCAGAGCCCGAAGCCTAAGGCTTCTCGGATTCTTGCCAGACCAAGCCCGGGTGATTTGGGACGGGGTATTTTAATATTTTCCCACTTTTATGAAGTGGAACAAACACAACTTGGGCGCACCGCGGCGGCTCGGAGCCTGCCAGCCAGGAGGGCGGCGGGAGCACCAATCAGCGCGCGCCTGCGCTCTATATATACGGCGGCGGCCCGCGCCGCGGCATCAGCGCTTAGCCACTTGTCCCCGAGTCCTAGATCGTCACCATGTCGGAAACCGCTCCTGCCGCGCCCGCCGCTGCCACCCCTGCGGAGAAGGCCCCTGTGAAGAAGAAGGCGGCCAAGAAGTCTGCGGGGGTGCGTCGTAAGGCGTCGGGTCCCCCGGTGTCCGAGCTCATCACCAAGGCCGTGGGCGCCTCCAAGGAGCGCAGCGGCGTGTCGCTGGCCGCGCTCAAGAAGGCGCTGGCGGCCGCCGGCTACGACGTGGACAAGAACAACAGCCGCATCAAGCTGGGTCTTAAGGCCCTGGTGAGCAAGGGCACCCTGGTGCAGACCAAGGGCACCGGCGCTTCGGGCTCCTTCAAGCTCAACAAGAAGGCGGCCTCCGGGGAGGCCAAGCCCAAACCCAAGAGGGCGGGCGCCGCCAAGCCCAGGAAGGCTGCTGGGGCGGCCAAGAAGCCCAAGAAGGCCGCGGGCTCGGCCACCCCCAAGAAAAGCGCCAAGAAGACCCCAAAGAAGGCGAAGAAGCCGGCGGCAGCTGCGGGAGCTAAGAAAGTGTCCAAGAGCCCTAAGAAAGCCAAGGCTGCCAAGCCCAAGAAAGCGGCTAAGAGCCCGGCCAAGGCTGTGAAGCCTAAGGCCGCCAAGCCCAAGGTCGCCAAGCCTAAGAAGGCTGCCCCCAAAAAGAAGTAGAACGTCTGCCTCTTCAAAACCCCAAAAGGCTCTTTTCAGAGCCACCACTGATCTCAAGAAGAGAGCTGCGCACTTTCTCCCTACCCTGTCCCGTTCTCCCCTTTAATCTTTTTTTAATGTGCTGTTTTTCCAGGAGTCACTGGAGATTGCTGCTGACACCTCCTGGGAAAGGTGGCCGTTAGGGAAGGGGAGGCTGTGAGGTGACAGCCCTAACCATCCCTGCGGCCGGTCCCCCTCCCAAGGGGCTTGGGGTCAGGGAGGCGGAGCGTCCCTACGGGCCCCGCCCCACCCCTGCAACAGGAAAGCAATCACAAGTGAAACCAACCAGTTTTAGTCTCAAAGGATGTAGCGATTAGGCTGAAGTCTTTCAAAACTCCCGCCTGCTCGCGGGTTGGCGCACTCTTCCAGCCCATGCTTTTCATCATGGATTTTATTGGACAGTGCACGGTTTGTTTGTTTCTGTTGGGTTGAGTTTGGGCTTTTAAATTTGACGTAGATGTGTCTGTTCTTTGGGACACTACCATGTTTTCAAAAGTCTGGCGTGTGTCTGGGGGGCGTTGTTGGCATCCAGCCCTGGGAGGTTGGTTCCAGGACCTTTGCACGATCTCTTAATTCCTGCCGGCCTGGCGGACAAGGAACTTGAAAAACGAGTCACCCAGGGCTCGGCTGCACCGGGATCTTTCTGTCCCTCTTACCGTGTGACTTTGGACATGGCTGTGATGCGTCTGGGCGCATCAAAAACAGCTTTCCGTCGCCATTTTGTCCTGGCAGGGCGGTTCCCGGCCCTCACTTTCGATAGACATCAAAAAATCGAAGATGCTTTAAAAGTACTTGTGCGGTCCAAATGTTTCTACCTGAGGAAGAAAAATATTGGTAAACTCTGGGATCCGTGTTTATGGGTCGGGGTGATGTTGCTAGTAAAGGGCTTTAGTTTTCATGGACAGTGTCATCTGTGGGTTCTCATATTCACGGTGTTTCTCCTGTAGAGAAAGTCCAGGGTCCTGTTTTTATTCTTTCGGACAAATTATTTTCTCAAGTCCTAGGGACAGAGTCTTTTGGGGGCCTGCCCCTCAGTTCTTCACCTTTTGCCCCAAGGAGAGATCTGTTGTGTTAATTGCTGCTGTGTTAGTGCTAGTCACCTCTGAGCTCATCCCGCCCCGCCTGATCCACCCCTCCCTATTGGATTGGGGTTGTGTAATCTTCATTTTCTTTATAATCATAGATAGAAAAACCATCCTTTTTTTTGAGAGTAAACACATACACGAAGGAGGATAGTTCTCCCATGGTTTCCAGTAATTTTGTGTCGTTAATTTTACATTTCAAAGAATTGAGCCTTCTGTATTTTAGTGTAAGGTTATGGATAGGGATAATTTTCTGATATATGGATGTTTTTTCCCAAAGACCATTTTCTGACTCTTCCATTTCTGCTCCCCCTCCCCTCGCCATCCTACCCCCCACTGGAGATGCCACCTTTATCATAGGCCAAATTCCATGACAGTTCTTGGTCTTCTGTTTGTGTTCCTTTGACCTCGCCACTCCCAAGGTGAGATGACACTGATTTGTCACCTTCACAGAGCTGTCTTCAATGCTGAAAGGAATACATAACTAACCCATAGTAGGTACTCAAACAATAATTGCATGGTAAATAAATGGAGATGTTATAATGTGACTTTAATAGCTGATAGAGCTGGTTCTCTTTACTCTTCATTTTCAAAATTTCCTGGTTGTTGTATTTTCAGCATTACTCTTTTTCAGGATGTTCGGGTTATTCTGTTTTGTTTGATTATTTCATTTTTCCATGTGTACTTTAAGATGCTCCCCCTCTGATCCAGTCACTCCGTCATTACACGTCAAAACCCCTCACCACCCTCTTCGTAGTTTCATTGGGATTGTGTTGTTTCTATAAACACATCTGGGGAGATGAATTTTCTATTCAAGAACGTTTGATATTTTTCTACCTGTTCAAATATTTTGTACTTTTCTCCAAACATCTCTTCACGTTTCGTTTCACCTTCTTTCCCAGAGCTGATCTTTGTTGCTGTTGGAAACAGCAACCTGATCTTTTCGATTCTTTGAGGGCCGCACCCCGTAAAGTACACAAAGAAGGTGTCTAGTTCCTGAAAGAATCTCTGTGTGAGCGAATTAATCCCCAGAACAATGCTATCTATAGCCACATAAACAAAGAGCAAAGAAACAGGTGGAATCAATTTTAATAATATAATTATTTAACCCAGTATGTCTGCAATATTATCGTTTAACACACAACCAATGTGAAACGATGTATAAGACATTTCCCAGTCTTTTTTTGTTTGTTTGTTTGTTTCTCATACTATGTCTTTGGCATCTCTGTATTTTGCACACACATCACATGTCAGTTCCTACTAGCCCATTTCAAGAGCTCTTGTTAATCGTGTGTGGCTCATGGCTGCATACGGACAACGGAACTCTAGAACACCCTCTGGCCTCAAATACCTGGTCTTCTCTAATTTCATTTTTGGTTTAAGGCTTGAATGCCAGTGTGTTTTAATGTATACTGTCTTCTATGGCCTAAAACATTGGGAGGAACGGTGTCTGACTGTAAAGGATAGTTGATTGGTCCAGAGGTCACTGGGCCAATTTGAAGGAATCAAAACATTTCTGTCCAAAACTGGATTTGAGTTATTGAATCTGAGGGACATGATGTGAGGGGCTGGGAGCTGCTTTCTTGGATGCTATGTAGGAGAAACCAAGAGATCTGGCGGATAAAGACTGGTGTGAACATACACGGAAGAAATGCCCACACTGGTAGAGAATTTTTAAATACGTTTGAGCCAAACTGGTGACATTGCTGGGGGTCAAGGTCTCCCATGATCCAGTGAATGACAGTTGTGCAGTTTCTTCTGTGCAATTTAAGTTGAGGGGATGTTAGGAGGATGACATGGAAGCTGGAGATTGCAAGGCAGATACTGGATTGCAGGGAATTTACTATGGGCTTTCTTGAGGGTGATCACGCTTTAGGAGGAGTAGAAAAAGAGGCATTGCAGGGGTGTGTGAGCCTAGATGCACAGGGATAGTGGAGAGGGCTGGCTTAAGGCCAAGTGAAGCTTTTACTAAAAACTCAGGGCCTGGGACCTGAGGACCCATGGTGACCTGCCTACTTAGGGGTTGGTGGTCAGATCACCCTGTGAGGTTACTTTCCATAAAACCCCTTTTTTAACCCATTGTTGATTTCTTTTCCCGTCATGTTAATATTTACTATCTAATTTTATATCTGTAATTTTGTATTGTAGTTTTTAAGAGTCACCAAGTTGTATAAAAGCTTTAGGCCTCTAAAAACCTGGATCTACTCCATCAGTTGCATTATCTTTTTATATTTGTAAAAATAAAAAGAAATTAACACTTAAATCGATATTTGTGCATTTATTAAAAGGGGTAAAGAGAAGCTCTACAATCGCTACCCTTTGTGGATGAAAAAGGGGTGCTATGGTGCTGTATAAATCATAAATTCCTAACTGGCAGGTCATGGGGGTCGTCATGCCCAGCCCGGAAACTTTTTAGTAAAAGGCTTATCTCTGTCTTTGTAAAGAAGCAGAGCTGGCCCACCCATCACCACTGCAGGTGGCCAGCTCAGCTGACACTGGGGAGCAGTGACAGAAAGAGGCATTAGGCAGCGCTACACAATGGAGAATGGGCAGCTTGAGGTGGAAAAACCGGAACTCTCCCATGGTTTAGACAAGGAGGTTTAGAGGAAAAAAATCATGTTATCATGAGCAAGGGGCCTGCTGATTGGTCAAGCATGAGGGAAGGGCAATAAATCGTAATTTCAGGTCTGGAGGTCAGCTTCCACCTCCTTCAGACCTGCTTCATGAGTCCAGGGGATCATTCTGCTTTCCTGCTCTGAGGAGTTGAAACACAACTCCCTCCATTAGGGTATCTTCAGTATAAGAGAAACCCATACCTGCTAGCCTTATTCAAGGCCTGCCATTGTTCCTGGCTGCCTCGGGGGTTAATGAGTAGTAAGGGAAATGGCCAAGGCTTACAGGGCATGCTGGAAAGAAACTGAGAGGGCTGGAGCTACATATTCAATCAAAATCATACATTCAAGTCAGGGCTCTCGAGTTCAGTTGGTTGTTCGCTTTGTGGGCTGAAAAGCATCTTGATACACGTTCCCAGATTTTATCTTGACGTGCTGGGGTGGAAGGTATACCTGTTGTGTTTCTCTTATCCATTGTGTGCTATTATTTGTCTTGGTGATTTATTTTTCCTGCAGTCTACCAGGTCCCAGGTCAAGCAATTTGTTTCAATAGGGAGCTATGTGACTTCCTCCTTGTGGCTGTTAGTCCAAACTAGCATATAAACCTATATAATTTTTTTTAAAAGATACTGAGGGGTCTTAACTCCCAGTCTTTCAGGTTAAAGAATTCTTGATGTGACCCCTTTCAGACACCCCCTACTCTCAAGAGAGAACATAATCTTAACTACAAATCTCACCTTGCTTTCCTCCACCTCGATGTTACCTTCCTAACATCTCCATTTAAAATGCATGAAAAACTGCAAAGCTCATTCTCCCGACCATTTGAGATCTTGCTCCCCTCCACACCAGGTTATCAGGTTTGACCTAAATAAAACTAATTCTTTACAGGTTTGGACACTACATGTACTTTTCAGCTTTCTTAAATCCCAATGATTTCAAGCTGCATAGAAGAAACAGCCAGTAACCATCAAAATGAAACAATTAGTTGCAAAAAAACATTAAAATCTTTTAGTGTTAAAGATATTAATTTCTTATTTACATGTTAGTATTTGAAATCTGTAGTGAAATTACAACTGCTTTTAAGTGAAATTGTGGGTGGCTCTGAGAAGAGCCTTTGGGGACAAAGGGTGACCTTGATTTTAGGCCCGCTCTCCGCGGATGCGGCGCGCAAGCTGGATATCCTTGGGCATGATGGTGACGCGCTTGGCGTGGATGGCGCACAGGTTGGTGTCCTCGAACAGCCCCACCAGGTACGCCTCGCACGCCTCCTGCAGCGCCATCACGGCCGAGCTCTGGAAGCGCAGGTCCGTCTTGAAGTCCTGCGCGATCTCGCGCACCAGCCGCTGGAAGGGCAGCTTGCGGATCAGCAGCTCCGTGGATTTCTGGTAGCGCCGGATCTCGCGCAGCGCCACCGTGCCCGGCCGGTAGCGGTGCGGCTTCTTGACGCCGCCGGTGGCCGGCGCGCTCTTGCGGGCCGCCTTGGTGGCCAGCTGCTTGCGCGGTGCCTTCCCACCGGTGGACTTGCGCGCAGTCTGCTTCGTACGAGCCATAGCAACCTCTGAAGACCAGCTAGCTAATGCTGAAGGCAGGAGCCTGCACCATTTTATATAACGCGATTCCCGCTCTGAGTGGGCCAGGCATCTGTCCATTACGCCTCGCGGGGACCGTATTGGTTGGTAGCGGCACACACTTCCTGATCACATGAGCCACCGATGTGTTCACAAACCGAAAATTAACATCTTCCTGCCACCCATCCTCGCAGCTTCTGATGTTTGCAATCCTTTTTCGCCTCTACTGTTTTCGTGTCGTTTCTTTACAACGTTCTTTGCCTTTTCTGGGCAGAATTTAATGTAAATATTACAACGATGTATCTTGTTTGCTGAGGAAAATTTTAAATTCTGGCACCTGAAACTGGCTTTCATCTTTTTGAAAAAGCGCGCGCCAGATGTGATTGGCCAACTGATTTGCTTAGCCTTACTCAAATTCAGGAAGGCTAATTTCACGTCAATGTCTTGATTTCTCTCTTTAAATTTAGATATCTTTCAGAGATCTTCCAAGGCTTTTGTAGCTTTTCTAAATGCACCAGGACGATTAGTAAATTGTCTAATATTAGGAATTACTCTGAATTTCACATTTGATATTAGAACTACATGAACACATTTACTTTATACTAACTGTGCCATCCTCATATAAAAGCACTCCAGTACATTTCACAATTTCCCTGCCGTGTGAGTGAAACCGGGTCAAGAAAAAAATCCTCACTTGTACATGATACAAGATTACTGTGTGTGGGCCTTTTTCAAGTCCCGCTGAAGCCCGTGTTAAGCTTGGCCTAAAGGACAGGACTCCGGGACAGGTAGCGCTGTATTCTTGCTTACAAGTGGTTAGGGCCCAGCAGAGTTGAGAGGGGAGAATTGCAGATGGGTTGTCCCATTAAGATGTAAAACAAGGGCTTTGAAGAGAGTTCAAAGGTGGTTTTGTTGATCTGTCAGTTACTACATTTGCATCTAAATATTTGCCTTTGGCGAAGCATTCTTTCCCCCAGTATTTTTCTCACGGTTTAACGCTGAAGGCCGACTGCACTGCTAGCCTTAATTACCAGACACAAAGTATCTGTGTCCTTTGTAATGAGCCGATGGTAACGTTTGTATTTTAACTTAAGTGGATGGGTTACTTTCCCTTTTCTGGGGAGTTTACATACTGACATCTAAAGATCGACTGCTGCATATGGCACTTTCAGTCACCTGCCTAAAAAACAAGAAAGCCCTTTCAGTGACAAGTTGGGTGGCTCTGAAAAGAGCCTTTGGTTAGGACTGGGCCTGCTGGAGATGCCGCCGAGTAAGGTCGCTTCTACTTGCCCTTGGCCTTGTGGTGGCTCTCGGTCTTCTTGGGCAGCAGCACGGCCTGGATATTGGGCAGGACGCCGCCCTGCGCGATGGTGACCTTGCCCAGCAGCTTGTTGAGCTCCTCGTCGTTGCGGATGGCCAGCTGCAGGTGGCGCGGGATGATGCGCGTCTTCTTGTTGTCTCGGGCCGCGTTGCCCGCCAGCTCCAGGATCTCGGCCGTCAGGTACTCCAGCACGGCCGCCAGGTACACGGGCGCGCCGGCCCCGACCCGCTCGGCGTAGTTGCCCTTGCGGAGCAGCCGGTGCACGCGGCCCACGGGGAACTGCAGACCGGCCCGCGACGAGCGCGTCTTGGCCTTGGCGCGCGCCTTGCCGCCTTGTTTTCCTCGTCCAGACATCAGTACATGAATAAGCAGCAAGCCCAACAAGGAAAATTAGCCCGGATGCATATGAAACCAAAATGAGAGAAGCATTTATAGTAAATGGAGGTAGGATGTAAGCAAGTTTCCTATTGGTTCCTTAGTTACTGAGAAGTAACCAATGGGAAGTCAGAGCCTACATTCTTCATGTGCACACAGGACGTTGTTTTTGTTTGCGCTAATCTAACCAGGCCTGATGAATTTTTAATCTTAATTGAATCCGTTTTTTTCTCTCTCTAAACACTATTAAAGGCAATGAGTAGCAAGAGTAATTGCCCTCATTGTCCTGACTTTTGGCTAGTGGTCCTTTTCTGGGATTGTGACGAGTGATTTTTGGAAATAAATAGATGCAGAGCAATTTCTAAGTAAATAACATTTAAGAGGTACTTCTATGCCAGGCTCTTCTTTAACTCTTTTAAACCTCACAACAGAAAAGAGGGAGAAAGGAACATTTTCAATTCTATTGGTAGCCCAAGTGTTCTTAAACTATCTGAACAATGAAGCTTGAAAGGAAGATCAGGATGCTGCAGCCCCTGACCCAGGATGACAAAGCGTCTCCCGTTTCGAGCATGTCTTATGTATGAGGTCTTCAGTGATCACCTTGAAGGTATGGGCGGCGGGGGGGACTCATTTTAGACATTGCAAAACTGAGGCACCCAAATTGGTTTTCTTACCCTTCTGAAGGTGACACTGAGTTAATTAGACCAAGGACTCTGAAATCCTGACGGGAAAAGCCTTTGTCATTTCCCAACCATCTTGCCCTCTGGTTTTCATGCAGAATTCTAATTATTTCAGAAAACTCACCAGTCATCCTCCATGTCCTACTGCATCCCTGTGGCTAGAGGGCTGACAACGGCAAAATATGTTTTTTTATTTTTTATTTATTTAATTTTTGTTTAAAACACCCAGTATATGGTATTTTTGTTATAGCAGCCCCAGTGGGGTAAGAAGCATAGTTATTTATTTTTTTAACACGAAGGTCAATTAGTAAAGGACAGTTACCTACTTCTCTACAATGGAATGCAGTCATGAAAATGATAGTTAGTACCCGTCTTTATGGATTTAAAATAACAAAATTATGATCTCACTTATATAATATTCATATCTGTATGTATGAACTTGCACAAAGTAAATTTCTGGAAGATTGGTAGCCAAAAGGTCCTGGATAGTGGACTTGCAATCGACTCTTATTTATTTAACATTATTTGTAGTGGTTATTATTTTAAAATAATGGGCAGGTTTTATTTTTCAAGGAAGTTTAAAAACTCATTTAAATGTATTAATGTGAATGAAAAGCTAAGAAAAATACATTCAATGTTGCTGAGAGATGCTGAAGACAAAATTGAGAAGTCCATGTCTTCTCGTCTGCCAAGAAGCAGGGGCCATGGCATTCCTTTTGTCCTCACTGTGCCTCCTACTTCCCAGTCACGGATGGTCTCTGGGCCTCCTGTCACCTGTGTCTTTGTGGACTTTTTTTCTTTCTTCAGAATTCTGTTAACTTCCCTTGAAATTCAAATTCTCTCCAGCCTCCTCCATCGGGTTACAGGCATCCAGAACTCTCCCAAGACAGGGACTCTTTTTTTCTCTCTAGAAATTTAGTTCTTCCCGTGTTCAGGCCCATCTTTGTTGGAGAAGGAGATAGTGAAAACTTCCCATGACTCAAAGTAGAATCGGGGATGTAGTGCAGTTTATTTTTCTCTCTTTGGTTTGTAACTCAGAGACTGCAGCTCCGGAGATAATGTGGGTGTTTATTAGGGAAGGGGTGTATAAACCCTTCTGTTAATTAAGAAAGGGGTCTCAAGGGCTGGGTGGTTCTTACTAAATGCTATTCTTGTTAAATGTTAAAACGTAGCACAGTAATTGCAGACACTGGTGCAACCACATGAGCTTGACCAGAACCCAACTAGATAAGTTTAGCAGACAGCAAAGAGAAACCAACATGTAATTGGCCAAATAGTGTACATAAGCAATGGCTAAGCCTCCCTTCCGGCAGACAGCTTTGGGTATGAATACCATCTCCTTTACTTGCTCCAAGTAAATGAAGCTATCTAAGGACAATCATGTCTCGTTCTTGAACAGAATTATCTCAGGAGGTGAACCCCTCGAGATGTTCGGTAACACTTCTAGTATCTTTCAAGTTCATGGACTTGTCCTGTGGCCCTGTTGTGTTTAAACTTGGTGCCTGATCAGAATCAACGGGGAGGATTTATGAATACTTTTCTGGCTTCTCACCACTCACCACTTTTCTTCAGGATCTACTACAAACTCCAGGCATCTGACTTTTTTCTTAATTTTCCACCAATTGTTAAAAATTAACAATTGGTTAATTGTTAATTAACCAATTAACAATTGGTATCAGAATAGATGGCAAAAATAGCTTTGAGTTTGGGAGGCCTGGTTTTTGGTTTGAGCTTGTCAAGGGCATAGGTTCAGGTGAAATATCAAATACTAGGAAGGATGAGAGAGGAAGGTAGAAAGTATGCAGGCAAAGTTATTAAGGACAAGATGGGGAAAGTAATCCACACCTCAGGTGATCATTTTGAAGAAATATTACTACCCAGATCTCACCCCTTCAGGGGATTAAGACAATGGTTAGTGGTTATTAAACTGTAGCCTGACTTCAATAACAAAGTTGGGTTCTGTTTTTTGGGGGGTGGGGTGGGGGAGGGGGGAGGATCTTTTACAATCTAAAAAACCTTAATTTGTAAGGCGTCTTTTCCACAACTATATTTTGCATATGCTGAGAGTGTTTCTCATACAGTGGTTGGCTGACATGTTTGAGAAATGGGAAAAAATACATTTTTATTTTCTTTTAAGAGGTGTCCTGTTTGAGAAATTCTATTTTAAATTTTATTTTTTCATCCAAGGCCCTGTTGTAAGTCACCCATATAAAGTGCTCATAAAACGAAGGAAAAAATTTATTATTTTTTGTAATAAGTCAACAGCTGATTCTCCCTGCTCTTCAGTCCCCCGACCCCGAATCAACACCTGGCCCATTGACTCGTCTCCCACAACCAAGGGCCACTCCGGTATTCTGGGGATTATTTTTGGAGTCCCGGAAGTTTGAAAAGGTTTACAAAGAAAAGCCAGCACAAGTTGTCCACACGCCCCCCGACCGCTGTCAGCCACAAGGAGGCGCCAGATAGGCAAGGGCGGGAAATTCAAACCCTTTGTCCCCGCTAGAGCTGGAGGCCACCCTCTCCACCCTTCAAGTGGCATCCCAGAACAGCCCAAGACCCAGGAAATGGGACCCCGGATTTCTGGGATGCAGGAAAAATTCAAACGGCTTTAGCTTGCATGTGGCCATCGGTAAACCAGAGAAATCAGAGCAATCTCATCTGTAAACCAGGACCTCGAGACATTCCCACAATAGTGCCCACGGTAACCACGGGCGATTTTGCTTGTTTTCGCCAAAACCCAAGACTAGAGTGAGTTCCAACCCCAAAAAGAGACGCCCACCTGTCCTTTGTGCCACAGGGACCCTTCCTCCACCAACCCTACGACTGCCTGGATCGTGCCTTAGTCCCTACTCAGCAAGAGTTTAACCGCTTCATTACCCCGAAACGTGCCAAGACAGCTACTGAAGTACAGGTATAAACACCGGGAGGCTTAGGGGTACATGGAAGGTTTGGGAACCAGGAGTGCAACACTACAGCAGTGTATTTCGGTTAAAGGCAAATGAATGACCTCCCAGTTGAATCTCGCCTGAGTTTGCCTCAGTAAGTCCACTTTCTTACCAGCAGGTTCCACAAAACTCAACCTATATATAGCAGTTATGCCACTCAGAAATAGCAGTTACAGCTCTCCTTCGAAAAAATGGGTGGCTCTGAAAAGAGCCTTTGGATTCAGCAGTGCTGCACAAGCACGCACTCACTTGGAGCTGGTGTACTTGGTGACGGCCTTGGTGCCCTCGGACACGGCGTGCTTGGCCAGCTCCCCGGGCAGCAGTAGGCGCACGGCCGTCTGGATCTCCCGGGATGTGATGGTCGAGCGCTTGTTGTAATGCGCCAGGCGCGACGCCTCGCCCGCGATCCGCTCGAAGATGTCGTTGACGAACGAGTTCATGATGCCCATGGCCTTGGACGAGATGCCCGTGTCCGGGTGCACTTGCTTCAGTACCTTGTACACGTACACCGAGTAGCTCTCCTTGCGGCTGCGCTTGCGCTTCTTGCCGTCCTTCTTCTGCGCCTTGGTCACCGCCTTCTTGGAGCCCTTCTTAGGGGCAGGCGCAGACTTGGAAGGTTCAGGCATAGCTCTCCCCACAACTCTAGAACAGCTTATAGACTGCAACAACTGTATAGACCGCACAGCACATGTGTTTATATACAGTCTTCTATGTAAATGAAGAATGAGGAATTCTCATTTATGATTGGATGATCGGCACACCCTCATTTTTTCCCCTTTCCATTGGATAGACGATATTTTAGCCAATCAATTCTCTTACTAGCTCATCCCTACACTGTCTATAAAAGAGTTACTTAAGCATGGCAGTAGTTCATCCCTCTTTACACACTTTTTGTAAGGATTTAAATTGGCATGTCTGGACGCGGGAAACAAGGAGGCAAGGCGCGCGCCAAGGCCAAGACGCGCTCGTCGCGGGCCGGCCTGCAGTTTCCCGTGGGCCGCGTGCACCGGCTGCTCCGCAAGGGCAACTACGCCGAGCGGGTCGGGGCCGGCGCGCCCGTGTACCTGGCGGCCGTGCTGGAGTACCTGACGGCCGAGATCCTGGAGCTGGCGGGCAACGCGGCTCGCGACAACAAGAAGACGCGCATCATCCCGCGCCACCTGCAGCTGGCCATCCGCAACGACGAGGAGCTCAACAAGCTGCTGGGCAAGGTCACCATCGCGCAGGGCGGCGTCCTGCCCAACATCCAGGCCGTGCTGCTGCCCAAGAAGACCGAGAGCCACCACAAGGCCAAGGGCAAGTAGAAGCGACCTTAACCGGCAACATTTGCAGTAGCTCTAATCTGAACCAAAGGCTCTTTTCAGAGCCACCCACTTTTCCACTAAAAGAGCTTGCATATTCTTTAACTTAGGCTGATAATTGACAATAACATTTACTGCAGTTGGTCCCTAGATATCAGTAAACACCCAGAAAAGAGAAAGTGATACCCACTTGGAAATTGTAACAAAAACGAAAGTTACCATCGGCCCATTAGAAACACAGATACTTTGTCACAGGTAATTAAGGCCCTAATGGTTAAACCGTGAGAAAAAGATCAGGGGGAAGAGCAATCCTTGGTCAAAAGTGAGTTTTAGACGTAAACCTAGTAACCTACAGAGCAATAAAACCGCCCTTTCTAAACCCTTTCTTAGTTTTGAGTCTTAATAGGGCAACTCATCTGCAATTCGCTCCTCTCCACCTCTGCCGGGTCTTAATCACTTGGAAACAGGAATGCCATGCTACCTATCCCGGAGACCTGTACTTTAGGCCAAGCTTAACACGGGCTTCAGCGGGACTTGAAAAAGGCGCACACAGGAATCTTGTACCATATACAAGTCTGAGGATTTTTTTCTTAACCCCATTTCACACACACCGCAGTGGAAATTTTGAAACGTAGTGGATGGAGTGCTTTTATATGAGGGTGCTATAGTTAGTGGAAAGTAAATACGTGTTCATGTAGTTCTAATATCAAAAGTGAAATTATTTCAGAGTAATTTCTAATATCAGACAATTTACTAGTCGTCTTGATGCATTTAGAAAAGCTACGAAAACCTTGGAAGATCTCTGAAAGATCTCTAAAGAGAAATGAAGTTGACGTGATATAGCCTTCCTGAATTTGAGTGAGACTAAAAATAATTGGCCAATCATCTGGCTCGCGCCTTTTCAAAACGATGAAAAGAAAACCAGTTTCAGGTGCCAGAATTTAAAATTTTCCTCAGCAAACAGGATACATCGTTGTAATATTTACATTAAATTCTGCTCAGAAAAGGAAAAGAACGTTGTAAAGAAACGACATGAAAACAGTAGAAGCGAGAACGATTGAAAACATCAGAAGCTACGAGGGTGGGTGGCAGGAAGATGATAATTTTCGGCCTCAACACACTGGTGGCTCGTGATCAGGAAGTGTGCGCCGCTACCAACCAATACGGTCCCTGCGAGGCGTAATGGACAGATGCCTGGCCCAATCAGAGCGGGACTCTCTTTATATAAACTGTTGTAGGTTTCTGCCTTTAGCATAAGTTAGCTGGTCTCCAGAGGTCTCTATGGCTCGCACGAAGCAGACTGCGCGCAAGTCCACGGGCGGGAAGGCCCCGCGCAAGCAGCTGGCCACCAAGGCGGCCCGCAAGAGCGCTCCTGCCACCGGCGGCGTCAAGAAGCCGCACCGCTACCGGCCGGGCACGGTGGCGCTGCGCGAGATCCGGCGCTACCAAAAGTCCACGGAGCTGCTGATCCGCAAGCTGCCCTTCCAGCGCCTGGTGCGCGAGATCGCGCAGGACTTCAAGACGGACCTGCGCTTCCAGAGCTCGGCCGTGATGGCGCTGCAGGAGGCGTGCGAGGCGTACCTGGTGGGGCTGTTCGAGGACACCAACCTGTGCGCCATCCACGCCAAGCGCGTCACCATCATGCCCAAGGACATTCAGCTCGCGCGCCGCATCCGCGGGGAGAGGGCCTAAATTGCATCCACTACCGAGAGGTAACCTAAAATCAACCCAAAGGCTCTTTTCAGAGCCACCTACAATTACCATGAAAAGAGTTGGGCGCAAATTGCCGTTAAACTTAGTTCAAGCCACGTATTAAGTGATTTAACAATTCAGCTCAGGCTCACTGTACTGAATGTGCTGGGCTTGACTAATATACATACGGTCATTTAAACTCTGTTTAACTTATAATTTGCCCTGTAAATCTAGCCATTCCTATATTTGGTGACAGCCCTCAGAAGCCGTTGACACAAGCCCTCCACTGTCTCCAACCGAGGCTGGGTGCTGGACCTACTATGGGTAACGCAGGGTCTGGGTGTCCTGTAACTTTGGCTGACAGCACCGAGTGGAGTCCCCAGCCTGGGTCTTGCGGTAAGCACTGGAGGCCCTTCGTGAGTGAACAGGTGTCATCAGAGCTCCGTGTCGTGGCAAGAACTACACAGCCCGGCTTTCCAAGCAGTTTATTCATCAACTACAGTCTTGCTCAGAAATTGTCAGTTATGGAACCCAAGAAATACCTGCACAAATACCTGGAATGTAGCTCAGTGCAGTATTTTTACATCTTAAAGCAAAATTGCTAGTGAAGATAGCACCAAAACGTACCTCCCACGTGAGTGGATTGACAGGATTATTAGACTCCCAGTCTTCATTGTAGCAATTCTGTATCTTTCCCAAATAGTGTTACTTTAAGGTTTAAGGCAAGGAGACAAGATTTTAACCAAAAAAACGGGTGGTGTGGGGGAAGAAACAAAACCATCCCTGTACCTGAAAGTTCTTAATGGCAATTTGTAATTGCTTGAAAGTGGCAACAGATTAGCAGTTCCACTTACACATGATCACACAAATTCCATACATCCATACAAGTGAATCCTACTAGCAATAAAAAGGGAGGCTATTGATATACATAACAAGCTGGCTGGGTCTCAAGGGCATAACTATTAGTGACAAATGACCAGTCTCAAAGGTTACATGTTTTATTACATTGATGTAACATTTTCAAAATGAAACCAGAGATGGATAACAGGTTAGTGATTGATCCAGGACGGGAGAGAAAGGTGGGTGCCTGTGAGCATGAAAGGGTAACATACAGAGTTCCTTGGTGATGATGGAACAGTTTTGTTCCAGCTCTGCGGTGGTGGTTCCAAGAATCTACTCACGGGAAATTGCACAGGACCCTCCTCACTTACACACAGACGCGTAAATGAGAGCATGTGAAAACTGGAGAGAACTGAATAAGGATAATTGTGTAGGATATCACCATTAGGGGAACAGGGTTCAAAGGACTCTATTTGAAATTAAGAAATAAGAAATTTAAAAAAAAAAAAGCTGTAACAATTCTTTAGCCTTTGCTACTTTGTATTGCTTAGGGTTCTATGGCTTCCTTAACAAATTAATGGGATTCTTTTCGTAAAACAGCAGTTTGTTGCTTTTTTCTTAGTTATGACATCCATTTGGTTGGGATTCGGTTCATTTATGTTGGTACATGATTTTGGAGATATTGCTGCCCCTACCTCAATTGGAAATTGAGTTTCAAAAGTTAATATTTGTAATCTCAAATTTTCTGATGGATACTTGGTTGAGTTAACCCATCAGACTTAGAAGAGTGTGCTTGGTACATCATAAATGCACAATGGTAAATAAGAAAACATCACAGACCCAAAAGGGCGTCGTGCTAAATGCCCAAAATACCCAAATCATACCTGATCTAACTGCAGTTTCAAACTCAGAAACATAATCAACCAGTCTGGAATTTTCTGGTCAAGCACCACTAAGCAGTATGTCTTGTGAGCCCTTTCTAACCCCTCCTTCACCCAAAAGAGTCAATCTGCATGATAAAATCTTTCTCTGTCTTCTTCACCCTCTGAAAAGATGTACAGGCCCAAGAGTAAGCCTTTCTTTTGTTAATAGCTCCCTTGCCCTGCCCTTGTCCCTCTGAAAACTTTCCATTTTTAGAGCCCCTCAGATGGCTATTCTAGGTGGTAAATGAGATGTTGCCTGATTCATGAATTGCTTAATAAAATTAGATCTTCCAATTTACTCAGCTCAATACTTTTCTGACAGTACAGATCATCTCCTATTTTGAACACTCTTGCATTCCAAAGACATATCTTAATGGTCTCATATACTAGCTTAGCATTTTTTTATAATGCAAAAAGATAGGAATGCCCACATTTTTATTAATATTTTTGGCACTTGCATAAAATCCCTTTGCCTAGCTTCAGAGTTGAGGAGAGCTGTGCTGGAATTCCACGCAGCAGCCCCAGGAAACAGACAGTCTCCCCTCCTCCCTGTGTCTTACTTAAGAGGAACAGCATTAGCCCCTAGCAATTTTCATCCTTTCCCTCTTCAATCCTTCGTTTTTCAAATGCATGTACTCAGTGTAAATGATAGCACTGGACATATGGTGTTATATGGGAAACGTCTTCAAATCCTTCCATGTGCTTTCATCCTGTCTGTAATTTATAAATCATTTGTTTTTAAAAGCAGAAAACCAGGGCAATGGATAGGAATTTATTGTCAACGAACTAGATGCCAGTCATTCTGCTTTTACAACAACTCAGTTATCAACAAGAGTTTGTCCTTTTTAGTGACAAGACCACTAACAGATTAATAGACACGAGACCATTAACAACTTGACAGCAGCCGCTCAGGGATTCCAAACCCCAAGCCTGGTTGGGTTGCTTGGAAATATTTTTGCCAATTCCTTTTTTAGTATGCAAGTAGGGTTTATTAGTGATACATTCTCAGGGAAGAGAATGGGCCTAGCGGAGGTGAGGGAGAGGGAGAGAGAAAGTAAGAGAGAGAGAGAGAGAGAGAGAAAGAATGAGTAGGCCAGAGAGCAGGGGCATAAAAAAAGAAGCTGCCAATCCCGTTTCTTGGGATTTGGGCCTTGTCAAATCCCATTCAATTCCAGTGTGGAAAAGATCCAAGAATATGTATGGGATGGACAGATCTACAGAGAGAGAGAGAGAGAGAGAGAGAGAGAGAGAGAGAGAAAGGAGGCAATTCCTGTACGTGTTTGGCACCCTGATTAGAATTTCTTATTATCACCAGGAAATCTTCGATCCCCGCGTTTACTAGGGGCGGGGACTCAGGGCGGTTTCCCGCCTTCTCCTGTCTTTCGGTTTCAAACGAGGTCCTCCCACTTGTTATTTAAGAGGCTGCAGCGGCCAGTGTCTGGCAGACGTCCCGGAGTCTGGTTCTTCATCATGTCTGGTCGCGGCAAAGGCGGTAAGGGGCTCGGGAAGGGCGGCGCCAAGCGCCACCGCAAGGTCCTGCGCGACAACATCCAGGGCATCACCAAGCCCGCCATCCGGCGTCTGGCCCGGCGCGGCGGCGTCAAGCGCATCTCCGGGCTCATCTACGAGGAGACCCGCGGGGTGCTGAAGGTGTTTCTGGAGAACGTGATCCGGGACGCCGTCACCTACACGGAGCACGCCAAGCGCAAGACGGTCACCGCCATGGACGTGGTCTACGCGCTCAAGCGCCAGGGCCGCACCCTCTACGGCTTCGGGGGCTGAGTCCGACCCCGTAAGCTCGATTTTTGCTGCAAAACCAAAGGCCCTTTTCAGGGCCACCGAACTACTCAAAAGGAAAAGCTGTGACAACCATTACCTAAGTCTTGGGCTTCTAAAGTTAAATGCTGTCATTGAGTTTAATGGTGAGACATCGTTTCCGTGATTCGGTAGTGAAAGGAAATTTGGCCAGACCCCTGTAAGCACGTAAGTCCCTTCGTCGACAGTGTTTTCCCCAGTTAGCCCCATTCAGTGGATGCAGAAATGGCAGGAATAATCCAACTCAAAAAGTGAAAACATAAGTGTCGTGAGAGGTTTGAGTCGCTTCCGGAAACTGCCGGTGCAGGAAGGCTCATTCATGAGACCAATGCCCAGAGCCAGGTGTAGTGAATGTTTAACTTGTCCTTGTAGTTTGTTTCTTAAGCAGGCATCAATACTTTTCTCAAAGATACAGATTTTTCAGTTGGCTGAATTATTCTGAGGACCTACTTTTAAAAACTTTTTATAACTAAATTGTAGTGTTTGAGTTGTCCATAATAAAAAACGAGGGGAAAAAAATGTTAGAATTATTGCAGGCAATTACGAGGAAGAGCGGGCATGCGTAGGGCGGAGGGAGGTGGCCGAGAGCCCCCCGCAAGCCTGGCTCGCAGCAGGGAGCTCCTCCTTTACACCTGCCAAGTTCGGCCCTCGGGCTCCGGGGAAGTTACAGGCCCGAGTTAGGACACCGGCTCCCGGGTCTGGTAACTACAGGGAGCGGTAACTTATAAACTGCTAGGCCTCGGGCTTAGGGAGGGGCCCAGCCTGAGAACGGGAATCAGCAAGGCCCAATTAGCGCCATTTAACCCCAAGGACCCAGGTTTGGGGGTGACGGCACTAACGCCGTGCCTGGGGAGGGTGGTGAGAGGGGAGGACGGTGGGGAGGGGCACCGATCCTTCCTAACATGGATCCAGGCCAACATTATTAGGAATGAACACCCAGCGTTTTGCTGGCAACATCAGGTTTTAATCATCTGGTTTCTGTGGGCGGCTGGCAGAACCCTCGCAGGTTTCTGTAGTTTGTCCGCTTATTGGATGACCCCGGCCTAACGAGCTCGGCGGCGTTTCCAGGACTTCCCGTCACTGCATACTGCCTCCTCGGCGGCACCGCGGCCCGTAGTGAATCCTCTCACAGGGATAAGGGGTGGATGGGGGACCCTGCCAGAGCAAGTTGGGGGCTCTGGAACTCAACTTCCTCCATTGGGAGCCTGGAATTGGCAGGTAACCCGGCCTACTTACTGCTGCCTGACCCGCCAGAAGCCTCTCCTCCCCGATAGGCTGGGGGGGGGGGGACGTTTGTCCTGGGTCCCTGCAGTCTGGCCGAGGACTGTCGTGGAGTTGTCACCATCCCGTCTGCAGTCGTTGCTAACGGCAAACACCCGCTGGAATTAAACCCAAAGACACGACCAGAGAAACCAGAGCACAAAGGCAGCGCACAGCTCTTCCCTAGATGCAGTGGGCGGCCCTGAAAAGGGCCATTGGTTTTCTGCAGAAAGCGAGCTTGCGGGTTCGGACTCAGCCCCCGAAGCCGTAGAGGGTGCGGCCCTGGCGCTTGAGCGCGTAGACCACGTCCATGGCGGTGACCGTCTTGCGCTTGGCGTGCTCCGTGTAGGTGACGGCGTCCCGGATCACATTCTCCAGGAACACCTTGAGCACCCCGCGGGTCTCCTCGTAGATGAGCCCGGAGATGCGCTTGACGCCGCCGCGCCGGGCCAGGCGCCGGATGGCGGGCTTGGTGATGCCCTGGATGTTGTCGCGCAGGACCTTGCGGTGGCGCTTGGCGCCGCCCTTCCCGAGCCCCTTACCGCCTTTGCCGCGACCAGACATGGCTTTGCAAGTAGCGAACTAAAAGCAGGAGACAAAAGGGTGAGTCGTTCCTTATATAACTACTTCTTCCCCTTAATCACTCCTCCCCCAGTAGAAAGGGAATGAAAAGCCCGCCGGCGGGAAATGTGACGTCAACAGCCTCCTCTCTTAACCCCTCCTCCAAATCCAGGAACTCCAAAGGGGTGGGAGGATGCGCCGGAGCCCAGCTCGAAGGAGCGTTGGCCTTTGCATTAACTACTTTGAGGACCTAGGAGGAATAAGTTCACGTTATGGTTCCAAAAATATTTTAAACAGGAGAAAATGCTTCAAAGGGCATATTATTTCACAGGAGAATTTGGGAATTGCAAAACACCAAGATTAAATTTAGAAATGAAACTTTAACAGTTGATAGTTACCGACTAGCCAGGTTTTAAGGGCTTTTACTTGTATGTTTTGCTTTTGTAAAGCTTTGTACACTTCCTGTTCACCTGTTTTAAATGATGCTGCTGAGGCCGTATTTTACCTTTTGAAATGTCATTTCTTTCGCATTCCTAAGATTTCACTGGCTCTCTCAGGACTTAGGTGGACAATAACGTTTTTAACATTTGTGAGACCAGCTTGTTTCCCTAGGCAAGGACTTATAGAACCCATCAGCCGGCAAAATATTGTCTATTAATACCTTTTCATTTCCAAGCTTAAGACTAGTTATATTAATCGAGGCAGGCAGGCAATGGTTTTTACAGCCACTTTGAAAACGTGGGTGGCTCTAAAAAGAGCCTTTGGGAACGAATGGGTGACTCTGAGGTTCAGGCCCTCTCCCCGCGAATGCGGCGCGCGAGCTGGATGTCCTTGGGCATGATGGTGACACGCTTGGCGTGGATGGCGCACAGGTTGGTGTCCTCGAACAGCCCCACCAGGTACGCCTCGCACGCCTCCTGCAGCGCCATCACGGCCGAGCTCTGGAAGCGCAGGTCCGTCTTGAAGTCCTGCGCGATCTCGCGCACCAGGCGCTGGAAGGGCAGCTTGCGGATCAGCAGCTCCGTGGATTTCTGGTAGCGCCGGATCTCGCGCAGCGCCACCGTGCCCGGCCGGTAGCGGTGCGGCTTCTTGACGCCGCCGGTGGCAGGAGCGCTCTTGCGGGCTGCCTTGGTAGCCAGCTGCTTGCGCGGGGCCTTCCCGCCCGTAGACTTGCGCGCCGTCTGCTTCGTACGAGCCATATCAAGTAAGTCTTAGAAATGTGTACCAAGCATCTAAGGAGAAGCCGCTGCCTCGTTACTAGTATTTATAGGACGTGCAGTGTAGTGATTGGATGAGACAAATGCTTAATTATTACGCTCCAGGCTCTGATTGGTGAATCTATACACTTTCCAACAACCGTGCATTTTATTGTTCTAGTCTATCTTTTGCTCTTCCTTTCACTTTTGTTTTCTTACCCCATCTGATTTTCAAAATCTGAATACAATACTTTGAGCATTCCATTTTCGTAAAACTAAAATAATTGGATTAATTGGTACTCTAGCTTTTCAATTCTGTGTATCTCCTTAGTTCTTGGGAAAGAAATGGAATTGCCCCCCAAAGTACACTACCTGCTCCATAACCCAATATTGGATGACAAGTTTCTGAAACCTATTATGTAAAGGACCCTTTGCATTGCTAAAATTTACTGAAGAACTTTGTAACTGCAAGACAATCTTCAGCAGATTCAAACAAAATAAAAACAGTAGTGTTTACAGGAATATTCCCTGTAATTAGGCACCTTTTGGTTAAATGTTTATGCTCTAAGTTGTACACTTAGACGTTTCTGAAACTTATGCTTCCTAAAGCCTATAGTATATTTTCCCAGGTGCAAAAAGGCTGAGACTGTCACGTTCTCCAGCCCCGCAGCAGGGTACACAGCACACAGGTCCAATCACTGGGTTCTGGACTGCGAGGGCACCTTGCCATTTAATAGTAAGACTCCATGTTACAGTTCAAGGTTGAAAATTTCGAATATAGTACTTACATATTAAGATAAGGTGGAGGAGATTCCACTTCTCAAGTCGTTGTCTCCATTATAGGGTGCAGCCATTTAGAAAACAGATCTAGAATTCTTCATTTGCGTATTGGAAAGCTGCTTAACAAAGGACGTACATAAGGCAGATACCATTTCAATAAGAGTTTTGAATGTAAATAGTATTTTCACCTTAAGAATAATGAATAGTAAATAGCTGCCTTCATTATTCTAAAAATGGTTTGTCTAAATCTTTTAAAAAATATTTATGTAGGAAACCTTCCAGTCTTGGAGGAAGATTGTATACCTGTAGTATTATAGTTAGCTATCCTTCAAACTAAGGCACCTATGGTCAGTTGTCCTCGTCCCATTTCTTAGAAATTACGTGATGCATTTTGAATACACACTCACAAGAAAATGGGAGGCAGGAAAAAGTAGAGCGGATGGAGGAAATGTGACTGGGACCACGACATTCCTGGCTGCCACCTGGTAACCAGCTCCTGTATTGCTAGGGAAACTGGAAGCGCAGATTAGCAGGCCTCGCGGACTTGTTTGAGAACCGCAGCGGAGCGCGCGGGAACGAGACTTACCAGCCTGGATGTCCTGTTGCCGTGGTGCGAGGAGCAGGGGAGGGGGGCATTTTACCCTGTCATTGGTATTGTTAATCTTGCAGCCGCACAGGATAAGGGAGATTGTCTTAAATGTTTTCCTCTCACTTCCATACTTAAGGCAACGTGCACCTCTGCACAATGCCCTTTGGGGAACCGTGCTGTCCCCGGGAGCTTCGTTAATGCTTCTGGGACTCTAGGTTTTGAGCTTCCGAAATGTGTCGACTTGGATATGCGCATAGGGAACACAGGTTTCAAACCTTAGCGCTCGTTTGATGTTTGTTGTAAGGATTATAAGACATCGAAAACTTATGATGTGCATTGGGATGTAGGAATAAATAGGAATTACAGAAACTACACATTAAGTTTCCCACACGTGCAGTTTGAGTGCTAATTGTGGTATTAGCGTGTTCTCGTGTTTCCTACGGTCCTCCTTTGACGAAAATACATAGGTCATGTCGTTCTGCAGCGCTGCGGGATAGGGAAGTGGCACTGATGAGAATTGGTCTCAAACCTGCAAAGCAGGCCTACACTCCGGGCTTTCCTGTTGTCCTCAGCCATTGAATACCGCCTCTCAAATCTATTATGATTACAAACGAATGTCCTTGAGAATGCTTCCGCTAGGTGAAGTTTCAGGTGAAGATGCTTGGATTCTCAAACACAGCCCCCTCCCCCAAAAATACTTAAAAGAAAACAACTACTATAAAAGAAAGTGGCATCTTCTGATGTTTATGTGCTCCTCCCTTGCCTAGTATTTCGCCTAGTATTTCCATCTCCACCAGGCCAAGGAGGTTGCTTGGGCGCGAGGCTGGCACCGGGAACCCCAGGCCTGGCGCCACTGGCTCCTTTCGGAGCCGTGGAGGAGCCTGGCGCGCCGGAGGCGACAGGGGGCGCAGGGGCCGGCGAGCACCAATCACAGCGCGTTCCTGCCCTATAAATAGGGGCACCCAGTACTGTGGTGTCGTTCTGCCTTTCTGGTTTCTGTAGTCGATTGTGCCCTTTTCCTCTGTCAGCATGTCCGAGACCGCGCCGCCGGTTCCAGCAGTTTCCAGTGCTCCTGAGAAACCTTCCGCCGGGAAGAAAACCAAGAAGCCCGCCAAAGCTGCGGCTGGTCGCAGGAAGCCTGCGGGCCCCTCCGTCTCCGAGCTGCTTGTGCAGGCCGTCTCCTCCTCTAAGGAGCGCAGCGGCGTGTCGCTGGCCGCGCTCAAGAAGGCGCTGGCGGCCGCCGGCTACGACGTGGACAAGAACAACAGCCGCATCAAGCTGGGTCTCAAGACCCTGGTGAGCAAGGGCACCCTGGTGCAGACCACAGGCACCGGCGCCTCGGGCTCCTTCAAACTCAACAAGAAGGCGGCCTCGGGGGAGGCCAAGCCCAGCACCGCGAAAGTTTCTGCAAAACCCAAGGCCATGGGCGCTAAGAAACCCAAGAAAGCCACTGGAGCTGCCGCCAAAAAAGCCGTCAAGAGTCCGAAAAAGGTTAAAAAACCTGCGGTGACCAAGAAGCCCTCCAAGAGCCCCAAGAAACCCAAGGCTGTGAAGCCCAAGAAAGCAAAGAGCCCTGCCAAAGCTAAGGCTGTGAAGCCTAAAGCGGCCAAGGCGAAAGGGACCAAGCCAAAGACCGCTGCGAAGCCCAAGAAGGCGGCACCCAAGAAAAAGTGAACTTTCAGTGGGAAGCTTGTTTCCATAACCCAACGGCTCTTTTAAGAGCCACCAACATCTCCAGAAAAGGGTTTTAATAGCACTTCTACGCCTCGTACTAGCCCCCCTGCAAAGTTTTCATGCCAGGTTGCTCCACACCCGTCAGGTCAGTGCATCGTAGGAAGTTTCTCCCCAATGGACAAAGCAAGTGTTTAGGTGCTCCAGGTAGTTTACAGTGCAGCCAGACTTGGGAGCCACTTCCTAGTCTGAAGGCTCTGGGGAACTCCCAAGTTTTAGTCGTGGATAGTACCTGTAGCCATGATGGGACCCCTAGCCCTGTCTGCAGGATTTCCCTGGGGCTCTCAGATCAAAGCGGGATCAATATCGCAGAAGCAGTTTTTCCCAAAATTGGGTGACCCTGAGAAATGCTTTTGGGGTGATCAGTGACTCACTGGTGTGGATGGTAGAGGGGTTGCTGTCCACCAGGTGGGCCTCTCACGCCTGCACATCTGAAGGCGTAATGCTCCTTGTGAAGCCTGACTGCGTAGATTTGCTGGCTGTCCCTTAGTTTCCGGCCATGGTCTGGACAAAGGAGCTTGGGTGCAATGGAGTTTTAGAATTCAAGTCCAAAAACCCTTACCCAGTTTCTGTTGATAGAAACAACTGTCTTGAGTAGATAATACTTGAAATCCTCTAATAATTTCTGCAATTCTTCACATTAGATCCCTTGAGTTTTTCCTAGTCATCAGGAAATAATTTTATTGTTTTGTTTCCCTTAATATGAATACTAAGCATTTCATTTTCTTTTTGTAGTACATTTGCTAAGAATTCCCAATGTGAAGTTGAATGTTAGCAGGTACCCATCTTTAGTTCTTGGTTTTAATTAATATGGTATTAAGTGTCCTGAATATTTGCTATTAATATTTGGTATTTACATTATATTTAAGTTACCTGTAATTCCTCCTTAATTTTTTTTTTTTTTTTTGGCTTACAACAAACATTTATTTTCTCAGTGCTGGAGGCTAGAAGTCTGAAATTAGGGTGCCAGTATGGTCAGGTGAGGGTCCCCATCCAGGTTATCTCCTCACAGGACCTTTCCTTGGTGTGTGAATGCAGAAGAGGGAGGAGGAGGGAGAGAGAGAGGGGGAGAGAGAGCTCTATTTCACTGTTAAAACACGTGAATGGCTGCTAAACTTCTTCATGTATTCATATAATCATACGGTGCTTCTGGTTTTTTTGACAAGTTTTGGGGAGGCAAGAGTCGAATTGAGGTGGAGCTATAAATTTGGGAGTCAGTGGTGTGTGGGTGGTATTTAAAGCCAGGAGACTGGCTGAGGTCACAGAGAGGGGACTGAGGTAGAGAAGAGTAGAACTATGTTACCTGTTTCTTGTGCTACATTCGGTACTAGTTCAGAAGCACGTGTCCAGAATTTAGCAGTGTCCTGACTGGAAAGAGCCGGGCAGAACCGGACGCGCAAGTGACCGTGATACTGGGAAAGACTGTATCATAGAGCAGCAGTGACTGTGGAGAGAAAGCGATGGATTTAAGAGATCGTTCTGCGGCAGAAACAACTGCGTAGATGTGGGGATGAGCGGTAGCACAGTCAAGACTACAGCAGAGTTTTTACCTGAAGCAAGCAGATCCCTTCTCCAAGGGGGTGGGGGGGCACTGAAAGAGAAGCTGACTTGGAGAGCAGGGGTGGGTGTAAGGTCCTGTGTTCAAAGTGACTTCCTAGAGTTAGAAGAGTAGAGGACGTGGGAGGTGTCAGCCCAGGTGCAGTCAGGAATCAAAAGCCACACTGAAATTTGGCATAAAGAATTGGACGTAAATGTTTGTTAATCGTCAAAACACAGAAGAGGCCAAAGGGAGACACAAGTATCACTGAGACAGTAACAGTCCAGAGCAGCCACAGATCTAGGGCTGGGGAATAAGGAAGATGCTTCGAGGAGACTCCCAGAACCAGGACCCAAAGCTGTGGGGAGCCGATGCTGACCCCACTGGTGCTGGTGTCTGTGGAGGCGCCATCAGGCTGGCTTCAGGCACGTGGGAGCCCTGTAACAAGCCACGTGCTGTTCAGTTAGATGAAACTGTCCCTGCCAGGATGAAGCCTTGCTGTGGTGATGTCAGCACAGGTGGGAGTACACAGGTAGCACATGGGGGGCCTTTCTCGCCCTGCCAGCCCCCAGTGCCCCCTGCTGGCAGAGCCTAGGGTGTGGGGCTGCTGGCAAAGCAGAAAGGGGGTTGCTGTCACAGCTCCAGTCCGCCCCGCAGAGGACAGAAGCAGCTGGATGGTCATCAGCAGCACAGGGTGGTGTCAGATGCCACTGCTGCTGGTCCCAGGCTGCGACACCACCCTCTGATCCCTGTACCCCTGTCCGTACTTTGGAAGTAGTGCCTTCGGTATATTCTGTTCAGTAAACCTTTCAGTTTACCTTTTTCCTGTTGGGATTCTAATTCGGCATTCTTCCGATTCGCAGGACTCAGAGTACAAGGTGGAAGCTGGCATTGCACTGATTGCTTCCACGGTCCCCGTGAAGGCCAGAGTGAGATAGCTGCTGAAAATGGGGGCTGGCGGGGCAGGGAGGGGCGCCAGGCATTGACAGGAGAATGTCTGAAATAGCTGCCATGTGGAATGCACTTTCCACAGGGTGGAGACTATGCCTATTCAGCACCCGATGCCTATATCACACAGTGGGTGCTTTATGAGTATTCGTTGATGAGTAAAGTGGATGTGCAGCAAATCAGAGAGACTCAGTGACACTGGTGGGCAGTGCAAAAGACCCAGGTGAGGCCCCTAGCCACGGGTTTACACCGTGTAACAGAAAGTTAACAGTAAATATGCTTCGGTATTGCATCAGAGTCTGCAGATGCAGGGATGGGCTTTAACTGTGTTTCGATCGCTTTGGTCGTCATGTACTCAGAGTCAAAAATTAAGAAAGAATGTGAGTCATGTCTTGGAGGCCTGCCTGTCCGGCAAGTTCCAGGAAAGATGTTCCTGGAGATAATACAAAAATGTGGTTAGTTAAGCATAAAGCAATGATAGCTTAAACAATAACAATGGTCATAGATGTTTAGTTTCTATCTTTTGCTTTAAAAATAACTAGTATCTTTGCATATGTGATTCCAGTCCGGGCCTTGACAACGTCATAAAATAGAATTGTCTTCAGTTTTCAGATTGAAGGAAGAATTGAGGGGTCAGCAGTCCCGAAGCTGGGAACCCTGGTGCCTCCCTAGACAGATTGCTCCTGGCTTTGGAGCTGGGGGTTGGGTGTGGGTCTCACTGGCATCTCAGGGTTCTTTCCTCCCCTCCTGACAGTCTGAGAACTAGGGAAGCTGGCGAATTTACTCCTTAAGGACATTCCTTCTGAAATGTTCACACTTAAACACACGGTAAAAATGAAGTAAGAATGTAGCTACACAGCATTGAGTGGCCCAGGTCTTCAGCCCATTGGGCGATTTCTGAGTCTTGGAGCCGCATTATAGGGTCAGCTCAGAGGTAGGAACTCAGTGAAGGAGGCTGGCATCTCAGTGAAGTTTTTCCGTAAAGCACAGTGAGCATGAGAGTCCCCCTGTTCAGCAATGACCACCAGGCTGATTATACATTTGAGCCCAATTAGCCACCAGGAGTCCTTCTTAACAGGCCCATTCATTCTCTGGGATGACAGAACTATGCACTGCACTAAGTATAGTGAACCTTGAGAAAGACTATATCTCCCAAGAAGGATTCCTCAAGGTCAATTGGGTTCATTCACAACCCGAGTCTAGCAGCCATTGCTGACACAGGCCTTTCAAGCATGCAGCATTCCAGGAGAAAAAGCCACAGACTGCAGTCAGCTTTCTGCATTGGGTTCCTGCCAGCTGAGCCCATGCTTATAAAGGAGATCCTGGAATTGTAACTCGACCAATAGCCTGAGGCCTGCCCCTGTAGCTTCATTTGCATCTTTACCAACTAATCAGAGTGGCTCAATATCAACTAATCAGAATGTGTGACTCTGACCAATCATGACAGTGCTGTTTGGACCAATCAAACTGCAAATTTGGATTCCTCATTTGAGTAAAAATGGACCAATCAGGGACCAGGGTGACATAAGTGGGCCTCCCACTACCCTGGGGACTCCTGTTGACTTTGAATTAATGGCAGCAAACTTTTGTTGACAGTATAAAGACAAAGATTGTAATCTCTATAAAACTTAATTTCCTCATCAATGCAATGGAGATGTTAATCCCTGATTTACCCATTGTTTTGAGGCCAATCCTTTGTTACCATGGCAGGTAGAGCTTTTTATCAGTTTCTCTGAATGGCTTTGTGGATCACTGGTGGATGCTGGACGCGGGTATGCCCCAGGACCTTTGGGATTGCACTGCCCACGTCCCTCAGTCGCCTTCTCTGCATCACTGCTCTCCCTTTCTTTAGAGCCTTTCTTACTTCGTGGAAGGATCCAAATGCTTCTTTCTGCTGTCAGCCTGTCCTGCTCATCCTGGCTGGCTTTGCTCACATATTGTAAAGGCTGTTTTCGTATCCATGACCAAGATTTTATGAGAATGTAGAATTTGTCCTAGAATTTTGTGACACGTTTTAGTCATCGTTAATGTGCGTGTTTTGGTGATTTCATCATGGTCCTGTCATTAGCCAACACTGAGTTCGAGGAGAATAAAAGCAGCAGATTGTAATTGGGATTTAAAAGTGGCTTAGAGAGGACTTCTTGCCAAGTCCCTTGGGTGATCGCTCTCCATGGTGACTCAGAGGTGAAGCTCATTCCCTGCTGTGGCTTGTAATAGCAAATAAGAGCTGGTTTTCACAAGGTTTGTTATATGCATTCCTCTGGTGCTGTCTCTGGGTTGATAAGGGTCTAGGCTTCTCTCTGGTGATTAACTTCTGTCTTTCCTGGCACAGAAAGGAGGGGGGACACCTTTACAAATCTGTGTCCTGCTTTTAGGCAAACGGGGAGGACAGAGAGATTTTCTTGTATCTATTTTTTCTCAACTGCCTTCGGCTCAATATAAATCTTATACTAAAGTGACATATGTGGGGTGGTATATTCTGCTACTCTTCACTTTCGAGTTGCACCCAGCTTCTATCAGTGTGGCTTTGAGAACTTACCACGCGGGGGAGAGTGGGTGATAGCCTGACCCCTTCCATGTCTTTCTCTGATGGTGGTGGACACCCAACCAGGCCTCGACACTCCAAAACAACTTGCTTGCTTCACTTCCCCTGTTTCTAGAGAAAGGAAGTGAGAGAACTGCAAAATTAGTGAAAATCAAGTTTTATATTGATCATAAACTATCAGAACGTTTACCGATTTTGTGACACATTTTAGTCATTGTTAATGTGTGTGTTTTGGTGATTTCATCATGGTGCTGTCATTAGCCAACTCAGGTCTGATAATTTAGGTTTGACATGGGATGCACATTTCCAAGTAAATCCACATAGAGTTCAGACCTATTGGTTCATATCTGAATCATAATCTAGATGGCCAGCAAACATGACAGCAGTAACTATTGACTGAGATTAGAAATATTTCAAGATACTGGTGCTAGCACAGTGTGGAGAACATCAACTTCTATTCCAGGACTGCGTCTCCCAGCAACACTCATTTTCACCCTTCATCTCCTCCCCCTTCGTAGCACCTCACTGAAAACCCACCTCTCCCGCACCTGGCTTGGTTACCGCAGGTCTGAGCCTCTGCGCTCACGACCGCCCAGAACCGTGGCTAAAGCTACTCACCAGTGCATTAGTGCTCACAAGTCACTGCTCTGTTGATTTTCCTGCAGCGGGCCGAGACTTGCAGCTGTCCCTCATCCCCCAACGAGATCAAATAGCGTCAGACAAACTGGGAGGACTCAGACCTGACCTCTGGGTCACCTTGCTGGTCAGCCGAGGACTCTCGGAAATCCAAGCTCTGACCCCATGGGAGGGGGATGGAGAGGACAAGGTCTGGTCACTGGTATTATCTTGCTCCCCTCCAGACTGACGGACCGTGTTGTTTTCACAGTCCTTACGTCTATTCATTCAATGCACATTTATTCACGACCCACGAGAGGCCCCACCCACAATGTGCTAGGTGCAAGGAAATAGCCGGGAAGAAAACAGAGCAAAATTCTGCCTCACAGGATTTATATTTTTTTCTCGATTCTGCTGAAGCCAAGAGGGAGACTGCGTCTTTCCTCACTCATCTGGGGGTGGCAGGAACAAAGGAGAACAGGGATGAACATGGAAATAGGGCCGCAGCTTCCCCGAGAAGGAGGTCCTTGGAAAGGTGAAGATGTGGGAAGTCATGGTCATGTTGTAAAAGGACACGGCTCCCGCCTCATAGTCCAGGAAAACGCCCACCAGCAGGGGCCGCTCCCGCAGCGGCAGGGACGTGGGGGGGGACGTCAGCGCCTCGTAGCCCTCCTTCCTGCACAGCCTGATTCCCCAGAACCCGGATTGGGAGTTCAGCCTTATGCGAATATCCCTCTTCACGTCTTCCCTACAAACTCCTATTTCCCACTGAATTCCTTCTCCCACATACACTTCAAAGTAATGTCGTCCCGAGGTGAAGCCCTCGCGGCCCAGGATACAGGGGTAGGCGGTAAATCTCCCGCAAGATTTGCCCACATCATGCTGGGGGGTTCCCATAGTCACTTGTCTCTGATCCACAGACAGGGTTAATCCACGATGAGCTGTGTCTGGATCCAGAGTCACGTTGACTGAAAGGAAAAGGAGAAGACATGGTTTTTGTCCCCAAGAGCAGAGTGAATTTGAAATAAAACCAGGCTGTGCTCAGCCCTGAGCCTTGTTCCTGACCAGCTGTGGGAGCTCATGCAGATCACCCCGCGAGCCTCACTTGTGACCTAGAAGTAGCAATGACCCGCCTGTCCCACAGATTGGTGGGGGATGGATGAGCACGTGACGCTTGGTGCCTGGAGGACGCCCTCACATACCTTGATGGTCCCTTAACATCTGCGTCACATCAAAGTACAGCTCAGAAACATCGCAGACAGTCTGAATCTCCAAAGACGGGGCCTCTGGCTTGTCCAGCGTCATAGCCCTGCTCCTGGAACGAGCAGAGTGCGGCCATTTCTTTGTGGCGTGTCCCATCAGCTCTGTGTCCTCATGCCCTTTCCTGCATTCCCACAACACTCACCGCTTCAAAGCGCCTCTCACATCCTACAGAGAAACAAAGATGAAAGGTCAGTGTGGGGACATCAAGGTTCCAGGGGTTTGGCACATGTGTCCACCCTCTAGGAACAGTCCTTCCAAAGGAACACAGAGAGGGGCCCTGCCTTGGGTACCGTGGGGGCCCAGAAGGGACGGTGCCCACCCGGCCAGGTTGTGCATCATGGCGTGATGCTGATTCACCTGAGTCTGTGTCGTCCTGGCTGAGGGCCGTGGGAGCTTGCAGGCTGCTTGGGGAGCAGGGCAGCTGCTCCCCCATTCCCCCTCTGGCAAGACTGGCTTTCATTTACCTAACACTTTTCTGAGTGAACCCATAGTAGAGATCACTTATCATAAAGCCCCAAGGCGGGGCCACCATGTTGGTGGCAGCAGTTGGTGGTGGAGCTGCCACCGTATGTTGTCAATGGTGTGACCTGCAGGCCTATTAGGGGACCTGGTGTGCGCCACCCCGATGGGCCCTAAGAGTCCGGGAACCAGGGATGTTGTAAGCAAAACAGGGCAAAGGTTCCCATCCTTTTTGCTGCCCCACCTCCCCACCCACAGTCCCCTGGACGAGTATTTCAGGAGACTGACGCATGGGTTCTGGGCACATGGACGAGCCACTGTGAGCGGAAGTGACCCCAAGGTCTCTTCAGCCAAGCAACTCCGCATATGCATCCAGAGGGGGCATGTTGTTCTGGTTCACGTAAAGACACCTACAGACTAGTGAGGCACCTAGCAGACCTTGATCCGCACTAAAAGAAGTGCCACTTCAAAGTCCCCACCTATGTGCCACCGTGAGCAAGGCAGGCGGGCTCGCCAGTCTCCCACGCTGCCTCACCACTGTCCCCTCCACTCTCAGGGACAGACCCCTCCTTCCCTTCCTCCCAGTGTCCAACCTCACCTGCAGCAGCTTCTGGGCTGAGCCTTGGCACCTATCCTCCAGGTCCTGGATGTGGCTCTCGAGTTCACACGTCTTGTGCACCAGACTGGCCTCATTGTCCCTCAGCACATTCAGAGTCTGCTCCTTTTCCTGCTCCAGTCTCCACAGGTAAGACTTCTCCTCCTCCTGCAGGAAGCTGTGCAGGTCCTTGAAGTCAGCCTGGATTTTCTGTCTCTGAAGCTCCACCTTTCTCTGGAGTCGGAAAAGGGTGTTTAGAAGGAGGAGCCAACCCGTGTGACCAGAGACAGATGAGTGATCAACAACGTGTGGCACAGACAGCGGAACACTTTTCAGCCATAAAAAGGAGGGAATTCGGACACGTGGTACCTCATGGAGGGGCCCTGAAGACGGGATGCGAATAAAATGACCAGACACAAGTGGACACATTTGTGTGATCACACTTATGCAAGGGACCTGGAGTCGTAACATCATAGGGACGGACAGAAGAATGGAGGTTGCCAGGAGCTGAGAGGCGGGGTGTGGGCGTAAGAGTTCAATGGGGACAGAGCTTCAGTTTGGGGTGAAGAAAAGTTCTGGAGGTGATCGGTGCTGATGTTTGCACCACAATCTAAACGTACTTAATGCCACTGCACTGAGCACTGAAAAATGGTGAAAATGATCAGGACAGAGGTGGAAGAGACCTGTGACCCAGGCACGAGGGCTCAACGGCCAACCAGTGATGGGTCACATAACTATTTCCATGAAGGAATGCATGTCTGACCATGGAAATAGTCAGAGACCCAGAGTCTGCCGTGGTAAGGCTGTGGGCTCTGGCAGCAGACGTGATCGTCCTTATAAGTGAAACTCATATCCTTTAGCAGACATGACCTGAAGTCAGTGACTGTCCACCCGCACTTGGTTCCTGAGCCTGTGAGGCTGAGAGCAGCACCGTGCACGGTGGTGAATGTGCCAAGGTAGTGAGGTTGGGGCCTTTAAAGTAGGACGGTCCTCGGAGGTGCTGACATTGGAAACCCATTGAGGACGGCTCTGGGTAAGCAGACGCACCCACTCTGCTTCTGACCGAGGGGTCAGGAATCCCAGCCAATTACTACTGAAAGGCCGAAGGGGTAGGAGACAAGTTCTCAAAGATGTAGACCACAGGAGCGTAAAAATGAATCACGGCTTCTTCTTGGGGTTCCACCTGTGTGGTCTGGTTTAGTGGGAACAAAGCCCCTGTGTTTTGCCCGATCAGCCCCTCTGCCTAAGCTCTTGAAATGGAAAAGAGCTTGAGACCAATAAACCCCAATTCTTACGTTCCACTCCGTTATTTGCTCGGTCACGAACGCTTTCCGATGCATACACTCCTTTTCCAGTTCTCTCAAATTTGTCACAGCTTCCTGGAGATCTTTCTGTAGGAAAATGCAGTGAACGAAGTCAATTCAGTTTGGCAGCTCCTCACTGGGCACCCCGGGGGACCCTGGGCATCCGAGACCGTTGGAATGACACCGCGTGTGTACCACGTCCTTACAGTGTGCGGGGAGCCTGCTGAAGGCTGTATGTGCAGTGACATGTCTGACGCCCTGGACACGCCTGAGCACTGGTCGGCTTCTGACGTCATTCAGTGCTGCAGAAACTGAGGTGAGGAAGGGGTCACGTGACTTGCCCAAGGTGCTACACCTGGGAGGGGGTTGGACTATGATCCCAAGGTCACCTGCTGAGGTCCAGCCCCCACGTCCATCCTGCCAGGGAGACGTGGCACAGAACACGATAATGACCATCTAAGAGAAGATTTGAGAGAACTGTGCTGACCCCGACGTGGCCAGTGCTCTGGCACACAGTGGCGCCCTGGGTGTGTCTGGTGAGTTGGGAAGGAAAGCCCAGGACACTGGCTGATGTTGGTAGAAGCACTTCGTGGAGGAGGGGCGCTGTGGTACCTTTCGAAGGATGGACCCGTGAAGCCAATTTAAAATGAGTTCGTGTCCATATCAAGCTTTCAGGTTATTTTTCAAAATAGTTTCTCACGTTCGCATGGAAAGCAGCTTGAAACAGGTCCAAACTGAAAGAAGGAGGTCCTGTCCTCTGTCACCCGACAGCACACTCACCATGTGCCCGTGTTGGCGAGAAAGGGCCCTGGTGCTTGTTAGGTAAGGGCTGGGTGTACCTGCTGGGTGCTGAGTGCTATTCCAGGCTTTGCTTAGGTGACTGTACTTAAAGCTTGTGACAGCTTCCTAGGCATGTGTGTGGTGAGGGGGGCTGCTGTTGTCCCCATTTACAAATGGGGACATGCAGACATTAAATAACTGGCCAGAGTCACCCATCGAGTCAGTGGCAGAGCTAAGGTTTCAAACCCACAATCCGAGTCCAAGGCTCAGAACCGTCACCCTGTGGTGTCCCTTTTCAAGCTACCTGGTGGGAAATGTCTCCATTCCTGTAATGAGCTGCCCATGGAGTTTGAGGAAGGGCTGCCCAGGGACATGTCCTGATGGACAGCCCAGGACGTGATACAAGCTCACCTCGGCCTCGTGGGGGATGGAACAGGAACCACCCCCCTACCCCCCCGGGACATTTTCCTCAAATCTAGGCAGGGCAGAGAAGGGGTAAAGCAGCAGGACGTGTCCTCTCCCTATGTCCCCACAGCCAGGGTCAGCTTCCTCCACAGCCATTTCCACGTCCTTCGGCCCCCTTCCTGAATCTTGCTGACAACCGTCCTCTCCTCCCTTCTTATAGGAATGATCAGAATTTTACTCCTTGACATTCCTTCTGTTTTGTCACTGTGAGAAAGCTCTTTTCAGTGTCTACCTTCATTCTGCATATGCAAGTGCCCGAGGCCAGGACCACCCTGCACTTGGATGTGGACCTGAGCTGGTACCTGCCTCTCAGGTACGACAGTCAGCCCAGCTCCCACGGCTGTACTTTTCCCTGTGATCCGCTCGGCCTGGCACGCCCTCGCTTCCCTCCACACTTCTGTATACAGGGAAGTTTTATGTGCCCTTCAGGAGTCATCCCCATCACAAACCAGGGGCCTCCGGGAAGTCCTTCTGCTGGTCTGTCTTCCCTGGTTTGTCTGTGGGATGCCTGAAAGATGGTATGTTTGTCCCCAGCGGTGCCTCAAATCTCACACACAGTGTGAGGGCAATGGAGTGCGTGGGTATGGGTTTGGGGACATTGTTCTAGTGCTGGGAGAAGGTCCTCTCTGCAAGACGAGTCTGACCGTCTCACACAAGGTCACACAAGGTCAGGATGGGCTGTGGGGACGTGACCCCCGGAGAACCCATCCTGAGCCATTTTCTAGAAGAAGTAGATGGGGAAAGTCATCCTTCGGGATGCAACCTTGGTGTCCGGCTGGATGACCTCAGGTCTGGGGAGCAATGAGAGTGGGGACCCGCCGAAGCCCCGTCCCAGACCCACACACTAACCTTGTAGCCCAGGCAAGCGTCTTCCACGAGCACGGTGACGTGCCCCTTGTGCTCCGGTGACCGCTCACAGCGCCAGCAGATGAGCCAGCCCTCATCCTCGCAGAACAGGTGGAGCTGCTCCCCGTGCTTTTTGCACGTTATCTCGAGGTTCAGCTCCTTCATGGCCTCAATGAGGTTCCCCAGCTGCTTGTTGGGCCGCAGGCTCGTCCTGCGGAATGGAGCCCGGCACTGGGGACAGAGGTACGTGCCTAGAGGTTGCTGCTGGTGGCCATGTTTGTCCAGGAAGTCCTCTATGCACAGCTGGCAGTAGCTGTGTCCACAGCTGATGCTCAGCGGCTCGGCCATCAGGTTCAGGCAGATGGAGCAGGTGGCTTCCTCCCTTATCCTCTCGCTGGCTGGGGCTGAGGCCATGGCTTCTCCCGAAAACCTCCAGGATCAGATCCAGGGGCGGAGAGGGAGCAGCCAGAACCCCCACAGTGACGGACGCATGTGTCACTTGGGCTGCGGTGCCACTGACCCCAGGTCCCAAGGTCTTCTCTCTGGACAAAGAGATGGAGTGGGACTCAGAAGGGCATGACCTGGGGCTGGGCCGTGGCCATCGTGTGGCCACTCAACTCAGTAAAACTACATCGGACTCAAAGTTCAGCTTCTCAGTTGCACTGGTCACATCCCGATGGCTACACTGCAGCCCAGACATAGAACCTTCCATCATGGCTGAAAGTTTTCTTGAACCAAGTGCCGAGAGAGAGACAGAGAGAGAGACAGAGAGAGAGAGAGAGCTCACCGAGGGCGTGTGAACCCTTCCTATCCTGCTCAACAATAAGAATAATTAGTTACAGCCGGTGGTCATGGAGGGTTCCATCAGAGGATCACATCGCTTGTACCCCCACCCCCACCCCACAAAGAACACAGGCACCAGGTTAATAGTCTCGTGGGGACCCCAGCAGGGTGACAGCAGAGGTAGAAAGGGCCACCAGATGGATGCGTTTGTTGTCTCTGTGATTGTCCCTGATTGAGGGGGAAAGAGAGCTGAGGATGAGGCGGTGACAGGGTCTCTGGCACCTGCCAAATGGGCGGCAGAGGGGGGACCATATCAAGGGTGTGCCAGGGACCCCAGCCCTGCCCCCCTGCCCACACCAGGCCGGTTAGAGACTGGCCTCTTTGAACTGACTGGTGGAATCAGAAATAAGCATTCAACACCAGTTACTGGAGACCCTGTTTCCTCTAACAAGTAGGGCCTGTGGCTCGGGACCAGAGAAGGTCGCCTGAAGGCTGCTCCATGGCAGGTGATTCCCAGGGACAGAGGCTGCTCAGTGGCAGGGGGGCTGTGCCCCTCCCGAGGCCCCAGGGCGCCCTGCTCAGCCTGTGCTCACCTCACATCCTGGATGCCCCGAGACTGTCTGCATGGGGCCTGGGGAAAGTGAAAGCAGACAGGGTGACAGGGGCTGATGACTGCCCAGGCCACGTCCTGGCTCTACAGCTCTGGCACACACCCTCCCTGCCACCCCCCTCCACACCCAGCTGTGGTGTCCCCCCCACAAACCCTGGCCTGGACCCTTCCCAGTACCTAGACACTGCAGCTGGGGTCCCTGGGAGCTGCCAGTCCGGACCAGGCAGTTGAGGAAGTTAACTCAGACTGGAGCAAACAGAAAGAAAATTCTGGGGGCGGGGCCTGTGGGGTGGGGCGGAAACTAGTGAACTGGCCCACTGTTTTGTACTCAGCTAGCCCTGATGGGGGCGGGGCACAGGGCTGGGAAAATATCCTCTTTTACAGCAATGAGAAAGGGACGGATTGGTCACCCTGAGCTGCTTTGTGACCCAGCACACGTCGGGGGTCAGGAAGTCTGTGCAGCTCACAGAGTTGGACTGAAGACTTTTCTGCTTTTGTCACCATCCCCATCGTGATCCATCAGACTTCCGGCAAATATCTAGTTTGCTAGTTTTAGGTCGCTTACTTTTTTATAACCACTCTTAAGAGGGTAGTAAGATAGGGTTGGTAGGACCTACTGAGGTGACAGGAATGGCTCCAGCCTGTGTCTGTCCTTCTGGTCCTCTCACTGTGTCATGACTCACCCCACCCCCATGTCCCTCTGCAGGATTCAGATACTTACCAGGACACCCAGCAATAGTCAGCAAGCCGCCAGGAGCCATGATGACCCAGCTGTAATGAAGGGCCCTGTGACCCCAGGGCCATCACTGTGCTCTGCGTCTGGTGCAGAAAAGGCTGTGGGCTTCGGGGCAGGAACTCCAACTCAGCTGCAGCCCCTCCTGTTCACACGGGAGCCAAAGGACTGTCCCTGCCCCATTCAGAGCTGTGACTGACAAGGGAAAACCAGGGCACCACCTCAGAGGAAGAGCTTGCCATACGCATAGCTGCAGGTATTAGACGCACTTACAATAAACGCACACACAACAGATGTTCGCACAGGAAATAATTTCTGCAGTGTCCCGAGGGGCCAGTCAGGGAGGCTCAACTCCCGGCAGAAGTCAGGCGTGGACCCTACCAGCTGCCGGGGACCAATGCTGGGCCCCGCGCTTGGCCGGTCAGGTGCTGACCCTGACGGTCCTGTGGGAAGCTGTGCCCTGGGCAGCACAGACGGGGCCTGGCGGGACTTTGGCCAGGCTGCTCAGGCTGGAAGCAAAATTGTGAAAACAGACCCTCTCTTTCCACCGCACGCAGGCACCTCGTCAGCACTGCCCTCTCCAGGGAGCTCACAGAGGCTCAGCCACGGTGCCAGCCAGTGCCTCCTGTGCCCTGGCACATCCTGTGGCAGACCCCGCACAGGGCAGGCCTGAAGCAGCCAGCATGCAGGCAGAGGACACAGCCACCAACTCCCTGAGATGGTGAGGGCTCCTTGTGATTCCCATGCCCTTCATTTCTGTGGCTGTGACACTGGACCCAGGCACAGCACATCTCAAATTTGTGCTGTCCAAGGATGAGGGAAAGGAAGCAAGTGAAAGCCAAGAGGAAAACAAACGACCACTAGCAACAAAGCAGCACCATTACGATGGGCTGCGTGCTGTGCCAGCTGCCCACCTTGCCCCTGTGTCCCGTGGCGTGAAGGAGAAACCGGCCCATGCAGACAGCTGCAGGTCATACAAGGTGACAGGGGCTGCAATAGGCCTCCAGAGGTATGTTCCCCGAAGGTGGGCCCAGGGAGAGACCAGTAGGAGCTGCCCACCCCCACCCCACCCCCTACCCCAGTAGGAAATGCCTCCCCTCCTATCAGTGAGGCTGGGCTTGGCCCTGTGAGTCTGGGATGCAGGAAAACTGGAGACCCACAGCCAGTGGTTCAACGGAGTCTCCTTAAAAAAGATGTAAGTGTTTGTAGGCGTGTATTTATGATAGAAAAACACTGGACGCAAATTGCCTGCTAACAATAGTAACATGTTAAATAAGTTAGGAACCACTGCATTGTTTTATTTCTTTTTTTTTCAATTCTAAAATTTCCATTTTCTTTACATCTTGTATTTCTTTACTAGGATTTATATATCTTTAGTCATTTCAAGAACATTTGCAATTGTTGGAGCATTTTTTTTTAAATAGCTGCTTTAAGTCTTGTCAGAAAATTCTAACAAATTGTCACCTAAGTACATGTGGCATCTGTGATCCCCTTTTCCCACATGAGATGTCGCCATTTTCCCGATTCTTCATACGCTTCATTCTTTTGGTTTGTATCCTGATCATTTGACTATTACCTTATGAGACTCTGGGTCTTGTGTAAATACTCTTGAGAATGTTGGCATTTTTTTGCTTTAGCAAACACTCAACGTCTTTAGGTCCAGGCTGTGTGTTTGCATCAGCTTTCTGGGGGTCCTTTCAGTTTGCCAGGCTTTGCAGTGCTCTTCAGATTTGTCTCCCGCGTGTGCCACCCAGTGGCCAGTCAGTGGTCATTGTGTGTTCATCGTTCCTTTCTCACTTCTAAGGTGCAGTGTCGGTGGGATACGCGCAGCACTGCCTGGGCTGGGACCCAGGGTCCTTGTGCATCCACGTGGGGCTACCCTCCCAAGCCCCTCCTTCTTCAAGATCTCCCGGGCACTTTCAGTTTCCGGGCCTCCCTTTGAAATCCTTTTGGCCAGAAAGCTTTGACTGTATTTACTCCACCATGACTACAGAGAGAGCGCGGGGTGTGGGTGTTCATAGCATGGCATTTTGAGACCACAGTTCCCCTGACATGAGATGAAGGTTCACCCCACTGAGCATGTCGGCTGTGGGGCCGCTTGCAGGCTGGGGTGGGAGGGAACAGGGAAGAGAAAAAATGTGTGGGTTTGTCCCGACTCCCACTCTTTCTGAGTGAGTGTGCGTGTTACTCAGAATTCAAACTCTGAGGGCGGTTTCAAGGCAGAATAAGTACAGTATCTGTTACTTTTGTAAACAGAAAAATACATAAATAAATAATACCAGTTTTTTGGTGTTTTTTTTTAAAGAGACTTGGGCCAAGATGAATATAAAAGGCATTCTCCTCTACTTCAAACACAAAGCCATACTAGGTAAAAGATACATAGAGAAGGGAAGAAGCTTAGCAAACCTTGAAAACAATATAAACATCTCCGTAAGCTGGGAAGTAAGGGGAGACGCAAAGCTTTGCATAAAGCTGAGGCTACAGGCCTATGGACCCCAGGACCAGGAGCTCTGCACAGAGTGTGGGGACATGACACCTGCAGGGGAAAGAAGACAGAAATGATGACTACTCTGTGTAAGGACATGGAGCCAGAGGCAGGCTCACTGTTTGAGTGTGTGTCTGGCATGGACTCTGGCTCATGTGTGTTATTTATCTATTGCTGCAAAATGAATGACTAGCAACTTAGCATCTTGAAACAATGCATGTGTGGTTTTGCCCAGTGTCTGTAGGTCTGAATTTTCGGGCGTGGCTTAGCTGGGCCTCTGCTTGGGGGTCTCACCTGGCTGCAATCCAGGTGTTGGATGTATCTGAAGTGTCGTCAGAGGCATGATGAGGGAAATATCCACCTCCAAGCTTCCTCGTGTTGTTGGCAAAACCCAGCTGCAGAACTGCATTTACATTCCGTGTGTGTGTGGGGGGGGGGGGTGGTCGCCTCTGCTCCTAGAGGCTGCCCACAGTTCCCTCCCACGTGGTGTTTCCCTATTGCAGCCACTCACTCCCTCCGAGCCAGCAAAAGAGAGACAGAGAGAGCAAACCTGTGAGGAAGACGGGGCTAAAACAATACAATATAATCAGGGAGGCAACATCCCATCACCTTAGCCATTTTCCATTGGTTAGAAGGAGACCACAAGTCACACCCACACTCAAGGCATGGATGTAACAAAGTCATAGAGGCCACTTTAGGGTCTGTCTGTCACATGCTGAAAGAGGCTGCAGACCTGTCTGTGCCAAGTGACGTCCAGGGCTATGCACCTTCGGAAGAAGTAGTCCTGGGAGGTGGGGGCAAGTCGGGGCTAAGCCCGGCAGTGGGACCTCCGTGAAGCTGCCTACAGGGCAGAGTCTGGACTGTCACAGGGCGAGACCCGGAATACTAGGGTATAACCTGGCGTGGCTCTGGAATACGGATCTTAAAATGCAGTTCCAAGCAACACAAAAAAGCCTTGGGGAAACCAGGGAGACAGCAAGCATGGGCCCAAGGTAATCAGCTCTGAGGAACAAGATTTTAGGCGCACCTTTCCTCAGGTCTTTCTGTATTGTTTCAAATTACGTACAAAGAGCATTTATTTATTTTGTATTCAGAGAAAGAAAAAACCCAGTCTGACTTTTAGGAAAACCCAAAACACCCAGATAAAAAATTCCAGCTCAGAAAACAGTGAGAAATCTGGGTGAGGAGTCAGGAAGGGCAGGTCACAAAGGCGTCACACGTAATACTCAGGGGCACGGACTCCGTCTGTGGTTCCTGTGCTTCCTCGGCGCAAAGCCATATGGAAACAGAAGCAGGAGTGGGGGACAGCATGCAGAGGCCACAGGAAACTAGAAGCATTTCTCTGAAGTGCCCGTTTTACGCAACCATTCGGGGAACATGTTTTTATTTGCTTTAAACAAGTTCAGTCAGATGCACCATTTGCACGAATTTTGAAAGGAAAATGAGAGACTTGACAAAGAATCTATGTATATGCCAGGCTGTCTTGTTTTGCTTCTCCAGAACAACTGTGTAATTAGAGATAATCCGCTGGAAACAATGAAACAACTGGGAATCACTCGTATGTTTTAAGCAGCAGTGATCAGGTTTACATTTTCAGAAAGTTTGGTCTAAACTAAACATTGTTTTAAACTGTTGCCTAATTTCCTATGATAACAGTGTGTTGCCGTATGTTCACTTCTCCCACTGATGGGCCATTAGGCGATTCCCAACCTCGTCTAGTTTTTCTTCTGATTCTCACTGCATGTGTTTATTAATTCAGAGGGTTGGTCTTTTCATGACATTAGGTTCTCCCACGCAGTAAAATAGTTCCACATGATCCGATCCTGTCTTATGCCCTTTAATTAAATTTCACTGATTTTTTTTTTCCTTTGAGTCACACTTTTTTTGTTCCTATAATTTCTAAAAACTTTATAGTTTTTCTTGCTGGAGAACAATAAAAACTTTCTATTTCCATTCCTGGCTGATTATTTCTGCTGCTGGGAAAAGCAGTTGATTTGGGGGGGAAAAAGAAAAAAAAAGTGTGTCATGTTTCTTGTCAGTCCCCCAAAGTCCCTTCATGCCTTTGTATTTTAATTTCCAGTCCTGTGGAACAATTTACTTCCCCACACCAGCCCTTGTGGCTTTGCTCTTTCTGGAAGGTCCTTCCCAACATTATGACTCACTCACCCTACCCCTGCAGACCGAGCACGGCCGCCTCCTACAGGAAAGTCCCCCTCTAACCCCCCTGGGCTGGTGGGTCCTTCTTTCTTCTCTTCTAATGCTGTTTCTTTTTATTCCTTCTCTGCCTTGGTGTCTCATTCAGTGGACCCTGAACTCTGTGGAATCACCAGCCAGGCCCTAAATACACTGCTCTTCTCAGAAGCTATGCAGCACCACATCTGGGATGTAGTACATTCTCACAAAAGGACTGTGGGCCTGGACTGCTCTGATTGGAAACAGCTGCTAACACCAGGACAGCGAGAGCTCCCTTTCTGAAGGATATCTGATCTTTCCTGCTACGTTCCTCTCGATATTTACAAATAAGTCAATATATGTGCTCTTTGAGTGCATAGCTCAAAGGTGACTGAACAATACTTGGTTATGTGGAAATCACGATGGGGATGAGGGACCCAGACCAGCTGCAGAAATCTTGACTCCTGATAGCAAGTGTGACTCAAGAATCCAGCCATCCAGTAAACTAACGTATACGAAATACACATTACAGGCCAGATACTGTGCCAAGAGCTGTGGATATAGCGATTCTCAAAATACACAGGGAGCTTGCCAAATCCAACTATAGGATTACGCTATTTAAACAAAACGTGCAGCTTGAAGAACATCGTCTGAATCTGACTTGTGGCATTGGACACTCTGCCCTTGTCACAAGTAGTTCTACTCAGGGACCCACTCTCGGCTCCTTACCCTACCAGGGCCACTGCCCGCTCATGCTGTGCCTTTGTGCAAATTAGAAGGTGTCACACCTTTTCCCGGGCAAATTGATTAGGCAAAAGAAGTTCTCATTTGTCCTCTTTTTAACTATTGTCATTGGCTCATCAGGCACAGGATGACTTTACAATAAATCAACAACCAGAATTTTCAAGTAAAGGGAGGAAAGAACTGTTGTTTCAACTCCCCGCTACTCACCCACTCCTGAAAAGTGGACTGTGGTCAGCTGAGTAATGCCCCCCAAGGATGTCCACACCCTGAGCCCTGGAACCTGTATTCGCGTTACCTCATAGGGTGAGGGGACTTTACGTATGGGATTTAAGTTAAGGATTTAGATGGGAACACTATCCTGGATTTCCCAAGTGAATCCAATATAATTACAAGGGTCCTTATGAAGAGGGAGGCGGGATGGTCGGAGTGAGAGGGAAAGACTTGAAGACATCGTGCAGCCTCCTTTAAAGACGGACAAAGGGGCCGTGAGCCGAAGAACGCAGGTGAGTCCAGAAGCTGGCAAAGGGAAGGACATGGGTTCTCCACTGACACCCCCAGAAAGAGTGTGGCCCTGCCAACACCTTGACTTTGGGGCCCATCGAAACCCAGTTTGGACTTTTGACCTCCTGAACTGTAAACATAAATGTGTTGTTTTAAGTCACCAAATCTGTGTGACCCTTATGGTGTTCCTCCATAACTAACATGGAGGAACCGAGAAGCTAAGCTAGAGTGCTGGCTGGTTCCAAAAGGCTTTTGGGGACCAATGGTGAGACAGGGAGATTCAACTGAGGCAGTTTGAAGCTAATAAAGCCGGAAGGACGGACCCCAGTTCATTTTATGAGGGTCGGGAATCAACCTGGGAAGACCCAGTAGCAACCAGAGTCCGACACGTAAGAATCAAAACTGGGACACAAGTTCAAGAACCAGGCGTGAAGCAGAGACTAGGTTAGGAAGGGAGGGCTCAGGGCAGCTTCAGGGAATATCAGAGGCTGTGGGCACCAGCGGCTTATGGAAAGCCTACCTGACGTAACAGAGCCGCTGCCGGGAAGGAACGCCTCTTTCCCTGGAGGACCTCCCACCAGGTAGCAGACATACCGCATTTAATCTGCCCAACGATACCATGAGTCCTCACCCTTGCTTGACCGGTGTAGAAACCAGTCCAAAGAGGCTGGGTGATGTGTCCGAGGCCACGGAAAACACTCGGAAGTGAAGGTGGGTTTGACCTCAGCTCTCTGTCCCCTCAGCCCTGCTCTTTCTTCCGCACCACGCCACCTTCCTTTCAGGAGAAGGTCTTGTTGACTTTTTCAGTTGTATGCAAAGTTCAAAGCAGGAAAACATGGTGTCACCTTTGGAGATACTCATTCTGTCAGTGAGAACTTCCAAATAAAGTTAAAAATTAAGCAGCAAAGCCAGACTCGGGCTCTGCTCTGAGAGTGCTGGAGCCAAACTCACTGCTGTCTGACTGCCACGTGGCCTGTTATTTATCCTTGTGAAACAGCGGAATTGTTTGAAAGGGGAGAAGGGACGGCAACAACGTCAAGGTAGCATTAGAGTCTAGGGCTTAAGACACTGGTTTAATGGTGAAGGTAAGTGCTTTTCTTCTTTCTGGGTCAGGTGCAGATGATAATAACTTACCCATCAAAGAGCTATTAAAGGGAGGGAAAGTCAGAGGGAAAATACCAGCCGCCTAAGGACCTCCATCTGGTTCCAGAACAAAGGAGAGACTTCTAAAAAAGGTAATCGAGTCAGTCAGGAGCCTAGAGCCAGGCTTGAGAGGCCACCAGTGCCAGGGACACTGGGGACAATGGTCCCAGCTCTGAGGATTCCACGAGCATTAGCTGTGACACCCTGGTGAACTGGTCGGCCTCTGGCTGTGGAATAAAATCCTGGACCAGAACTTACAAGGTTTAGGTTTGGGGACTGGGGCTAATGAGCCCTTGGAGATTTCTCAAATTGTCTCTCAAGAAAAGGAGAATATGAATAAAGGTGTGGGTAAAATCGACGGTGAGAAAACATGTGCGCTTGTGGAGATCGGCTGGTTTGTGAGCTGAGGGAAGGTGCCCAGAGATGGTGGTTAGGGCTCGGATGGGAAGCCTGGGGAAAGACTCAGGGAAGGTGGCCACAGGCAGGCACAGCTGGGCTCACGTGGGCCTGGAAGCCGTAGCCTGAGGTTGTCACTCGGAGGAGAGGTGCGTGGGTACTCCTGACTATCTCCTGACAAGCCAAGTTTTGAGGTCCCCACGGCAGTGCCCCCAGCTGCCCCTGAAGTTTGGCATAGCCCTGCCACCTAGGATTGCCCACTCTTGGTGCTCAGTACACTTTTTGTGTTTCTTTCTTTCCATGATTAAATTCATAAATGAAACGACAGCATGATATATATGACCGACTGGAATAATTGGCTTTATTTCAGAACGACCAGCCTTTCAGAAAGGCAGACAGGTGATGAAAGGAGTCTCAGTTTTACCAACACAGAAACGGTGACTTCTTCCCATATTCTGGGATATTTGTAGCAATGAATCCGTTCCTCATCCGACTCGTGGATTCCAGCCTAGAAGTGGATTCCACTTTTAAAAGGAAAAGTTTAAAGCCCATTTAACAATCAGTCAAAATCCTTTTTGTAGAGACCTAGTCTGTTTGCTGGAAGCCTGCACTGAATCACTGCAGAGGCCCACGTGCCCGTCTGCTAGTGTTGCCGCTGTTACCATCAGTCGCAGTTTTCGGCCTGTAGTTACCGCCTCACAACGGTCCCCTGAAGTCATAGTGTCCCGTTTTCCCCAGGAAACGAGTAAAGCTTGGGGAGCTCATGACACCTGCTTTACTCAGACTGTGAAGAGCGTAAAAGCCGTAGGTCCCGAGACGCCCTTTGAACAGCAGGTTCATGCTCCTTCAACTACAGGTAACATTTACCCTGAGCAAACGAGGGGCCTCAGCCAACAGAGGTGATGCAAGACAGGCTGGGTGTCAGGGGAGACCTAAGAGTGACAGAGAAGCCATCAGAGCAGAATAGTGAGTTTGACACTCAGCGGAATAGGAGGGAGAAAAATAACTCTTCTTTTGCTTATGCATAAACCATGTTGTCTATATGATTAATTGTATATCAAATCACAACTCCATCGTGTCAAAATTACCTTTAAAATGTAGCATTTTCCTTTAACTTAATTTCACTTCAATCTTCTCTGTCTGTGTATAGCTCTGACACTAGGGTTCACTGTTTTACAAGCGTCAAGGGGAAGTTCCCTGCCAGCATTCTCCGCTGGGCTAAGACATTTCACTGTCTCTAAAGCACATCGATTATGCCAGCACTCAGGCTCCGTCATTTTATATGCTTCTGGGATTATTTCAGAGAAATAGTTTCCATTATCACGTCCCAGAAAGACCCTGGTTGGAATGGTTTGACAAGTCCGCCTGCTCTGTGTTTGTCTCATGGAAAGGAAACAGGGAAATTAACAACTGAAATCAGCTATCGAGACAAAATTCAGAGGCGCGTTTGAAACCGTAAAGCCGAGGTAGGGATGGCAGCAGAGGGCAGGGGAAGGACAGCTAACGTGACGGGTTTGGGATATGATTTCACCAACAAAACGCAAGAGAGAATCGTCGTTTTTATTCTTTGAAATATTCAGAGCTCAACTTGGAAGCATTGTTTCACCACCCAATTTCCTTCTGGGATACAGGATTAAAAATTTAAAGTCATGCATCCCTCTCAAATACTGCAACGCAAACCTACCCTGTTCTGCTTACAGAGTGCTTGTGCTTAAAATGTGAGCATAAGGGGAAGTCGGATTAACGGAAAGGGCGCCATCTGGGCTGCCTGGAAAACCCCGTGGCTGGAGGCAGTTTGCGGCTTTCTGCACACCCATCTTCTCATCGATAAAATCCACAGCCTGGCCGGAGGCCCTCTGAGTCTCCTTCAGCTGCAGAATTCTGTTTTTACAAGGTTTAGTGGACGGGTTGGTGGGACAGATTTACATAGAGTGGGAGTGCTTGTAGTTGTATGGGGGGTTCAGGAGTTGCCTCCAGCCAAGTCTAGGGGTTGCACATAATGAGGGGGAATCAAACAGAAAATGGCCCAAACGCTGGGTCAACCCGGTGTCCATCCAGCTTGCTTCAGCTGGGATCCCAGGGTGGAACGCTGGGCTCAAGCCCTGGTATTCCCCCATCCTAGCGAGCCTGATGGCTTCCCAAGATAGAGAACACACAGCGTTTCCCGGTGCTGACTTTCTCCTGTTAGCAACTGGGCGTCCAGCTGGGGTCATGGGGATGAAAATAGAAACACTCACAGCATAGATGGGGAGATTTTCCCAGAATTCTAGAGACACGTGGCAAGCAGAAAGCCCTCCTGACCATGGTCAAGAAGCCTAATTATTGTTTTTTCAAAGACACTTAGCTTCTTCTCAATATAAGATGCGTATCTACTAATTGTAGGGGGGGAAAATACCACTTGGTAACTGGAAAATCACAAAGGCTGATGTGACCACCGTAGCTGGTAACCAGCCTGTGTGAGTCTGTTTCTCTGTCTGGGGTCCTTCACGTAACACAGGTGTAGAGCCTGCTTTGCACGCGAGAGTACAAGCATTTCCCTAATGTCATTCAAATCTTCAAATACATCATAAGAATCTATTAAAATTGCCACACTTTTATTGTTAGGTTACTTTCTCTCCCGTACTGTGCTGTGCTAACTAATACTGCCAAGGAATCTGGGGGCAGAAGTCCTCATCTGGATCTTTCTTTATGAGCCTTTGTCCTAAGGTCATAGCTTATGACCACCCTGAAGGGGGCGGGTAAGTCTTACTGAGTTTATGTGCAGAAAAGATGCAAAGCTTTGAGTGAGGAAACAGAAGCCCCGTCCGTGTGTTTGTCATGGATCTTTCTGCTTAGAAGTGGCTGCAAAAGTTAGAATAGTTTTAGGGTGAGGATTGTTCCTAAAAGAAACAAGTGTATGTATCCCCAAAGAGAGTTTGATGGGTGCACAAGTATCAAGCATGTCCCTTTGGGGTCATGCATTCTCTTTACCTGTCAAACGAGCAGGAGTTATTCATAATTATAGTGGAAAGCCCCCCATCCAGTATGATTTTACAGATGATTTAAGACCTTTTCAGCCAATGAAGTATCCAAATTGTGTGTAGCAAAGACAGGAATCAACCTTTTCAACCTTTAAGGGTAATACATACAAGTGTTGCACAATGTCATCTTTCCTGTTCATAGATGACACCATGTAGCGTTCCAATTGTACGGAAGGGATACAAACATGGTCAGAGTGAAAGGGAAGGCTACTCCGGGACCTTCATCCTCAGCTTTTGTGCTGAACTTAACTTCCCTGCCCTTTGACCCACCTCCAGCCATCGCCGTCCTCACCTTTGCACAGTTTTAGGTGGTTTGCACTTTTCTCATTTTCCTCTTGCAGCACTGCTCAGAAAGGACAGGAAAGGAAATGGACGGGTAAAGAATTGGAATGACATAGGTGGGACTGACTTTTATAAGAAAGCCAGACTTCCTCCGGAAGCACTGAAGGCTGTGCTGCCAGTGGAAAGCAGTCTGTGTCGAATCACAGTTTTCCTGATGCTGAGGGAAGGACACCACTTGCATGAGGAAGTAGTTTGTGTGTCAGATTTTGGATTGTGGTTCTCCCCGCAGATCAAAGCCTGTCGCGGTCAAAGAGATTCAGGGAAGAGGGGGACCCCATCACAAAGTGCAGTACCGTTTCCAAGAGCAGCCAGATGGAGGAGAAGCCGTCCACCAGGAAAGGTAAAGCCACCTTCTGTGTTTGCCGCATGCCTGGTGGGAGAGCGGTCCCTTTTTCTCCAGTGCCCCTTACTCACCCTCGCCCCCATCCTCCTGCTTCTATCACACCCTTGTTGTAGAGACTCTCAGTGTAACATTGGACCAGTGCCAGCCCCTCATCCTGTCACCTCTTGCTTCTTCCATGGGGAGCCCCACTGAATTTTCCATCAGAAATCAATCCTGAGACCTGAGGAATGGAAAGAGTCTTGAAAATGTTACCTTAAACAAACCCCCAACCTATGCATGACTTCCTGCTATAATATCCTTGCCAAGTGGCTCGCTATTTGTCCTGAGCTTGGAAACCGCAGGAATGGAAATACTTATTTTGCCGGCCACCTATCCCTGAGCCAACTGGCGGATAAAAATGATTTGTGCCGTTACATTTTTTCTGTTCCTCCACAGGTTCTGTCTTTGTTTCTCTTTAGTTCCAGTTCTCCAAATATGGGGGAAAAAAAAAAGTTGACTCCATCATTCATATGGGAACCCTTTCAATATTGGCCCACTGTTCCACTTCCTGGGGACTTTGTAAAGAGAACGTGTTAACCCTTGTAACATACTGAGAACTACCGCAGCACCGTGTCACCTACAGACTCGTAAAAACGCTTCTGTGAGTTAATTGTTGGAAAAGCTGCACACATGTGAAGGCACAGCCAGGGCACACACAACAAAAATGTTTCCGAGTGAATATTGCCCTAGGAGTAAGTGGAAATGCTCCTTTTCTCTCTCTCAGTTATTTTAAAGAGAACTCTTGCACGTTCGATCACCTTCATTCAAAAGCAGCTAAGTATAAACTTTCAAGATTTATGGTAAATAAATATGCAAAACATACGGGACCAGTGACTTGCAGCTGGGTTTTGTCACGGCTCTGCCACCATCTTCCCCGTTCTCTTTATTGTGGAACAATGTGACACACCTGCCCTCATTTAGGTTTTCCCTTATTTGTCTGTCACCTGCTTCCCACCCCTCTGAGATAAAAAGGCTCTACAGGCTTTACTTGATGTAAGATCCCGGATTCACATCATGAAGCCACCTAACGGATATGACAAAGGAGGGTTGTAGTCGTGGTTGTTCTGGTGACAAAAGACAGGGGGACTGTGTGAGGTCCCCTGAGGTTGGTTTGGATTTGACCTTGGCGGGAGCGGAAAGGGGCCGCTTCAGTGGGCAGCTCGGGGCTTCTCCTGTGCCGCCCCCTAGGTCCGGGTTTCTGCTCCCTGCGCTACGGGCTGGCTGTCATCATGCACTTCTCAAACTTCACCCTGGTGACGCAGCGCGTGAGCCTCAGCATCGCCGTCATCGCCATGGTGAACGGGACCCGGCACACAGCTCTGTCCAACGTCTCCGCAGCGGAACCTGCGGCTGACGCCCTTGAGGACCCCGGCAGACCCATCCAGGAGTTCAACACAAGGGTAAGGGGAAGCGCGGGGAGAAGGCGGCGCGTGGCTGGGACGGAAACCGCAGTCCCACTGGAAGACTTGGGTCTTCATTCTGTGGCATCCAGAAGCGCACGTTTTTTAAGGACAAACTCAAAAGGATTGGGATTGTTTTTCTCTGAGAGATGGTTTACCTCTGTGATAATGATCTTTCATTGAAGTTATTATAATTACAAGGTGAGAGGATAGAGGGAAAGATTGTGAAAACTGCTAAAAAAAAGAACAGATGACTGGGCGTCTTCCGTGCAAAGCTCGGCACTGTCTCAGTGCGCCTTTCTGCCTGGCCCTGCAGGGCTCTGCGCCTGCCAGTGTCCTCCAGCCATTTGCCAACTCTGTACGTTATTGGCGACAAGCACCAAGGCCGGTGACTTCCACCCCTCGCTCTGCAAATGAATTGTGTCCCATGGAAAATCAACTGATACTCGCTGCCCCCTGCCCCCAGGGGAATAAGCCGGTCTTGCCATATATTTAAATTCAATTTCAGCATCACTCTCTACTTACATGTGCAAATATGTGGTTCTTGGAGCTCTCCTTTGGACCAGTTGTAACTTCTTACCAACTCTCTCATTCATCAATGAGTTAAAAAAAAACAAAAACTATCACACATTCACTTTATATTTGCATGAGAATCACGATTATTACCCTGTTTAAAAACTTTCCCTTGAATCTGTCCTTCACTGTGCACTGCTAATGTCACCCTCACGTTTCCTGATTTTATCACCTTGGACCCAGCTGGTTTTAATGACTTCTCTGCCTCAGTCTTTCTTCCGTCATTCACTCTACACACAGACTCTCCCATGCTAAGGGTCCACAATGCCGTCAGGGTGCCAGACTCCCGTCTGCTCTGAGCTCAGCAGAGGCCTGGCCAGTTCCCCACCCTGCCACAGCTTTCCAAGAGCTGCACGTCCACTTCTGCTGGTTTCTTCCACGAGAATGAATTCTCCAACTTCTCTTTGTACAAATCCCAGTCATGCTCCAAAGGATGGCTCAAATACTGCTCCCTGTTTTACTGAGGTTCATCCTCACACTTGAATTCTGATAGGAATCGTGTGTGTGTCTTACATTATTTATAAACAAAATGTTTCACATTTTATGTATTTTGGCACTTTACGTCAATTTGTAGCATGATGCCCCATGTCTAGGGACAATGAAACAGTTCCTGGGTTTCGTCAGAAGAAGTCTGTGACATCATTACGTGCAGGATGCGGTGTAGACAGCCGGCCGTGGTTCCCTCGTCTCCCTTAGGGGCTGTTTTGATGAGAGCGCCGTCAAGTTGTGTCTTTCTCATTCTTTCAACGGAGAGTCAACGTGTCGTCTACCTTTCACTGAAGCAAACTAGTTTGAGGAAGCTCTTCCCCAGATGAAATTCCTCTCAGCCTCTCATCTTCATCTTTCTACCCTCCGTCTGTGTAATTATTTCTTTATCTCTTTCCTTCTTCATATCCTCTGTTTTTGCTTTTCCCCTGAGAGGAGGGAATTCAGGGTGTACTTGGTCGCTTGTTTGGAAAAGGTGGAATATCTAAGTTAGATAAAAAATAGAGAAAAACCAAGTTTGATGCTGAAGAGTCGGGCCCCAGCAACCCCGAGCAGCTCTGGCTGAGAAGTCGACTTTCCTAAAGCGTTTCCCGTGTCCTCTCCCCAGACCTCCGTGTACACGTGGAGCCCAGAGACGCAGGGTGTCATCTTCAGCTCCATCAGCTATGGCATAATACTGACTCTCATCCCAAGCGGGTACTTAGCGGACATATTCGGCGCGAAGCAGATGCTGGGGGCCGGTCTGCTGACGTCCTCCCTCCTCACGCTCTTCACACCCCTGGCTGCTGACCTTGGAGTGACCCTGCTCGTTGCCATCCGGACACTCCAAGGCGTGGCCCAGGTATTCAGATACCTCCTAACCTCCAGCATTCCCGAATTGTCCAGAGATCAAAGGTCTCAAAGATTTTCCTTTTAGGGAATGGCGTGGACAGGTCAGTTTACAATCTGGGCCAAATGGGCCCCCCCACTGGAACGAAGCAAGCTCACCAGCGTTGCGGGGTCAGGTAAGGGGGCACGCGTGGGTCACAGCCCTGCGGCATCTTTCTTGCTATGCTGGCGGGGGCGGGGGGGTTGGGAGGGGACTAAAGTGACTCCCCCAAATTCAACAACGTAAGATGGTTGCATAACAGGAGATGTGTTGGCCCTGGAAAGCCACTCAGGCTCAGAAGCAGAAAGGACCATTGTCTTAAAGAAATGAGAAAAGCATTGCCGGAAAACGGGGAGACCTTAGAGAATTTGCATAAGTAGAAAAAGATAAAGTACCCTGTACACAGGCCAATTTAGCTAAGATTTACAAGTGAGAATTGAGACTGTCAGAATTCAGAGTGGTACGGGAGAAGCGAGGCTGGAAGCTGCAAAGGAAGCATTTGAAGGGCTCACGTCACTCCAAGCTATTCCGTGTTCTCAGCTGATCCCTACAACCCTCTGGTGTAACTACTATTTTTAACTTGCAGTTTACAAAGGAGGGAATTAACATATGCAGACAGAGATTAAGTAAAATGCCCCAGTGCTAACCCAGTCAGGTGGTAGAACGGGATTTGAGCCAGGCGGTGTGGCCCCAGAGTACACTGTCCGTCACCGCCACCGAGTGTGCTCGCTGGGAGGACAGGACAGCTTCATCGCTGCCGTCTGCCCGCAGATGGCCCTGAGGGTGCACACTAGACCACACGCTGAGGTGCCCTCACGCCTCTCGCTCCGGAGTCCCACGCACGGCTGCATCCGCACACGTTTACTCCCCAGCTACCCTGCTTCCTCTGCAGCTTTCACCATCTCCTCAATCTGCAAATGCTCCCGGCTGGTCTTCCCTCTCCTCCAGCCTTGTTTCCTCCAACCGTCTGGCTCCATCAAAGCCACGTGGTCTCCCTGACGCACACCTGGGCATGTCTGTTCACCTGCTCGGGGTCCTTCACTGTGCTCTTCCATGATGCAGATGAAACTGACCTCCTCGCTGCCTGGATACAAAGCTGCCCTCCCGCGTGCTCCCAGCCGCTTTTCCACCCAACGCCCGGCTGTAAGCAGGCTCAGGCCCCAACCCAACACTGCACTGGCTCCTCTCTGGCCTCACTTCACTGGCTCACTTTCCTGGAGAGTCCTCTGTTTTTGCCAAAGCTCCAGCTCCTTTTACCACCTACTGCTTGGCTCACGTAAACAGTTCTTAAATTTACCATTGGTTTTAATTTCCCCTCATGTGTTCTTTCATAGCGCATTGTGGGTTTATTATATTTATATTCTACAGCCTTCTTTTTTCCAAATCGTGACCCATTGGAGGCAGGTCACAAAATCAATTAAATGGGTCAAAACCAGTATTTAAAAATAAAAGTAAATACAATTGAATAGAAAATGCTGGAGTGTATTGCACATGGTATGGCTGAGTGCAGGGTTTTGAAACTTGTTTAAGGGGTGTGTGTGTGTGTGTTGCCATGTAAAATGCATTTCTTATTGTTGGTCTCTATAAAATATGTTCAGACTCCAGGGTCTACGTCGTACTACACTTGTAATAATTTTGTTCACACTTTTCTCCCCAACTTGATGGGAAGTTCCTTACTAACTGGGAGACTGTTTCTTACTAATTTTTGAAAATTTTTCCTTTTCTGGTCCCAACCTCCTGTCATACCTTGCCAGAATGTAGCTCTGATTATAAGGAAATACAGGAGTGCTGTGGTTGCAGGGTTTCTGTGACAAACTAAGGGATGTCCATTTGGTCACGCTGGTGATAAGGAGCATTAATGTGTCAGGAGGCCGGTCATTATTATTAGTTCTCATGACCTCACAGGGCTTGTTGGGGAGATAAGAAAGACTCGTCACCAGTCATCCCCAGCCTGCCACCTCACAGAAGGGACTATGTCCAGGGCGGCCACTCGCTCCCACTTCTCTGGTGTCATGAGCGTGTTTTTCTCCCTCTTCTCTTCAGGGGCAGCGTTTGGGTCCTTCATCATCCTCTGTGTCGGGGGACTCATCTCCCAGGCCTTGGGCTGGCCTTTCATCTTCTACATCTTCGGTGAGTCGCTTTCTCTCAACTCTAATGTCTGCGTTTCCCAGGCACTCATCCCCATGCTTCCCACGTGACAGGAAAAGTCTTCATCAAATGGAAGGTGATGAAGAATGCCGAGCCTTGGTGGCTTTCTTACTCTAGTCCGGGGCACAACCATGCACATCGCCGACCTCTGAGAGGTCAGGAGGGCAACCTCTCTACCCCATGTCTTCTGTGGAGCCTCTGCCATGACCTCTGATATGCCAGGTCTCCTTCTGCATGTGGTTAGCATATCAAATTGGTAAAGTGGACTTGAAACACTTTGGGTGTGTCTTCGTATTTCACTATAATTATTATGTCTGCCAAGATGCACTTAACCTATCCCCTGCCAGGTGAAACGTGTAAAGCTCCACATAAAGGTACCTTTCCCTCTGGGGACCTCCAGGAGTTATGCCATAAGATTGTGTAATTATTTATTTTCTCCATCTCCACTAGACTATGAAATGCTGGAGGTATGGAGTCCATTCTATTGTACGCTATACTATCATGGTTCCTGGCTATAGCTTTATAAATAAATGGACGGACGAATCCAGTAATTAGAGGGAATTTAAAGAACGTTAGTCCCCAGAATCTTTTAACGCAGAACCTTCTTCAGATGACACATCTCAGCAATGAGACAAGTTTCTGTTCTATTGTTATAACCAAATGGTGTCAATAAGGTTCTGGCTTGGATGGCTTTCTCAGGAACGACACTAATCCCAGGTCGTTTTTGTCCACATACGTAAATCAAGTACTGTCGAGACATATTTCTTCTGGAAATCCATCACGGATGTGTTGTTTGAGTACAAACAACACTGTTCTTTGTAAATGTGTTGGAGAATTTTCCCTTGCTACACTGATATTATGGCAGGTTGTTTCATGCGTGTATGGCTACTCTCTCCTTCAGTCCCGACTCTTCAGATCTTTGCAAACTAAGACAATGATTTGTGTAGTAAGAAAGTGCCGCTAATGACATCACACCGCCACTGGAGTTCTAAGAGTAATTAGCAGTACGATGGCACTTCCACACTCATGTTATCTCCAGAAGGCTCGACACTGACAAACGGCAGTCTGTCTGTGAGAGGACAGCTTTAGTTCAAAGACATTTGTAGAACAATCAAAACAAAGAAGTGGGAAAATTTAGGTCCTTGTGGTGGGTACCCGTGTGTTGCGGGGAGGCGTGCCACGTCAGAGGAAAGCCCCCTCCCCCGCCAAGCTCACAAATCAGCCTGAAAACTGACTGGGTCCCGACTTCCCAGGTGGCATCGGCTGTGTCTGCTGCCTGCTGTGGTTCACTGTGATTTATGACGACCCCAGGCATCACCCATGCATAAGTGTCAGGGAAAAGGAATACATCGTGTCCTCGCTCGCTCAGCAGGTACCATGCACCCCGCTCTCTGTGACCTTTCTGGAGGAGGTACACTCTGCCTCTGCCAGTACCCGTGCTGATGACATATTTCCTTTCAGCCCACGTCTCCTAGACGATCTGTCCCCATAAAGGCTATGGTCAGATGCCTACCACTCTGGGCCATTTTCACGGGGTTTTTCAGCCATTTCTGGTTATGCACCATCATCATAACGTACCTGCCGACGTACATCAGTTCTGTGCTCCATGTTAGCATCAGAGATGTGAGTATGCGTCTGACACTTGTATGCAAATGACAGTGACGATGAAGGGAGTTAATTAGTCCCGTGCTGCTCACTGCCTTCTGGCTTTGCGCACAACCGGTTCACCCTCACGATGACCTTGACAGAGCCACTGGAATGATTCCCACTGAACAGCTGTGGAGACAGGGCATAGGGAGGTGAGGTGACTTGGCTTGGGTCACACAACCTCTGAGTGATGGAGCTTCCGCGATACGTGCTCTGAACGGCTGTGCCACACTGCCACCGCAGCTGATCCCTCGGGGTCCCTTAGAAATTAATGTCACTTTTCTCTGGAGATCAGGTAATGCAAGCGCTGGCCGTCTTCCCTGAGACAGCGTCCCTCTCATGTGGAGCAGGCTGCTGATTCCCTTAGAACCATCCACGTGGCCGGGGGATGGGCTGGTGGCCGCTGGGTGGCTTCCGTGTCCTTGCATCTCTGTCCTCACTGTCCCTGCTTCCTCTCGTCAGAGCGGCCTTCTGTCCTCCCTGCCTTTTGTTGCCGCCGCAAGTTGTACGATTCTGGGAGGTCAGTTGGCAGATTTCCTGCTGTCCAGGAATCTTCTCCGATTAATCACCGTTAGGAAACTTTTCTCGTCCCTCGGTAAGCATGGGCGTGTGGGCTGGGTTAGCCGATTCCTTTGGCCACGCACGGTGCGTGCGAGAGGGTGCCTGATGGCGGGTCTCCTCGCCAGGGCTGCTCCTCCCGTCACTCTGTGCCGTGGCCCTGCCTTTCGTGGCTTCCAGTCACGTGACCACCGTTATCCTGCTCATACTCATTCCTGGGACCAGCAACCTGTGTGACTCGGGGTTCATCATCAACACCTTAGATGTTGCCCCCAGGTAAGAGCTGTCCCCTCCCCGGCCCCTCCGAGGTGTCGGGCCTTAGTCTCCTTCAACAAGTCCTTCATTTTGTTCATATATGATCAACGGTGGCAGAGTAGTGACAAGTAATGAGAAACGTCAGCGTGTGGCCGTGACCGAAGGCGTTTTAGAGCAACAGCTTCCCGAACCCCCCTCCCCCCACCTCCAAGACTGGCCTGTGCTCTGGGAAAGGGCCCACATGCATGTGTTTGGGGACACGCCCAGTGTTGGTGATATCAGCACACATTTACGCATGTGCCCTCCCCAAACGCCACGTGAAGGACCTTCACGTGCACCCATCCGGTCCTCACAGCTGCATAGGTAGGCCCTCTCCTTAGCCTCACTCTACAGAGCAGCCTGAGGCACAGGTCACGTGCCTGCCCCACGTCACTCAAAGGCAAAGGCGGGACTTAAACCCTGGCAGTCTGTCCCACATCTGGTGTCCTGTCCACACACTGCCAGCCGTGCCAAGCAGCCAGGTGGGAACCTGACTTGTTCCCCGGCAGTGGCCTCAGTGGTAGGTGATTTCAGGGTTCGCAAGTGGACACTGCCCCGAATGTCTTCAGGTGAAGGAAAACCGGGGTGAGGCAAAATGACTTTGCCTTTGGAGCTGAATTGCGTTCAAGTCGAGTTGCTTGAAAAGCCATCTTTCCATATAAGAAAAGGCTGCTCTAGAAAGCTTTCTATGTGGAAAAGCAGCTTTCTGGATAAAGCCACCCATGCAATCATCTCCCCACAGATACGCAAGCTTCCTCATGGGGATCTCCCGGGGATTCGGGCTCATGGCTGGCATCATCTCCTCCACGGCCACCGGCTTCCTCATCAGTCAGGTGGGCCCTTTATTGACCATCTGCGCGTGGCAGGTATCGTTTCGGGCACGGGAGACATGCGTCCGAGGATGGTGTGGTCTGGTGGGGAGACACAACTGCTCTGAATCCGACTCTGGTAGGACAGGGTCCCGGGGGCAGATACGCGCAGAATGTCTGAAGATGAGTAAAGTTAGACTGACGGTAATGAGCAGTTCAGGCAGAGAAAACAGCAGGGATGGCTTCCTAGAGGCACGAAAGCATGAAGCAGTTCTTAGTCACGGCAGAGTGAATGACACGCCAAGGAATGGTAAGAGGTGAAGGCAGGCGGAGGTTATGAACAGGCGGTTCAGATTCATTCCAACTTGAAAAACAGCACAAAATGGAAACACAAGGGTCCCAAGGCCAGTTTAAAGGGAGGCTAAATTACGGTGGAAAGAGGATGACGAGACAGAGCAGGGCGCATGGCCGTGAGGCTTCTCAGCGTGGGAGGGGGCAGGTAGGGCAGAGGGGAAGGCAGGAAGGGCCAGGCTGAGACGGAAGGACCAAGAGAGGCGACTTACAACAACATTTTCATTTTGTTTTCAATATATCTTTATGTGACCTAGTTCTGGGTTAACAGTGACTACACTGGCAGAGATGAAGTGTGACGGGCTTGGCAGGGGAGGTTGTACAGGCAGACCCGTCACCACGTGATGTCCTGTCACTGCATGATGTCCCTCTCATTGGCTGTTGTGATGGACGTCAACAGCCTGAAACAAAGCGAAACAGAGAGAACACAGGAGGAGAGCTCAATGACGTCATTTGAGGCATCATTTTAAATGAGTGATATAATATTGTCACGAATGTTGAAATCCAAAAAATATTAGTGTAGGTGAATTTGTTTGGGTTTAAAGAAAAATCCATCTCAACCTGGAACCGTGTCCATCTTGGACTGATTTTCTTTCTAACAGTTTCGTAAAACCTTCTTTGATAACTTAAATGGCTATTGCCTGTTATTCTAATATTGTGACACACAAAATGGACGATTTCTAGGATGGTGGGGAAGGAACTTGTGAGACTGTTGTTTGCTTGCAGGATTCTATGTCTGGCTGGAGGAACGTCTTTTTCCTGTCTGCTGCTGTCAACATGTTTGGCCTGGTTTTTTACCTCACGTTTGGGCAAGCAGAAATCCAGGACTGGGCCAAAGAGCGGACCCTCACCCGCCTCTGAGGACGCAGAGCTGCAGACTTAAATGGAGACCCGACCACTAACTTTTCAGCATTTTTTACTTGTTGTTCTTTCTTCATAGTCTGCACCACAGGCTAAGCAGGTCTCCACTACAGTGTGTGTTAGACTTTCCTGGGAAATCTCTAAAGCAAACGGACTCATGGGCCCCAGAGATTCTGAATGAACTGGTGTGGGGTGGCTCCCAGACACCACCAGTGGTCAGACACGTCCCAAGGTTTCTAACAAACAGCCACGGGTGACCACTGCTGGACAAGCATGAAACACCAATTCCCGTTGCCTTTGAGTTTTCCTCTTTGGAAAGTGCTGGATGAATAAAAATCTATATGAGGATCATCACGGAGAAGTACCTTCGAGGGGCGATTATAAACCCAGAGACGATGTGCTGGGAACTGCAAGCCTGTGTTAGAGAGCTCAGCACAGAATTTCAAAGCTGTAATCCACACAATTAACATTTTTATTATTTTTTTATACATTGTGAAACTTGGATGTTTATTTATGTGGGTGAAATTCTATTAAAGTTCACCTGCTAACATTAAATAGAGCATTTCTACATTATTTAGATTAGGATTATATCCATCAGGCAAAATAGGTATTTACTGGTCCTAAATAAATCCCAGGAGATCAATGGCCAGGAAATGACCAGGAAAGAATGGAATAAATGAGGGTAACTAGAAATCGGGGGAGAGGAGACAGAATTGGAAAGCTTGCACGGTGAGGGAAGGCCATGTGGGCACTTCCAAATGAGACAAAGAGATAGTTTGGGCCATATACTGGGAACTGAAGGGAGATAACGGAAGTGCCTGCAAATGAAATGACAATTTATATGGAGGAAAACAATACTGACAGCACCACAGGATGGGAGAAAACACATCACCTCCCAGAGAAGCTCCTTTTCAGCGTAGAAAGGGATCGCTGATGTCTTCATGGTTTTTTTCTCTCCCTGAGAGTCTCAGACAGTCGCTACGAACCGGACAGGGTCCATTCTGGCTCCGAACACGTCAGACATCCCCTCAGGTGTCTCCACACACAGACCAGACTCCGGGTTTGCCCACCACTGTTCTAGAGGAGAAATTCCTACCACATTTAGACGCCAGTGGGCCACAGGGACTGGAACCTCCAGTCTCCTACCCACATCAGCGGGGGTTTTCAGGGACACAGCATGTCAGGTCCTGCAGGGGGTGCTAAGGTGAGAACACTCTGGCTCTGCCTTCCGGGAACTTACAAGGTGGAGAGAAAGGAGGGCTTGCAGAAAATGAAAAGAAGGAAAAAGGAGGGGGCAGTATAATGGATGGACATATTAAATACAGGGGAAAAGAGGAAAAAAGAGGCAAATGACTTAAATGCAGGCTTCCAGAAGAGAAATTCTAGTGGTCTGTGACATGACGAGGTGCTCCGCTTCATTCAACCTCAGAGAACTCAAAACCAAAGGCACAGTGACAAAGCACTGTCCACAGAGCGGATGGATAGAAGGGAGGCAGGTGGGAACCAGCAATGGGGCACTGCAAGGGTGAGCAAACGTTAGGATTTCGGGAGCTGCTTAGCAATATCTCCTAAAGCTCACACTTTGCAACGAGAGGCATTTGGCTTAGAAACGCACACGTGCATTCGTAAAAAGGTGGGCGCTGGCATTCAGAGGCGCACTGTCTGTAAGAGCCCAACAGGAGACACGCCAAATGTCTGTGAACGGCAGCGTGAGGATGTGGGTTATGGTCCATCCACGCAGCCCTGGGAATAAACTGAGCACGGCACGCAGCGGCACGGGTGGGGCTCACCAGCACAACAGCAGCTGAAAGGAGACAAAGACCTTTTAAAAGTTTAAGCAGAGTTTTTGCCAGACAAGACTATCCTATTAAAAATCAAGTTAGGGGTTCCCCTGGGGCAGGGCGGAAGCAGTGGGGGTGCTTCAAGCAGGCTACGGGGTGCTGGTAATATCCTGCTGCTTCACTCGGTACGAGCACATGGGTATTTTTACTTTGTGGAAAGCGTACATTTGCGTTTTGTACACATTTGCATGTGGAAACATGTAGAAGAATTTGAAAGGTTGGAGGGAGGACAGAGTGGCCATGGGAGACCTCACTGAGAAAGTGGCGTATGAGTGGAACTGAATTCTGGAAGTTAGTAAGAATTGCTAGACAATGGAAAACAGTATGTTCCAAGCCAAAGAACTAGCCTGGATGAGAAGAATGAGTAATAAAAATAATGACACAATGGTAGCCAACATGTGCGGCGTGTTTAATTCTTCACGACAACCCCATGGGGAGGTAGTATTATTGCCCCCATTTTGCAAAGGGGCAACAGAGGCAACAAAGATAGCGCATAGTAGGCCTGAGAACCCAGGCAGTCTGGTTGGACCTTAAGGATCAGGAAAACTTGGAAGACGTGACCTGACTCTTCTCAGGAACTGAAGCGAACGATGATTCTCAGGAATCAAAGTGAACGATGATTTTGAGGACGACAGAAACGGATACTGCTGTGGAAGTTGCCACCTGTTGGCTTTCAATACCGTACAGGGTGCTAGAGCCTTCTGAATGTGTGTACCCAGCGTCTTAAGAGAACTTGTAGAGAAATAGCCCACCGTTGGGAGAAACTTTAATCCCAGCTTAAGCCTTACTTTAGTCACAATGGCTCCACTTACAAGATAGAAGATTATCATCTGGCGTTTGACTTCAGACGAAGGCTAATAGGACTAATTAATTCAACGCTTGCAAAACACAACAGGGCAGACACTGACCAGGTGTGTGGCGCTGCACAGGGAGGCAGGCTGAGGTCAGCCCCGCCCATCCTACAGGTGGCCCCGTTTTCTCCTACCATCAGATGCTCAGCTTATCCAGGATCCTAGCAAACACAGCACACCATTTTGAAGGGCTTGCTGTCAGCGGGCAGTCTCCTGGACATGCTGTGCGGTGAGGGCACTGGACCTGGATCCTTGGTGCCCAGGTCTCCCATTCTCTGGGGTTCCTGGTGCCTGGAAGAACCCTGGCACCTCTCGTGGGTTGAAGGGGCTCTCCTGCAGGCTTTCCTACTGAAAACGTCCTTCTCTGGGGCTGGGCTTTCCTCCGCTTCCGTTGGATTTGTTGTCTGGTAAGTGATTTGGCTCTGACCGTGTCACTGCACTGGCTTGGCAGCTCTTGGGTCATCACCCGGTTCCCCGCGGGAAGGACGTCACAGCCTCCTCCCTACTTACGCTCTGGTTTCAGCATCGCCATTTCTCCCCTCACCGCTGCGGTTCTTTCCTCTGCCCCGTGTCTTACTGGCTTCCCACTAACCCCTCCGCTCCCCAGACTTGTGTCTTCCTTGCTTGTCGTCACCCCACACGTCCAGGAGACCTGCACGCCTTAACCCTTTGCGAGCATGAAACCCTGGGACTCGGCACGAGTCACAGTGTCGACTCCCCAAGTCCAAAGCCAGCAGCCTCTCACACGTATTTTCCATTATGCATGCTTTCCCACCTGGAATACTCTTCAGGCAAACAGGTAGAAGGTGGAGGCGTCTGGACATACGCTCAGCCTGTGCTGGTAAGACTACGCAGGGTCTCATGTGCCAGACAGTTATGAGATCCCCCCACAATACAAATATCAACTTAATTCTCTATGCTCTATGCTCTCTAATAATTCTCATCACTGAACATAGCAAGCGTTCTGGCTTTGGGCAGGATTTTGGCTGGAGGCCGCTCTCAGGTCCTAGGGGCTGCCCACGGTTCCTTGCCATGTGGGTTTCTCCAACTTTCCGCATATTCCATCAAGGCCACAGGGAGAGTGATTAGCTTCAGCTCGCTCAGAGGGAGTCGTTTATAATGTAATGTAACCAGGGGGTGGTGTCCCATCACCTTGGCTGGCTGGAAGCCATCCTCAGGTCCTGCCCCCACCGGAGGGGCAGGGTCACACAAATTTGTGAATACCATGACGTAGCCATCCCTGGGGGTCACCCTAGGGTCTGTCTGTCACGTCAAGTTACAAATCAAGTCTCCTGGATTCTGATTCATATTGAATTCTTCAATGTAAACTGCCAGTTTCCAAAGGCCATGATTCATAGCATAAGTGCCCTCTTCCAGGGGTTAACTACTGTGTTTTCAGGCTATTCATTAATTTGCGTCCTCTCACATACAGTCATTGGAAATATTTAATAGCCAGCATGGCCCTGACACCACTCTCTCAGATAGACCCACAGGAACAATTCATTCAGATGACACAGGAAACAGGATGTTGAAGGACATAGTGGCCTGTAGTCCCAGGCTAAACCTCTCGAGGCCTTTCAGTCAGTCTTTCAGCAATCTCCGTCCAGGTGTCTGCCCTACTCACCTGTGAGGCCTTAGGCCTTGGTTTGCTGGCATCCCTTTCCAGAATCTTTCACCTCTAGGATCCTAAGGCAACTTGGGGAAATCAGAGGTGACAGGAACTGAAAAATTATTCATTGATTGGATTGAAACAGGAGGTTACTGCCCACCCCTGAGTCCGGGAGGAAAAGCTTTACAAAGATTTCTCTGAGCTCCTCACGCTAATTACAGTGTGTTTTCTAGTTTCTTCCAAATTCTCCCCCCTCCCTTCCCTACAAAGGCCTGGGCTCCATGTGGAGAGAAAAGAGCATGGCCCTGCGGGGAGGCCCTTTGGTTAACCTGAAGGCACCTCTTTTCCTGAAGTGCTGAGGGCTTCCTGCAGACGCAGCGGTCCCCTTCTCTCCCACACCATATAAATCCCACCAACGGGCACACATGTGTGCAGTGAAGGTGCCCTCATGGAGTCACCAGGACAACAGAGCCTCCGCTCCCGGCGGCACAGCGGAGCCCTGAGCTCCCGTTAGCTGGTGTCTGTGGCTACGTTTCCTCATCTATAAAACGGGGGCAGTAGTGGTCGCTGCATCACAGGACAGTTGTGAGCACAAAATGAGGCCATTCTCAGTCGTCACGTTCCACAATCTGTCAGGAGCACCTGACACACCTGCTGACCCACTTGTCCCAAAGGTCGCTGTTCTGCCCATGTTTCCTGGGTCCTTTATGTTGGCTGCACACAGGCCACCCTTGTGCCATGTAAATACCAATGGGCACACCTGCTCCTTGGTCCAAGGCCCACCCTTGGGCTGCCGGAACCTGCTTTGCTTGGACTGAAAGATACCAGTGCCTGGGAATCCAGGCTCAGCGACTGATGGGTGCTGCCATGTAAATACCCCAACTTCTTCAGCGTTGGTTAGGACAAGTCCAAGGGGAGGCCGAAGCTATTCCCACTGCTCCCTGGCAGACTTAGCTTATTTTCACTCCCTTGTTTGGTCTCCTTCCTTTCCCTACCCACATCCCACACATCTATCGTTTCTGTTGTTTTGTTTTTCTGAAAACACTGTCTATTAAATCACTTCTACAGGAATTGTAATCTCAAGGTCTACTTCTAGGAGAGGCAGTAAATTTATTTTTGGTAATAATAGTAGTGTTATCTTATTATAGACATAGGTGTAATATAATAAAGCAAAAAAGTAATCACACGTGTTAGGAACCAACATGTTCAAGATAAGAGAAAAAATGTAAGGGAATAAAATCAAGGAAGTTTAAAAAAAAATCTAACTCTAACTCAATTTGAAGTAGAAATATCAGAATTTATCATTTTTTTCTTAAAAAATACTTTCTTTTCAAGTTCTTTCTTCCACTGTAAAGGCCTTGCAGCATGAGACAGCCTGAGGATTTATATATGACGCTACGCTTTTTATAGGAGAAATGACATAGTATCCGAGATTTACTTTTTTTTTTCCCAAGATTTACTTTAGAATACTACAGAAAACAACTGCTGATTATATGGAAATGCAAATGGTTAAATATTGATAATTGTTGAAGCTGGTTAACAGGTACAGGGTTATTTATAAAAGACTGTTGTTCTACCTTTTTATATGCTTGAAAAGTTCTATAACAAAATGTTAAACTGAAAAACCTTAATTAAAAAACAACAGCAACACAGGATTCCAATGTAGGATCCAGAAGTGATTTCAAAGAGTTTTGCAAAGCAACATAGGGCTTTGGGGGTAGCGAACCACAAACTGGCTCCCTCCTAGGTAATCAGTACCCAGAGCCGGAGGCTGTTTATTTAAAACATAGATGGGGACAACTGCTGACCTGGGGCTTTCAGTCACTAAAAGGGCCCTTGACCCAGGAAATGCCAGGAATTGCCAGCCCGGTGCCAAACAGGACAAACTACAAACATCCCAGAGAAGCCAGAAGAGGGTCAGCAAAACCTGAACCTCTGAAGAAGGAAAAGCCAACTGATACAAGACATCCAAGTCTGTTGGCCAAAAAAGGCTGAAGGTTTGCATCATTTCTTTGGAGAGAATATAAGTGGTTCAATTTGTAGAGCATCTGGATGGTGCCAGGCACTTACTAGGCCACTTTAAATGCATAATCATCACGAAAGATGCTTAAGTAGGTAAGAAACTGTCGATGGTGCACAGTCACTGCGTGAAAAGCTGGGATGGGCCTATGCCATCCGTAGGTCACCCAACATTGCTGTAGAAAGATGGCGGGACCAAGAGAGCTTACAGTCACCGCAGAAGCCGGGAAGAAAGAGAGAGGAGGGAAGGTGAGAAGAGGAAAAGGGCAGAAAGAAGGGGTAGGAAGGAGGCAGGCAGGAAGGGAGGAAAAAGCTAGTGGGCATTTATAGGGCATTTAGAAAGCCACAGCGTTCCTGTCAGAATGTGCTGAGAGCCAGCGTCAGCAGGAAAGTGCTGGAAGCACCTAGTGGGCAGGTCCTGGCTCCGGGCAGTGGTCATGGAATTACTGGCCATGGGATTGTTTTAAGACTCACACTCCTCACCTTAAGATCCAAGGTGAGGGTGAAAGGGAAGTTAAAGTTTACCATTGACATAGCGGGTGAAAGGATTTGGTGAAGGATTCACAGGGCTAAAGTTAGTAAATCCAGACATTCAGTCGTTTTTTAAAAGTCGTGTGGGAAGTCTTGACAGGGGAGGAAGGAAGCAGTTTTCTGTCCGGAATCAGGTCAGTCTTACTCTTATGTGCCACGCACTAATTGATATTAAATCAGTGACGGGGCCGGGAGGTGAGAGACCTTATCAGAGGGATTTGGCAATCTGGGGAGATTTGGCGGGGGCGGTGAGGGCAGACGTCCGTTTTCACAGGTTGTATACAAGGGAAAACTGAAAGAACATATTTTTAGGGACAAGTGTGAGGTGGACAGGTGTGTGGATGGACAAGGAAAGAGAAGTGTGTGCTGCCTGGTGTATGGCGCTTGTGAATCTGTGAGAGGTGTGCTGTGTCTGTGGTGTGTGTGGTGGAGGGTAGGTGTGTGTGTGTGTGTGTGTGTGTGTGTGTGTGTGTGTGTGTGGCTTGTATGTGAGTGCTGTGTGTGGTACTGAGATGTGTTTGTGTGGTTTGTGTGCACCTGTCTTGAGATAAACAGCGTCCCCCTATGTTCCAATGTGTGATAATTGTGGTTGACAAACAGCTCACTTAAGACTGCATTGCAAATCCCATCTGAGGACTTTGAGGCGTCTCCTGAGCATCTGGTGTCACATAAGCTGATGGGGTCAGATGTCAATGTGTAGATTGGTGCGTGTGGGTGCGGAGCCCCGACTGGAAAGGCTGCAGGAGAAGAGCCACCAGGCTGAGCTGCACCAACCCACGCGGGCCGGGGGGGGGGGGGGGGGGGGGGGGGGCTGCCCTGGGGCGCCCTAGGGCCCTGGCTCAGCGGCTGCCTGGGGTGCACGGGGTGCGTGCATGTGAGCGCCTCCTAGGGACGCGACGGGAACGAGCAGAGCTCACAGCTCTATAGAGATACAAGGAAAATGAAGGACGTTGTTTACTTTCCTTCCTCTCTGACGTTCCTCCTTCCTTTTTGACCATCCACGTGTCTGACTTTTAGCACTTTCCTTCTGCCTAGAAAATTGTTAACGCCCCTGCCGGCACCGAGGTCCCTGCGTCCCTTTCACTCCGGAGGGAACTTTTCACTGCATATGGAATTACGGACTGGCAGAGCTTTTTGTTCGTTTCCTATAGTTTTCAGGTTTTCTGTATATTTTTAATCAGCAAAAAAATCGTCAAAGTTAAATGTCAAAGGAAGGGCATGGTGAAGGGCGCGTGCGGGCACTGTTGTGACAACCAAGTTTCCTTGGGTGCACGTTTGACATCGGAGCGGCCCTAGGGGGCCGGGCCCACTCCTCCCGCTTATGCTGATGTCGTGTGTTTAGCACTTGCAGGGGCCAGAGAAGGGACCCTTTAGCCGGAAGAGAAGCCAGCAGACACCCGTGCACAAATGGATGACCAGCTTCCTTCCAGGAAAGGTAGAAATCACTCTCTGTCCCCTCACATAGGCTTTCTTCTTCTTCTTAAACATGACACCGAAGATTCCAGGTAAGGGGGTTCTTCCCTAAAAATATATAAGGGGCCTTAGAAATGTTCAGGAAAGGAAGTGAAGAAACCAGTCCTGCCATGGTGTCCATTAGAAAACCCTTAAATAAAACGAGTCCATGTATCCTAGCTGTTCACACTTTATTTCACTTTATTTTGATTCTTGTCCACTTCTCACTTGCTGAAGGAGATCAAACAGGGGAGCTATTTGTGTTCCATCTCAAGGAGGAAGAGACAGACCCTTCTGGAAGTGAGGCGGGTGGAAAGTTCTGGAGTCACTGCATCCTTGGGCAGCAGCAGTTGAATAGTCACTGAACCTTTGCTTACGCAAGCTGTTATCTTGAGCAAGACAGGGGAAGAACAATAAGGAATTTCTGCTATTGGCTTAGAGTTATGCCCATGTCATCAGGGGCAATGGATTGTATACCTTTCCAATTTACAGAAAGATCAGGAGTCTATTAAATTTTCTGTTTCTTCTTGTATCAATTTTGATATTTTTATATTGTCCACTTCATCTATGTTCAAATTTATATTCGAACATATAGAACATATAAACATATAAAATTATACAGTGGTCTGTATCTTTGATTTCTGCCCTTATGCTTAACATTTTCTTTCTTTTAGGTTCTTTGGGTTTGTTCCTTTGTTAATTTTCCTAGTCTTTGAGCTCTCCTCTTTTCTGATAAATATATTTAGGGGTGTTACACTTTAACTGTCCATGAGTTCAACACGACATCTGTCACTCAGTCTGAAGCACTTTAGAATCCCCCTTATGGTTTCCTTTTTAACTCAAGACTTATTTAGAAGTAAGTTTTGTTGACATCTGTCCAGATTGTTGAGTGTATCAGTGTTTCCCTCCTTTTTATTTCTGAGTAATATCCATTGTATTAATATACCACAGTAGGTTCATCCATCCCAGTCAGCTATTTTGAAAGAAGCTACTATAAACATTGCACTACACCTCTTTTTGTAGACATATGGTTTTATTTCTCTTGGGAAATTTCCATTTGTTGAAAAGACTTTACCTTCCTCCACTGAATTGCATTAGTACGTTTATTCAAAGGCACATGTGTGCATCTGTTTCTGGACTCCCTACTTTCTTCCACTGATGAATTCGTTTGGCCCTGCACCAACACCACACTGGTTACTCTAGCTGGAAGCTCCCTCAAATACAATGCATTTTGTAAATGCGACTTTCTCCGCCATGTGTATATATGACTTTCTCAACCAGACCACATGAGTTTGGAGAATAAAGCCGTTTACTTGAGTGAACGTCTTTGTTGTTACTTCCAAGAGTAACGCCTGGTATTTTCAAACGATCCCTTTAAAATATACTCATACATGAGCCAAAGTGCTTGGAGGACTGGCTTAATATTGTAGGACATTCTAGTTGGGATACTATTTCAGAGGATTGTGGGATTATTCTATCAGTCACACATCTTCCTATCGTATCATAATTTCTCAAAGACCATTAAGTACAATAAAATTTCAAATTAATATCTAGGGCTTCAAATTTCTGAGTTAAAAGTATGTTTTACCTCAGCTGTGTTAACAAGAGACCTTTTCTGTTCACCAGCTCCAAGTTTTTGTTCCCTGCGCTATGGGTTATGTCTCCTCCTGCACTTCTGTAATGTTGTCATGATGTCACAGCGCATGTGTCTGAGCCTCACCGTGGTCGCCATGGTGAACAGCACAGATCCACACGGTTCGCCCAACACCTCCACAAAGGACCTCTTGGATAACATAAAGGTACAGCAAACATAACATCCACAGTCCTAAGTTTAAAATCCTGTCTTGCGAACTAATTTGTGTAGAGATTGAATGTTGTCACAACTGATATGACAATAATCATTAGAGAAAAAGCTCAAGTCTTGCTCAGCCTTGCCATTAGAAACCTAAGTAGGTATGTCCCATAATTAAAGGATGCCTCAATATTTGTGAAGGGCTTTGAGGTGTGAATTCTTCCATGTGAAGAATGAAAACTAAGAGTTAGCACCTCTTTAGAATTGAGAAGATTGGACAAGAGGGAAACCATTTTAAACCAGAAGTAGAAGTCAAGATGTACCTTCTTTTCTATTTAAGTTTTCGAACATGCAGCACATTTACGTGTTCCATTACTGTCATCTCTGGAATTTCAGGTTTTACATTTAAATCTGTGATGCATTTTTACTTAATGTTTGCATATGTTGTGTTTAGACCTTTTTTTACCTATGGATATACAATTGTTCTAGCACTGTTTGTTGAAAAGAGACTCTTCTATCTCCACTGAGTTGTCTTTAATGTTTGTTGAAATATAATTAGTTATGTAAGATTAACACTACCTGCCTGATTTTAAGATTTGTCATAAAGTTACCATAATCAAGACAGTGTGGTATTAGCATAAAAACAGAAAAATAATCAATGAAATAGAGAGTTCAGAAATATACTCACACATGTGAACTACTGATTTTTTCATGATCCACAAAAGAACAAACATAAAATTGAACTTCATCAAAATTCAAAAGATGCTGTTAAGAGGAAAAAAAAGACAAACCAGAGACAGGTTGAATGTTTGCAAATCACATTTAATAATGGAATTCTATCAAAACTCGATAAAAAATGAAACAACCCAGTACCAAAATGGGGAAAAGATATGAGCAGACAATTCACCAGAGAAGGTACATGGATGGCAAATACTCACAAGAAAAGATGCCACATGTCATTAATCATTAGGGACATGTAACTAAACACCACAAAGGTATATTACTACACACCAACTCAAATGGCTAAAATTATAAAGAGTGGACATACGAAGTGGTGGCCAGAATGGGGAGGAACTGGGACTCTCCTGCACCACTGGGAAGAATACAAAATGGTACAACCAGTTCAGTTAAGCACACACCTACTCTACGATCCAGTCAGCCCACTGCTAGGTATCTACTAAGAGAAATGAAAACACATGTCCATACAGAGACTTGTGCATAAATGCTGAGAGTAGCATTATTTGTAATAGCCCCAAACTTTTATGCACCCAACATAGGAACACCTAAATACATAAAGCAAATATTAGCAGAACTAAAGAGAGTAATAGGCAACAGTACAGTAAGAGGGGACTTCACTGCCCCACTTACATCAATGGACAGACCATCCTGACAGAGAATTCATAAAGAAACATGGGCCTTAAATGACACATTAGATCATATATATTTAAGAGACACCTATGCAGAACATTTTATCCAAAAGCAACAGAACACACATTCTTCTCAAACACATATGAAACATTCTCTAGAATAGATCCGAGGCCACAAAACAATTCTTAATAAATTTAAGAAAATTGAAATTATATCAAGTGTCTTTTCCAACCAAAACGGTATGAAACTAGAAATCAATTGCAAGAAGGAAACTGGCAAATTCACAAATATGTAGAGATATAGCAACATGCTACTGAACAATCAATGGGTCAAAGAATAAATCAAAAGAGAAATTTTTTAAAAAATCCTTGAGACAAATGAAAATGGAAATACAACTACCAAAACTTTTAGGATGCAGCTAAAGCAGTTCTAAGAATGAAGTTCATAGCAATAAATGGCTTTTTCAAGAAGCAAACAATAAAAATTTCAAATAATAGCCAGAGCAATTAGATAAGAAAAAGAAATAAAAGACTTCCAAATTGGAAAGGGAGAAGTAAAACTGTTACTATTTGCAGATGACATGATATTATATGTAGAAAATCCTAAAGACTCCATAAAAAAAACTGTTAGAACTAATAAATTCAGTACAATTGTAGCATACAAAATCAATACACAAAAATCTGTCGTGTTTCTATACACTAATAATAAACAAGCAGAAAAATTAAGACAACAATTCCATTTACCGTTGTATCTGAAAGAATAAAATACATAGAACAAATTTAACTGAGGTGAAAGACCTGCATGTTGAAAACTGTAAGATATCGATGAAAAAATAGATGCTGCAAATAAATAGAAAGACATTCCATGCTCATGGATTGAAAGAATTAACATTGCTGAAATGTTCATAGAGTCCAAAGCAATCTACACATTCAATGCAATCCCTGTCAAAATTCCAATGACAGTTTTCACAGGATTAAAACAAACAATCCTAAAATTTATATGGAACCACAAAAGACCTCGAGCAGCCAAAGAAATCTTGAGAAAGAAGAGGAAAGCTCGAGGCATCACACTTCCTGCTTTCCAACTATTTTACAAGGCTATAATAATCAAAACAGCATGATACTGGCAGAAAAACAGACACACGGATCAATGGAACAGAGTGTCCAGAAATAAACCCACACCTACATGGTCAATTAATTTATGACAAAGGAGCCAAGAATATACAATGGGAAAGGGACAGTCTCTCCAATAAATGGTGTTGGGAAAACTGCACAGCCACATTGCAAAAGATTGACACTGGATCCCTGTCTTACACCATACACAAAAATTATTTCAAATGGATCAAAGACTTGAATGTAAGACCTGAAAACGTAAAACTTTTAGAAGAAAACATAGGTGATAAGCTCACTGATATTGGCCTTAGCTATGATATTTTTGAATTTGACAACAAAACCAAAGGTAATAAAATAAAAAATAAACAAGTGGGATGATATCAAACTAAAAAGCCTCTGCACAGTGAAGGAAACCATCAATAAAATGAAAAATCAAGCTACTGAATGGGAGAAAATATTTGCCAATAATTTATCTGATAAAGAGTTAATATCCAAAATATGTAAAGAACTTATACAACCTAATAGCAAAAAAAACAAAACAAAACAATAAAAAACAAATAAAAACAATCCAATTTAAAAATGGGCAGAGCATCTAAACACACATTTTTGTAAGGAAGACATACAGATGGCCAACAGATACGGGTACATGAAAAGATGCTCAACATCACTGATCACCAGGGAAATACAAATCAAAACCACAGTGAGATACCACCTCACACCTGTTAGAATGTCTGTCATCACATAGACAATAATAACAAGTGTTGGTGAGGATGTGGAGAAAAGGGAACCCCCATGTACTGTTAGGATTGTAAATTGGTGCAGCCACCATTGAAAACAGTGTGGAGGTTCCTCAAAAAATTAAAATAGAACCACCATATGATCCAGGATTCCCGTTTCTGGGTATTTATCAAAAAAAAAGTCACTATCTCAAAAAGATAGCTGCACCCCATGTTCATTGCAGCATTATTTACAATAGCCAAGATAGGGAAGCAACCTAGATGGCCATTGATGGATGGTTGAACTTTAAAAAGTGACATATAAAAAACACACATGGAACATTATTGAGCCACAAAAAGAATGAAATTATTTGCAACAACGTGTGTAGACCTTGAGGGAATTATGCTAAGTGAAATAAATCAGAGAAAGATAAAACTGTAAGATCTCATAGGTGGAATCTAAACAAACAAAGAAACAAAATTGAGCTCATGGATACAGAGAGAAGTGTAATGGAGGGGGTGGGCAAAGTGGGTGAAGGGGCTTAGAAAGTACAAACTTCCTTTATTTTGTACAAAGTAAGTCCTGAGGGTGTAATGAACCACATGGCAACTGTAGTTAATAATACTGTAATGTATATTTGAAAGGGCTAAAAGCGTAGATCTTAAAAAGTTTTCATCACAAGAAAAAAAAAGCTGTAACTGTGTAGAATGAAGGGTGTTAACTAGACTTATGGTGGTGGTCATTTCACCATATATACAAATATCAAGGCATTATTTTGTACACCCTAAATTAATGGAATATTACAATGTCGATTACATGTGAATTTTAAAAAGCAGCAAGTGTTCAATGTCTGTGCTGTGACTGGTACTGGGGGTCACGTGGTGCCCTTGACCCAGGAAGGACTTTACATTGCAGGACACCAACACAATGACAGTAAAATGGAATTACACACAGAAGATGACAGTGTGAAGGAAGAAAGAAGTTCCCACGACAGCGAACATTAGGCAGAGAGGGGACACTTTCCAGGGGGTGAGCTGGGAGGCCAGTTTCCCCACGTCCCTGAGTTTGCAGACTCACTGGTGTGTCTCGTCTTTCCTTTCAGAACCCCAGGTATAACTGGAGCCCCAAAATCCAGGGGGTCATCTTAAGTTCCATCTTGTACGGTATGCTCATCGTGAATATCCCCGTTGGGTATTTGTCTGGAATATACTCCATCCGGAAAATGGTTAGCTGTGCCCTGATCCTCAGCTCCCTGTCCAGCCTGCTCATCCCCCTGGCAGCGGACGCCGGTGAAATACCACTCATCGCCTGCCGGGTAGTGCAGGGGCTGGGCCAGGTATCAGGACAGTGCCGAGACGGAGCAGGGTCTTCGTTCCCGGGAAGCCCAGAGCGCCGATGTCCCGACACTTCTCGTTTCAGGGGACAGTGTCCGTAGCTCAGCACATGGTGTGGGTCAAGTGGGCCCCTCCCTTGGAACGAGGCCGACTTACCTCTCTGAGTGTATCAGGTAATGACTCCGGGCCCACTGGCAGTTCCTGCACCACCGTGTCTGCAGAGCCATGAGAATCGTGTGTTTTGTACTGACAAGGCTTCAGAACCCATCTGCTCCAGAATCCTTTACTTTAAAGGTGTGGGAACTGTCTAGAATAGAGAAAAGCCTGTTTGTCTCCCCAAGAGGAAGACACCAATACTTTATCCTTTTCTGCTGAGCAGATTATTTCACTGGCAATGATTATTCTCTGCCACCATGAGGCGTGGCACCTGTTCTTTCAGGTGCCCCCACTCACGCAGGGGTTCTCTCTCCCTCTGACCAGGACTTATGCTGGGACCCTTCATTGCCCTGCTTGCCACCGGATTCATCTGTCAGGCCCTGGGCTGGCCCTTTGTCTTCTATATTTTTGGTGAGTGTCTTTCTGTGAAATCCCAGTCATTATTCAGAATTTAAGAAAAAAAATTAAAAATGGAACGTAATAACTTATATGAAGTTAATGATGTTAAAAATTATGATTCACATGAAGAGAAGTCAGCATTCACTGATTTCCTACTAAAGCCAGTGCAGGACGAATTCCCCAGAGTGGAGACTCAGGCCCCGGGCTGAGACGGTGCTCGGCTTCACGTAGGGAAGAATTCAAACGGGAGCCGATCTAGAGTTTTAAGTGAAAGTAAGTTTATTTAGCAGAGTAAGTAAGAAAACAAAGGCCACCCATAGACAGGGTCGTGGTTTCTAATTGCTAGTGGAAGAGAGAGCCCGTCCATTCCCCGGACTAGGGTTTACATGTGTCTTCTGTTTTCATGGAAAACGTGTTGGTATGAGGGAAAGGAGGCTAGAAGAGCAACGGTAGGTTTCTCTTTAACTTCTGTGAGAATAGGAGCAGGTTTGTCTGTAACTTCTGCGAGGCAAACTGTGTCTTGTTTGCCGTGGGCGTAAGCATGCCGGTGGCCCTGATGGACTCTGCTCAGTAGCCTTCGAATGGTCTGTTCTGTCACTGATTAACGTCTGCCCGAGTTCTGTGTCCTGGAGCATGCAGGCAGCAGGCTTGGACCTCAACCTCCTAGTTCCTTCTGCAGAAAGAGTCCTCACGCCCCTTCCGTGTGTTATTGTCACGAGCACGAGCTCAGAACTAGACGTGCTATTGTACCTACCTGTCGGGCAGGTGCCACAGACCCTCACCTCTTCTATGAAACTCTTGGGGGAAGGGTGATGGGCACAAATCAAAGGTCATGAGACTAGTGTCCAGCTCACACGTAGCACGTCCAGCGTGGAGCATCGTGTCATAATCAGACCCGTTCGTTTCCAACTTAGTGAGTCACGAACTTCCCACTAATTGGAATAAATAAAACCCACAAAGGATCGGGGTTTACAGATGAACAGCTCAGTGTGTAACTTTTCCATGTTGGGTGAGTTTCCACCCACAGTCTTGCCCCAGGCCTCATAGTCTCAGAACTGGCCCAGCCTCCAGGCCTGTCAGCCAAGTGGCAGTTCTGGAGTCTATGTGTGACCTGCATCTCAGTGACAGCAGACGGCACCATTGTCCCCTGGTTCCTGCCTCTGACCCCGTGGAGCACGTGGCCCCCCTTCCCCTCCTCACCTCTCCCCGCTCACACACACACACACACACACACACACACACACACACACACACACACCGGACTTCATCCTTCTGGCCTTTCTTCAAAGCTCTCCCCAAGTGCCTCCTAGGGCGTTTTCCGTCCCTAGACAGTATGATTCATGCTAAGTGTTAACAGAACCACATGCCCCTGGGCAGGTAATTCTGAGCATCAGTTTTCTCTTTTTAAGAAAGAGCTGAAGGGTATCGTCTGAATTTTCTGCATAAAGTGCCCTGTAGAAATGTGTGTGTTTATAGGGTACTCACTTCTGTCCACTTACATTCTGCCTTGGGATTAGGTTCTCCGGTCCCAGAATGAGGTGGAAACAGTATATTGTCAAAATAGTCTTTTAATGTGAAACATCGAAGGTCGTACAACGGCCCCAGGTTTCCACATGGTCTTATCCCGTTACCTGTCACCCTCACCTGTCCTCCCCTCCCCTGGCTCCCTCCCCTGTGACAGGCCTCACAACTGAGGGCCCTGGCACCTCCTGCTCCCTCTGCAGAAGTGGGGTGGGGGTGTCCCTGCCCCACCTCCGCGTCCCAGCTGTCCCTGCGCGGCGCTGCTCACCTCCTCCCCGCATCACTTCTCTCCATAGCTCATCACTGGCCTTTAATACCTTTTGCTTACCTACTCTTCATTACCTCTCTTTCTCATCTGCTACAGAGTAAATCCTATGAAGGCAGGGATTTCAGGGCTTTCTGTGTGTTTTGCCCGCTGCTGTCTCCCCAGTACCTAGACTCGTGCGTGGTTCCTAATGAGCATTGAATCAGCATTTGGCAAATGAAGGAACGCATTTCTGGAAGACTGACCGGTGAACAGTACCTACGCCCGGTCCTAACACAGGATTTCCTATGATCAGGTCATTGATACGAGAAACTGAGAAACAGAAATAATTTGGCAAACTCTTACAGGACTTGGAACCTATCCCCTACCCCCACCCCGACACCTACCCCCATCCCCTAAGGCCGGGCTGTACCTTCGGAGCTCAGTGAACGCCCAGCCCTCAGAGCTGGGTGATTGTCAAGCCCCGTGGGGGCCCAGCCGTGCTCTCTTCTCATGATAGAACGCGTAGGAACCCGCGGAGATGCTGGCCCAGGAGTGAGGCCAGTTGTCATGTGGAGAGATGCGGCGGCTGGACGAGCAGAACCCGCCGGAGGACTCGCCTCCTTTCCTGCACACTTCCTTCTGGGGTTCTGTGGGGTGAGGCAGCTGTGCATACAGACAGTACTGTCAGAAATGTCAAAAGAGGAAGAGGAGGTCCAGGTTCTCGTAGCGATCATGAAAAGTGCCCATCGGGGAGAGACTCGCGACAGACAGTAGCAGCTCTGACCCTAACGTGTTCTCCTTTAATAGGTGCTTGTGGCTGTGCCCTGGGTCTTTCCTGGTTCATTCTGTTTTACGATGACCCAAAGGACCATCCGTGCATCAGCGTCGATGAGAAGGAATTTATCACCTCCTCCCTCGTGGCACAGGTAAACCGCACAAGTACTTTGGGATCCCACGGGTCCCGCACGAGATGACACGCGCTCTGGCCGGTCACACTGATGGGTCCCTTCCTAGGTCAGCTCGAGCGGACAGCCTCTGCCCATCATGGCGATGCTCAAGTCTCTCCCGCTCTGGGCGATTTCCCTTGGCTGTTTTGCCTTTTCCTGGACAAACCACATCCTGTTTCTGTACTCGCCGACGTTTATCAGCTCCAAGCTTCATGTAAACATGACAGAGGTAGGGTACCTTCTGTTCTCCTGGCTTTGTGGGACTCTGCTCGTTTCTCCGTGTCGTGACTCTACTTGGAGCTCTTGCCCACCCCGCGCTGTGTCGTTGAGGTTCTTCACCTGGAGACACCCGGTTGCCAACTGTCATGTCAATGTTGGCTGCCCAGAAAGAAAGGTGTAGACTGGCGCCCCCACAATGCACAACACCCCCCCTTTCCCATTCCTGCTCCCCAGTCCTATGCCTCACAGTCTCTGTACCATCAATCACCCTTGGGTATTAGTGAAGGTTCAACGCCATCGTTGCCGAAAGACTGGGATTCTTCCCTGAAAGTCACTTGGCAGAGCCCTGTCACCCTGCACCAGTCCTCCCCTGGGGAAAGGAAATGAGTCCTGGCTGTGAACACAGGGAAAGGACTGGCACTCCCACTGCTTGTCTGACTCGGAGAATCACTGACCCCTGGAAATTTCTGTTGTTTCATGCCATAATAACCAGGAAAGAAACCCCTTTAGAAATGGAGTCTGGGCTTGCCACCTGGGGGCATTCTGTGATGGGCCCCCAGGAACGGAGCCCAGGGGCCAGGATGACAGCGACGTCATTTAAGCTCTCTTGGACCCAAGTTTATCTCCCATGAGACCATGGGGTGGTTACGGGGAGAAACAGGAGCTGGTCCAGAGAAAGTACCATAGGTAGGATTGCGATTGTTACCGTTATTATCTCTGTCATTTCCCCAGGGCCAGCATTTCCCATTCAGAAAACTACATAGATTGTGACAACTGTTTCTGACCCCAAAACAACTCTTTCTCCTCCTTTTGGGTAGTATGTGCCTGGCAGTAATTTGGCGGTGGTACGTTGATGGCTTCCTGTATGACAGTTCAAGTTTGAGGTGCTGAATTTCAGCGTAGGGATGACTCTGTCCCTCGCTCACTGTCACAATAACCTTTCCTCCTCAGAACGGGCTGCTGTCAGCCCTCCCCTATCTGTTCTCCTGGCTCCTTGGGATCCTGGTGGGTCAGGTAGCAGACCTCTTCCTCTCCAGGAACATGTTCCGCGTGATTACCGTCCGGAAACTCTTCACCACGCTAGGTGAGAAACAGCTGGGACATTGCAGCGCTCTGGGGTGCTTCCCCCCAGGCTCGGGCTCACCCTGACCGTGCTGTCTGAACCCGTCCCCAGGTCTTCTCCTGCCCTCCCTCTTCGGGATATGCCTGTGTCACCTGAGTTCCGGCTTCCACAGCACGATAATTTTCCTCATACTTGCTAGTGCAACAGTGGTCTTTTGTATAGTCGGAATACTTATCAACCCCTTGGATATTGCTCCCAGGTAGGGTTTGAAAATCTCTTTTCTGTGTCTAAGCCCTCCACAGTGTTTTAAGGTGTCAGCTATTTTGGAGTTCATGGCCAGTTTGCTGAAAGTTCTGACCCTGTGTAAGGGTTAGCTACTCCATTTCTATTGTTACTGTATGAATGTTTATATATCTTTAATCCTCATGACAACCCATCGGTTAGTAATATTTATTTTACAGCTAAGGAAACTGAGGTTCCAATACTTAATGGCCAGCCTAAGATCTCACCTCTGGTAGGGACCTTACCTAGGATTTCAGTCCAGATCTCTTTGGCAAAAAAAGCTTTTGCTCTTTTTACTATGTCTTTTTTTTTTTTTTTTCAGCTGTAATAAGTGTGATGGAAGCAGCTCTGCCATTTGCACAACTCCAGGGGGTGCTATTCACACTGTACTTTGTGGGGCTGGCATTCCCTGGAGAACAGAGCTCTGATATGAACAGAATTCTCTGGAGTTTTGTAAAACAGTGGCCCTGGGGTAGAGAGGCAAAATCTACCAAGAACAATCACCTTTGTCCCACATAAGCAGACTCTTGCCCACCAGACCTACACAAGGGGAGCATCAGAGCAGTGAGGACGCATATCACCTGATTTATTCCATTCCAAGACTCTCCTTGAGAATGCCCGGGGCGTTCTGACTACTTGGAAGTGTATAAAGACATGAAAGGGTTGTTGGTAGAGAATGCACACTGCCCACTGAGTCACAGGCACTTTGAAAAACCGCCACATTCAGAAAGTACACAGAAAAACTGAAGGAAATTGCAAGTAGCTGCCGTTTATTGAGTATTTTTATGTGCCCTCGTGCCCCAGTGTGAGGTAATACTATCCGTCTACACTGTGAGGCTGAAGAGACAAAAGCCCACTTATGTGACGTTACGTAGCTAATAACAAGTCGAGGTTCACACCTACGTCTGTCTGCCTCTGAAACTGACTGGCTGTGGTCACCTCCTCACTAGTGTCATCTGCCAGCACCTGTTAAGTAGGGTGTGAACTGTGTCAGCCAGCAACAGCTTGGATGACCCAGGGCAAAGCCTCAGTTGTGTCTTCCAATGGGCTCAGGTTCCGTGTTCGCCAGGTAATTGTGTCGTCAGAGAGAATAAATATGCTAACATACAATTTGGCAAAAAACTCCTAATCTCTTAAGCTAATTCATCCTCAGTCTTAAGGGCATATGTGTGTTTTATCTCAACCATATCAATGTGTGTTGCTTGTTGTTTTTTTAGTAATGGGAGGGAGACAAGACTTATTTAAGGAAGAACATTTCCAATCATATACCCCCCTTGTCTATCAAAGAGAGTTTCCTTAGGGGACACTAAGGAAACTGAGGTTTCTAAACTGTCCCCTTAGGGAAGTGGGGTCTTTGTTAGAACTGAAGACCAGGGCAAGGAATTACACTTGTCTGAGCCGGACAAAGGTGACAGGAAAGGTCTGGAAAGAAGAAGAGACACACGGATGTGCTTTAGTGAGGGCTCACAAAGCAAAAGTGGCCCTATTGCCACCCAAACCCCAGGGGTTCTGTTGCTAAAGTGAAAAAAGGAACATGAACACTGGGGACAATGGACGGTTTGTGCCCCACTCTACACCTGGCTGCTTGTCACAAGACTTTTTCACACACTACAACACTCTCTCCAGCTCCCCAACAGGAGACAACGCAGAATCTTACCGGCAACTGCGTACAGCGAAACCCCAGGGACTCTCGGCCCAGGCGTGACAGCTGTCTGCCCAGGGACCCATAAAGTACGCATAAGCTCCACACTCCCTCCACGCTCAGCCTGTGAAGGCAGAATGCAGGTGGAATAGACCCCGGGAGGTGAAATGGAAGCCCTTCCTCTCATAAAGGGAAGTGGATTCACAGAACCTGTAACAGCGACATCTGCTGGGCTGGAAAGGAACACACTGTCCCGAGTGAAATGCGTTCTGGGCTGCGCGCCGATTCTGCTCTCCAAAGGCACATCCTGTTCTTCATGGCTCATGGACTTGACCCCTGCTTGATCTAGGTTCTCCGTGGCCTCCCTGCTTTGTAGCCCACTCTCTGCTGAGGCCGCAGGACAGTCACAGTGGCTTGTCAGCTAAGCCCCTGGTTCCCTTGCCCGGGCCCCCATGGGGGGCACTCACGGGGCCAGCAGACTGTGGGAGTAGACCCAGTGAACAGAGTCCTTCAATGTAGTACTCACTCGAGACCAGTTCCTATGACCAGCACACATCACCGCCTGACCTTCTCACCTGTGGTTGAGGTTTCCTAAATCTGCCCGCCTTCACTGGAGTGTGGTCTCGTTTTCTCAATATCTTCATGTGATGGGCTGCGACTGCCAACCTTTCTGACTGTGGAGCAGCCAGAAAGTGACTTGTAACCACAAACTTCTAATATTTTCGTGGAATTTGAGAAGTAGGAGTGGCAAATTCAGGAAATCAACAGTTATCTTTCTTAAACCTCCTCTTAAGTTGATTGTGGTTTAAGATTGAAAATACTGTCCATCTGTGTATTGTCATTCTTGTTTCATACAGATATTATGGCTTTCTTAAAGGAGTTACAGTTCTAATTGGAATGACAGGAGGGCTGACCTCTTCGACTCTGGCTGGAATAATCCTTAACCGGGTAAGGAACATCCAGACCCAGGCATTTGCCCATCCTGCTGCTACTACGTTTTAAATGTTACCAACGCAGCAATGAGTCCAGTACTTTATAATTACTTTGCACTTTAATCCCTCAGGATCCAGAGTCTTCCTGGCCTAAAATCTTCTTCCTGATGGCAGCCATTAATGTAATAAGCCTAACTTTCTACCTTATATTTGCTAAAGCAGAAATTCAGGACTGGGCTAAAGAAAAACAACACACACGCCTCTGAAGGTAAGATGGGATCAGGTAATGGGCAGATTTTGGAAGTGGGGATGCAGGAGAGAGGGGAGTTGAGGGTGAACCCCAGAGAACTGTGGTGTTGCTGACCGAGAGGGGAAGTAAGGGGTGAAGGATTGGGGCAGCAGAGGGGACCGTGTGAAGTCTGATGAGGTTGGCGTGAACCCCAGAGGACGGACTGCTCTGGAATCCTGGGGAGGTATTGGGGGTAGAGATATAAATCTGTGGTCCTGGGACTTTCTAATATTGGAAAATGACAAAGAGGAAAGGAAGTGTGCAAGGGAGATGGGGAAGGGCATTCGATGATGTGGGAAAAACAGTTGGGGAATGTGATGGCTCAGAAGAGAAGGTGGGAACGAGGACCCGTGGGAAATGCTATCCTGGGTCAAATTATGTAAAGTGTGAGGACTTACTAAGGGATGTGGCAAGAGGTCCCTTAATGGTGGCCCTGACTAGAATGGTTTTGAAATGAGTGACAGAGACGAAGGGTCCATTAAAGTTCAAAAGAGAATCTGATCTTGAGCCTTCCTTCTCTGAACCTTGTCAGTGTAAATAAGTAGAAGGAGAAATGTCTCTTGGTGGAATCATTTCAGCTGATGCATCTGTTAGAACTGATGGACGTAGGTTATTCCCATTTTGCAAACCCCAGTGAGTTAAGGGATCTGGGTGTTTTGCATCAAAGGCTGTTAACATCACAAAGACTGGGAAGTTATAGAAACAATAAATTCAGGCAGAAAGTTTCCTGACTAACCCATTAATACAGAAGTACATTTTTTCACATTAAACAACAATAACCAGTTAGCAAGTTTATGAAAAGAGATGATCCAAATGATGATAGTTCTAGTCAAAAACTAAATTAACTCAGTGTTGCCAGTACTAAGAATTTCCATAACGGTGCACTCACAGAATTCACCAAGATGCATTTATTCTCCAGACTGCTGATTAGAAAGGGCAGAAATCTGGACCTTCAATTAAACATGTCCTACTCTTAGTTAATAAATAGTATGTAAGCGAACAGAATATAACCAGCCGTTGAAAAATGTGGGAGCTCATGCAGATATTTCTATATGGAAATTACTGAGGTTCTCCTTATGGATAAGCACCTGACGGGACTGGGAAATATTCCAGAGGCGTTAGCAGAGACTCGTCCTCTAGTTCCGAGGGACAGAGATGGGCACAACTGTGACAACAGTCTTATGATTTTATTCAGACATTGTAAGTTTTCTTGGCTTTATAGATTTGTCCTATTAAATACTAAGAGTTATACTAGGGTTTTCCATTATTGTTACGTCTATTAATTTTTTATTATGTCCAAGCAGTTATTATTGAATATTCTGATCTTATATTACCATTTCAGAAAGATTTTGACAAGTATACCTTAACTGGAAATTTAGTTTTGACTTTGTAAAATTATGAGCCTTTTCCATTTTATAATCTTTACTCTTGTCAAGGAGGGTGACTTTCCACCTCATCAGATCCAGCCTGGAGACTCCGTAAACTAGAAAAGACATCTCTGCAAGAATTCTTCACAGCCAAGCTGGGAGGGTCCTTTCCAGGCACTTCTCATGAACCCCCACGCAGCCAGGCTCAAGGAAACTAACACCTGGACCCCCATTTCCCACCTGGAAAAGGCTAATCTATCTGGATTTCATCTATTGGAAGGACAAAATTTTCTTGGACTAGTAGTCTGCTCTTGATAAGAGATTAGGATCTTAAGATTATAATGCTCAGTGAAATAAGTCAGACAGAAAAAGTCGAGAACCATATGATTTCACTGATATGTGGTATATAAACCTGAAAACAGCAAAGGAACAGGACAAATAAATGAAGGAACAAAATCTCATAGACACAGACAATAGTTTAGTGGTTACCAGTGGGTAAGGGGGAAAGGGTATGGTAGACGAGGGTAAAAGGGATCAAATATATGGTGATGGAGGGAGAACTGTCTCTGGGGGGCAAACACACACAATGTGATATATAGATGATGTATTACAGAATTGTACACCTAAGGCCTATGTAACTTTACTAACAATTGTCACCCCAATAAACTTTCATTAAAACAATTATTTTTTATTTTCTGTACCATAATCTACCAAAAAAACAAAACAAAGCAAATAAAAACCCACACCAAGGATTCTATGTTTTGCCAAGATAATTTCCTGTGTTTATCAGGTTTTTGATTGGTTTTGCTCACAACTACTTAATTTTCGATATTTGCCTGCGAAATCTTTGTCACTTTGGTTGAATGAATGATCTGTAGGCGTCACAGGCAGTTTGACGGAAATTCTTTGGCTTGGCTTTCCTAGCCGCAAGAAACCTTTTCAAAATGTTCTCTGTATCTATGAGTTTGTTTCTGTTTTGTTTGTTAATTTTGTTCTTTAGATTCCACATATAAGAGAAATTGCATTGCATCTCTCTCTCTCTGTCTGACACTCCACTCAGCACAGTACCTTCCAGGTCCATCCATGGTGTCACAAATGGCAAAAACCCTTTCATGCCGAGCAATATTCCATTGTACATATGTACCACCTCCTTTATCCATTCTGCCATCGACGGGCTGCCTCCACATCTTGTACAATGCTGCAGTGAATACATCTCCTCAAAGTGGCATTTTGGATTTTTTCAGATAAATACCCAGAAGTGAGATTACTGGGTCCTTCTCTGTCTCTTGTTATAGTCTTTGTTTTAAAGTCTATTTTGTCTGATATAAGTATTGATACTCCAGCTTTTGTTTGTTTCCATTTTCATGAAATATCCTTTTCATGAAATATCCTTTTCCATTCCTTTACTTTCAGTCTGTGTGTCTTTCGATTTGAAGTGATTCTCTTGTAGGCAGCTTATGTAAGCGTTCTTGTTTTCTTATCCATTCAGCTATCCTATCTTTTGATTGGAGCATTTAAGTTATTTACATTTAAAGTAATTGTTGACAGATATGTAGTTATTGCCATTTTATTATTCACATTTTTTAGTTTTTTCTTCTTCTTCTTCTCCTCCTCCTCCTCTTCTTTCTCCTTCTTCTAGAAGTCCCTCTAAGATTTCTTGTAATACTGGTTTGGTGGTGATGAACTCCTTTGTTTTTTCTTGTCTGGGAAGCTCTTTATCTGTCCTTTGATTCTAAATGATAGTTTTGCAGGGTAGAATAATCTTAGTTATAGGTCCTTGCTTTTCTTCACTTTGAATATTTTATGCCAGTCTCTTCTGACCTGCAAAGTTTCTGTTGAGAAATCAGCTGACAGTCTTATAAAAGCTCCCTTGTAGGGGACTAACTGCTTTTCTCTTGCTGCTTTTAATATTCCCTCTTTGTCTAAAAGCTTTGGCATTTTAATTATGTGTCTTGGTGTGGGCCCGTTTAGGTTCATCTTGTTTGGGACTCTCTGCACTTCCTGGGTTTGTATGTCTGTTTCCTTCACCAGGTTAGGGAAGTTTTCTGTCATTATTTCTTCAAGTAGGTTTTCAATTCCTTGCTGTCTCTCTTCTCTTTCTGGTACCCCTACGACGTGAATGTTGGTACACTTGATGTTGTCCCAGAGGTCCCTTAAACTATCCTCTTTTTTTTTTTTTTGGATTTTTTTTCCTGTTCTGTGGCTGTTTTCTGTTACATTATCTTCTAAATTGCTGAATTGATTCTTTGCTTCATCTAATCTACTCCTGAGTCCCTCTCATGTATTCTTCATAACAGTTATTGTATTCTTCATTTCTAACTGGTTCTTTTTTATGTTTTCTGTCTACTTTTTATGTTTCCTAGCTCTTCGTTGAAGTTCTCCCTGAGATCATTGAACACCCTCATAACCAGTGTTTGAACTCTGGATCTACTAGATTGCTTGTCTGTTTTGCTTAGTTCTTTTTCTGGAGCTTTGTTCTGTTCTTTTATTTGGGACGTGTTTCTTTGTCTCCCCATTTTGGCTGCCTCCCTGTGTTTGTTTCTATGTATTAGTCAGATCTGCTACATTTCCCAGTTTTAGAAGGGTGGCTTTATATAGGAGGTGTCCTGTGGGGCCCAGTGCTGCAGTCTCCCTCGTCACCTGAGCCGGGTGCTCCAGGTGTGTTCCTTGTGTGTGCCCTCCTCTTGTAGTTGAGCCTTGGTTGCTGTGGAGGGATTGATTGCCCTGGAGGGATTGACCCTCAGGCTGACTGGTTGTGAGGACTGGCCATGACTATAGTGGAGAAGCCGCTGTGCAGGGGCTGACCCCACAGAACAGGGCTCACTTTAGCAGGACTCTGGTGCCTGCCCAGTCTGCTCCATGGGTTTGCATCCTTGGAGGCAGCTGGATGATGCTCTGGCTCGGTCCACAGCTGGCCACTGGGAGGGGCCCCACCTAAGGCCAAGTTCAGCCACAGCCTGTGCCCTGTCCAGGGCCACCTGGCATGTGAGCCACAAAGCAATCCAGATATGGCTGCTGCCCATGCTGTGCTTACAGGTGCTTCAAGAGGCAAAGTTGTGAACCAAGCCTGGCTGCTGCTAATGCCGGGCTAAGGGCTGCTCAGCCCGAGGTACGGGACATGCTGAAGCCAGATGCTGCTTGTTTGGGGTTTGTGAGAGACTTTAGGAAAGTCCACAGCCCAAGCTGAGACAGGCCGTTTGTATAGAAAAGGCACCGAAATAGGCTTAGGTGGGCTGTAAGTTGGGTAGGGCGTGGCCAACGGTGTTAGCCAGGTTGATGGAGACTCAGGAATGACGTCTGCGTGCGTCTGCACGCAGTGAGGGGGTGAGGGCAATAAACAACGCGTCCGCCATCTCCTGTCTGCAAGAAAGCTGCCCCTCGAGTCCTCGGCCTGAGCACAGACAACTCACTTCCTCCCCGTCTGTCCCTGTCACCTGTTGAGCTGCTGCTCCGAGTGAGTCCATCAGCAGGTAAGTCTGTGCATTCAGGCCCTTTAAGAGGAGCGCCTGGGACTGCAACCGCTCTCGTCTCAGCCACAATCTCAGCTGGTTTTCACAGCCAGAAGTTAAGGGGACTTCTCTCCCTGTCACTGGAACCCTGACCTGGGGAGCCTGGTGTGGGCTGGGACCCGTCACTTCTCAGAGGGGGACCTCCACAACTGAGATGTCCCTCCTGATTTTTAACCACCACGCATGTGTATGGCACCATTCTGTTCCACGTCTCTGTCCGCAGTTGTAGGGCTTTGGTTCAGCAAGACTTCAGGTGATTCTCAGTGATGGCTGTTCCGTAGTTTAGTTGTAATTTATGTGGTCGTGCGAGGATGTGAGCACAGCGTTTACCTATTCCTCTATCTTGATCAGAAAACCCCAGTACCACTGTGTCTTGATTATTGTCGCTTTGTAGAAGGTTTTAAATCCTCTTTGTTCAAGGGTGTTTTGGCTATTCTGGGTGCTTTACAATTCTTTATGGATCGCAGAATCAGCTTGTCAATGTCTTTATAAAAATCAGCTGGGATGCTGACAGAGCTCCCGTTGAATCTGTGGGCCAATTTCAGAGCTACTGCCATTTTCACGTCTCCCAATCCATGAGCATGAGATGTTTTTCCCTTCATTTAAATCTCCTTTAATTTCTTTCAACCATGTTTTGTACTTTTCAGATTATAAATCTTGTGCCTCTTCTTTAAAGTTTCTTTTTGTTGAGGTGTAATTGACATATAACATTCGTTTCAGGTGTGTGACATAATATGTTTGTATACACTGTAAAGTGACCACCATCAGTCTAGTTACCATCATCTTACATAGTTACAAAATTTTTTTTCCTTGTGGTAAGGACTTGTAAGATCTAGTCTCTTAGCAACTTTCAGATGCACAACACAGTATTATTAACTTTAGTCACCATGCTGTACAGTGCATCCCCAGGACTATTTTATAACTAGAAGTGTGTACCTCATGACCCCCTTCACCCATTTCTCATGCCACCCACTCTCCACCCCACGTAATCACCAATCTGTTCTCTGCCTCTATGAGCTGTGTTCTTGCTCTTGTAGGGAAGGAGAAAGTTTTTCTCAATCCTCTTAGGATCCCTGGCTGGGTCTGAAAATTAAACTGACAAAGGTAGATTAACAGGAGAAAAGCATACACATTTTATTGAATTTTTACATGTCCGTGGGAACCTTCACAAGAGAAAGAAGACCCGAAGGAGAGAGCAGAGCAGGAAGTTCATACCTTTTAGACAAAAAGACTAAATTTGTAAAGAATTGATGAGACAAAGAGGTTTGGGCTTGGGGTGGTAAATGGTGAAGAAGTAACTAGAAGATAAGCATTAGTTTAACAAGGTTTGTTGCTACCGCTTTCTTTTTTTAATGTTGAAAATTATAGTGTTTCATTTCTTTATAAAATTGTATCAAGAGTAGTTTGATCACTGCCTGCTTTCGTCTCATTATGTAATTTACAAGAGGAAGTGAACATCTTTTCTGGGCCTTGGCAAATCATCACACTCCTTTCTCAGCTTGAATCACCTGAAATTTTATCTTTGTGCTTTCAATGTCATGAAATATCTCTGGAGTTCTTCCAATGGGCGGTTTTTCATGTGTGTCACGTCCGTCCTCTGAGATACCCTCCTCCTTTGCAACACAACCACTTTCCTCACCCAAGACTGCGTGTTCGCCATAAGTCCCTCTGGCTGCACGTCTGGAAGTACTTCTCGAATGGGGGCAGTGTTGGCACCCCACAGTCATCTACATCTTCTAGAATTCCACGTACATTCCATCCAAATCAACATTTTTACACGATACACCTTGTACTACGTGCAAAGCCAGGGCTGCCTGTAATTCTCAGATTCTGGGTACAAATTCCACAGCAGCAGCTTGACGCGAGCTTCCAGTGTCACCAGGTAGCTTAACGTTAACCAATTCATGCGGTCTTCCGAAGCGACGAGACCAGCTTTCACGGGCAGTAAAAATGTTCTTTTCCGGTTTCCTGGTGACTACCATTTGGCCTGAATGCCAGCCAAGCTGACTGAGATTTGTTCTGGGTTACAGCACTCAATCCACAGTTGAAGTAAATGCTGCATTTCAACCATACGTGGCCTTCCGTTTGTAGTGCAATTTAAGCTTAAAGATGTTGACACAACTTTACCTTGCTTTTTATATTATCAGGCCTTTAAAATATGGTTTCTACTGTGGCTTCATGTAGGCCTAGGTCTTGTCCTGACTTTGCTTTGCTGAAACCATTTTCAAATCTACCACATCCAAGTTCTCTTCCAGTGTCCTCACTTTTCATTTCTTTGCCGCCATCAGAAACCAGGCACTAAGACCAAATATTATAACAAATGTTCTTATCATCCCATCACTCAGGAAATGACAAGGGTTTTAGAAGCTCTGTGACAGAGACTGGGGGTGGGGGCCAAATATGCATTATTGTGTCACAATAACAGTGGGACGGGTGAGAAAATCAGACACACCGACACTCTCAGGAGCTCACCGTTAAATACCTAGCCTCCCCGCCCCCAGAAAGTCTCCAGGCAGAACCTTCGGGATTATATAGCAGAAGTCTCTGAGAAGATACTGGAAACAGTCAATGCAGATGGAATGGCTAATCCATGAAGCAAGCAGGAAAGGGCACATGACACACGCCTCAGCTTGGGGATCTGAGAGCCACGTGGTCCCTCAGAGATGTGTCACTGTCTCCTTCTTAGCCCAGTCCTGGACCTCTGCTTGGGCAAAGATGAGGTAGAAGCTCAGGCCTGACAAGTTAATAGCAGCTGAAAGCAAGAAGACGTTTCTCCAGCCGACCTCTGAATCCTGGTGGCAGGAAACTACAGGTCATTAGCCAGCCTCGTCTTGTTCCTCCTCATTCAGAATGGCACCCTGTCCTACTCCCCCATCCCAACTCTGCTGCCGATTCTGTGTGATTCCTGAGGTCCCTGGAGTGTGTGGGCAGTTTGGTTCACTGGCCTTTCCCTGCGTTGGAACGTTCTTCCCCCAAAAAAGCCATGCGTCCCCCTCCCTGGCTTCCAGTCCTTCCGTGACAACCCATTTAAAATTGAAATCCCACCCCCTCTTCTGTGCAATGGTCTCCTCTCCTATTTCATGAGGTTTTTATCACTGTCTTTTCTCTAATGTCAGCTTCACAAGGGCAGGGACTTCTGGTTTTTTTTTTTATTCACTTAGTTGCGTGCATGGCACATGCTGGTGTTCAGCACATATTTGTGGAATGAATGAATGAGTGAATTAATGAACAAATGACAAGGGAAACAAGGTCAGTTTGAGAATTTCCATTTTAAACAACCACTTTCTGACAGTGTGTTAGTCAGAGGCTGGAAGGGAATTGAAGCTTCAAAAAAGAGAAAGGACTTCATATCAGGAAGAATACCCTTCTTTGTTATTTTCCATTCATTTTCCTGACTTACGGGTGGAAAACCACAGGAAACTTAAAGAACAATAGTTGTGTGAATGTCATATGCATCTTTCATCATGTAAAGCCTGTATCAGTGAGATTCTTAGGAAATGCTCAGGTTGTCGGATGATTCGTCTGTTCTGATAACTGTAAATGCATGCCTAGGCAGGAAGGCTGTGCAGGTGTGAACACACCACATGAGCCATGCTGGTCGGAAGGATCCCAGCGCGGGCTGCAGCCGAGCGTACACAGAGTGCAAACAGCTCTTTCCCTCTGTCCTTTACTCGGCCTCTCCCTCATTTGTTCTGGAAATAGTTGTAGGGTTCCTACACAGGGTGACCAACTCTTTCCAGATTGCCTGGAACTGACCAGGTTTTAGCCTTGAAAGTCCCACCTCCCAGGAAACCCCTCAGCTCCGGGCACCAGAATGGTTGGCCACACCATAGTTTCTATGAAACACCATGGAAAATTTGCCGAGTGGCCTGAGAAGCTCATCTTCTAAGAACTCATGAAGCTGAGCTTTCCTCCTGCTCCATTAGCAGTGTGAGCACGTGCTCACTGTCCTGTGGGAGCTGAGAGGGACAGCACGTGGGCTGCTGGGAGCAGGGGACAGAAAGGCCACAGGCTGCTGCCCCTGGGTGACCACTATGGGCTTCTCTGTGAATATTTTCATCAGAACACTTGATCTCACCTGACTGATGAAAACTCCAGCAACGGTGGGAGAGATGGCTCCTGATGTTTGAGAAAAGACTAGTAGAAACCCCTTGAGAAAGCTCGAGTACCTGAGAGAGAGAAAGAAAAATATCCCAGTGGAAGCAAGAGGCCAATGTCAGCTCCTCCACTACAACTCTGCTGATCCTGGGGGCTGCCTGCCATTGTGCCAACCTTGGTCTTGGGGGCTGCCTGCCATTGTGCTGACCTTGGTCAGACCTGAGGGAAAAGTACTGACTGGTAATTACTGTAATCCTGTGCTCGGGTCTGAGACTCCCGAGGGGTAATCTGTGCTAACTTGTCACATCGTTTGGACAAAATGTACAGAGCATGTGCACCTCGTTTGTATGTTCTCATGGCTTCTGCTATAAAGTCTAACCCAGCAGCCTTGTTTTGGGGGAATAAAAGACCCCTCATTGGATGAGACATTGGCTCCCTAAGGGCCCAGGTTTGGTGTCTGAATATGGAGTGTGTCCACTGACTATGGAAGCACCTTAGAGCTACGTTGGAAATCTCAGTCCTCAGATATTTCCCTTCCCCAGACATCACTGTTCCTCCTGCTACCCCGTGTCCTTTACCTTCACTAACGGCTCACAGGACCATGTCCTGTGCGGTCCCATGTATCCTTTCAGGGACCAACCCCTGTATGACTGCTGTGTCCCCAACATAGAAGAGACTGGCGTGAGTGTCCTGATGTTCAGCTGGAGTGTGGCCACTACCCCTTCTGTCTCCAGCTGGAAAACTACATCCACAGTGGCAGACTAGCTCCGGGTCCCTCCTGGCGCCCTATGGCTGGAGGCTGGCTGGTTTAGGGATGCTGGACCTGCACTGAGCTACTGTGAGGAAGAGGCAAAGGGGTCCCTACCGAGGAGCAATATCCAGGAAGTTGAGAAGGGCTCCTGTTTGGCAGAGGCTGCCGGCGGCAAAACACAGCGCCAAGAAGGCAATGGTGGTGCTGAAGCTGGACGTGACCCAGGACAGGGACACGGAGAACACAGTTGGGAGGAGAACCCCTGGGCAGAGGAGAAACACACAGTGACGAGGAAGCTGCCCCGCGCTCCCCATCCCGTCCCCGGCTCCACCTCGGTCCTTACCAACAGCAGTGAACAGTTTCCGGATGAGGATGAGTCTTAGGAGTTTCCTGGAGAGGAGAAAATCTGCCAGGAGGCCTCCAAGGAAAGTGCAGATGAAGGTGACCCCGAGCATCAGGGCTGATAGGTAGCCACTCTGAGGACCAGAGATGAGGTGGGTGTGTGCCCAGCACCCACCAGGGCACAGGCTGGTCCCCGGGGGCACTGTCTATACCACGGCTTTTCTTTATATGCACATGACCTTCAACACAAAGTCCATGCCACTGAATGAGCCAGTATAATTTTAGAGCGAGAGGAAACTCGGCATATCGTTCAGTTTGAAAGCGAAAAAGGACTCATGCTGTCTCCATTTAGAAAGATCTCCTGCAACTAGGTGTTTAAAAGAACAAAACCCAGTAGAAAACGAGGCAAAGGATATGAACAGGCAATTGACAGAATAAGAAAAACAAGTGGCTCGTAAACGTAGTGAAAGGTACCCAACGTCATAATAATGAAACGACTTGAGACGCCACGTTTCCTGGATCGAGATGGCAGCAGCCCAGCAGTGTCACCCCAGGATCTCAGGGGTCCTGGGGGGAATCAGGAACTTGCAAATATTATTAGTGCCCCACGGAGGGCAGTTGGGCGCTAAGCATAAACGTCTATCCTGCATTTACCTTTGACTCAGATATGCAGCAAATTACAGAAATTGTTGCACAAACGTAGGACAGAGATTGGAAGCCACCCACACGTCACGCAGGAAAGGCTTCTGGTGTGTTGAGAAGCATCCCAGGGCCTGGTGTACACGCCAGAGCGGCACAGGGAGCACACCACGCTTGGTGTGAAGCAGACGTTGGGAAAATAAGAATATACATTCGAGTAGGCTTGCATTCCCATGAATGGAAGAATATGTAAGAAATTAACTCTCAAAAGCTTTCTGTGGAGTGGGCCAGGAGAACAGGGCAAGGTGAGGGGGGGACCGGGAGTAAGGGTTTTCACTCTACCTTTTTAAATGGTTTTGAAAACGTTGAACCTCATATTATCAATTCAACCTCTAAATCAAATGCCATTAAGGAAAATGCAAGGAAAAGGAGACCATCCTTTGTGCATAAGCCAAGCAACGGGAAGGATTTAACTGTCACCTGGTCCAAGCTGATCATTTTACGGACAGGTAAACCGAGGCCACAGAGGTGACATGACAATGAGAAAACACCGTGAGAGCCATGGGGCTCCAGGCTCGACTTCCCCAGCAGGGAATCCAGTCTCAGCTTGTCTCCTGCTCCTTCGGGAGGGCCCACAGCCACCCTGCGCCTGGCCTTTCTGATCTCAGGGCCTCTGGCCTGTGTGCAAGCACGTGTCCCAGATGCTGACCTCTGCGAAGGGCAGCTCTCTGTTGGCCACTCAGCACATTCTCACCAGAGGAGCCCGGTCAACACGAGAACACTGCTTTTTGATTACAGAGGCGAGAACCTAGCAGTAATTCTGTGACCCTGTAAACTGTCACTGGCATGCTATGATATCTGATACACCCTCTGCCACTTTTTACACATCCATCTGGTGGGAGCTGAAAGAGTCCTGTCAGCCAATCAGAGAATCTGCGCATTTTGTGAAAAATCAGACAACTGGATACATAGGTGCGCCTTTCCTTACATATCTCATATCTGAGTAAAATGGTTTCTTAAAAGGAGGTTATCCACAAGTTGTTAGTATAAGTCCTCTTTGGGACCCTCTGTCCTACTAGAAATGTCTCACTCAGCCTGTATTCTCTACGCCGCTGTCACGGCCTTCTCGGAGGCAGGGTGAGTTTGGGTCATACTTTCACGTTTGTGCGGCCAGCAGTGTCCTGTTTGCAAACAGGAACTGGGTAAAATGTAAACTCTTCATGGGTCCCTTCAGAAAAGATGACCCTCTTTAAATGGGAAGCTGTCGGGACCACAGCCCTCTGCTCCCGTGGGCAGGAAGTCAGAGTTCACGGGAAGCCGGAGGCAGTTCCTCAGGAGGGTCCTGAGCATAACACCCCAGTTCTGTGCTCGTAAGAGAGCCAGGATTATAAAATGGGACATTTCCCCAGAGGAGCAATGTATACTCACATTGGTGAGGCTGATTTGCAGTACAGAGTTGATGTACGTCGGCGTGTACCCCATTAGGATGTAGAAATACCAGTACTCACTGAAGTGAGACACTATAATGGCCCAAAGGGGGAGGGACTTCATCATAGCTTTGATGGGGACAGACCAATCCGGCTTGCAGTCCTGGAAGAAAGCAGAGAGCATGTCCCCTCCGCCGGAAGACAAAAGCTTTACTGTACCGCACGCTTCCCCTCTGACACATCCTCACAGACACGGGGACGTGGCACAGGGGGCGTCGCGGCACCTGCTGAGCCAGTGAATGCACGATGTAGTCCCTCTCGCGGGTGCTGATAAACGGGTGCTCCACAGGGTCATCATAAATGAGAAGGAACCAGAGACAAGAGCAGGCACAGCCAATTCCACCTGCAAGAGGACCAGGGGGTGCTGGACTCGAGTCCTTTTCACTGGCTCTGCCCTGAGACGGCCCCAGGACTGCTGTCCTCCCCGCGTCCACACCCTCGTGTGGCCCCATCGCAGGTGAGGGTGCGTCCCCACCACTTGACTTTGGCCTCAGCCACAGAACTTGCTGTTGCCAAGGGCGTGGGGCAGTTCAGAGCCTCGTGTGCTTGCCCCATGTGTTTGAAAACACCCTCACTGGGAAGGGACCAGTCGGCACTCCTCCTGCGACTCAGTTTCTTTTATCACCGAACCTTGGGGATCTCCTAGCTGAGGAATTGGCCGCAGGTCGAATATGCCCCTGATCGCCTGACAACTACAAGATGTGAAATGGGATGAATCCTCAGGGAGGACAGTCTCGCTAATGTGTACATGATTACAGTGTTGGACAACTCAGCGTCAGGAGCATGCAGGGGAAATAGGTTTCGTCTAAAAGTTTCCTTTTTAGAATCTTCAAGTCTGAGTTGTCTTCACTGGCTAAGCGTGTCGTTGATACATTCCTTCACAAGGAAAGAGCAGCCGCCACAGACCAGGCACTGTGCTAGATTTTGAGAATATCAGAAAACACAAAGGCACAATTTTGCCATCGAGGAACTTAAAATCAACTGTGAAGGGATGGATTTGAAAATTAGCACGGTGGCACTTGGAGGATGGAGAATGTTCACACTGACGCCACACGTGTTTAATCAGTTCCCCTTTTGTACATCCTGTTCACTGGTTCTGAAAACCATGGGCATTGCATGCCTTGCTCACGGCTTTAGTAATCTTTGTAAGCTGCCCTTCTGCAGTTCCCACGACACAGCCTTTGAAGGTGGATGTGCCAGACTAGTCGATCTACGTGCACTGTTTTTCCTAGCGAATATTCAGCCGACGTTACAGGAACCCTTGACCTAAGAGTATCATCCTCTACTGAAAATTCCAGTTGGACTTACTGGGCCCACTGGAATCGGGCAATTTGCAGATGGGATTTCTGAGAACGTTTCGAAATCAAGCACAAACACTTGTCGAAAGCAGCCGTGCGGATCCCAACCAGGACTGGGTGAAGGCAGGCGGGGAAGTAACAGAAATTGCCTCTGGACCACTCCGTGTGTCTTTGGGGACTTTCTGCGTATCTCACTGTGTGTTGTGTCCATGCCTGAGCCTCTGCCCTGCCTCACGGCTTCCACTCCTGACCCACTGCTCCAACCAGCGTTGTACCTATGATTACGGCACTTCCCACAATTTTCTGGGTGTAGTAATAAGAAGAGCAATTTAAAAGAATGCATTAAATACATAAGCCTATCTGGAAATATAATCCCACCAAGATAACACTTTCAACCTCTCATGAAAGAAATTCCTCTGGGGTCCTTTCTGGGTTCCGTTCAGCAACATGAAGAAATGTTATAATGCCATTGAAGTCATCAGATTATCCTAGCTACACACGCAGGCTGCTGGAACGTGTCATTTTGAAAGATTCGCAACATGACTAGCTGTAAACATCAACTTTAACTTAAGTTATAGCAGTGTCTGCACCTACTGGGATATGGTGAACCACTGATGACTTGCATCGCAAAAATTGTGCCCAGCATTGTATGTCATAAAACAGAGTTCTGAGCTTTGAAAAACACAAACTCACCAAAGATGTAGAAGACATAGGGCCATCCCAGGGTCTGGGAGAGGACCCCACCAACAAGGAAGATGAGTAAGGCCCCCAGTGATGACCCTAGACAGAAGACGGAAGGATGCTCTGGGTGAGAGCCATGCTTCCCACAGACCGACCCCTTCACAAGGGCGAGCTGCATGCCGGACAATCGGTTTTCAAATCCGGGCTCTTCCCTCAGCAGCTATGTGACCCTGGATAAGTTATCAGTTTATTTGTGTCTCCCTTTCCCTTCTGTGTGAAATGGAAACAAATATATAGATGAGCTGCAAGATAGCTCTGTGGCTAAAATGAAACTAACATGTCCAAAGCACTTACAAGAGCTTCGTCACACAGCAAGTGTTCTGTGATGATCGGGAAAGGTGGTGTAGGGCACTGCTTTGGGGCACGACACACAGAAGTTGGGGCGCAAGGTCTTGCTCCTGCCCAGAGGCCACTGCAGAGTCCTCTTGGACAAAGCACATAGGTGGCGACTGCGGCATGAATTACCTGATAGAGTGATGCCGATGAGTTGATTCCTTTCCAGTGGGGGAGCCCATTTCACCCAGATTGAATACTGACCTATTGATGTCAGAACCTGAAAACAACAACGGTCCATGACTGGCTGCCTGAGGTCATTTGGGGCCCTATATCCCACTCATACTTAGAAAATGTCTTGGTACCTGGGCTATGCCTTGCACAGTCCGAAGAACAATGAGCAGGGCCACTCCAGCATCAGCTGCCAGCGGAATGAAAAGGTTCAGGACTGAGGAAATAAAGAAGGCAGCACCAACCAAGTACCTGATTCCAAATACGCCAACCACGTAGCCAGCGGGGACTGAAGCCAGCAGTGAGCCATAGTTGAGGGAGCTGAGGAGAACCCCCTGGATTTCAGGACTCCAGTCATACACAGGTGCCTAGGTGACACAGAGTATCTCACCGCTTGTCTTTGGCTAGAGCTGACAATTTTTATTGTGAACGCGTGAGAGGCAAAAAGCCATCAGCTGTTCTCTCTTCTTTGACCTCTCCAATTCCTCCCACGTACCAATTTCATTAAGAAAACCTAACATGCCTAACGTACTCTTCCCCTTACACAATTTCCCCAGCTACGTAATTAACTAACCAATGAACGTATAAGAAAGAAAACCCATAAAGAAAGCATCCTAGGAGAGGTAAGAAAAAATACGTGAAAGAAGAAAGTGGACCTAAATCTAACTTCCCTTGTGGTGATTTTCATCGTTGTAGGGGAAGAATTTACATCTAGTAAATGGTAAAATCTCTTTCCGCAGTTCTAACTTAGCTCTTGGTTATACTCAGACACTAAGCGAGAACATAATCTCTTAGCGACCTCCGTTCTTGTGTAATAATACAGTTCCTTGAACACAGCATATGTGCCATGAACAGCCCTGCCGATCAAGCCACTTGAATCAAAGAAAAGGTCCAGGGTCTCATCAACCTTACCACTGCCTCCGATGCCTGTCGAGTTTCATTCCAGCGGTTCGGGGAGCCAGTGGGCGGCCTTTCTGTGGAGGCGTTGGGCAGGCTGGGCAGGGCTGTGTTGTTCACCATAGCTGGGATGGTGATGCTCAAGTTCATTTGTTGGGTCAAAATGGAAAAATTACAGAGATGCAAGATGAGGGCCATCCCATATCGGACCGAACAAAAGCCTGAGAAGAGAGGACATGGAGTCTTATAATCAGGGTTCCCCTCTCCCCGCTTCCTAAGTCTGGGAGAGGGACAAGATTGCAGTCTGTCTGAAACAGAAGTACAGTGAGAGCAGATGTTGCTCTGTGGGTGTCTGGCGAACACTTGTACCCCTGGGAGGTGACACCCTCGGAACCATTTCTCAGGCGGAGACCTAGAGAATGTGTGGGGCCGGCCACGGCAAGCACAGCAAAGCGTCTTCCAGGCAGGGCTCTGGGATAAGCCGATGAGTGGAAATGGAACAAGGATTTAGAGAAGGACTCGGCTGGAAGTGCTGATTAATTGGATATGGAGAGTAAGGGAAGTGGTGGGATGTGACTACCAAGTGCCCCAGTAGGGCAGCCAGGATGGCTTTCGGTGCCTTTTATAACCAGGGAACAGGGCAGATTAATATGCCTGGGGACTGGAAGGAGATCAGACTTGAAAAGTCGGCTAGGCTAGGTGACCTGAGTAGTCAAACTTCACCTTGATGCTGTAATCTAGGCTTGCACAAAATTTGCCAGTGATCCATGGCAGCTCTTGTTATCCCTGAGGGTGCGTGGAAATATATGGTTTGACAACAACTGGAAGGATAGATTAAATATCCCTGTCGAGAAATCCCAGACGCAATAGGTGATCACCAGCCTCAAGGCACGGGGGTGCCCTGTTTCCTGGCTCCTGCCAGGGAGCAAAAGGCCAGCACTGTTTGCTGGTGTGCAGTGAAACACGTGCAGTGAAACTCGCGTTAGGTTCCAGCCGTTGACAGACAGATCCCCACCTTTGGTTTAACTTTGGGAGCATTTAGTTGAGACTCTACCCTCCCCCGTGCACACAAATTTATATTGGGAAGTTGGTCAATATCATACTGATATGGCAGATGGAATTAAGAGGGACTGCTTCCTTTAGTTTGGCCTTCTCCCAGCCGAGAATGGGGGTGCTCCCCAGGTATTCAAGTCTTTTTGTCTGTCCCAAGGTGGGATTGTATAGTTAGCTTCAGTTAAGTCCCAACGAGTTAAAGTGCTTCTTATTGTCTCTAAAACAGTCCTTTTCCCTATCATTTCCATCTTTTTTTCCCCTTGGGTTTAGACAAGAAAACCACACACACTACACAAATAATGGGGGAGAGAAAAACAATAGATGATTAATTTTGCTGCTTGTAACATATTTTTCATTCTCCTGGGTAATTTGATTCATTGGCAGTTTCTAAACAATGTCACCTAGGAATGGAGAGGGGGTCCTCCTGCCACATCAATTTCCTGGGCATGCTTCCCACGTGACACCATGCTGCTGGTAGTTGGGGGGAACCTGTATTTGTGTTAAGTTATTCGATTTGTTTTTTAATTTTATAAGATTGTGAGAGTTTTGTAAAATGTATATTAATCCTAGAGTCAGACACCAGGATCTGCTCTATTTCCCGTTGTGCGTTCTTGGGCAAGTTACTGAGCTTTGTGGCCTCAGTATTTCACCTGTGAAATGACAATAATAGAACCTATCTCAAGATGTTGTGATAACTAAATAAGTTTATATAAGTTCATTATAATTATCATCAATATTTCGCTATCCTTACATTTTTGGAATGATCTCTTAACAAGCTGTTTTAATGAAAACACGTGACTTATTTCGTTAGAATTTTTTCATTAGCACATATGATTGAGCTTAATTTGTAGTTCGTGAGTGTAAAATTTTTGCCATGGTAGCTAGTAAACAAAGCAACTTTGAAGCTTCCTATTTCAATCTGTGATCTGAAATATTTTAGTTTTATGGCTCTTCTTTGATACACTTTATTAGGATAGTTTGAGACTTACATAATTGAGTTCCTGTATATCTCACACCCATTTTCCCTTTTATTAACATCTTGAAAATTCAACTCCAGCAGTAGTCCCCAACTTGGAAGGGGGGGAGTAAAGGGGAAACATCCCTGGGCAACAGCTTAGTCTTTAAGGGCTTGGGAAAGCAGCTTAGTGCTACAACCTCCCAAAGAACAAAACACTTTCAATAAAATGTGAAAGTATGCTATGCAGGCAGCAATGAAGCTGGCTTATATAGACGTGAGTGCCTGCCCCAGTCCCGGATTGGTTCATTTCTATGCAAATAAGGAATCCAAATATGCACAATTTGATTGGTCTAAATAGCACCATCCTGATTGGTCAGAACAGAGCTGCTCTGATTGGTCAGTAAAAATGCAAGTGAGACTATATCTGTGTAGCTCTGATTGGACAGGGAAATTCTCAGTCCTATTGGTTAAATTTCAATCCTAGGAGCTCTCATAAGTGTTAACCCAGACACTTTGCAAGAGCCTTGGTAGCCTAGTGTGTGGCTTTTCCGTGAAATGCAGCGTGTTTGAGAGGCGTCTGTAAACAATGGCTGCTAGACTGGTTATGAATTTGGGCTTAAGGAGCCACAAGAAGTCTTTTTTGGCAGGTATATTCTTCTCAACATTAATATGGTACATTTGTCACAATTACTGAACCTCCACTGAAATAGTATTAGTAGCTAAAGCCCATACTTTATTCAGACATTTTTACCTAATGCCTTTTATTCTGTTCCAGAATTCCATTTAGGATACCACAGTACTTTTAATTCTCAAGGATCTTTGGGATCCTCTGACAACTAGTCAGACTTTTTGTTTTTTAATGACAATTTTGAAGAGTTCCCAGTCAGATATTTCACAGTGTCCCTCAACTGGGGTTTTTCTCATGATTAGACTGAGGCAATGTGCTTTTGAGAGGAAGACCATCAGAGATAAACTGCCATTCTCATCACATCGCATCAGCATGATGTATCACTGCTGCATTGGCCTTGAGCACCTGGCTGAGGTGGTGTTTGTCAGGTTTCCCACTGTGCATTTCCTGGGTTTTTCTCCCTTTCCATATTGTTCTCTGGAAGGAGTCACACCCACAGTCCACACTGGAGTGAGGAGCTATGCTCCACCTTCTTAAGGTGATATCCACATAAAGTGTTGGGATTTCTGGTGCACAAGATGCGTAGGCATTTTCTCAAAAATCTCACAGGACTTTTCTAGTGAAACTAACAGGACTTTGTTTGAAAAGGGATAACTTTTTGACAACTTTTTCCACTTCTTACATGCTTTTTGACAATTACACTTTTTTTAATTCAAATTTATAAATTATACTTTCATAGAAAATCATGTGCTTTACCGATTTACCCCATAATAAGACCTTATACGTTTAAAATGCCCCCATAATTACTTGTATTTAATCTCTCTGCCTGATCAATCTGAGTAGTGAAATATGTGTTTTACTGCTGCAAAGGCATCTCCTTTACTAAAGAATCAGCTGATATATATATTTTTTGTGTCCGTTTCCTTCATGATTTCAGGTTACATTTTTTTTCCTACACTTAAGTTGTCTGTTTCATTTTTCCACATACTTTCCTCGAAGTTGTAGACTCAGTGAATTGGATGCTTAATTAAGTTGCTTCATTTATTCATGTAGTCTTTGTTTTCTTTCCTTCTTCATACCAATCATCTTTTGATCCACTCTCTTGCCCCTCTGCATTTTCCATGACTGTTTCAAGCCTCAGCTCTATGTTGTTGATTTGATTTTCTGTAGTGATAATTTTTCTTACGACTGCTAATTCCATTTTAATTCTGAAGTGACATTTTCCCTCTTTAGTTTCCTTTCTCACCTATATTGGATTGTTCTTTCATATTTCCCTGTTGATTTACTTCATAGACTCTAAGCTTGATTTTTTATCATTATTATTCTTGAGAACTTGAAGAAATTGGAAATAAAATTATTCTTCAATTTTCCCAGATAAAATAAGGACAGCGGTATAATATCATGGTTGACAATCAGATCGCTCTGGTTTGAATCCAGATGACACCTTTTTGTGTCTGGGTGACTTAAATGAGTGACTTAATCCCTCTATGCCTGAGTTCTCACTCATGTAAAATGGAGATAATTCCCGGAGCACCTTCCTTGAAGTATTGTTGGGCAGAGGGAACACTGTGTGAATAATAATGATAGCTGACGTTTATATGGTGTTGATTATGTGCCAGGCATTGTTCTAAATGGTTTACATTTAGATTCTAGACGTTTCTATATGTAAGTAATTTAATGCTCATGGAAATCCTATGAGGTGGGTACTATTATTATCTCCTTTTTACAAATAAGGAAACTGAGACAGTTTAAGTACCTTGCCTAAGGTCACAGTTCATAAATGGCAAAACAGGGTTGGAAACACAAGCAGTCTGATTTCCAACCTGCTCTTACCCAATATCGTGCCATGGAAAAAGTTTGTACAGAAATTCTCTGTGTTACTGATTTGGGGAGAGAGAAAGAGTTGGTATAGGAGAACTTGGCCTATGGTATAGCCCAATAGACTCCTGGATATTTTGAAATGGATAAGATCTAAGGGGTACAAGAGTCAAACTCTTCCATTTTACGGATGAAGAAGCTGAGGCAATGGAATAGTATTCATTCCAGGTCAAATGGTTAATAGGTAATTCTAGAGTGAGTGTTAGAATGCACGCATCCCGATTCTTCTTAGATGGATAAAGTTAGGAGAATCCTCTTTTCCTTAAAACATACTCACTTCCCAGCAGATATACTGGCTAAAACACTGAACAAAGCATTCCATCTTGGTTAGTGTTTTACTTTTTAAAGGCATTATCTTATGAAAAGCTTATATCCTTAAGAAAATTAATGAACAACAGCCATTAAGAGTTTCGAGTAAAATAAACTGTTCAACAGTTTTCCTTATGATGCGTTATACAAAAGCACAAAGTTGTAATATAGGTGAGAGGGAGAAAGAAAGTGACTTCTATGATATGGTGTAAAGGAAAAGCCTGTTCTCGGTAAGCCAGGTCGAGATCTAATACGAGCTGAGACCTAATATGACGCCCTGACGTGGAGTCAGAAAAACCAGGACTGCTTTCCATACTTCCTACTCAGTATCTGCTCTGGGTTTTTCCTTCATCTGTAAGTAATGTCTTGATACCTACCTGCTTTATACACCTTCAAGGTTTCTTGCAAGAAATGAAATCATTCTCAGTAAAAATTCTTTATAGCTGTATAGAATTCTAGGCAATTGGTGGTAGAAAGACGATGCTGTATATCACCAAAAGGGAAGTCAAAGTGACAGAGACCCCAGTTTTATCCCCATCCAGTCCATGCTTTTACCTTTCCTGGAGATGTGTGTTTGAGCCGTGTTTAAATCACCACCATTGGAAATATCTCCCACTGTGGCCTTCGCTTCTGCTCTAGTAGACATGTTGGTTCTCGTCTCCCTGGGCCTGGCGTTTACGGACTGAAATAAAAGAGTGTAGGCGTAAATACAGAGAAAGAGAAGTAGCCTTTATGATACGTGAATACCCTCAGTTCTTCTAAGGATGTGGAGGAAATGCATGGTGGGGAAAGTGCTGGATTAGGGTTCCAGAGACCTGGTTTGCCATCCAGACTCTATACTAGCCAATTGTGTGGCCTTGGGAAGGTCATAGTTACCCTGGGTCTTAGTTTCTGCTTCTATCAAAAGAGGGATCTGGCCTGGATGGCCTGAAGGGATTGTCATGGTCTCTCCAGCTCTGTGTCCCCATGACTCTCAACTGAGATCCGTATCAACTGGATGTTAACACTTGGCAGTCTTTTCGGAAATTTCATCTGGAAGACTCCAATGGACTAAATTACCTGAAAAACTGTGTATTATAAACACCTAGCTATGCTAAATAAAATATAGCAAACAACCTTTTAAATACGTAGCTCCAAAGACAGTAAGCGATGTCCCCATGGATGTAATGAAAAGTTAGAAGGACAATTTATGGTCTTCAGTGACTCTGGGACTGAGGTGGGTACTTTTAGATTAAGTTTGGAGTTTTGTGCTTTTCATCAGACTGGACCTATTAATTATAACATGAGATTATCTGGTGGCTGAAAATAACCAACGGGCTTTTTACTCTCTGAAAATAATCAGAGAAGTTACAGGCCGAGCAGATGTAAAGGGAAGTGGCGATGAGGAGGTGTTGCTGGTGAAATATACCGTTTCTACTTCCTCTCTGTGGAGTGCTACTTCTGTTAACAAAGGCAAATGTCTGATTCTTTGATGCCCCTGTTTTTAACCAGAAATGAAAACGCTCAGGCTGTGCATCACCACTAACGTTGTAAGTGTAACTGCTCGCTCAGTGCTGGCTGACACACAGGTTGCCTCCTCCCATCATCAGGAGCACAGAAGGCAGGCCCAGGAGCCCTCCAGACCGCCCTGGAATTCAGAAACACACTCCAAGTTAAGCTGAAATCCAGGTCAGTGCTCACTGTCCAAACGGAGTGACTCTGGCAGCCGAGAAGAAACCGTCAAATGAAGGGATGGGACATCCTGCTCATCCTGTGTGTCCACACCGTAGGGAAATTAGTTGAAGAATTCTGAGTCACAAGAATTGGCGACAGGCTTTCAGGGTAACCTTTCCCAGGGTTGTACTTGTCAGGACTCTGGTGACCCAGTGCCTGCGAGTTCCCTGATCTCCAGTTCACTCAGTGATTCAGTCAATATTTGTTGAACAGCAATGAATGGATTCAGTGTCCTGCTTGCTTTGCTCTTGCTCCTGCATTTGTGCCTGGAGGACTCAGTTCTCACGAAATCGCCTCTCTGTCCTCATTATGATAGGAGCCCTTGCTGGTTTCCTGTAACCGGACGGACGTCCAGCATTTGGCTCGGGGCAGACTGCGGGCTTAGTCCTACTGCCAGCCTCCACCGCCAACGGCCTCTGCTCTGCGGACTCCAGCAAAGCCTCCAAGAGGGGTAGCATATGAAGAGAGAGGATGACATTTGCTATGAAGGAAAGGAGAGTAGCGGTGACAGCGACTATAGCTGACATTGCGAGAAGAGGGCAGCTAGACCTGGTTCATGCGTGTTGCAGCCGAGCTGAAATGGGAATGATGAGAAGGAAGCAGCCTGGAGTGAGTGCTCCCCAGGTGCAGGAGCCGGCGCAACATGAGCTGCACTCCCACAGGCTGGTGGGGGCCTGGAGTCAGTACCCCCGCTACTGGGTGGGGCGTGGGCTCTGATGGACACAGGGAAGCAGGAGATGCGGGCAGAGGCTGCTGCATTCACCTGGGCACGAGCAGACGGTGTCGGGTGGGCTGGTGATGGTGCGGAGACCAGACTGGGGGCCTTTTGGGGAGACAGAGCCAGTGAGAAGTGCTAATGTAGCGGACATGGGGACGAGGGGGAATCATAAGATTTAGGGCTTCAGCAAATGAGTGCATGGTGCTGCACTGGGGGAGTGAGCCGGACCGGAGCAGGTTTCCAGAAGGAAAAGAAGTGTTTCATTTGCACATGTGGGTTTAACATGCCTGTTACACCTGGGGAAGCATTGCGTCTATGACTCTGTAGCTTGGGACAGAGGGCTCAGGTAGAAATAGAACTTTGAAAGTCATCAGCCTTATCTAGTTCTTTAGAGACCAGATGAATGAGGAAGAACAAGCAAAGAAATTGGACCAGTCATTCTTCTACCAATTTCCTGTCCGTTTCTCTGGCCGAGTGGGATTCTGTGTCTATTCCGCTTTGCATTGGCATACTCCCTGCTCTTCTGCTGTTCACTAGTTCACTGCAGGAGACTTTTCCTCCAGGTGCCAGGCAGAGCTGTTAATAGTTCAAATACCACCTCCGGGTGCCCTCAGCACTGACCATTTCCTCCGAGTCTGCAGCAGCTCCCGGCTCTGATTCTCAGCCCCTAACTTTTCCCGCGTTAACTTCTTCCCAAAGCCATGTGGGATCTCATGTCTTACTTTTCCGAAATGTTTCAACGACGCTGAACTTACCAGAAAGGTCTGGCCTGTTCTGATTGCTCTGGTATTTCAGCCCTGAGCAGGACTCCCTCTGCCAGAATCCGCCATTTGCATTGTGTGTAGTCTCACCACAGATGTGATCAGTGCTTTTAAAAAAATTATTGTTAATGCATCCCACAAAAACAAGCCCAATATTTGTATCTTAAGCTGCAGGTCATCTAGTCTAGTCCCAAGGGTGGGGTGATATTACCCCTTAGAAGTAGTTTCAAATTGCGGGTTTCAATCATTTAGCTGCATTAGATAATTCAGGTTCTCTCTGCAGCTATCCTTTTGGATGACTTTATCCCCTGGAGTTCTGGGGGTCTTGTTTCTTTTAGGAAAAGGTGACATCTTCTCATTTTTTGGAATTGTCTCGGGAAAGACAAATTCTCTTCCCCATCCCCATAATCTCTACCCCAGAACCCCAAATTAAGCTACTCTCTATGGGGAAAAGAGCCATTGCCAACATCTGAAAAGCAGAATAGTAAGAACAGACAGAGGGAAGGCTAACCTGAGGGAGACAGAGTGCAGGGTCCTCATTCCTCTCAAATAAGTCTCTCCAAGCTTTTCAGTTTCCTGATCTCCAGGAGGTAAATGATTACCCCAAACCTTTAACCCTGTGTTACCAAATGGGAAGGTTCTATTGGCTCAACGGTTTAATTTTTAACTTTACTTTTATTGTTTAATTAACAAGTAGGACAAGCTCACTACATCTTCCTCCTGCTTCAGGTCCAGATGAGGTCACTTACATCTTCCCTGATCTCCCATCAGAACCGCTGCCCTTTCTCCCAGGAGCCTGACGCCACACACACCTGGTCTACACAGTCATCTCAGGGAGTCCAAGTCAGGGTTACAGTGTTCTTCACGAGGGTGGGTATGTCTTGCCCCTTCTTAGCCCTCTCTTCACCATCGTCCTGTTTAATAGAACTGGGCTTTCCACAGACTGGAGACTTTCCTGAATGTGAATGGTTTTTGTGGTTTTCTGAATGTAGCTATTTGCACACCAGCCACTGAGATTTTTGGTGAAAATTGACACCCTGTGATTCTGCTCCCTTTTGTAGCAAAACCTTCACAAGACTCATGCTTGCTTGTGATTTGTTTCCTCATGTTCAGTTCTCTCTTGTGCCCACTCAAAACAAAGCCACCAGCTGCCCCCAGTGGTCAGTTTCAGGCCGTAGCTGTCAACGCCTGACAGCTTTCAGCACTCATTCTTCCTTAGCATTTTCGCTGCGACGTTTGTCTCTAGTCAAATGATATTTCCATGCCGCTGACTGCGGCGTTTGACTTGATCCCACAAGTGCAGTGTTCCAGAAAGGAAGTTTAGGAAAGCAGACATACATTTTTCTGTGTTTTTATGTCTTTCAAGAATGAACATCAATAGGAAACTTTTATACTTCAAAGTACTCATTTATTTTAATAAAATGTAGCACCTTAATCATATTTACTAAAAATTATAAATACTGCAATTATTTTCTGTGGATTTTTGACACATTTTGGAGAACAAACTTGAAATCAATGAATGTACTGAAAAGGTTAACGCCCTGCCTGTTCCGTTTTGGCTGTCAGATACCGTTCGTGTCTGATTGTTCTCATGCCTTATCGGTTGCCCTTCCTGAACCTTTTTGCTGAATCCTCATCTTTTCTATAAGCTCTGCTGTTGCTGTGGGCAGGACCCTGGCCTTGAACTTCTTCCCTATCTGACCACTCACTCCCAAGGCGAGCCCATGCAGTCCCGTCCTTACCTGCCCTTCTCCTGAGCGCTGGACTTCATCTATCCGGTTGCCTTCATCTGTGGTTGAGGCTGGATTTCCAGCAAGTTCTCTGCCATACAGTGAGCTACATGCATGCCTTCCCCAAGGTCTCAGTCTCCTGCAGTTCTCTTTCAGTCTTAGGGTAGTAAAGACTGTCCTTTTATGTCTGCTATTCCTCTACTAGTTAGGTATTTTTACTTCTTACTAGCCAACTCCTGTGTCCAGTCCCCTGAGTTAACAATTCTTTATGTTAAATGCTCCCTATTCAGATAACTGTGCGCTCTCCCTCTCCGGATTAGATGGACTGGAACAAACGTATTCTTGCCTTTGTGCACATTACTGAGTATTGAACCATTTCGATCACAGTTTGTCCTCGTGTGCTATTTAATGTTCTCCCAGAGCTGAACTCTGATATTTAATGTCATAAATAAGTCACTCACTGTGAACAATTTTGAGCATGTTGTCCTCCTTAGGTTTCATCATACTCTTGTATTTTCTGCATAAATAGAAATGAAATGTATTTCTGTGTTATTTGTCTGTGGTTCAATTTTCTCCCACATTTCCCCAAATTTCTCTGCCTCTTTTTGGGCAAAAGAAACCCACAGCTGCCATATACATACACAGAGATAGATAGATAAGTAGGTAGATAGGGCACAGGAGGACTTAATTCAAGGAACAATTGACTCCCATGAACTTGATTATTCTCAGCTATCAAATTACATCATTTCTTCTAATCTTATGTTAATCCTCTTAAAGATCTTTAGACTTTTCTTTACATTACTGCATTTTTCTCGTTTGTCCCTCTGTAGCTTTTTTATATATGTGTGATAATTAGTGGGTATATGGAATATATTGTTTTACCTCATAGCCTATAATTAAAAAAGGAGCTTTTTTTTTTTAGTAATATATTTGGATTTCTGTTTTCAGTTCTTTAGATGTTTCTCTATAGACAGTTTCTAAATCAACTGCTTAGAAAACTCCTTGACTAATATTCTTGACTATATCACACAATGTCATCAAATAATGATGGCAAAGCCAACAGTTAACAGTAAGCATGGTTAGGCATTGCATCAGTGTCTTGAGAGGTAGGTATGGGCTTTAACTAAGGGTTTCAATTGTTTCGGTCATCACGTAGCTCAGCGTCAAAGGTTAAGAAAGGACATCAGTCATGTCCTGGAGGCCTGCCTATCCAGCAAGTTCCAGGAAAGATGTTTAAAGGGTGCTTTGCTGGAGATGATAGAGAAATGTATCTAGTCCAGCACAAATGATGGCTTAAACCATGACAGTGCTCACGAGATGTTTAGTTTCTGCCTTTTGCTTAAAAGATAATATCACCGATGCACAATTGTGAGGTGTTTTGCAGAATCTTGGTTCTTCAACCCAGTTAGCTCACCCAAACATAGTTACAATAAAATGTATAAAAATCTCTGGTTTTGCTCTGCACTTCTTAAATGTAAAATAGGTAATCATTATGCACATATGCCCTTATAGCAAAATTTGAATTTAACACACTTTTGGGAGAGGGGGTTAGCACAAATATCACATTCCATTTGAAAACAAAAACTAAAATAAAACGAGCTATAAAAATTTTTGAGGAAATTGGGGGAATTTGAAAGTAAGCTAGGTATTAGGGAATTGCTATTTTTCCTAGGTATGAAAATGGTATTGTTATTATAAGAGAATATCCTTTTTTCAGGAGATAAAACTCAAGTACAATTTCACATGTGCAATGTGGGTGTTTATCATACTAGTCTTTCAAATTTATGTTTCAAAAATTTAACAATGAAAGGTTTAAAATTAGTAAAATGACATAAAAGGTGATGAATGATAGGATTGGGAAGGGGATGTTATTGATAATGACGTTTTCAGCTTAACTGTAATTCTTGTCCACTCCTATTTGAAATTTCCATGTAAACTTTGTAAGTTGTATGTATCACTTTATTGGACAAAATAGACTAATCACTATTAAGTGAATATGAAAGTACCTGGTATTTTAAAGTAAAGCACCTGTTCATTGCCTGATAGGCCTCAGGGCACCGTAATGGGAGGCAATGAAGTAGGTAAGTGATGCACTTACATGCAATGGTACACTTACATTGTGCTGCACTTAGAACCATGTTTCCCCAAAGCTAAGCCCCAGTTAAGATCTCGACCAGACAGATGCATTCAGCACATTAAGACGATGTTCCAGAAGATGACACGACTGTATTTGAATAAATGTAGATTATTGTACATGAAAAAATAAGACATCCCCTGAAAATACACCCTAATGCATCTTTTGGAGCAAAAATTAATATAAGACCCTGTCTTATTTTCAGGGAAACACCGTAGCATGCTTTCTTCACTAGATTATATCACATTTCTTCAAAACTGTGAATAATGTTCATAATCTGGAACCATTTAATCAGCTGTAGATTTCACTTTTCCTTCAACGTCTAAGAGGATACACAGTTGGAAGCTCAGGGTTTTAAAAGGATGGTAACTCATTGATGACCTCAAAAGTTTTTTTCCATTTATCTTAGTCCTCATTGCTTCATAGGTTCAAATTAAGTAATTTTTTTTTTTGAGACACTGCTATTTCATCAGCATTTTTTCTGTTAACATAGGTTTCTAAAAACTATGTCCTTGTAATTTTAAAACACACCAATTCTATAGTTTTGGGGATAATTTTATGGACACAAGTATTAAGGTAATTTTTAACTTTGTGAATGTTTTAAGAAATTTTTGCAGTTATGAATGAGCAGGTTTTTGTTTTGCATTGTTTGAGACTTTTTCTCCCCCTTCTTCAGTCTCTGCCCACACCCACTCCAGTTCAAGCCGTTGTTTCTGTCCGGTTGTGTAGGACACAGCTCCCTGGCCCATGCTGGTATTATGAGCCTTGCGCTCCCCCCAGCTGACGCAGTCGGTCACCAGTCGTCAGTCGGCAGTTCACAGCAGCTCACAGCCGCTCACAGCCACTCACGCAGGCTGCCGGCCACTCACATTGGCTGCCGGCCACTCACAGTAGCCACTGGCCACTACTGGCAGCACACAGTAGCCCAAAGCAGCCTAGGACCACTCACGCTAGTGGCCGGCTGCCTGGAGAGACTTTTGATGGTTTCATTTTTAGTTTTGCATTTGACTGCTTTCCCGGTTTTCAGCTTTTTCTGTGGGTGTTTACTCATATGCGGTACTCAATGATCAACAAAATATTTTGTTTCATTTTCAGTGATTAAACTGCTTGAATTCAGTGGCTAATATTCCTGAATTGAAAACTGCCTTGTCACATGACTGACTTATTATCTTACCATCAAAATGGTATTAGGCTTCTTTGAGATGTAACCTATATACTCAGAAACCCATTATTCATTTCTACTGTTTTTCACATACGTTTCAAATATTATGTGCCTTTTGTCTTTTGGCCTAACACGTTGTGGTTGCAGATTTCATGACGTGGAAGCATCCTAGAATTTCTGGAAGGAAAGCCCGTGCTAGAAGTCATTTGGGAAAACGAGCGAAGCTGCAAGTTAGATATGCGAGCTACTTGGCTGACATCCTATAGATGCTCTCCAAACAAAATTTGAGCCAAAAGCTGCCCAAGTTTATCTTTCTTAGCCTCTAATCCATTCATTTCATCTCTGTCCTTACTAGAAATGCTAAGATTGGATTCCATTTTCCTTCACTTGACAATTGTCACAGCAATCCTAAATTTGCTCCTTTTCCCATCCGCCAGCATGCTAGGCGGCTATCTACTCTGCTGTGAAAAAGCAACTCCACCCGAGACCATTTCTGTGGTCAAATTTATTGCACATTATAGTAAACTGCTTCCGAGACCTACCACGTTTCCCTGAAAATAAGACCTAGCGGGACAATGTGTCCCTTTGAAGCAAAAATCAACTTTTGCTCCAAAAGACACATTAGATCTGATTGTCCCGCTGCGTTAGGTCTTATTTTGAGGGAAACACGGTATTATCTGAACATGTTTCCCAGTCCTACTGGTTTAACAAATAAGTGTATTACTGAACTCACCTAATCAGTCACTGTTTCTGTTAAGCTCTTTTTTAGAAACTGTAAGTGGCTCTGAAAAGAGCCTTTGGTTTGTTTCCCTTTCCAGATGTTCAGGCCTCTCACCGGGTTTCACCGCTGGAAAAATTACTTGCTCTGGACTTTGTGATGGTGGCTCTCAGTCTTCTTGGGCAGCAGCACAGCCTGGATGTTGGGCAGGACGCCGCCCTGCGCGATGGTGACCTTGCTCAGCAGCTTGTTGAGCTCCTCATCGTTGCGGATGGCCAGCTGCAGGTGGCGCGGGATGATGCGCGTCTTCTTGTTGTCGCGGGCCGCGTTGCCCGCCAACTCCAGGACCTCGGCCGTCAGGTACTCCAGCACCGCCGCCAGGTACACGGGCGCGCCGGCCCCAATGTGCTCCGCGTAGTTGCCCTTGCGGAGCAGACGGTGAACGCGGCCCACGGGGAACTGCAGGCCAGCTCTGGATGAACGGGACTTCGGCTTGGAGCGCGCCTTGCCGCCCTGTTTTCCACGTCCAGACATGACAAACAAGCCCGTTATAACAGAAAAAAAAGACCGTTGAAGCAGGTGGGGGGGGACTATTTATAGTCTGTCCGGAGGTAGTGATTTGCTATATGATTGGCTGATGGGCCACTATCCAATCAGAAAGCATTACTGGAATCACCTACTTTACATATACGTCACTAGCTACTGTCCAATCAGATCTTGGCTGCCCAACACGGCATGTCACTGTCGCCTATAAATACCGCTCTTTTGGACACCAGGCATTACCCCACGGCTTGGTGTGGAAGTTATACCTGCAAAGTTGAGTACTCGTCATGCCGGAGCTGACTTCGAAGACCGCCACTGTTTCTAAGAAAGGCTTCAAGAAAGCTGTTAGCAAGACGCAAAAAAAGGAGGGAAAGAAGCGCAAGAAATGCCGCAAAGAGAGCTACTCGATTTATATCTATAAAGTATTAAAGCAAGTGCATCCAGACACTGGGATCTCATCCAAGGCCATGAGCATCATGAATTCCTTCGTCACTGATATTTTCGAGCGCATCGCGGGCGAGGCGTCGCGCCTGGCGCAGTACAACAAGCGCTCGACCATCACGTCCCGGGAGATCCAGACGGCCGTGCGCCTGCTGCTGCCCGGGGAGCTGGCCAAGCACGCCGTGTCCGAGGGCACCAAGGCCGTCACCAAGTACACCAGCTCCAAGTGAGTGCGGCTTGTGCAGCACTCTTTAACCCAAAGGCTCTTTTCAGAGCCACTCACATTGCTTAAGGGGCTGTGAGCTCTGCTCACCTGGTTAATTAATGTATGTGTTACGTCTTAATCCTCGGAGTGTCAAATGGAGTAGTTGAACGGTGATTGCTCCCAATGTTAGTTACTACGTAGTGTACAAAAAGACTGCTCTGACCTCTTTAGGGCAGCCAACAGCTAAAAAGTAATCCTAAGGAAGGCAGAAACTTCCTTATCCGCCATCTTCAAACATCGTAAGAAGAAAAGGCAGCCCGTGTTTTCAGGACACTCAGCCCACGAATTAAAATTCTATTTAGGGTTCTGCTGATTAAATGGGCCACCTGTACCTTCTACTGACAAATGGAACATCAGCTCTAATGCATCTTTTGGGATAAAGATTAAGTTTATCTCGTAATAAACAAGACAAGGTCTCAATTTTTGCTCCAAAAGATGCATTAGAGCTGAGTCTGGCAAGGTCTCATTTACGGTTGTCAGTACAAGGTTGATCAGGTGGCCCATTTAATTCAGCAAAATCCTATATAGAAATTTATTTCGTGAGCTGAGTGTCCTGGAAATACGGGCTGCCTTTTTTCTTAAGATGCCTTTTAAGATGGCAGATAGATAGTAAGGAAGTTTCTGCCTATTGCATAGCTTACTTTTTAGCTGCCCCAAAAAGGTCAGAGCAGTCTTTTTGTATATACTACGTATATAACATTGAGCGCAATGACCGTTCAACTACTCCATTTGACACTCCGAGGATTAAGACGTAACACATACATTAATTAACCAGGTGAGCAGAGCTCACAGCCCCTTAAGCAATGTGAGTGGCTCTGAAAAGAGCCTTTGGGTTAAAGAGTGCTGCACAAGCCGCACTTACTTGGAGCTGGTGTACTTGGTTACGGCCTTGGTGCCCTCGGACACGGCGTGCTTGGCCAGCTCCCCGGGCAGCAGCAGGCGCACGGCCGTCTGGATCTCCCGGGACGTGATGGTCGAGCGCTTGTTGTACTGCGCCAGGCGCGACGCCTCGCCCGCGATGCGCTCAAAGATGTCAGCGACGAAGGAGTTCATGGTGATCATGGCCTTGGATGAGATGCCAGTCTCCCGGTGCACCTGCTTCAGCACCTTGTAAATGTAAACCGAATAGCTCTCTTTGCGGATGCGCTTCCGCTTCTTGCTGTCCTGCGCATCAGTCACCGCCTTCTTGAAACCCTTCTTAGCAATAGCGGCACTTTTTGAATTCAGCTCTGGCATGATGAGTGTTTTGTCCTCTGCCTTCCACAACTCCCACTGGTACTAAGGAAAAAAAACAGCACCTGGTGTCCAAAAGAGTGGTATTTATTGGCACGGCACTAACATGACGTAATGGGCAGCCAAGATCTGATTGGACAGTGGTTATGACGTGTATGTAAAGTAGGTGATTCCAGTAATGCTTGCTGATTGGCTTTCCATCAGCTAATCAGATAGCAAGTCACAATCTCCGGACAGACTTTAAATAGGCCCTGTAGAGCGTGTTTGGGTTGCTTTTCCGTTAAAACTTCTGCTCTCAGTATGTTTGGGAGCAGTGAGCAGAGCAGCAAGACACGCGCCAAGTTCAAGTCTTCTTTTTGCAGAGCCTACCTGCTGTTGCCCATGGGTCGCATGCACTGCCTGCTCCGCAAAGGCAACTACGCCGAGCACATTGGGGCCGGCACGCCCGTGTACCTGGCGGCCGTGCTGGAGTACTTGACAGCTGAGATCCTAGAGCTGGCGGGCAACGCGGCCCGCAACAAGACGCACACCACCCCGCGCCACCTGCAGCTGGCTATCCACAGTGACAAGGAGCTCAACAAGCTGCTGGGCAAAGTCATCAGTATCACGCAGGGCGGTGTCCTGCCCAACACCCAGGCCGTGCTGCTCCCCAAGAAGACCGAGAGCCACCATCACAAAGTCTAGAGCAAGTAATCTTTCCAGTGGTGAAACCCGGTGAGGGGTCTGAACATCTGGAAAGGGAAACCAAAGGCTCTTTTCAGAGCCAGTCACATTATCAGTGAAGGCTGTTAGGTAAGACCAAAGAGCTGCAGTGGTATTCTGTAGCAGTAACGTGTGGGCCATAGCTGCTTGCAAAACCGCACTCTAGAAATGATCTGTGTGCTTCCAATAACCAGTGTTGCTGAAAAACAAAAAGCTCAGGGTCACTTGGGTACTCATCGGGATGCCCTTTTTAGTTCGTTAGGGACCAGTTGTAGAAGGCTCCTTGCTGCAGCACAGTGTGAGCAGAGGAATCCTATTTGAAGCTAATTTATTGAGTTAAGTGGTGATTGGATTAGAACAAACGCAAGATAGTTGAAAACTGGTGGCAGTCTACAGGATATCAGCCAATCTAGCAAGGCTGCATATGCAAGCTTTCAGAGTGCCTTTTTCAAACGACTTTCCTATCAAACATGCTAGTATGTATGGTTCAGTGTGAAGTGTTTAGACATGACGTATCAGACCAAGTATTAGAAAGCAGGTTAATCTTAACATTTCATAAAGGTTCATATGTGAATATTAGATCCATGGCATCGCATACATGCTTAGTAAAAAATTTTTCCTTAAAATGTAGAAAAAGATGTATCTCCAAAAGAAGCTTGATAACTACCATGTGTAATGGAGAGATGGTGTCAGTCTCCAAGACTGGAATGTGGTAAGAAGTTTGAAATTGCAATATTAGGGAATTTGTCAAAATTTTCAGGCATTTTAACCACACAAAAAAGGACGAAATAGTAGCAGTTGATCTGTTTGTACTGTCAACATCAAGAGACGTTGAAAAGCAAATGAACATTTAGTTAAGCTGTCAAATACAAAATTACTATACAATATTTAGGTCTACTTTATCTCAAAGAATCTCAATGGTTGTCTGAAACAAACATTGCTAGACACTTAAGTGTGAAGTATAAAGTTCTATAAGAAGATGAGAATAACTATGTAATATGTTAATTAGGAACAATCAAGGTAGTTATGAGAGTCAATCATTTCTGAATAAATGTTACTGGAGTCTCAGTTCTTGCCAACACAGTGAAGAATCAAAGGTCAGCAAGCTGATTAATATGCAAGCAGGGTTTATTAGGGATACATTCTCAGGGAAGAGAATGGGCCTAGCTGAGGTGGAGGAGAAAGCGAGGGCCAGAGAGCTTGAGGGTAAGGGAGAGCAAGAGAGCTCCTGTCTAGAGGACTTCTGGTTTGCTGGGTGAGGTGAGGGAGTTACACGCTGATTTGGCAGGAAAAGTGGTGCATGCTCTTCCAAGGGAGGTGTGACCTCCTGTGATGGGTGGAGGTCTGTCGACACAGATCCTTATCTAGCTCCAGACCCTCTTGTCATCTGTTATAAACAGATACTTGGCTGGAGGCAGTTAATCAAAGCTAGTTATGAGCTTTTTCTGTAGGCACTGTGGACCCCCTCCCACCCCTCCTCTTCCTTCATTTTCTAACTTCTATGTAACATTGATGTACACAAATATGGATTGAGGCCTGCAGTTGGGGAGGACACCAAAGGAAGGAAAATTTTTGAAAAAGGAAATTGTACAGATATTGGATAAAATTAGATAACATTTAGAACATGGCAATTAAAAACTTTAAAATGTGCTATTTTAAAATCAGAGAATGCTGATATAAATGGTTGAGTAAATAAAAGTAGGGCTATGTGATAAGTCTACACCGAATACCAAACAAATTATATAGATGCTCTCCCATCAAGCAAGTGTAGTTTAACTCCCCAGACTTGCCAGAGCACAGAGTGTGGAAAGGCAGGGGAGAAAGGGGGAGACTTCCAGGAGAGAAACCTGGCAAATATTACCTCAGCCAGATAATCAATGTTAACATTGTCAATCTTAAAAATTAAACAGGTCATTGAGCAACAAGTGAGTTTATTCGGAAATAGCAGAGAATTTCCAACTTGGGACAAGAAATCTATGGGGAACCACAGGCAAGTCCTGAGAACAAAGGAGAGGAGCAGTCTTTTATAGAGGAAAGGAGGAAGTAGGGAGGGGTTGCTTTAAAATTTCACTGGAGGAACGTGAGAGTTCTAATCTCATTGACTGCAGGCAAGGGCAGTTGCTATTGCCAGATGGAGCGGAAATCTTATTTCCTGCCGGCCTATGTAGGCTGCCTCTAGTGTAGTGCATGAGAGCTCCTCGTGGCTGCCCTGTTCCGTTTTGAATGAGATTTCCTTTATTCATTCTCACATCATCAGTGATCAGCCATGTTGATAGCACGTATCATTAATATGAACTGCTGAGAAGAGCATCTTTCTTCTCTGGGATTCCTCCCAACAACCATAATCCCAGTCTAACCCTGAAAAAAACATCAGACCAATCCACGGCGAGGAACATTCTACAAAGTATCTGACTACGAGTCCTCAAAGCTATCAAGTTTATCAAAAAAGGAAATTCTGAGAAATTGCCACAGCCCAGAAGCAGCTAAGGCAACATTACAACTACATGTCATATATTTTAAGTTGGATCCTGGAACGGAAAAGGAACATTAGGTGAAATATAATGAAATCCAAACAACGTTTAGCATTCAATTCACAGTAATGTACCATGTTAGTTCCTTAGTCGTGGCAAATGCACAAATGTGGACAACAGGGGAAGCTGCATGACGGGTGTACGGGACAATCTTTACAACTTTTCTGTAAATCCAAAATTAAGTTAGAAACGTCATTGAAAAACAAACATATTTTTAAAAAATCAGGGAAGGGTCTCAAATCCAAAAACAAACAGATGAATCAAGTTCGGTAGATGACACTCTTACCTGAAAGTCTTAAGCAGCTCTGAAAAGCATCTGCTGTTGGATGTTCGTGTTTTCCCGATGAAAGCTCCTGTAGCTGATGTATTTGATGACAGGATATAGTGCCCAGCACACCGTGAGCCTGGCCAGTCCCCCGGGCCTCAGCAGCCACACGGCTTCCTTCCGTAGCGATGCCAATGCAGGGCTGAACCTGCCTCGTGGGCAGGAGATGACATCAGAAGTAGGAGACACAGCCTTCCACTACCTTGAGGAAAAGACAGAGGCTGGTTGTGAAGCCACGGATATCTTATTTATACACCGTGTATTCAAATGAGGCATTTCTGATTGGAATTAAAATCGAGAGGCAAATGACTGTAAATGAGATACCTCAGGTCAGCGCTGATTGGAGAGTACTCCTGTTCCCATCACCCACCCGGAAAGCGAAAGGCTATCACGGTGGGGGGCCTCCTTCACCAGCACTTTGAAGAAGAGTTCCCCGCTGGCTGCTCAGTTTTATAGATTTCAGCCTCATCCTCTTTTAGAGACTCCCTTCCTTAACCCGAGTCCAAGGTCTCAGAGGAGTGCCGCTGGCCCATGTGGAATCATATGTCCACTCACTGTCCATCAACAGTGGTCAGAGGGAGAATGATTCTGGAAAGTAATGCACCTGGGTGCACACATTGATGTGTCAGGAGGCCTTTCGATTTTCCACTATTTCCTGCTAGGGGATAAGATTTGCTTATACTTACCTGTCTGAAAAAACCTGTCCTTTGGCCAAACGCAGTTTAGTTTATCATCTGATCATGTAAAAGTGATGCTTTGCTGTTAGACTTATTAGCCAGATTGAATTTCTACTATTTAAATAGTGAGGGGTGGCATCATTTCATGTTTGGTGGCTTTTTGAAAACCTTTTTTCCTCCTGGTTTTAAAGATTACCATAATGTAAGTTTGTTTTTACTTTTTATCAGATGGTGTAAACTGCCCTTTGTACTTTTCAGAATTGACCTGTGTGTTCTTTTCTTCCAAATGCACTTTGTAACACTTTTTTTTCAGTTCTAATTAAGTCCTATTAGAATTGCATTAAATTCAAAGTTTATATAGAACAAAATATTTATAAAAAATGTGAATACATATTTAAGGAGACATGTTCCTTGAGTTTTTTCAAGACTTTTATGTACTTCTTATAGAACTTTATCATTTTCCTTGTAGGGCTTTTACACACATTTCATGGAATTTATCTCCCAGTGCCCTCCTTTTTATTATTTTATTGTAGGGGACTATTAAAAGGGATTCTTTTATTGTGTTTTCTGACTATTTTTTGTAGATAGAAACTTACTGAGTTTTGTATTGTAATTTTATATTTAGCTTCCTCATTGAATTCTGTCATTTCTATTTTTCTGCCTTTTTTTCTGTAGGGTTTTCCAGATAGGCAAGAAAATCATATAATTTTGTTTCTGTAGTTTTCAGTAGTTAACTTTCTTGTCTAAATGCATTGTGTGATAGTTGGGAATGATGATAAATAGAAGTGGTGATTGGGAGCTTTCTTATCTTATTGCTGGTTATAATCAGAATAATACTACACTTTCTAAAGAATAATGTGGGATTTTCATTTGGTTTGTATTATCCCCAGAATGGTAAGAATTTTTAATTAAAAACAAATAGTGGCTATTAGCAATGTACACTTTAGCAGTAACTCGGCAAGCATATGCTATTTTTTTCCTTTTACTTATTATAATAAATTACTTTATGGATTCCTTATCTGCAACCTAGATATGGGGTGATTGGATCAGAAGAGTTCTCAGGTTCCTGACCCTTCACAACTGGTCTTTTCTGCAGTGGGGTTGTTCCACAGATGAGCTGTCTTAAAATCGCCCTGTTTTCAACTGGAAGTTTCCTCCCTCAGTGAACTCCCAAGTTGGGGATTTCCCTATTGGTATTTTGAGAGAAGTTGTTGTCTCCGGTCCCCCATTAACTCAGTGCAAGTCAAGTCTTATGCAAATCAAGATTCCCAAGTCTGCACAGTGGGATTGGTCAGGAATGGCAGATGAAGATGCAAACAAGATTACGGCTGTACAGGCAGTTTTGATTAGAAGGGGCAGGTCCCAGTGGTCAAAATGATTCCAGGAACTCCCTTATAAGGCTCAGGCTCTGAGGGCAGGAGGGCAGTGCAGAAGGATTGCATCCTGGTCTGCCTTTCCTTGAAGGGCAGAGTGTGTGAGGCGCCCCCTATAAACAATGGCTGTGAGATTCTGGCTATGAATTTTGGCCCCATTAATCACATGGAGTCCTTCTTAGCACGTATATTCCTTGTCAGGGTCAATAGTAGTTAGATTTCAATCTGGCCTTCTATTTTACATTAAAAGAAATGATAGCCCGTGAAAGTCAGGTGACTTCGTTGAGGGTAAAGTAACCTAAGATGGAACTCAGGATGTCAGATCCTAGGTTCAATACTTCTATATGTTGCTGTTTCTCAGGAGGCAACTTCCAGCCAGTGAGAGAAAAACCTGTACATAACAGATGGCGTCATTGGGTATTACAAAGTGTTACCATTTAAAACGAAACAGCCTTATATCCCACTCATGCACAGTCACTTATTCATCGGAAAGCCAATCTGACAATGAAAATAACTTGAGAACACAATTTAAGTCATGATTGAGCTATTTCAATAAACATCAAAGGGGATTTTAATAAAATCCAGTGAACTTTCTTAAAATCCTATTTCCCATCCTCCTCCTTTATACTCACACACATACGAGTACAAGTGATTATTGGCAACTCACACTTTCATGTGAACTGTTGACCCCAGAAAGGAATATATCTGCCAAGAAGGGACTCCTTGTGGCTAATTGGGCTCAAATTCATAACCAGAGTCTAGAAGTTGTTGCTGACGTAGAATTCTCAAGCGCTCTACATTTCAGGGAAAGCCACAGTCTGGGCTGCCAACCTCCTGCACTGTTCCTGCCAGCAGCACAGACCTTTATAAAGAACTTCCTGGAATTGTATTTCAACCAATGGGGTGAGACTTGCCCCATCTAATTAGACCTGCACAGCTACATATATATCCTCATTTGCATCCATACTGAACAATCAGAGTGGCTCCATAATGACTAATCCGGAAGGTGCTATGTGGACCAATCAGATTTTGCAAGTTTGAATTCTTCATTTGCATAACAATGGACCAATCAGGGACTGGGGCGGGCACTTTTTCTGTATGAGCTGAGCTCCCCTGTGTCCTGGTGAAGGGCACTTTTTGTTTCTACCAGGGAGGCTGTGTCTTGTTTGGAAACAAGTTGACCTGAATAAAGTTTCTCCTTTCACTGCATCCCAGGTTGGGTACTCCCATTCGCATTGTTTTGGTAGCAGTGAACTTTTGTTGACAGAACTCACAGGGCATCTCAGAACCCGGAAGGCTTGGCCGTGTGGATTCCTTTTGGATCTTGCCCTTCTCTCCTCCTCCTTCTCCCCACCCTGAGTTAGAGAAGTAGATGTCTGTCAAACCATTGGGTAGCACATTTCAAAGGTCACAACAGAAAATCAATTACCAGTGCATCTTTGTTCCCAGCTGCAGGTTTATTTCCACGTCAAAATCTATTTGCAGAATTGCATTTAAAAAGGTGGAGGTGACAGAAAGTAAGATATTATTGCCCACAGCTTAACACTCGCTCCCCCTCCCCCAAACAAACATCCAAAGGACTCAGTAGGTGGATAATGTCTGATTTGCAGGCTGCTTTTTCCTCACGATCCTTTTCCCCTTACTTAGGCCTTTACCTCAGCATTTCTTCGTTAGGATTATCAACAAACTTCTGAGGGGAAGATGACTGAGACCTTGAGTACCCACGAGGAATGGTGCCCAATTCACTTTGGATTTATAAAGAGGCTCATGAGTGTCCTCATCTCATGATTTGCTCCTAATCTAGGACGCCGTACCCAGCACGCTCCTCAGAGATGCTTCAGAAACTAGATGACATCAGTTTTACTCTTTCTCTAACCCATGCTTTCCCTTCTGAGTGCTTCTTTTCTTCTACCTTGAGGTGAAGCATCACATCTTATGGAGACGTGACACATAATGATGGGACAGGTCCGCCAAATGGGCCAAATCCAGGTGTTCTCTACAGACGGTGGCAGTGAAAGTGCTTCTTGCTGACAGTTGTGGTCTAGGGCCACCCTATCTGATAGGTACATAATGTAAGCCACGTATTTAATTTGAAATTTTCTAGTACCCACATTGGGGAAAAAAGTTAAAAAAAAAAAAGAAACAGGTGGTATTAATTTTAACAATATATTTCATTTAACTCAATATAGCCAAAATATTATCATGTAGCATGCGATCATTATCAAAATATTATTGAGGTACTTCACATTCCCTTTTTTCTTATTGTTTTCAAACTCCAGTGTGCGATTTGTATTGACAGTGCATGTCAGTTTGGACTACCTACATGTCAAGTGCTCCCCAGCGACACGTGGCTGTCAGGGTGGGCAGCACACGTCCAGGGGTAAGATGAAACCACTGGGGCCATATCAACCCTGGTTCTAATCACGGGAAAAGCTCTGGAAATTAACTACCATCTCTCATTTGCAGATTCCTCATCTGTAAAATGTGTAAATTTTTTACCTCAAAATGTTCAAACTCCACATATTCTAAGACTCAGAATGTCTTTTCTTTATTTCCTGAACTTTCTCTTCCTTCTTTATTACTATCCTAATTGGTGGCTTTATCATCCTGTCTTCAGCCAAAAGAAAAACAAAAGCCTCTCTCCTGGATAAGCAGCAGCAGCACGTCCTCTGAGCCCCTCCCCCCGTGAGTCTCCCCCACCTCCATTCCCCCTCCCCCACTGATTCACCTTCTCTATGTTTAGCTGTGTCTTCCCCCCACGATCACCTACAGCAGAGGCCACAAAACCGTGGAGCTCTACAGATATGCTTTGTTTTTAAACATTTTTTTTTTAAATTGGTTTCAAACATTGAAAAGTTAGTAAATTTTGGCAGAAAATTCCAAAATTCTAGTCTCCTTGAATAATCAGATGATCCAGTGCACGTGTCCTTTGACTGCCTGGCAATGACCAACTGAAACAGACTAGCCACTGCTCCCTTCAATGGGGAATGCTTTTCCCAGCCCACCCCAGGCCCCGGCTCGACTCACCCTGCTGAGAACACCCCAAGTTCTTAGTACAGTGTACAAAGCCTTTTGCGGTTTTTCCGTTATCAGCATCTCGGCCTCATTCCATGTCAGGAGTTCCTCACATTTTGTTCCAACAAAATCAAGCTACAAATACGTCAGTAAACGCCTCACTGTTTCATGACATCATGCTTTTGCACGCTCTCTTTGTTCTGTTTAGAGGGTTCTCCCCACGGAGACAGCCAGCTGAACCCTAGTCCTCCTTAGAAACTCAACTCAGGCATCGGATCCTCCGCAAAGCCTTGCTTCTTCCCAGAACCCCTCCCCTTTCCTGATACAAGTTCAACTGGATTCTTCTCTGTTACCTCTAGACCTGTGACTCTTGGGCACCAGGCCTGTCCCACTTGCCTGCATTTTGTTTGCTTGTGTATGTGTCTTCCCCACCTTTCGGTGACTTCTAGGATTTGGGGGAACATGCGTGTTTCATGTCTGTGTCCTCAGCATGTGGAGTATGATACACACTGCCATTCTCAGAGACCAGCAAGCACCCCTTTCTTCCTCGCCCAGGTCTGAAACAAATCGAGAGGCACAAGAGTCACGTAGAGGGGACCAAACTGTAGCTTTCTCACCAATAAAAATTACTGCGGAGGGAGTGACTTAGCTGAGTGACCCCAGTGGGTTCTCATAAGGAGGCGGACTTACCATCCTGGCCACAGGTGGTCTGGACAACTGTGTGCGTCTGCCGCAGAGACAGTCCCCTTTTGTGTGGACGATGGCAGGTTAGAGCACGCTTAGGCCTGGCAGCTCCCAGGGGCACCAAGCCAAGCGAGCTCAGGGGCTTCTCCTAAATTTATCAGCCAAGTAAGTCACATGTCCTTGGCTGTTTCCTTCCTGGGTGCGGGGAGAAACTCTCTCTGCCATAGCAACACGAGAAGTAGAGGAAGTGCACCGTAACAGCCGATGGCAGGGATCCTGTGAATTAATGATATTAACTTGAGGGTGCCATCAAAGTGACAGTGCATGTTGGCAGTCAGTCACACGTGTGTGGTGACGGCGCTGGCCTCTGCTATGGAACACAGAGCACAGAGGTTGCGTGGCTTCCCATGGGAACGGTTATTTCTCACCCAGGCTCACCCAGGCCTGCAACTCTGCGGCAGTTTTGCTGGGTGAGGCGGGGCCAGGCTCTGGGCTGGGTTTACGGGTCCTCTTTCTTCCCATTCTGGCAAGTGGGTGAAGGAGCATCCAAGTCAGACCGTGCAGCTGCTGCTCAATGTCTGCTTGGAGGTAGCAAACGCCTTGTACACTTACATGCCACTGGCCAAAGCATGTCACACTGAAGTCCAGCGAGTCAGGGACCACTCTCCTCCCAGAGGGTGCCCGAGCAAGTGACCTGACGGTGAGAAAGGGGCCAAGAGTGGGGAGCAGTGATGCCAGCTGTTAAGTGATTCGACTCAAGTTTCTCCTCCTCTGTGCGCCACATTTTCTTCCGCCATAAATCTGGGAACAAAGATCCCTCCTTTGGACCAGACAAGGCGAGACATAAAACGGGTCATCACAGCTTCCCCCACAGAAGGCAAGGCCCAGATTGCTAGGTGGGGCTAGCGGGTGTCCTTGACCTCCGGCTGCCTGACGTGGTGGTACTGTACTCTGCAAACTCTGGTACCTGAGCCTGGCCTCGTCCCCGCTCCATGGAGCAGAAGGTTCTGGTGTTCCAATGGAATGTCCAGCTCCATCCTCTGGTGGAAACTCTTATTCTGGTTTTGGAGCCCTGCTTATAAAATTATTCCATGGTGCTCTCCTCCCCAGGGGTGCAGGCTTGCACTCACTGCCTCCTGAATGACAGCCTCTCCGCATTCAGCCCAGGAGAAGCTCAGTGGGAGGGTTCATAGTCCTTCACTGAACCAGCGTGTTTAATCATTTATATACGTATTACATTTCTTAGTTTGTATCAGTTATTATGTTATGAAAATAAAAAGGTGAGAGCTTCACAAATAATGCACAGCCTTTAAACCCACAGAGAAGGAGGGGGAAATATTTAGTCTCAAGAAATTGCACAGAGAGGTGCAAAGCAGGGCACATGTGCAAAAGCACAGTTGGCTACACCTCCTGAGTGTAGAGCCATATGTCTCAGTGCTTTCTCTGCCTTGGTCCTGAAACTCGACACATTGGCAGACTCACCCACACACGGCCTTCCCCAGTCCAAAAATGGCTATGGCACACCTGTCCTGCTTTCGAGTTTTCTGGGGGCCTTTAGTACGGCCCCCGACACTGCTCCCTGCAGTTTTGTGCATCACTGGCCACTGGCTTCTTTCCTGTCTTTCTCTTTGGACTTGTTACCTGGACTTGGCTGGCAGGACTAAGGAACATCTCAACAGCACGATCGCCCCTCATAGCTCAGCTTCCACACACTGTCTGCTGCTGCTTAATCTGAGACCCTCACAGATTCAAAACATGGTGAAAATTAAGACGGCTTTGTCTCCTCTCATCCGTCATCTGCATCACATACAGGCTGCCAGTGCCCCAGTGTGCTAAGGGGAGCAATGTCACAGGTGCCAGGGGCGATGATAAGGGTGAACTGTCCCCAAATGCTCAGAGGCTAATTTGCATGTACCTAGTTCCTGTATTTCATTTTTAAAAGTGCCCCAGATTTGATTTCCTGTGATTTTGATTTTCAGGGGTTTCATGCCCATTTATTGGCACACTGGAAGTTTGTACATGAAAGCTTGTATTTTAGGGAATAGCTTGACCCTGCGCAAATATCATTCACAGCAGCTGTCAGGCACTCCACATGCCCTGGGTGACAGCCCAGCAGCCGCTGGCTTAAGGACGGGTGTGCGTCGGGTGCCTCATGGAGGTTGCTGAGAAATGAAAGGATGTGCTGTCAGATGTGCTCAGGAGACACGGTTGCCAGAATCGAAAAGCCTGCTGCGATCTGCAATTCAGTGGGACTGTGGCCCAGACACGCTCGCCCGTCAAAGTCAGAAGCTGCCCTTGGGGACTTCCTTTCAGATCCCCGAGCTCCTGAAGAAGGACCTGGTGTACACACGTGCTTGTCTTCAAGTTGTGGAAATTGAAATAAGCAATAGAAAGACGTCTTTACTGTCCTCGGCCTGCACAGGAGAGAAAGTAGACCGGCCGTCGGAGGCTCTCATTCCCTCTGCTTCTGTCTGACGTGTGCCTCAGGCTGACATCTGAGCTGGACTTCCTCAAACTCCTGACACGCGACCGCCGGCCAGCCTCTCCACTGACCTGAATTCTTGTTTGGGTGAGAGAACATTCAGCTGCCTGGTCCTCATGCTGCTGAGGCTCTTGCTGTTGACCTGCGGTGAGTAGGACGACCAGAAGAGGGTGTGCGGTCCCCTGCGTGGGCAGGGCATCCTGCTGGACGCTGGTGGGACTTCTCAGACTCAAGTGGATGCTGGCCCCGGCTCAGGGACGCTCAGCTCTCCTTCCAGCCCAGGGCTCAGAGCCAGGCAGAAAGTGGAAGATACTAAAAAGCCAGACTTTTTTCTAAAGAAAATGATCGTGTTGGTCTTTTAACTCATAGGAAGGGTTCACCATCTGTCTTTCTTTCTACTTTTCATTGTTGACAGTGTTTTTGGTGTTTTCCGTAGCCTCCAAGATAATTCATACAACAAATTGTCCCGTCACTATTCCTTGTTCCTGTCCACATTGTTTTCCTTTATCTTTTCATGACCCCACCCCCATTCCTACCATCGAACCCTAGAACTCGTCATTACCAGCAAGAGCCCCACACCCAAAATCTGTTTGCAGCCCTGTCCCCCAGCTCATTCTCTAAGTGTCTTCGATTCCCCAGGGTTACTTTCCTGTTGTAAATCACCAATTTTTCTGTTGTAAATTCCTTTGAAGCAAAGACTGTCATTCGTGTTTCCTCCTGTAACCCAAGTGCCGTGTACCATGCCTAGCATATAGTAAGCACTCAAAATTATTGGTTGTGTGGATGAATAAAGAAAATGCGATTTTTATGCTAGCCTGCATTGATTCCTTCCTCCCCCCCGAGGAAGTAATTATTCAACTATTATCAACATTTAACCCCCTCAAAGAAGGCATTGCAGACCAAATAAACGTGGGCTGAAGAGACCCTACTAATGAGGTGACATTATTGAGCGTTAAATAAATCCTAGACACAATTCTCAGCATTTTATGGGTATCAGCTTATTTAATCGTCACAAAAGCTCTGTGTGGTAGGTCTGTTATTCTCTCCACTTTACAGAAAGGAAACTAAAGCACAGGGGAGGAGGCACTTCCCAGGTGACACGGCTCGTAAGGGGAAGAGCCGGGATCCAGATCCGTGCCCACTGGACGAGAGCCCGCATTTCCCCAGAATTTTCCATTGTTGGTCACTATACCTTAATATTATGGTCAAATCTTTGGGATAGAAGAGAATCTCTGGAGCAACCTGGATTCTCTCTGGGGACTAAGCCTCCTGTGATCTGAGCTGGCAAATGTCAGGAGCAGGAAGCTGCCATTCCCCTCCTGAGTGTTGCTACACTGTGTCAGTGGTTCTCAGCTGCACCACAGACTTCTGAGAGGAGGGATGGACATGAGGGGCTGGAAGGAGGGGCTGCAAGGGCTTCTAGAACAAGGGCGTCACCTGGCACTCCCAGATAGAGACGTCACCAGAAAGCACGTCATCATCATGAAATGAACTGTGTTGTGTTGTGCAGAGGTGGTTTGGGGGTGGGTGATGTGGAATGTGAGAAAACGAACAGAAGGAAAGGAAGGAAGGAAAGAAGAAAGGAAAGAAGGAAGGAAGGAGGGAAAGAGGGAAGGAGGAAAGAGGAGAATTAGAGAGGGAAGGAGAGAGGAAGGGAAAGGTGGGAGGGCAGGAGGATGTGCTGCTGAGAAAGATCTTGGGAAAGTTAGACTTTGTGTCCGTCTGTCCGTCTGGGATTTGCTGCTCTGTACTGACCTCCCCGAATTCTCTCACAGCTCCACTCTGTGAACCAACAGGTGAGTTGCACTTCCCTTTCTTCTTCATGGTCCATGGGTATGTTGACACTTGGCCCACGCGGAGACCTGTGGTTGGCTGTGTGGCATCCGGTGACAGCTGCTGTGGTGGACAAACAACAGTGGCTCCCTCAGGCCAGGTTGCTTGTGTGCTCGCTCCTTTCTGTACCTGACACTCATGCGCTCAGTGGGGCAGCAGGTAGGTCTGAGCTGGTCAAAAGCACAGCCTTTTTCTCTGGGGCCTCCCAGCCGAGGGAGGAAGATGCTGTTTGTAAAAGGAAGTCTGGTCCCACAGATTGATGTTGAAGTAGTTGTGCCCCCCCCAGCCTCGGGGGCTCCAAGGCCCCTGCGTGTTCCCCAGCTGGCGTGATGGAAGAAATGCTAAAGGCACACGTCCGCAGAGAACAATTACGGCCGATCCTTGGGCCACATGCAGAAGAAATGGTGCTCCTCCCTCCTTCCTACTTTCAGCCATCTCTGCAGGTACAGCCCATGCCCAGTGGGGCTTCTCCCTCGGACGCTGCTGATGCAAAGTGACTTCATGGTCCTCACTGGGGGTCTCACCTACGCCAGAGGGGGAGGACAGTCCCCCAAAAGGAGGGTTCACTAACATCTGTTTGGCACCAATGCATGTCTGAACGCTCTTCGTACATAGAACACTAGCCACAGGGTTAAGAGAGACGATCGTCCCACCAGGAGCACAGGCTGTGTGGAGCCAGGGGATGCGGCACAGGAGTCCTCGTGGCCAGAGAGACCCCAGACCAGCCCAGCCTCCTGGCCGCATGTCCACCTCACGCCTGTGCCCGTGGTAATGCCGGGGCACCTGTGCCTGGCCCGGCTTCTTCTCCATGAGCGCAGCTTCGGCTCGATCTCAGCCTAAGCAGAAACCCAAAGCTATATCCAGGACGACAAAAGAAAGCTTCTGCCACCAGGATTTGCCAGGGGGGTCTCTGTGCCTGAGAATTATTGAAACAAGCCCTGTGCTGCAGCCTCTGTGAGCTGCCCTGTGTGAGGTCCCACTGCAACCCACCCCGGCCCCATCAGAAAAGTGGGGTACAACTGCTGGGATGCCCTTTCCTTCCTTTCTCTGCTTGGGCCCTGAGGCTGTACTGTCAGTCTTCTGGGGATGACGGTTTTCCAAGAAGAGAAGTGACTAATGTACAGAGCATTCGTTCCATGGTCCAACACAGAGCAAACATTCTGGTGACGTCCTGGGATGCGTTTGTGACAGTTGCAGGGCCATGCGTCCCAGTAGGACGGTGACGGGTGTCAGACCAGGAGTCAAATAACCTGTCAGTGATCTAGGACACATGGGCGTTCCTACGCTGTGGAGAGAAAAGGGCGTTTCTGAGGAAAGGTCTGAGAATTTCCTACAGAGCGGAGGCCCGGCAGGTTGGATACACAAGTGCCTGAAAGGCTGGTGCTAGCGGGGAGTCATGGGCTGCTGCGACTGGGGGAGATTAGGAGACGAGCTGAAAGCTCAATCCAACTTTAACCACCTTTAATTCACCCGGGAAAAGCCCCAAGGCCCCAATGGGACACATCCTGAGGCCACCTACGAATCAGAGGTTTGTAAAGAAGCCCAGAGCAGAGGCTGCGTAGACGCGTGGATCCAGGGCGTGTCCAGGCGAGAGCACGCCTGCCCCTCCGCTGGCAATCACAGGGCAGGAGGGCATCGGGAAAGAAGGACGTGAGTTACTCCAAGTCTTTCCCAGACTGACTGGTCCTGCGGGTCTCACACTCTGCCTGTGAAGGAGACAGTGTGGGTCTGAGATGTCAGGGACATGGAAGAAAAGGAAATGCCTTCTGACAAGGATGAGTGCCATACACTCACTTTCCTGAAACTCCAGGCTTTGTCTTCAGTAACGGTGGCCGGTATCCTGCACTTAGTTCATGGGCAGAAACTCCAAAGAGTAAGAACCAAGTTCAAGGCCGTGAGGCGGGAGGTGACACTGCCCAGGGCAGGACGTGTGGGGTGAGCGGTGGACAAAGGGATGGCCCTGGGCCACTAGTGGGTTGACTGGGGGGGGTCTGTGTCCGGCTGGCTGTTTCTGTCTTGTTTCTAATGCTGAGGACACAAAGTGCCTCTTACCAGGACCCCTGAGGCCGGTCGTTGAACCTGTGTTTGTTCTTCTCTCTAGGGCTGCTTTTGACAGTCAGGCCCTCTCGGCTGGTGGAGGGGGGCCCCATGACCCTGAGCTGTGTGAACCAGCTCCATCAGAGGCTACCTGGCTCGCCCCAGTTCCAATTCCTCAAAGACGGTCATGCCCTGGGCCTGGGCTGGGACAACTCCTCGCAGTACCAGGTGGCCGCCGTGTGGAGAGAGGACGTGGGGTACTACTGGTGTGAAGTGTGGATAGAACACAGAGTGATAAAGAGCAAACGCATGTGGATAGACATGCACAGTGAGCGCCGGGCCGGTGGGGTGGTGGCGGTGGGGGTGGTGGGCGGGGGACTCCTGCCTGCAGGAGGATGGCTGTTTGAGGGATGTCCCCAGCTTCCCTATGGCTGAGCCCCTCAGCTCTCATCCTTGCTCTTCCCACTCAAGCACACAGGAGGGCATTCAGAAAAGCCCTACTGCGTGTTTCACTGCACTGGAGAGAGTGGGAGAGAAACCTGCATCGTCCGCGGTCTGATTACAAGAGCTGAGCTCAGTTGGCGCTCCAGTGTGCGCTGCTCTTGTAGCAGGTGGACTGTTAGCAGAAACGACAGGGATAGGGAGATAGACTGAGGTGCTGAAAGAAGGCTCGGGAGACGCCACGGGAAGGGCCCCCAGGAGACACCACGGGAAGCACCACGGGGAGGAACCCCGGGAGATGCCACAGGGAGGGCCCCCGGGAGAGAAGTCAGGGCCTGAGTTGGAAACTAAGAAGACAGGGGTGTTTTGTGATTCTAAACCATATTATTCCAAGTCAGGATCAAGGCTTCTGACGTCCTCTCCCATCCTCAGACAAAGCGTTTCCATTGCTCCGTAAGGAAACGTCTCACACCTGCCCAAGACCCAACCTTGTGACAGGGCCACCAAACCAGACACCAAATATGACACCAGAACACCCCCAGGCAGCAGGCCTGGTCTGGCAGAGCTGAGACCAGCACTCCAGCCCCAGGCAGCTTGATTTACAACCTGGACTTGTAACCACGTGTGCCTTGAAAATGGAGTCTGCGATGGCGGGGTTCAGGGAAAGCCTCTGTCCTGGGAGGAAGCAGAGGCTGCCCCTTCCCTGCTAGTGTGGCAGGCCTTTCTTACCCCACCGCCATCAACCCAACAACGCCGATTCCAGACAGCAGAACCCCCCACAGCACCACTGAGTTACTTAAATCACTGACTTCGTCCAAGGCCTTTCCTTCAGGACGGCGTCACCTGCTCTCTGTCCCTGAAGCCCTCCCCACTCAGGGCGGCCCTGTGTCATCTCGTTTGTGTAGGAGTGCCTGTCCGTAACGTGAGCTTGGAGACACAGCCTGCAGGGGGACACGTGGCAGAGGGACAGACGCTGGTGCTCGCCTGCTTGGTCAGTGGGGGCACCGGAGACATCAACTTCCTCTGGTACCGAGGGGCCCTGGGTGTGAAACTGGAGACCAAGACCCAGCGTTCCCTGTCGGCGAAGTTCGAGATCCCCGCAGTGAGGGAGAGCGACGCCAACCAGTACTACTGCTCGGCTGACAACGGCTACGGCCCCAGGCTCAGCGGGCTGGTGAGCGTCACCGTCACAGGTGAGCGTCACCGTCACAGGCGAGCACCGCCACCCTCCGTCCAGCCAGCAGGTCCCGAGTCGGGCTCCATGTTCCCCGGTGGCATCTTGAGGGAGTTCCATGGGGCTGAGCCTCTGTGGGCAGAGGACGGGGCTGACACATTACCAGGGACCCTCTCTGACATTCCACTGTCTCCTCAGTTCCAGTATCTCGGCCCGTCCTCACCCTCAGGGCCCCCGGGGCCCCGGCCCTGGTGGGGGACACGGTGGAGCTGCACTGTGAGGCCCAGACAGGCTCTCCCCCGATCCTGTACCGCTTTTATCACGACGGTGTCACCCTGGGGAACAGCTCGGCCCCCTCTGGAGGAGGAGTGTCCTTCAACCTGTCTCTGACTGCAGAACATTCCGGAAACTATTCCTGTGAGGCCGACAATGGCGTGGGGGCCCAGCGCAGTGAGGTCGTGCCATTCAGTGTCACAGGTACAGCTCAGGCCACAGAACTGACTGGTCAGTGTCTCTGTCCCAGGGTCCTGGGACACATCTGCTGCCCTCGCACTGTGTCTGGTACTGGGTTAGCAAAGCAGGGGTTCCTGGGGAGTGCTGTCCTGGGGGTGTAGCTCAGGGGCGTGGAGGATACAAAGGCTGGGTGCCTATCTCCTCCTGTCATCAGCGTGAAAAGCTGCAAGTCCCTAGATAAGTAAGTCCCATGGCACCCTTCCTCCCCCACCCCCACCCCCACCAAGAGCGACCTTGGCCTCACCGCACGCTCACGATGTCCGCTATCCATTCCAAGCCTTTTTGGCTGCTCACGCGTGGCCTTCTCCCCTCAGCACCGAGAGAGGACAGAGCAGAGCTCACGACGGCGGTCGTCGTTGAGGGGCTGTTTGGCCTCCTTGGTCTCCTCACTGCGGTCCTGCTAATTTGCTGCTGGTGCAAGAGAAAAATGGGTTAGTAATTACAAACATTGGCATTTTGTGATGTGACCTTCGTTTTCACTGAAGTAGGCTAGGGTTGTGACGCGTGCCCTGTGAAGAGCGAATGTGTCCTGTGAGTCACGCTGCTCACACCCCCAGCCAGGAATGGAACCTATTGAAGTGGACAGAGCTGTTAGCAGTTCTCTGTCCCCTACGCGTTCTCAGCTGCTATCGTGTGCTTCTGTGACTTACCTGTCATTCAAAAATATGACCATTTAAGTAACTAATCAGCTCCTGGAAGAAACGGTCCAGCTATGCTGACCATCTCCCACTTAGAGTCTCTGCGTCAGTCCCATTGCTCTTCATCAGAGCGCCAACTTCAGTAGTTGAACACTTTATCACCATGGGTCACTCAATATTTACCTGTACGTTTAGTCTTGGTCTCCTGTTCGTCGATCAAGTTGGAGATGGACCAAGAGGAGACCATGTGAAATTCTCATTTAACTTCCAAGGTTCTCGGCGCCTGTGGGCACCTGGCCCCAGCTCTGGCGTGGGTGTGGCAGTGCCCGTTCCTGAGGCGCGTGTCGTGATGAGATCAGATGGTGTGGTTGTAAAGCCAGAAGCAAAAAGGCAACCGGTGTGAGGGTCCAGACACTCGAGCTGCAGGCCTCACTCTGGGTTTACTGTCAGAGGGAAGCTGCTTAACTGCTCTAGACCTCAGTGTGTCCGTCTGACAATGAAGGGTCTGCCTAAAGGAGCTTCAGGGCGGTGTCTGGGCACACAGTAGCCTCGATCCCCGCACCAGGGCTACGGGAAAACACTGGGAAGGAGGGCCCTGCACTGACGGGTGTGTCGTTTGATTTGCAGGACAACCTTCAGCCAGGGACTCGGTCAGGTGAGGCATCCACTGCATCTGTGGGAGCTGACAGTGTGGGAACGTATTCAAAACAGCTGAACTCTCTTGGGAGCTTTCTTCATATCTTTGTGTACCCAAAACGGCCACTCAGAGTTCCCCCACTGGGAACCCTGAATACCCACTTGCTACTCCTCTTCTTTTACACGTGAACTAATTACGTCCTTTCCTCATTCTTCCTAATTTATCTCCTTCACTAAATCTGTAGAAAAAGAAAGTTACATCACGTTGACCCATTTCTTGCATTCATTCAATCAATTAACCAATATCTGGGAATCTGTAAGTCATTCTGTTGGGTGCTGAAAGGCATGGAGATATGGGGAAATCTTGAAACTCGGAAAGAAGCTCAGAATAGTTCAGCTATGTACACGTTTCTGAGATGCCAGCCAGAGGGTAAAAAAGATACTGAAAAACGTGGTGATAAACTTGTGCGGAAGTTTAGAAGAGGAAACATTTGCGAAAGTACTTCCATCTGGGGACACTGATGCTTGGCTGACACATTTCACAGGTGTTACTTACTGTCCACGCCAACAAAAGCCAGGCTTTTTTCCAGATCAGTGTGGCGCTCCTCCAGCGGCACGTGGACACGCGAGGCCATTTTCTTCTTTCCCGTTGTCAAGGTGCTTGTTCTGCTCGCCAGCCTGTGTTCCCTCAGGGCTGGACCGGTCTCTCTTCATCCAGTGTCTCCGGAGCCCCCCTCCCCCACCCCCTGGATGCAAAGGGCACTTCCGGGTGTGGGCAGCACCATGAGCCCGTCAGAGGAGGGCCTAGTGCCGTGGGTGTGACAGTGCCAAGTGAGCCAGACATAGACAGGGCTCCTGCCACGCAGCCGGCTGGTCCCCAGGAGTGAGTGCTGCACTCGGGACCCTTAGCAGGCGGCGTCTCTCCTTGGGCGTCGTCCCCATGATCCCAGATGGTGAGGTCTGCGACATGTGAAGTGCCATCCCAGATGGAAAGCGTGTGTTTCTGTGTTTGCAGGAGCCCTCCCCTCCCTCCACCCCGGGAGTCCACATACCTCAACACCGCTCCGGAGCAGCGACAGCCCATATATCAGAATGGTGAGGCCCCCCCACAGTGCCCCGCCCACGGCAGTGCAGCAAGCTGGGGAGGAGGCCAGGGGCTAATGCAGGCTGGCCAAAGCGGACCCTGCAGAGCTCCAGCCACCTGTGCGGACAGACGGCTCATCTGTGTGCATGTGACAGGTAGCAGGAGGGAGTGGCTGAGTCCTGACCCCTGTTTTCTCTCCCAGTGAATGTCGGACGTGGAGATGAGGTTTATTCTCTGGCGTTCTGCATGCAACAGGAATGGCAGCCAGCCGCAGGTGAGGCACGAGAAAGTGACTCTGTCCCTGACTTTTCTCCTTCCGGGAACCAAGGAGTCCCTGGGCGGCAGCTGTGGTAGCATCTGCGGTGTTGCCGGCTCTACCTGGAGCCGACGTGAGCACTGAGCTGACCTGAGACGGACTTGGGCCTGGGACCTGCTGACAGGTCCTGGCCATGGAGCAGCTGTCACTGTACAGCCCAGTCAGGCAGCAGCACGGGGGTGGTGGCCTCTGCCTGTCCCCTCTGGGTGGCCCTGTGTACCCCCTCAGCACCCAACACAGCTGCCTACAAGCTGCTGCTGTCTATTCCCTACCAGGGGTGCCCAGAAACGCTGAGAGGCACAAACGCCAGGAGGGACCCACTTCCCTCCCACCCCAGGCTGCTGATTTTCCTTTGCAGAGTAAGGGAGTCGTGTTTATGACAGATAGAAAAGTGAGACAGAAAATACCCATGGAAATAACTCCACGGCAAATAGACAGGAGTGGAAGAAGCCTTAGGTAGTGCTTAGGGGACAGCTGTGAGTATGAGCAGAGTCTCACGCTCGGTCTTTCTCTCCACAGCAGAGGCCCTGAGGATGCCTGCTAATGGCCCGGTAGGTGGAGTCCCTCATGCTCTTTCCTCAGTACTTTTCCTCTCTGTCTTCTGGGCACTGCTTCTCCAGCTTCTTCAATTACAGCCACTGAGGGAAAACATAAGATCCCCTGGCCAATCTCCTCCCGTATCTTCCCACACAGCAGGGATACAAACTAATGTGTAACCGTCCGGGGTGCTTACCTGTCCTTTAGCAACAGACACAGGGATGATTTGTGAGGGAACTGCAGTGTGTGCGTAGGCTAAAAACGCTGTTTGAAAATCTTTACACTGAAATGCTGCTGCGCCTTACGTACATAACTCTGTGCTGTCAGGTTAAGCAAACAACACCTAGAAATCCAAATTAATGTTGAATGAAGCTAAACTAATAGTGATTTTGGTCATTACAAATCAGTCATTCTAAACTTTGAAAAATTCAAGACATCATTGATGACGCAAAAAGGCTTTCAGAAACGTGCAGGAATTCCAGTTCCGCGTGTATATAACGACAGTCGGTGGCTGGTAATTTCGTCCAATGTGGGGTGACAGTCACAGGTCTCAGGACAGAATTGGCATCTTTGGAAAACGCTGGCGACATGCTAAATTTAGTTTATGGTTACAAAATTCTGACATCTTTAGAAAAATGACAGTTACAGGACAGCCTGACAATGAGTCATAAGAGTGAGAGAAGGCCTCGTACGCCTGGGTCAGTTTGCAGCTCGTGGGGAGGCCCTCTGCAGCCACCAGTGGGGGGCAGGCCCTCGGCAGAAGCTGACTTGGGCCACAGCCTCCTAGAGGGCTTCATTCATGTATGTGGCACCCCAAGAAAGGTAGGGCGCATCCAGGCGGCCCGGGACGAGGAGAGCTGGGGCCCCTGCCTGTGCCCTGCTCTGGCCCTAGCCCTGCCCCTCCTTATAGGACCCCTCAGTCATCTATTCAGGGGTGATGAAGGTGGACGTTACGGACAAGGATTATGAGGACGCGATGTAAGGTGACGGAAGATTCTCCCTGGAAACTATCCATGAACCCACGTCTCAGCACCAGTACGTCCTCCCGCGGTCCCGGGAACCAGCTGCTTTCCTCCACAGGATGCTGACTGCGTCTACTGTGACGTGAAGTTGGCTCAGACCCTGAAGGGACCACCCAGGAGAACCAACAGGAAGGCCCCAGGGGCAAGGGCTTTGTTACCAAAAACGATTCCTACCGGCTCTTTTAGACACAGATCAAATTGTGCTCAAACTCCTTTTTAAAAGAAGAAACAGGATGGGATAAAAGAAGAGCAACACTAACCTTCCAGGGCATGGACCCAGGGCCAGTGGTCCTGTGGGACTCTCCACACAGAGAGCTGTGCGTCTCGTTCTGTCCAGGCGCTTTCTCTGCTCAGACGATCCCGAACTCCAGCCCTGCCCCTGACATCCATGTCTTGTTTCGCCATAAAATATGTGACTCGGTAGCTTGGGGTCACAGTTACCAAATTAGAATTAAAACAAAGTTCCATTAAAAGTTATTGTCGTTATACTCAATGTCAGCGACATATTTTGGATGCACAGGTCACTCTAGATGTCGCCCACATAACGCGATGTAATCTTTGTAAGTTTCACCACATCCGCAGTTCTGTATTTGTTGCAGCCTCAAGAAGATTTATGAACATAATTTCTCTGCTTTTATTCACAAACGTTTTGAAAACATGTGATAATACAGTTTGGAGTTTGTATTTTAATTTTAAATCAAGCATAAGCTAACTCTTATAAATTAAAACAATTGGAAGCATATGCAATGTAAAAAGTCAAAAACAAAGTCTTCCCTATAATCTAACAGAAGTGGGACCCTTTGTTGAAAACTAAGCATGTTTAAAATCTTAGCTCTACAGGTATTTTTCTATTTTTGTACGAACATTTTTATGTTCATGTAAATATACAAATATTTAGAAATACACCTATTTAACAAAATATCATGAAATATTTTCAAGTCTGTGTATAGCTCTATTGTACTATTTTAAAAGACTGTAGTATTCTGTTATATAGATAAATCATAATTCATATTTTCTTTTGGTAAAATATACATAACATAAAATTTATAATTTTCACCATTTTTAAATGTACAGTTCAGGGCTATTAAATCCTATCATGATATATTTTAATCCTTTCAACCACTGATGGATTTTAAGGTGGTTTCCAAAATTTTTATATGATAAAACCAACGCTAAAATAAATGTCCTTGTACAAACATATGATTCCTGTTCATTCATGTGAAGGAAAAATTTGTAAGTTGAGGATTACTACATTTTAAGTTATTCACAGTAGATGTTTTCGTTAAATACTTACAAATGGCTCTCCAGTAAGGATGTATCGATTCATGCATCTCCCAAAGCTGTAGAGAGCATCAGTCTGGAGGAGAAAGTGTTGCTATTTCATTTAAATTTGTAAAATTACTGCTTATTATTATTATGCTGTCTCATCATTGCTTTAATGCTCTCCTTCAGAAATGTAGAAGTGCACTGAACCTTCTCATTCTACTCCCAGGACTCTCAGTTAGTCTTTCCAATTTTTTATTTCTTTATCATCACTGTTACATTCTGAGTAGTTCTTAATCTCTGTGGTCCAGTTTACTAATTCTCTCTTCAGCTGTGTCCACTTTATGGTTTAACCTATTTATTTCTTATTTCAGTGACTACATTTTTTTTTTCTTTTGAGAGGTATCAGTAGCAAAATGTTTAAAAACACGGTTTCTGAAGAATTGTCTGGATTTACATTTTGCTCCACCATTTACTAGCCCTGCAGTTTGGGTCAAACTAATTAACCTATGTGTGTTTTTTCATGCTTAAAATTGAGATAGCAATTGTATCCTAAATACAATGTTGTTTTGCTAATTATGTAAACCCATGTGCTTAAAATGCTGAAAAGTGTACCTATCAAGTACTCAAACAATAAATTAGTATTATTCTCCCTTTGCAAATCTGCCTTTTTGTTATTTATAGTATTTTACTGTTATGGGCTTACTATTTCATTTTATTATTTTAGCAAGCTTAAATAGTTTAAATACATTAAATGCATTATAACTCCTACATAGTTCTTTTACCTGAAGTTTTAGGTATTTAAGCCTGCATTTATCACCTATTTTGAGTCTTGTTCATCATAATTTGGTGCCATTTGTGACTTTAGATGAATAAGCTTCTGGGGCAGTGTAGGAACCCCACGTGACCTGCACTTCTGATGGTCCCTCAGAGGTCATTTTGTATTTGCTTCTTCTAAGCTTTGGGAGGTCACAGGCCCAGGACCACTTTTTATGATAATTCCTTATTTGGGGTTTCCCAGAGCACACCCATGAGCGTGGCACAGTCCTGTGGTTTGTGACTATGGGGGAAACGTTCTCCTTGCCTCCCAGATCTCATACAAACACAAGCTTTCTTGTCATCTCTCTGTGCTGGTGGGTGAATTTTTCTCCACCAAACCAGTCGTTTATTAAACGGAAAGTCCTCTGCTGGTCCAGATTTTAGGCAGGTGTTTTAGTTTCAAGTTTCCGTCTTTGGTGGGCCCGATGTTCTGTCTCCTAATTCCACATGGATTTTAAATGCTAAGCCCATACAAATGACTTAGTGTAACATTTTCTCCTACGCCCCTCCCCCACGGGAGTGGTAATGTCAATTTTGTATGTTTCACACTCTATTTCCACTTCCTCTTTTTTCTTCTTTGTCTGCAGTGGGGAAATTTCCCCTCTTTGTTACCTATTTGGTTATGCATTTTAATAATTATGTAACACTTACCCATCTCTGAAGGAATGAATAAATGCTTCCTCTTACTGGGGACCAGAACTTTGTGAACTGGAAAGGAGTGTTGTGGTAGACTATGTTACAAAGTGAGTGAAAACCCTTGCAGGGAGCTCAAGACGGAAAGCCAGAAGTAGAATCTGGATCTGGGTTGTTGGTTCTTCTTCAGCCGCCAACAACTAGTGTTCACCCACCAGGAAGCTCCCCCAGAAACTCTGAGCGACTCTGTCACAGGTCGGTGTGGTCGACGACCCGTGGTCTCCAGCTCCCCTGGGTCACGGGACTTCCTGCCTGGAAAGTCAGAACCCATCCACCTTCTGGAAAACCCACACACGTACAATTAAAACAGAAAGTGGAAAGCTTCGGATTGAATTGTCGTTGATGCCTGGGGCCCCTCCACACCTACTGTCCCCAAGGAGACCAGGCCCCTTACCAAGAGGTATTTTGACATGGGTGGGAGGAGGACTGCTCCCTGTTGCAGATGCTTCTTGCATATCTATGGGTTTGAGTTCCACCCCCAGAGACTTGGGTTAGAGTCCCACGGTCCTGCTGGGGCCACAGGGACAGCCCTGTAACCCTCCTCGACAGACAGAGAGGAACAGTCTCCACTCCCCATACTCACCAGAGTACTCAATCCGGCCCAGGGTGGCTCTGCCTCAGGCAGGCCAGTATCTGTTGAGACAAGTCACTGCAGGTCTGGACGACCACGGCCAACCCGGGAGATGTGCCTGTGTACGTGGGCACTCTCCTTTTCTCCCTCTGATCCGTATAATTGGAGGAATAGAGTGCCGTCCTACTGCATGCTAGAGGACCCTAGAAAGATGAATGCCCCCCACACTCTGCGGTACGTAGGATGGTATTAGAGAAGGCAAACCAAGAAGCCAAAAGGCTCCAAACAATCCAATCACAGCCCCGGTGGTGCAGGCCGTCCCTGGAACAGACCCAGGATGGGACACCAGTGACCCAGGAGACCAGGCGAAGTTAGACCAGTATAAGGGATGGTTGATAACAGGACTTCACGAAGGGGTCCCAAAACTAAAGACTTTGAGTAAGATCGAGGAAGTACAGCGAGGGCCCAAGGAGAACCCACCCACCTTCCCTGAATAGGGCTTTTGGGGCTTTACCAACATTACACTGGTAATGATTCAAAACCCCCACATAACACAAGACTGGTCAATATGATCGCTGCCAGTCAAGTGCCCCACAAATAAGAAAAAAGCCACACAAACTGGAAGGGGGTTGGGGGCGCCCATGTCTCCATTGGCTGAAATCACTGTTAAAGTGTTTGGCAGCTGAGCTTAATTTCAGGAAAGGCGGAAGCAAGCTACACACGACCACCAGCTGCTCTGCTCGCTGCAGCCTCGGCCGGGACCAGCCGGAACCCAATGACGTGCCTGCAGGAGAGAATAAACGGCCGGGGGGGGGAGACCCCCCAGCACCCCCACAGCCCGGCTGAAAAGGCCGTCCATCTGTTGGACCCCAGCAACGTGCTTTTGTGCCCAGGAAGGACGGGGAACAGAGTGCCCCACCTTCTTTGGCAAGAAGGAGAAGGGACTTGCCACTAAATATCCTGCAGATCCCACAACGGGCTGACAGTGACACGGAATGACGAGGCCCAGGGACTCCTTTGGCCTCTCTGTCCCACAAGGAAACCTGGGGATCGACAGCAGCGGGAAAGACACCTGTAGCCTTCCTGACACCGGAACTGGTTAGTCACCAGACACAGCTCCTCTCCCCCAAGACCACGTCCCTCGCTGGCGTATCTGGCCACGCGTGTGTACGAAAGGTAAGAGTGGGAGTTTGGCGGCCAGGCGGCCAGGGAGAGGCAAGATAGCTGCGTGAGCGCCTCGGTCCGAGCACAAAGGCGCGGGATTTAAACGGTCCCTTTAAAGAGGCATGAGGAGGAAGGCGGGAAGCCTCTGATAACCACGTTTCCTTTTCATGAGGACATTAACATTCCAATGAGGTAAACCCTACTTGTTTCAAAGGAGACCAGGCCTCAGGTGGGTGGGAGTCCCAACACTAACGGATCCTTGTGCTTGAAGGAGAAGGTGGTGTCTGTGGGGTTGACGAGAGGGGATAAAGGAAGGGAATGGACCGTGGTGCCTCTTTCTGTCCACAACTTCTGCACACAAACAGGTGATTTTCTATTCCTCTGTTTAGAATTCCAGGAGGCACCAGGTGGAAATTTCTGAGCCTGTTTTCTAAGGCAAAAAGAAAGTGTGGCAGGGAAGGAGAAGGTGCCGGAACCAGGGCCCACGGGAGCTGGGGGTCCTGGTGTGGGAAATGCCGTCACCAGTACAAAGGGGCACATGAGGCTCTGGGTGTGCGTCGTGTAAAGGAAGCGAGATGCTACCTGTTGGGGTGGAAGGGGAACGGCTTTCAGTGCCACAGACCTGGGTTTGAATTCCTGCTGCTGGAACACACACCTGGGGCCGGAGGTGGTTGTTTGGTATGGGATTCGAGAGCCATCACAAACTGTAGAAGACACACGTCAGGTGGTGCCAAACCGTACAGGCTGCTTACAACGCTTTCAAGGGACTTCTGCCGGTGTACAGCTCTGGACTGAAAAGATGCCTTTTACGGCACACCCCTATGTTCTGAGTCCCAGGAGCCATTTGCCTTTGAGTGGGACCACCCAGGGACTAAAAGGAAACAGCAGTATTGCTGGATGTGTTCCCACAGGAATAAAAACTGCCCCCACCACATTTGAGGAAATCAGGGCCAACGTAACACGGGATGTGTCTGGGCCGTCGGAATACAGTGGAAATTACAGACTTCAGGGAGGCCTCAGCCTATGGGAAGGAAGGGCTGAAAGGACGAGCGTGCCATGAAGCCCTCTGAACCTGGCTGAGGTCTGACCAGCTGCCCTGCTCCCATCACAGCAGCCCCTCGAAGCTGCAGTTGAGCCTCTGGAAAACGTTGCGTGGGAGACCTTTCCTTAAGGCTGAGAATTATTGTAACCTTGAAAGTGATCCCATTGTGAAGGAATTAGATACTGTAAAATGTGTACCATGTCCAGCTGCTGCTTCACCTGCTGGACAGAAATATACTCAGAGCCGCTGGGAGTTTTGGCCACAGACACTCCCCTCTGACCCGCAAAGTTTCTGTTGAGAAATCAGCTGATTGTCTTGTGGGAGCCGCCCTGTAGGGGACTAACTGCTTTTCTCCCGCTGCTTTTAAGATTCTCTGTCTTTAACTTTTGTTTTCAAGGCCAGCAGAATATTGCCACATGCTAATTGATCGGTAAGTACTTGGTGAATGAGTGAGTGACCAATGAACAGTAAAGAGAAGGATGACCATAGAAATCAGATATGTTTAAGCTGTTTCCTTGGTCACTTGTGGTTAAAGGTTTCTGCAACATTCTGGACACAAGATATTGCTTATATCTATGTATCTACATGAAATGAAGCCGTTGATGACAGTTGACTCGGTTCATTGTTTACTGTGGGCTACCGTAACCTAGGGATTGTGGAGTGTGGGTGCCACTTCCTCTGAGAGGTCTTCTCTGGTCTTCTGACGCATGAAAGTTCCTCTCATGCCCTTCAGAAAAATCTGGATTTCTAGCTGCACTGTTTATCCCACCACAGAGCAGTTTCCCATTCGCTCGACAGTATTTCTCAGTAGTGTGAGTTTTCTTAGGGACGGAAATGGTTCTGGCTCTGTGTCCAGCACAGCTGTCAACTAAAGAAGAATCAGTTGAGTCTGGATGGCTTTGAGCTACAGTGTGTCAAAGTCAGATTGAGTTTGTACACAAGCAGATACAATGTATTTCATGGTCAAAGGTGAGAAGCTGATGATTTCCGCTAGCAATTGTTTCCTGTGGTTGGGAAGAGAGGCTCAGCCGGCTTGGTAGCGTTAGCATGGCTCTGGCACCCATAACTTTGAATTGTCTTCTGTCTTCCCCTCTAGAAGTCGAGGACTAGGTCATCTTTACCTCATGGCCCCCAGCACCTAGCACAATGCGTGACACCCTGTGCAGTGTTTCCGTTCAATTTGAACTTCAGATTAAGAAAAACCAATTTTTCTATCACTACGTCCCACACAATATTTGGGATATACTTACACTAAAGAAGTACTCATTGTTTATCTGAAACTCAGATGTAGGCAGAAGTCTGCCTTTTCATTTACTAAATCTGGCTAACCTAACTGAAAAGAATTGCTTTTAATTTATAAGCGTAAATTAATGAGGACTCATGGGGGGGGGGCTCTTTTTCCTTCTATGCACCTGCCGTTCCACCTCCCCTCCTTAATCACCGCCCTCCGCGGGGAAGTGAAGTGACTTATCCGATCGGTTGTTGGGGAACCACCAATGAGTGATGGTTACCTCAGCTCCATGCTTTTCATCTCAGATGCACGTTTGCTGGCAGAGAGAGAGGTCTGCAAATAGGCATGGACACTCCCCTGCACAGGGGAAAGTCTAAAATTTTGAGAGCAAATAATCAGAGACATAGACAACTGGGGTTTGTCTGTGTCTCTGATTATTTGGAGGACAGGAATCAAAGCAAAGAAACAAACCTGGGCCCCACGTGTTCACAAGATGAGACTTTCGGGGCGACCAGGCCTCCCGCTCTGGGCTTTGGTAAGAGAACAGGGCATTTTGTGACTGAAGAAGTACGTGCTGGACTCTTCTAAAACCCTACTGCGCTTCGGCAGAAGGCTTACAGCTGTGGGGCCATGGTCACGACCCGGAGAGATGGCATCTGGTGTGGTGGTTTTGGTTGTAGGCCAGTGGCTGCTTCCACAGAGGTGGGACTGCACCCAGGGAAGCCAACAAGAAAAGGCACAAGAAGCTCCTCAGGGGGCTCGAGGGAGTTGTGAAGGCCTGTCTCTCTCAGCAGGAACAAATGAGGCGAGGGCCCCATGCGGCAGTGGCACACGGATGACCACCAGGCCGGGGGCAATGCGGTGTCTCCAGAAAGGCCCAGGGCAACCTGAGTATTATTTCTAGGCAATCACCGCTGAAGCTGAGAGCTGTAATCTCTATAACTTTTTTTAGGCACTTGTGGCTGGAATAACATCTTTTCGCTGTAAGTTTCCTGTGTGCTACAAACACCGTAAAGGATATAGTTTCAAACTGCTAGTGTCAGGCCTAGATGGACCCTTATATCAGTCACCCCAAATTCTAGCCTGCAGCCAGGCTCCAGGAACACACTGGAGGACTCCCTCTTGGGTTCACATGGTGTCCCCTAGGCTTGAGAATCACTGGGTGATGTTCAAGTTCGGAGAGTTGTCGCAAATGGGTGTGCAGGTGTCACTTTTGTCCTACGGAAATGTGATGGATACATTTACGGAATTCAAAGGGCAGGAAGCTTAGGTTCTTGGGGTGCACATTGGGGAAGGATTGGTTCTCACTGGACATTTGGGGCCCAGGCTTCAGAAACACAGCTGGCTGTTCCATTTCCACGATCTGCTGAGCCGTATTTCCCAGCTGAAATAGGTGTCAGGACAAGATGAATGTCTGCCAGGCGGCAAGCCTCTGGGGCCAATGGAATGACACACGAGCAGCAGCCAATCCACTTGGGCGAAAAGTGCAGATGTGATGTTACAAGAAATCCCCCACTCAACTCAGGACCAAGGTGTCAGATAAGCACACTCAAAGGGAAGTGAAACTGCGAGGTTTTGAATAGTTTTACTGGGAAAGAAAGGAGCAAAGAGGGGGGTTCCCACCCACCCCCAAAGTAGCCAATATTAGCCTTCTGCTGGGAGGTTTCTGACAATCAAGTTAAGTTCAAAGGTTCTAGGTCAGCTGGCACCAACTGCCTGGTGTCCCACGGAGCTAAACAAAGCACTTTTGTGTCTGGTCTCCTTTCCGTCCTGTGGCTGCACCTCGGTTATGCTCTCTGGTAACAGTCAATGTGGGTTCTGGAAAAGTGAGACTGCTTGCTCTAGGACTGCGTTTCTGAAATCCCCTGGGTCCGGGCCTGAGATGTGCTCATCTTCTGTGTCCTTGGAATTCTTGGAACTCGTGAAAACTGTGGCTCACGAGAATCTGCCATTGCAATCAATACAACCTCCAAAGTCTGGAAAGAAATTATTCAGTCCTACCCACCGTGAAACGGTCCAGACAGTAATGCTCCGTTAGGGTCGGAAACCACATCCAGTTCTCAGGAAGACACCATTTTATTATTTGCTTGATGCAGATTTACAAAGTGCCTCCAAATTGTCAGCCTCTACTTTCAGCCGTTTCTAGATTGACAGCGAGAAAACTGACATCTTGAATGGGGCCACCACTCCCCCTAAAAGTGAGCTGAAAGGACCTGTTTTGAAATTGGGTGTTCTCTGTACCTCTGAAAGGATTATACCTTTCAGCTAAATCACCTTTAACTTGGAGATCTGACATGATATTTACCAATACTGGCATCCCAGCTGCACAACGTCCAAAGGCACACTAAATTCTGAACATCGTTGTAATGAAAAATAGTTTAAAATTCAATGATTGTACAGCTTGAAATTCTGGCTCTAGACCAAGCTGGTGGCCACCAACGCTAACATTCCTGCCATCTGTCAGAGCTGACAGGTTGGTGTGACACTTGGATTTAGAATCTAAATGCACCCTAAACCCACCAGGCTGGACATGAGCCTGTAGCCGAGAAGCAAGCGTTAGGGTCGACCTGATCCCCGGCTGCTTGTCCTGAACTAGTGCCGGGGTTTCCTGCTGCTCAAGTGGGATTGGTGGCGGCCCGTTGCTCACCGTAGTGTGCGGTTGGAATCCATCCGTCTTGAAGCCAGCCGCAAAGTTGCTCTGGGTCCCTCGGGAGTTTGTAGCCTCAAAACTCACTAGGTAGCCAGCAAAACAGCCTCATGACTCAGCACAGAGAACCCCAGATTGACAGTCCAGTGATGTCAAAATTTACATTACAGCCCAGGCTGGTACGTTCCCGCTTGTTCCCTGTCTTGACTCTAGCTGCCCCTCTCCCAGCCCCAGTACTGGGGGACCAGGATGAACCAAACGGCAGGTCAGTCCACGTGCAGCCTAGTCTTCGGTGGTAAGCTCAGCATCGTGTGTTGGGTTCCATTTCTCCCGATGTCAGACCCTACGAGGTCATCTGTACTTGCTTTCCACCTGCCCTGCCCTTGGCGGGTCTCAGTGGTGGCTGAAACTGAGCTTGTAAGTTCCAGTCCATTCTACGACTTTATTTTCAAATCAAATTTTATTAAGGCAGATCCAGTCCTGGCAGGTTTGCCAGTCAGCATGCATGGGAGGCACGGCCGTCTTCTGTTCAGCAGCAGCTACGGCCCAGTTGGAGGTCGAGTTTTCTTACGCTGCTCTTAAAGTTGTGTATTCTGTTTTCATTTTCTGCTGGCAATTACTAACTTACTCTGATAAATAACAGCATTCACTTATACTTCTTCAAAACAACTCCTTCCCCACTGTTGATCTGATAAAGAAAATAGCTACTAAAGTCTCCTCATGGCTACCTGGACTCAAACTTTTAAAACGGAGCCTAGCGACCGTTGCTAAACAGGGGCCTCTCACACACGCGGGGCTTTAGGGAGAAGCCTGCATTCGGCGGATTGCTGCAGGTACTGGACTGCCTGCTTGCCTGAGCGGTGTTCTTGACATCTGAGCCGGCCCTTATAAAGGACTTCCTGGAATCACATTTGAACCAACAGGACCGAGACCTTCCACATCCAGCCAGAGTGGCTCCACTCTGACAAATCGGGACAGTGCTCTTTGGACCAATCAAACTGAGGATTTGGAGTCTTCATTTGTGTGAGGATGGACGAATTAGGGACCGGGGGTGGGGAATTCACTGTAGATAAGTCAGCTCCCCTCTGACTGGCGGGGTGTACTTCCCTTTCCAATAAAGACTGAATATTATAGTTTCCTGGCTGGAGCTACAACACTGAAGACTAGTTGCTGGAACAGAGCAGAGTGGACCAGACCAGACCAGGTGGGACTGAAGCTGTCTTGCTAGAGAGCTGCCTCCCCCGAGGGCCACCTCACAGCCTTGCTGTATCACAATCAAGCAGCTATTTGCACTGAATGAAATTTTTCTTCACCTCCAAATTGGGGATTCCTGTTGACACCACCCTTCAGTCAAGTTGTCACATTCTTTTGAGTTTAAGTCGTAGAATTCTGTTTACTTTTTCTTTCTATATACACACAGTCCTTGACTTACGGTTCAATGTATGATTTTTCGACTTGATGAGGGAGCAAAAGCAGTGTAGATTCAGCAGAACCTGATCTCTGAGTTCTGATCTCTTGCCTAGTGACAGATGGGGGCCTCCCGTGACGCTGTGTAGCCGCAGGGCCGTCAGCGCCACCAGCACAAGGGTCACACAACAGACACTGCAGTGTCGTGTGTTGCCAGCATGTTTTGGATATTGTGTTCTGTGTTTTTGCATCCCATTGCATCTACAAAACTCCCAACTGTGTCTCTTGATTCTGGTGAGAAGGAGAGGAAGGCGGTTACTCTTGAGATGAAACTTGAGATGAGACCCAACTGTAGGCTGGTCTGAGCATGTTGAAGGTGGGCTGTGATGTTCGGTAGGTTAGGGCATTAAATGTATTTTTGACTTAACGACGCTTTCAACTTACGATGGGTTTATTGGGAGGTAACCCCAGCATAAGTTGAGGAGCATCTTGATTTTGTGATTGTCTGTTTAACGACAAAACTTTACGGTATAATCCTCAAACTTATTTTCCGTATCTTGTGGCATATTCTCAATGGAACAAGAGTGTTTCCAGAAGGGTGTGTGGGTACCATGTTGAGGCCTGTTATACCATGACCATTCTACAATGTTTTGATATTTGTGACCCCCACTGTGTGGCAGGGTCTTGGGGTTACATCTGACATTGACGTTCAAGATACTCACTGGGTGCCCTTTTGCACCGTGGAGCTTCATAGAAAGATGCAGACAACAAATGGAAGCATTCAGGGTGCCGTGAGAGGGAGACTTCGCAGTGGTCCAGAAGCTCTTCTCTGGTCCTCCAACTAGAGAACAAGTCAGAGGACGGGGACGAGATGGGCCTCGGGGCCACTACAAAGCACAGGCTCAATTTCAAGAGTTGCGTCCCCCGTGGGGTTGCCCCCATTTCTGTTTCCCACCAGCAGTAATAACCCGGAGCAGGCTCCTCCCAGTTTACATGCCGTTCGCCAATCATGACAATGTCCTCTGGTCACACAGCCAATATTCCAACTGCATCAGGTTTCCTGGGGACCAGGGTCAGCGGTTACGCTGTTTGTTTTCCCGAGGAGAAGGAGAAACTGCAGCTTGTGTCATCATCAAGGAAAGGAAGGATGGCCTCAGGATTTCCTACCAAGCCATTCAGGCATGAGGCAGAGGACACACGTTTTCAGGGGGTATGAAATCAGTCTCTGTGATCGTAGACGCTGCTCATCAAACAAATTATTGTTAGAAAGGAACTTTTGTCAGCTTCCTAAGCACTCGTCAACAACAGCAAAAATCGCTGATATGTTGGCTCTCAAAGAAAACTTCAAAATATTCTTAAAAGTAGATATGATATAAATAATATTCTCTGATCAGAGTGCAATTGGTAATTCATAACAAAACTATGAAAAACACTACGTACGTCTACGACATAAATTAATGGGAATTAAGTCTTAAGCTACTGATACATATATCAATTTATAAGACAAAGGAAAGCAAATGCATGAAATACCCAAATTGTTCAAAGCAGCAAGACTAACGAGAAAAAGGCAGCAACTAACACAAATAAAAGCAGAAATTCTATAGTTAGAAAACAAAATTGGTAGATCAAATAACTCTAATAACTTTACTTTTTCATGAAAAAACCGGATAAACTGTTTTTCCTGTATTATTATTTCACGAATGAAAAAGGATAAAGTGATAAGGAGTAATAACTATAAATGCAGGGGAAACTGGAAGAATCCTAGGAGACCACTTTGCTCCATTCTGAGAAGGTAAATTGGAACCTTAGATAACACAGATGATTTCCTAGGACAATTCCCTGGAGGAGAAAGAAAATGCAGACAGATGGTAACCGGATGGAATGTTATTCTGTTTTACGAGCCTCACGTTGCAGTGTTTAAAGCCTCAGTGGTTCATTTACCACTGTGCCACACTCCCAGCACAGACCTGCCAGGGGTTGTATCACGATTGTCATGATTGTCACTCAGGGACCTAAGCTGACAGATGGAGCCTTCTCCGTCTTAAGCTACCATCAATGTGGCCTGTGTTTCCATGACTACCAAAACATGGGAAGGGGAAATGGAAGACCAACCCTTCCCTCTTAAATGCTTCTGCCAGGGAGTGACGCATTCTGCCAACATCTCACTGGCCACATCTACCAGGAGGCAGAGAAACGCAAACGTTCCGTGCCCCCAAAGCACAGGAACCCTGCATGTTGGTGAGTGGAAGCAGCGTCTCTCACAGGTTGTTACCAGGGCAGAAGTGGAGAAAGTTAGAGAAATAGCTGCCCCTCAGGTGCAGATGGTTTCACAGGAACGTCCACAAAACCTTTACAAAACAGATCATTAGATGGCTATGTCAACTATCTCAGAACAAACAAAAATAAGGCAAATGTTGACCTTCCTTTTGTAAAGACAGAATAACATTGAGTACAAAACCAAACTTAGCACAATAATGAGAAGCCTGGCAAATCTCACTCATTAATATTGATGCAAAAAATCGCCAATAGAGTGCTAGTTTATATTCCAAAAACATACGATTAAAATTGGATTTTTTAACCAGGAAGGCAAAGATGATATAATTCATTGACTAAAATAATGAAAAAGAGAAATATTATATGGTTACTTCCACAGGTACTAACAAGGCATTAGCAAAAATGAAAAGTTCCTGAAAAATAATCTTAATAAGAATGCTGAAACTTCATTAAAAGGAGTATTTTAATGTGATATATAGTAGAAAAATACTAGAAAAAAATTTCCTTGAAGGCAGGAACACTGTAACTACTATGATTTAAGAGTGAGAATGTTAAGTTAGATAGTCAGAGAGCGCTTATCATTATTATTACATGACACCAAACCCGTTAATTACTCACGTCTTTGGGAAATTAAGCTTTTGTTTTTGTTGCTGTTGTGTTGTCTGTTGGCTTAACGTCACCTGAGAGGACGTGGATAGACTTCCAGGGGCAGGAAATACATCAGCGTGAGCGTGAGTTGGTCGTGGGAAGAGGGAGATACTAAGTTTTGTGACTGTGCTTTAAAAGTTTCCTTGTTCGGTAAACAGACAAACACATATCTTAGAACTAAACTTAACAAGAAATGAGGAAGGCCCATATAAAAAAAACCCTAAAACACTGTGACCCAAAATCTCCCTGAAGAAGATAAAAAGACATACTCTTGAATAGGAAAATCCCCCATCCGCAAGTTATCGATTCGTCTTTAATTAATCCTAAAAATTTAAGAAAATCCTAATAAAAATGCTAACTCTCTTGAGAGAAGCTGGTTATATTGTTTGCAGGGAAAACTGAATGAGCAGTAATATCCAGAAAAGTTCTGGGAAAGTGACACTATTCTAATCAGGAACACCTTTGATGAAGGAAAAAAATAAATGACAAAGTTAAGCCACACAAGGACCAAAACACCCCAACAGAACAGAGCCTCTGAGTTAGATCTCAGTCAAATGTTGACAAAGAGTGATCCAGAGTTTCTCACCGTTCCTCCAAAACTATTTATTAAATGCCTGCTTTCAAGAAAGAATGGTTAGAGGCCTAGGGAATATATTGGTGGGTAAGAGAAACACGGGCACTTCAAGGTCAGTCAGGGAGATGACCCAGTTCCTCTGCCCTTAAGATCTTGATTTCCATAACTGACCCTGTGGGCTGCTTCTTTTTCCCCTTCACTTTGCTCTAACTTCCCTCTCTAAGGTTTTGAATTTACATACGATGAGTGAGCCCTCACCCCAGGTTCCAATAAAAGCAGAAGCCTGGGCCTGAGACCTTGCCGTGTGACCCACTGTGTCATGTGCTCTCTAGTACCAGTGAATAACCAGCCTTTTCTGCTCAGAGTTTCCTGATGGGTTTTGCTGAGGGCTTCTTGCAATCATAAGAACCACAGGGCTGGTCCGGTGACACTGGTCTTTTATCTTCTAATTTGCACATGCCTGGGTGGGACCAGGGGCAGCCCCTTTAGCTAATCTGCGCCTTTCTAGTTTCTGCCTTCTCAGCAGCTTCGTGCAGCTTAGGTAAAGGTCCCAAAGGTGAGCGTGAGACTTGGCATTCCCTGGCAGGACGCCACCCTCTCCACCTGTGTCTGTGCTGGGAGCCTCACGAGGAACAAAACCTTGTGTGAATTGAAGGTAATAAAGGGCTTTCCCATTTGAAAGTGAATAAATAGTTATGCGAATACTAGCGAGTCAGCAGCTCAGCATTTTCAGAGAAGCCAGGCACTGCCTTTGGAGACATTTCTTCTGAGAGACCTGAGCTGTTGGAAGACCACAACCCAAATCAAGAGACGCACGCTGCTGGATGAACACCAGCAGCGTTTAAGAAGGCAGCACGCTCGCTCACATTCCAGGACCAAGTCCTGTCCCCTCTGACGCTTACAGATCTCTCCTGAGCACGACCCTGCTGCCCTCCTGCGTGGGTGGCGAGAAGCCTGGCTTTGGGGACGACCAGCATCTCCTGCTTGGGGCCAGGCCAGGTCCCCATGCTGCTGTGGCTGCTGCTGGTCCTGAGTGAGTAGATGGCTTCCCCGGGGACGGGGCCCCCGCCTGATGGCAGCCAGGGCAAACCAAGGCGCTCTGCCTGGGCTCCCTTTGGGGTTCACAGATGGATAGCGAGGCGGGGAAATGAGCAGAGCTGGGCTCCCAGGAAAAGCAAAGGGCCCCGAAGGCAGCCCTCAGAGGCAGCCAAGTGTGCTATCCTTGGTTTCTCACCCGTTCTTTTATCTCGTAAGAAGCTTGGGGTTTTCTACCTGCCAAGCTACAGTTCCAAATCCATGAGATAAATTATTACTTCTAAGATTTAGGCAGGTGGGGGAAGACTGACTGGGAGACATGACCCCCTTCCTGAGACTTTAAGCCAATGTTTTAACCGGAGGTTGAAAAAGTGAAAGGACTGATGCCTAAGAAAGGGGGGTGGGGAGGGAGGCTCAGGCCCCGGCTCCAGGCCCCCCCACCCCTGCCCTGCTGAGTTCAGATGGAGAAGGAGGGAGGGAGGGAAGGAGGGAGGGTGGGTAAAGGGCCTAAGAGGCAACAGTGGAGGGATGGGCCAGGGGTGTGTAGATGAGCCACCACTGTTTATGAAATACAGCGTCGGCTGCTTTCTGTCGTGTAGGGGTGATGAGTGCTCTAGAATGAGAACAAAGCAATGGAGAGGAAGAACTGAAGAAGCAGTGGGGTTGGGGTGTCAGGAGGGTTCTCAGAGGGCATCTAACTGCAGAGGTTTGAAAACCATTGCTCTGTGCTAATCTTTACACCTTGGCTCCCTCGCAGCCCCTGGACGAGGACAATCAGGTCAGTCCCCCGTCTCTGCGTCCCTGCTGGGTTCTGGGTGTGGGTTCTCTTGGCCAGCATGGCCTATTCCCAGAAATGACAGCTGTGGGGACGTGGCAACGTGGGCGGTGTCGCCACTCGGAGGTGACAACTGTTGCTGCGGTGAGTGAGCACACCCTCCTGCGATTTCTGCAGACTTGAGGTCTTTCCCCCCCACCAGGATGCCTCGGTGTAAGGACCAAGGACCGGGGGCATTTGCTAATGTGGACGGGCCCTCAGACCCGACCTCCTCTGTTCCCTAAGACCCCTCCCTCCCTCTGTCTGTGCCACTATCAAAGGGCATAGAAATAACTCCCAGCCACAGAAAACAAGGCTGCAGCCAAATCTTTACACATCCCCAAAAGGAGCTCATGTCACTGTCATGCTTCCACTTCTGGTCCCGTCAGTCAGTTACAATTCCAGACACAAACGTGACTTCCCAGGCAGGGCGGGGGCGCCCCTTCATCCGATTCTTTGTATCCTTCACTTATGACTGTGCCCAGCGTGGGTGGTGAGGATACAAAGTTGCCTTCCCCACAGAATCTCAAATTAAGCAAGGCATCAAAGTAATGAAAGTGGAAAAATGTTGTTCGTTACATTTTAACAACCAAGTAAAAAAGTGGTTTTTCAGAGTCTGGAACCTGCCTCTGAGGTAGGTGCGTCCCAGGCTCACCTTTTCCTTGTCGGGACCAGAGCAGCCCACACTCCCAGCATCACAGCCGCTGAGCTCTTCCGAGCCTACGGCAGGGATCTGACACCTTCCCGGCCACCTCCAGCGGGCAAAGGATGAGGAAGAACAGCTTCTGTCCCAGGCTTTCCCCAGGGAGTTTCTGTCCCATTTCCCACGCTGTCCTAACAGGAACTGCCCGGGGAAGCTCCCAGCTGCAGGCTGGACCCTGCCTCTTCTCTAGCCCCCTCCCCTCCACCTCCACCTGCCTTCGTTATCCTGTTTCCTGTTCAGGGTTGGATCCCAAAGCTTCACTTCTCCTCGAACCTCCATGGTCCACAACCTTCAAAGGACAGACAGTGACTCTCATATGCAGGGGTCCCCGTTCTCCAGCCCAGGGGGACGTATCTTGGTATCATGATGAGCACTTGTTGAAAACAAACTCTGAAGAGATTCACATAAAGACGTCTGGATATTACAAATGCAAGACCCACGGATCTTCCATTAGTGACCCCGTATATGTGAAATTTTTATCTGGTAAGAAAGGGGGAGTCTGTGAAATTAAGCCCCTGGGCAGCATGTCTGAGGAAGCCTAGGCAGCCCCCATGTAAACAAGCAGGAGGGTGTTCAAGGCCAACCCCAGCGGGGGAGAGGGAAGGAGGGGCTCGAGCTCTGTTGTCCCTCTTCTCAGACACCTAGAGAAGTCACCAGGCAAAACTGGACCCGAGTCTGGAGAAAAGCACGGCGTAAAGTCCTGTTTTAACAGTCCGTGTGGGAATTTCATAGGGACGTTTTCCAGGAAGTAGTTCACTGTCCTGGGACCATAAGGAGATGTAGATGGAGGATGTTTTTCTCGTGGGCAGGAGTGAGGGCTGGGAGAAGGAGGTGGCAGAGGATGGATTGCGTGTGTTCCTCCGCCCTCTGCAGAATGGCTGGTCCTCCAGGCCCAACACCCTGTCTTTGAAGGAGACAACGTAACTCTGAGATGCCAGGGGAAGGACGATGAGACGGTCAAGGAGAAGAGTTACTACAGAAATGGGAAAAAACTTGGTGGTACTAATAACTCAGGCACCATCATAGTGTATTCAGCCTCCAGGGACAATAGCATTTACTACTGTACTGCTTCTGGGAAAAAGTTTTGGGGACCATGGACAGAAACTTCAAACCATCTAAGGATCCACGTTCAAGGTAATGACTACACACGTATGGGTAGCGGGACATGGCAGGGAAACTGCGCAGGGACTGAGGGGTGCTCGTCCGTCCGTGGGGAGCATGGAAAACCTCGTGTGGCCCAGCCATGGGAGGGAGAAGGAAGCCGCCCACCTGCTCGGGTCTCTCGTTCCTGGTGACTGGTGCTGAGAACATGTGTGAGTCTCTCCTGGAGCCCAAGCCTCACTGCCCCACCCCCAATCCTGTTTGTTCTTCTCTCTAGAGCTGTTTCCACGTCCTCTGCTGAGAGCCAGCCCCTTCCAGCCCACCGAGGGGAGCCCAGTGAACCTGACCTGTGAGACCCGGCTCCCTCCGCAGAGGTCAGATGTCCAGCTCCAGTTCTGCTTCTTCAGAGAAGGCCAGGCCCTGGGGTCAGGCTGCAGCAGCTCCCCCGAGCTCCGGATCCCGGCCATGTGGAGTGAGGACGCAAGGTCTTACTGGTGCCAGGCTCAGACGGTGACTCTCAGTGTCAAGAAAAAAAGCCTGAGGTCCTACATACGTGTGCGGAGTGAGTGTCTGGGGGGTGCTCTTCCAAAGCCAGAGCTGGCACAGGAGAGCGGGATGGCATCTGTGTCCTGGGACGGTGGCCAGGACAGGGAGGGGCGTCCAGCTGTCATAGCAGCCTCTCTTGAGGTTCAACACTGGCCTCGCTTCCCTAGAACATTCTCTCCTCTCCACCTCAGGTAATAGTAGTTATTGATCACTTTCTGGGGGCCCAGGCCTGTGGGGGCTGCAGAGACATAAGGGACGTGTGCTGTCACGTCAGCGGGTGGCTTGGGCACAAACCTGCCACCTTCAGATGTTCCCCCACGGTGCTTCCATTGTTTACTGAAACTTACTCCAAAACATCAGAAAAGAGGGAGATCCCATGAACTAAGAGTCAGAGAGGAATGTGGGGAGGTGGAGGTGAAGCTGGAGAAGAGTAGGAGAGGGGCTGGGATTCTGAGTACCATTTCCACTGTTCTGAGTGGTCCATTGGTGCCTCGAAGATTCCTTAGAGATAAACGTCCCTGTACTGTGACTGCAGCCACCACCAGGTTTAAGACCAAGGGCCCGGGGCCCACGTTCCCTGCGGATGGGAAGTGCTGAGAAGCGGGCTGGGGGAGGGCGTTGCTCTCTTTGTAAGAAATGACATAGTTCGCTCTTTGGATGCTGGCCTGTTGCACCCGCTTCTATTGGCTTATTCACGGCAGCACCGGCCTTGCCCTTGGCCCTGAAGTGCCTGCCACTGGGACCCTCCTGTGTCACCTTATGTCCTCCCAGGGGTCCCTGTGTCTGGTGTGAATCTAGAGATCCAGCCTCGTGGGGGGAAGCTGATTGAAGGAGAAAACCTGATCCTTGTCTGCTCGGTGGCCAAGGGTACAGGGACTGTCACATTCTCCTGGCACAGAGAGGGCACACAGAGAAGCCTAGGAAGAAAGACCCAGCGTTCCCTGTCGGCAGAGCTGCAGGTACCATCCGTGAAGGCGCACGATGCCGGGAAGTACTACTGTGCAGCTGACAACGTGCAGGGCCCCGTCCTCAGCCAGCGGCTTAGAGTCACACTGGCAGGTGAGCGCCTGACAGCGTCGGCTCAGCCTTGGTTTGCGCGCCGGGTTTAGATTGTCTGTTAGCCAGGAGGACTGTCTGAAGGTGGCAAAGGAGCAGAGGGGTGAGGATTAAAAAACTAATCAAAGGATAGCAAAGATGGCAAAATACGTTGAAGACACCTTTCTTGTTGCGCAGAGGCCCGAACGGTGATGAAAACAGTTACCCAGGAATGCTCCTGGCTCACGCGACACATCTACTTTTAGACACATCCAGTGGAGACACAAATCTGTCACAGCATGAGTTTCTCTGACGGCCTTTTTGTCTCCCGCAGTTCCAGCATCTCGGCCCGTCCTCACCCTCCGGGCGCCCGGGGCCCCGGCCCTGGTGGGGGACACGGTGGAGCTGCACTGTGAGGCCCAGACAGGCTCTCCCCCGATCCTGTACCATTTTTATCACGACGGTGTCACCCTGGGGAACAGCTCGGCCCCCTCTGGAGGAGGAGTGTCCTTCAACCTGTCTCTGACTGAAGAACATTCTGGAAACTACTCCTGTGAGGCCGACAATGGCGTGGGGGCCCAACGCAGTTACAGAGTGATTCTCAGCGTCACAGGTGAGCAGGATATGTCTCAACGTTACAGCCAAGAACACACTGTCTTCTTTCCAACAGCCCCTTAGGGACGTCCGAGCAGACTCCCCACTTTTTCTCCTCCAGCTGAGAGTTCTGGATTCTGCCTTCTGACTGTACAGTCAGTAACCATTTTTCAATCCCATATACTAATCAGGCAAAGATTTTTGTTGAAGTTTCTTCCTTAGTGTATTTCTACTTTTATTGACATCAGTAGTTATTCATATAAAATAAGTGGGAAAGGTTGCATATTTGAATTCATCACAGATGAATTCAAGCTTTGCAGGAAGTAGAAACTGCTTGCTACAGTCTGTTGACATAGATTTATAAATATACAGATATGAATTTTCAGAGTTGACATATTGACATTTTCTGGTAATCAGACCACATAATAAAAGTATAAATATTTTTAAACAGCCTTTTAAAAAATATTATCTCGATAGCAGAAGTTTATTTAGAAAGCATTAATAATATCAGTAAAGGGCCTTTTTTTAAAGTATCTCACTAAATATTATACTATTGATAGTCCCTGATTAAAAAACCATCAAAGATGAAATAATGGTCTCTTCATAGAAACACAGGGGTATTCTTTACATTGAGTTCCTCCTGTTAGAACTTAGCCACACAATTATTGAGAAAATTCTATGTGGTACAAAAATATTTTGTGGTCATTCCCCCATATCATGACAAAGCGTTTTAAAGATTTTGCTATTTAAATTAAAGCAATGTGAAGGGTACTGAAAAGGCAACATGTCCCCATATGCTGAGCGTGAACACACAGTTGAAAGCCCCACTGTGAATTCCTCCGTGTCACAGAGGAATTCCTTCTTAGGAAGGAAGGATTTGACGTCCTTTACAGGAGACACGCAGCCTCAGTGCGATGCCAGTACGAATATTAGTAAAGCTGAATTTCTTACTTTCTAGTTAAAAACCAAATACTCTTAAACACTTTCGTAGTTTCTTCTCACACCCCAGTGGGTTGTCGTGCACACCCTCCCCCACTTGGAGACCCCGGGAGTTGATGATAAGCATGACGTGTTTCCGTCCTAGAACTCTCTGATTCTCTGGGAGCGGGCATGTGGGGCCTGAGGTCCGGTGAACCCTCGAGGGAGAGATGCGGTGGAAGGAGCTGAGAATTCCTGCATCAGCATGCAGACCCCAGAGAAGTAGGTGGCAGGAGGGTTCTGGGCAGATGGCAGAGCAGGAAGCACCAGCAGTTTGTCTTCCCACCGAGACGGCACCTGCCCTGGCAGTGTCGGTCTTGGTAATTACCTGGTGACGCTGGCGTCCCTGAAGGTTCACACCTTTCAGGACACTTGCTTGGGCAGCAAAGTGCAGTGACTTTCAGCTGTTAGCACAGCAGCAGCTGCCATCACCCACCCCTTTTGATTATTGGTGTCACATGATTACATCTCTATGTATGGGTGCCCGAAAGTATAAACCAATAATTCTCTTCAGTGCATTAGTCTCAAGATACACAACTGGCCAATAAACACATGAAAAGATGCTCAAAAATCACTGATTCTTAGGAAAATGAAAATCAACACTATGATGAAAGATCACCTGAGACCCGTTAAAATGGCCACTGTGGGGGACAAAAAAAACAACAACAGAAAATAAGTAGTGTTTGCAAGGATGTGGAGAACTTGGGGCCCTTGTGTACTGTTGGGAACGTAAAATGGTGCAGCCATTATGGAGAACGGTATGGAGGTTCCTCAAAAATTAAAAACAGAACTACCACGTGACCCAGCAATTCCACTCCTGGGTATCGACCCCTTAAAAGTGAAAGCAGGTTCTCAAAGAGATATTTATATACCCGTGTGCATAGCAGCATGGTTCATAGCAGCTAAAACATGTAGGCAACCCAGGAGTCCATCAATGGAAAAATCATTAAGTGAAATGTGGTATATACGTATAATGGAACAGCACTCTGACTTAGAAAGAAAGGAAATTCTGATATATACTAGGACATGGATGAAACCTGAAGCCATCATGCTAAGTGAAATAAGCCTTGGATAAGATACTTACAGTCGTTCAAATCATAGAGACATGAACCAGAATGGTGGTTGCCAGGGCTGGGGAGATGGCGAAAGAAGAGCTGTGTACCACGTGCACAGTTTCCGTTTCCACGATTAGAAGTTCTGGAGATGGACGGCGGTGATGGTCGCATGTTACGAATGTATTTAATACCACTCAACCGCACACTTAAAAATGGTTATGGTGGTAAACTTTAGATTGTGTGTCTTTTAGGCAGTAAAAATATTTGGGAGAAATAGAAGGATACGATGTGAGTCAAAAGCACACACCGATATGCAAAGTCCATGTAAAGACTTACTGCTGAGGCCCTTAGCTTCCGGCTCAGGCAGCTGCGTGTTGCAAAGGATGCACAGGAGGCCCAGGCCCAAGACATCGTTTCGATTTGGTCAAAAGCAGAGCTTGGCATTTCCGCCCTGAGGAGGCAGCCGGTGGTATCTGTCTGTCTTGCTGCCAGCAGGAGGCACCTTTTCACGTTGAATCCTCCCCATTCAACAAATGGTCACCAGACGTCGCCCCTTCAGCCTTTCTGACGCACAGCAGCGCTGGCCGTCCTCACCTACCTTCTCTCGCCAGTGAAGCACGCAGCTGGCACCTGAAGGACTTCGGCACAGCCTGGCAGGGCCCGCAGTCTCACAGATCACCTTCCATGTTAAGTGTTTATTAATAATCCATCTATTAATCAAATATAAGGATTTTCTGTTCCTCCTGGCTGTCCTATTTCTATAACAACCAATTAAAATGGAAGTCATGGTTGGTAGTCCTGTATCTGGACAATTTTGTCCCAATCTGGATCAATTCAGTCATCCATTCTTCGAGGAAATGTTACCTGCCAGGCGCAGTTCCAGCAGCCGGAAATACAATGAACGACCACCAGCTGAGTCCTCATGCTCAGGAAACTTACATTCTATTGGGGGAATCAGTTGTACAATGATAGATGACAGAGGGATAGATAACGAGCTAGATAGATGATACATAGAGAGATAGAGAGATATCAGTACCAAACGCTGTGTAGAACAGGCAAGGTAATGGAGAGAGAGAAATGCGGTCCTGTGTTAGGTAAGCGTGGAAGAATAGGTTTCAATCTAAGACCCGGGAGTCACTCGTGTTGAGAAACAAACCTTGCTGTTGGTTATTTCTGTCAATGATAATAGCCAACCGGTAGCAAGCACTTGACGCACACGATTTGTATGACAGTAGCTTGAGATATCGGTGTTATTAGCTCCATTTTACAAAGTAATAAACGGAGACTCAGAGAGATTAAAAGGTTTTAAGCACCGTGATCCCATTGCTAATAAAGGGCCGAGACAGGACTTACACTCAGGTTTTCCTGAGGCCCAGGCCCGTGCTCCTACTCCAGAGCTGGGCCGGGTCCTTCCTTTATTTAGTGAGTTATCACGTACACGGACTTAATTAAAACTGCCGGTGAACGATGTTTTCTCCCTCAGTTCCAGCGTCTCGGCCCGTCCTCACCCTCAGGGCGACCGGGGCCCCGGCCCTGGTGGGGGACACGGTGGAGCTGCACTGTGAGGCCCAGACAGGCTCTCCCCCGATCCTGTACCGCTTTTATCACGACGGTGTCACCCTGGGGAGCAGCTCGGCCCCCTCTGGAGGAGGAGTGTCCTTCAACCTGTCTCTGACTGCAGAACATTCCGGAAACTACTCCTGTGAGGCCGACAATGGCGTGGGGGCCCAGCGCAGTGAGGTGGTGACATTCAACGTCACAGGTGGGTTGGTGGCACCTGGGCTGTGACAGTTATGGTCAATGCAATATTTCTCCAACAGTCTGTACAATGTCTACCATTTTCAAAGAGATTTTGAACGTGCGCACCAAGGCTTGAGAATCCTAAAGATTGGTCCTGGTTTCATGGGAGAGAGGGGAAGCAAATACATTTTAGATGCTGGCAATCATCCGCACATGCCATCATTTTGAAAATTACAAATTATCCTGGAGATGCTTCAAATGAAGGAATCAGAACCTGGCACAGCCCTGCCCCAAAGGTCTCTCACCCCCACCACGTGGGTTCTGTCTAATCCACAGTCTTTGCCCCTGGAACTCAAGTACAGGTCTGTCTCTCCACCTAGGGACTTCCGTGAGCAAAGTAACCATTACTGCGGGGGTCATTGGGCTCCTGAGCGTCCTTGGCCTTGCTGCTACTGCTACTTGGGTGAGTCGCTTCAGAACCCAAAGGAACTCAGGTGGGTGCCTGCGTCTTGCCCTTCGATGTTGTGACTTCTGCCATGGCTGTAATAATTTGTACTTGTGCGGTGCGCCTTACAAAGGTCAGTTCTTGCCTTCCAAGTACGAGGCCCTCAGTTCTACTCATGGCCACTCCACAGGCGAGAGTGACAACAGGAGAGAATAAATTTTCAATGAAGTTGTTTCTCCGTGTGTTGACGTTGAGATTTAAATCAGGCACTAGTTTTGTTTCCAATCACAAATTAGACAGTTAAGTGTTTACTGTCCCACCCCCAGTCTAAAGTTTACTGAAAACAAAAAGAATTTTAGAAAGTCCTCCATTTGTAACAACAAGAATAGACAGTAGCTATAGTTACAAACTATAAACTCTGAGATATATTTGAATACCAGTCAAATGTGAAATCTGGATAAAATTAACAAAGCTACTGAGAATGAAATTAGAAATCTCAATTTTTGATCATTTGTTGCTACCATATAGAAACACCACTGATTTTCGTACATGGATCTCATTTCCTGCAATCTCGCTAAACACACTTTTTTAGTTCCAGTGTCTGTTTTGTAGATTTCCTCAGATTTCCTACATAGATGATCACATTTGGTCGCTGATCCCATGGGAAGGTATCTGGTCTCTCACCGTGAAGTACGAGGATGGTCGCTGCGGCGTTCTTGTAGAAGCTCCCTAGTAGGCTGAAGAAGGCCCTCCCATTTGTAATTTGCTGAGAGCTTCTACAGGAAAAATGCTTACCAAATGCTTCTACGTAGATTGAGATGATTAGAGGAAGTTATTTTCTAGTTTATTGACACGGTTTTTGAATTTTGAATTTGTACCCGCCTTGCGTTTCTGGGGTCAACGGCACTTGGTCGCGGGTGTTGAATCGTATGTGGTCAAATTTCGTCAAGAATGTTTGTGTCTGTGCTCATAAACGATGTTGGTTGGTAGCTTCACTTTCTTGGTGTGCCTCCCTCTGGCACGAGGTCAAGATAACACCGTGGTTATTACCTCTTCCCTTTTGTAGGGTCATGTTTCCTCAGGGTATCTTTTCTTTCGGTCTGAAGGAATTCTTTTAACATTTGTTGTACTCTGGGTCTGTTGGTGAACCTGACTGGTAACATTGCCGAAGTTGTCAATATTCTTCCTGATTTTCTGTCTGCTTGATCTATCGAGTATTGAGAGAGGGGTATTGAAATCAGCAACTGTAACTGTGGGTTTGTCCATTTCTTCGTGCATTTCTGTCAGGTTTGCTTTATATACTTTGAAGCTCTCTTATTAAGAGCTTAAATATTTATAACTGTTGTATGTTTTTCATGAAATGACCACCTTATCCTTATAAAATGACTGTTTTTGTCCCTGGTACTGTCATTTACTCTGAAATAGTCCTTAATATTAATGTGTTAATGTCAGTAGTGCTAGCATGGTATTTCTTTATCTATCCTTTTACTTTTAACCTATTTGCACCCTTATATTTAAAGCAAATGTATTATAGATAGCATATAGTTAATTCTTGCTTTTTTTCCATTATGACAGTTTCCACCTTTTACTAACATTTTAGACCATTTACATTAGTGTGGCTATTGATAAAGTTAGATTTAAGTTTATTATCTTGCTATTGGTTCCATCTGTTCTTTAATTTCCTTTTCCCCCTTTTTTTTCTATCTTCTTTTAAACCAATTGGGGTTTTTTTAATTCCATTCTATTTCCTTTGTTGGCTTATTAGCCATATAACTTTGTTTTGTTATGTTAGGGGTTATAGTGTACATATCTAACTTACCACAGGCTATCTTCGAGTGACCTATCACTTCACATGTAACATGAGAATATTACCATAGTGCACTCCACGTCTTCCCTCCCAGCTGCATTGTTATTATTTTGTAAGTATCAGTTATCTTTGAAAGAGATTTAAATATAATTCTTAAATCTTATATATTTACTTATGTAGTTACCACTTCCAATATCCTTCATTCCTTTTTGTGGATCCATATTTCCATCTGGTATCATTTTCTTTGTAGGATAGGTCTGCTGGTGATAAATTATTTCAGCTTTTGCATGTCTGTAAAAGTCTTTATGTTGCATTCATTTGTAAAAGATACTTTTGCTGGCATAGAAGTCTAGGTTGAAATTTCTTTCAGCGTTTTAAAGATGTTACTCTACTGTCTTCCTGTGGGTATGTTTCTACAAGAAATCTGCTGTCCGCCCTCTCTTTGTTCATCCGTGACTGCTTTCCTTTCTGAATGTTTTCTTTTGAATGTATGGACTCTTTTATTCAGTGCTTTGAATGCTTATAAGGTTTCAATATCTTATATTTTGGAATCACTAATCCTTTACTTTCTGTCTGCCTCTCTGCATGGTGTAACGTGGCATCTCTTTTCTGTCAGGCCAAATGCTTCTGTTCTCGCTTCCTCAGGGCTCATACGAAAATCAAGCAAATAAACACAAACACACAAATAAAATACATGCATCTCAGTTTAACGAAAAAGTTTACATAGTTTCCTTAATGATGCTGGTGAAGCACTGCCTTCTCATCCCTCTTTTCAGCTCAAAGAGCCTCCATCCTTCTGTTCCTTTGTGTGAAAAATGACATCACCATCTTATGAGTGATATTTCAAAGCTACTTGGTATTTTCTTAAATAACCTTACACATAAAATTATGTGTGTGCCACTAACCCCTACAGTACTCCTCAGAACATTTGTCATGCACTTAGAGTCTATTATATGCAGTTTTATAGTGTGTCTAATTCTCCCAATTAGTCAACAAGTACATTTCAGTTTAATTCAACCAAAGTTACTACCGCCAACTTAGAGAGGAAGAAATAGAGATTTTGGGAAGTTAGACAACCTTTTCAAACTCATATATCTATTCTATGAAGAGTGAAAGTTAGGGATCAACTGGGGTCAGTCTCCTTTGGGTCCATCTTCTCTCTATTACATTTCAGTGAATTGTAAAAGCCTGGTCACACCTCATACTTTCAAAATTACTTTTCTATCTCATGGTCTCTCTGGGATGGCCAGTAGCATACTAGAATGCAGATATTAGAATCTCAGTGTTGAAGCTGATCATGTTTAAAAAAAAAAAATTGCTCAATAAATGCAACACCAAATAACACTCGGGAAGGAAAGATTGCCAGCCATGGTTTTATGTGAGCCGTGAGGGCTGGAGCCCAGGAGGGTCCGTCCTTCAGATCTAGAGGAAGTGTCATGTTAAATAACAAACTCAGCCAAGGAATTCTGGCAGTGCACTGACCAGAGGGTCTCTGCCTTTCTCATTTCAAAGTCTTGCTAACTGGACTCCCCTCACAGCAGTTGTCCTGTTCACGACTGACCATTCATCTTGGAGAAGTGCAGCCCTTCCAGGTTTTTCTGACAGTGAAGAGCTCTGTTCTTTGAGCCTGAGCCTATCCTTCAAGTTCCCAGAGGGAGTGACCTATGTTTTTGACCTTATACTTGAAACTGGCTTGAAGTTCCAGTACCGTAACTTGCCAAATACTTGATCTGTGGCAAGTAAATTAAACTCTCCAAGCCCCGCTTCTCGAGCCCTTAAATAGTTGTAATAAAAGTATTTACCTTTTAGGCGCCAAGCGACCATCTACATAAACTGCTCAGTGCAGTCTCTGGCCTGTGTCAGTTCAGTGACTATCAGCTTGTGTTATAAATGGCCATCTCTCAGTCTGTTTCCTGTTGACAAGTGAGGGCATAGACTGGCTCTCAGGTACGTCCTGAGACTTAGCTAACCTGCCCACAGTGGGGACACTGGTTGTTGACTGACATGGACTGCAGTGGCTTAGCGGAGAGAGAGAGGCCAGGGTCCTGGTTCGACTCAGGACACCTTGTCCTCACAGGCAGGTATCATAGGCGGTGCGGGTCAGCCGTCTGCTGTGGGAGGTGAGGCCGAGTGTGTCCAGTGGGCAATGACCAGTGGCCCAGTGGGGCAGGTCTTGGGCCACCAAGGTCAAGGGTGGCAAGCTGGGATGAGGCTTGTGCTGGGACAGGCCCGAGGGATTTTCATACTTCAGTGACAGTAGAAAACAGCTTTGTTTTCAAACTGGATGGAGTAGGCTTCCAGATGAGGTCTACAGGTAATCACCCACGGTAAAGTTTTCAGTTTGTCCTTCTTCCAGTCCTCGGAGGACAGGCTCTAATCTGGTCAGTTGTTGAACAAGTTTCTGTTGGATCGTAGTTCAACATCCTAGGCACTGGGAATGCAGAAATAATGGAGACGAGGTTTATTTGCAGCCTCAAGCAACACGCCACTTCATGAAGGAGAGAGTTAGAGGCAAACACGGAAATAGATAATTACAGTACAGTGGAGTGATTTTCATATCGCAGCATTTTATGTGCATGGAGATAGGTACTTAACACATTCTGTTGGCATCAGGGAAAGTTCTGGAGGAAGAAAGGTTAAGGTGGAGTTGGCCAGATGAAAGAGAAGGAAAGAAGGGGTATGGAGAAACCAATATGCACCCTGTGTTGTTGAAATGGACCTGTAAGGGTCACGAGTATGGAGAGGTCCGCGTTCCTCACAGGGCAGACCTCCTGTGTTATCCTCTCCTGAGGATCTGGTGTCGGTCTCAGCTCCCTGTCAGGCCTCGGTCTCCACGTCTCCCCTCAGGGCTGTAGTCAGGAGAGAGAAGTAGGGATGGGGAAGGCACTGGCCTAGAGTTAAGTGTTAAGAGTCTGTCCTCTACTCAGTCACAGCATTTAGTGGACAGTTACTGATCGAACAACAGTTCAGAGTAAGTGTGAGTCTGTGCGAATGTCTTTCAAGACCCACCTTCCGTATCGATAATGTGATGTCCTCTGAGATTTTCTATCGCTGAGACTTAGAATGATCTGGGAAAGGATATTTAACGCAGAGCCCGTGATCCGCACACCTCACTTACCTTCAATGTTCTTTGGTTTGTTTTCCAGGAGGACTTTCTGCCACTGGAACACCTAGGTGAGGTCTGCTTCCTGTGTCGCCAAGATGTCCATGATTTGTTTCTATCCACTAGACCCGATGTGGAATTGTGTCCATTATAGAACATTACAGTCCACTTCCTAGTCACATTTTCAAGCTCTTACGAAGCCCAAAAATGTGACTAGGAGGCCACTTTCAACCACAGCTGTGACTCCACTCAGGCCCAGAACTCGTGTTATTTGCGACCCGGGCTGGTTTATCTGCTTCCTGATGAGCACTCGAGTAGACAGCCTGCCCCTGACATCAGAAGGGCGCCACCTGCGCAGGGCTGCAGTTCGTTCTTTCTCTCACCGGCCATCCGTTCACTCACTCTCTCATCCAGGGATTGAGCGCCGAATGGCAGCCATGTTCGATTCACAATAGTAAACACTGGAGGGAAGGAAATTGAGAAAAATAAATTTTCCCGAAGCTCCTTTATGGTATCTTCCAGGAAATGTGGATTTTTGTAATATGAGGCAGAAAACTGAAACAGACCATTTGAAACAGACAAAAGTCAAGTTCTGTGGGAATGGACTCCTGGTGCAGCCACGTTCGAGCACTTACATTTTTGAAAATACTAGGACATCAGGCAAATACAAGTGTTTACTCATCAAAGGGAACCTGAAACTGTGTGGCTTTCTCCCTCTGCCCTTGCCCCAGTCGCCCTTCTCTCACGCCGTCCTGGGACCTCGTCCCACACCCCTGCTGACATTTTCCTGAAAGAACCATCAGACTCTTAGAGGAAGCAGCCGTGACATTTGGACATGACCCATGCTGGGCTGGGCTCTTCCTGGGTGTTGGCTTTGCTGAGACTATAAGTGATTTTCTCCTTTGCTTGTCTCCCCCATTGCAGTTGTGGTCCCACTGTGGGTCAGGGGCCCAGCAGCTCACACACCCGAGGGCCCAGCTGCTCCGAACCAGCCCTAATGGAGCTGCAGCCCGTGTACGGCAATGGTGAGGGCTTCCTAAGGGCAGGAACCTCTGGGGAGGGGCCGGGGAGGAGGAGACAGGGCGACAGGCTAGGACCCAGTCACATTCGACAGCAAAAGGGCATTCCTGACACGATGTCGGGGTAGAAGGTGGTTATGGGCTGGTGGCTGGAGGGAGAGTCTGCAGTGTGGGCTCTTAACAACAGGCAGCTGTGGTCTCTTCTCTCACAGTGGGCCCCGGACACGGCGACCTCATTTATTCCCAGGTCAGCAGTATCCAGCGTTCGAAAGGAAATCCAGGTGAGACACCTTCCAGATGAGCAGAGGTCCAGTAGCAGTGTGTTGTCAGGTGTATCAAAGACTCATCTCAGACCTGAGACCAGCATGGAGGGAACGACCTGCTCGTCGTGTGCTGCCAATCCAATAATTGTGTCACATCCCAATTACTTGTCTGCACTGCTGCCCCTACCCACAGACTCCAAGGACAGACACTATAGTTTTTCACTGACATCTGGTACAAGGCCTGGGAAACAAGGCCCCCTCAAGGATTTTTTTGAATGAATGAACATAGTTGCTAAAGTAAGCCTCTCGTAATCTAATGGGAAGACCATTGTACTTCTCTTAACTGGTCTCTATGTCTAATCTTGCTCTCCGCCAATGTTCTAAGTCTGTTTCCAGCACGATCCCTCTGACACGCACAATTGATCACATGATTGCCCAGAGGAACTGCCCTCCGTGACCTTCCATGCCAAAGCTTGACCTTTGCCCCCTCTGCCCTGTGGCCCACCCTCTGGCCTCCGCCCATGTCCATACTTTGGCTGTACTGAACTCTTGGCGTTTTCCTGACCACACTGGGCTGTTTCACGCTTTGGTGCTTATTTCTCCTGAAATGTCCTCGCGCCTACCTAGTTTTCAGGGTGATCCCTGCTCACATTTCAAAATACAGTTCACACAAGACTGTCAAACTTACAGGGATTCCCACCGGCCCTCCCTATGTCCTAACCTGGGGGGAGCTGATCACCTGTTGTGGCAACTGCACTGTTTAATATGCACGTCTACCTTGGTGCCCACGGGACCTGTCACACTGGTGTCCGTGTCCGTTTCTCCCCTTAAAAACGACAGAATCCTTGATCAAACGGACTTGGCGCTGTTTCTGCCTCCTTAGAGGTTACCAATGCTTACTAGAAGGTCACTGTTCAACGAATGGTGATTGGCTGAATAAATAAATGAAAGAGATTCAAAGAACCTCTTGGAAGGACAAAAGAAGTACACACATCAATTTTTTTTTTTTAATGCTCCACTACAAATCGTGGATTTTCTGGGAAATTGCTGTGTAGCGTGAGAATGCCAAGCCCTCTCTGGCCTCCTGCAATTTCCCTCTGCGAAGTGAAGTGAATCATTTTTGCCACCATATCCTAACGATCAGTACACAGAAGCCCTGGGGGAGAACGGGCTGTAGGGGCTTCTCTGCTGGGGCAGAAAGAAGGAAATGGTCAGGGAAATCGCTCTCGGCATTTGGTGGCAGGTGAAAGGCTCTGTTATATGTGTGTGTGGTGCTGGGCTACTTTGTGAGGACTTGAGAGAATTCAGCGGAGGAAACAGTCCAGAGATGAGGCAGCAGAGGAAAGCCTAGTTTAGAATGCATTGCGTGTAGGTCGTAAGCTAGAACATATCAGCCACGGTCTAATCCTTTTCTTTTCTCTTCCCATCCAAAAGAAAACTCACCAAGGATGCATCAAGAGGATAAAGTGAGTCACGATCCCTGCTTCCTTTCCCCTCCGCTCCTTCTCCTCTGCATTTAGTCATTTGCTACCTGTGCTTTTTTTCCTCCAGGAACCTGTAGTCATCTATTCAGAGTTGAAGAAGGGACGTCCAGATCACTGTGCAGGCCAGGCCAGCAGTGGAGGCAGAGCCCGTGAAGAAGCTTCAGAAAACTATGAGAACGTGTCATGTGCATTGTCAGCCATGGAGCATTAGCCCTGGACCCAGACTGGCCCACAGAGACCCTGGGAGGCAAGCAGCCTGGCCAGTCGCCCTGTTCTCGCCAAGTACTCACCCTCGTTGCCTCCAGGTCTCTGCCTTCCAGCGAGCTGGGCTGTGGGGGATGTGAAGCTGTGGGAATTGTCTGCCAACCTCCTCTGTGCCTAGGAACAGAGTGGGCAGCATTTGAGCAAAGCTGCATTGTCTTCAGAGTAGAGACCCATGTGGAGGTGGGCGAGCCTTCAGCTCGTGGGACTGTGGACTGAAGGGGGACCACAAGCGTGCGATCAGGCCCACTTGCTGTAAGAGTGGTGGGCGATGTGCATGCACCGTCTCCGCTTAAATTTGCTTTAAGCCTTTTGTTTCCTTTTCTGTGTGGTTGACAGTGGCATCATGGACGGTCTGCGGTGTACGCTATGTCCCAGCTACCAAACTGCAAATGACCAAAAGGATTTATTCTAGCCACATATATACTATGTCTTCATGAAATACATACCGGTACTATGAATGTTTCTTGCTAAATAACACCGTCTATTTAATGGGAGAAAGCGTCCACATTGTCTGATTAGACATGTCGTGGAATGAATAATGTTTCCTCAAAATTTATATTTTCAAACTCTAAACCCCAACGTAACTATACTTGGAGATAAGGCCTTTAAGGAGGTAATGAAGGTTAAATGAATTAGAAGGTGGGCCCTAATCCGCTTGGACTGGTGTCCTTACCAGAAGAAGAGACACCGGCGGCGCCTCCATGTCCCTTTGTGCACACAGAAGAAAGGCCACATGGGACTAGAACAAGAAAACAGCCACCTGCAAAGCCCACTGGTGGCCAGGAAGAGAGCGCTCAGAAACCAACACTGCCAGCACTTTTATCCTACAGTTCCAGCCTCTAGAATGGTCTGATACTTAAGTCACCTAATCTGTGGTATTTTGTTATGGCAGCCAATGAAGACTAATGCAGATTTATACATAGCTATACAGATGATAAATGATTAATGATGATGACAGACAGACAGACAGACAGATAGATAATAGATAGAGAGATAGATGATAGAGAGAGAGAGAGAGATGATAGACAGATATAGACAGCTATGTAGATATACAACACACACACACACCCCCAACCCACACAACTGTGGTCTCTAAGCTATTTCCTCTCCCACTGGATAAAACATCCCCATATCTGTAGCAGTTCAATTTTACTGTTTATTCAACATCCACTGTTTGAAGGCTACAGAAGCATCAGCACCAATCTTGGAAATTCAGGAAAGCCAATGATTGACATGACTCAGGTGGTAAAGCTTAATGTCACTCAGGAGCCCTCATGACCTGAGCTGGCAGAGGATGGATAAAATGCAAGGCATCCAGTAGGCTCAAAGAAGGGCACGCCCTCCCGTTGCTTAAAGACTCCTAATCAATTCTTCAGCTGACTGACAAACATTGAGGGTCCGCCACTGAAGAAAAAAATATGTTTTTTAAGTATGCCATTGTGTTTAAGTTTCAGGAAAAATGGCAGAATCACTTTTATTCATGAGTTCTGCTGAGGCAGGAAAGGGATAACTAAAATTGCTCACCGCTATGACCTTGTGTTACACTAAACTTTTATAGCTCTGAAAACGACCTTAAAAAAAGTAAGTTCACTGATGACTGACGTACATCAATTGATAGAATGTGTGGACATCATTGATTTTGCACCAGCCATTGTTCATGACTTTGGTTAAATGACGCAGAGATGCTTTGCAAACCTTGCAAATAATCATAAAGGTAGTAAGTGTATTTCAAATTTTATGCTTTTCCCCTTGAGAGTCGGAAGCTTAGAAAACAGAACGTATAACACATAGCAAAATTCAAGGTGCCCTTTGTGTGTCATCTGTGGAGTCGGTGGTGTGGTGCTCTGGTGTGGTCTGAAGCTGCTCCCTGCGTGTGTTGGTTCTAGAGCCTCTTGGGAGGGCCTCTGGTGCAGGCCATGGTCAGCCAGTGCCTGGGCCCTGCCCATGGCCACCTGGTGTGAGCTACAAAGTGGTCTGCAGATGATTGCCACTTGTGCTGGGCTTGGAGGCACCTGGGAAAGGCGCGCTTCAAACTGAGGCCAGCTGCTGCTAGTGCCGGGCTTGAGGCTCCTCAGCAAGAGGTATGGGTCATGCTGAAGCCGGATGCTGCTTGTTTGGAGTTGGTGAACTTTGGGAAGTCTTAGGAAAGTCCACAGCACGAGCCAGGACAGGCTGTTTGTATGGAAAAGCCACTGGAAGTGGCTTGGGTGGGCCTGCAAGTTGGCTGGGGCGGGGCCTCGGAGAATCACCTGGGCGGGGCCAATGGTGTTAGCCAGTTGATGGAGACTCAGATGTCCTGCCCACCTGAGTCAGCACGCAGCGTGGGGGGAGGGCTCAACAAAGGAGTAATGACTTCCGCCAGCTCCTCTCTCCAGGAGAAAGCTGCCCTTCCAGCCCTCACCCTGACGCCAGACAATTCAGTTCCTCCCGGTTTGTCCCTGGTGCCTTTCGAGGTGCTGGCTCAGCGCTGGAGCTCAGAGCAAGTGATTCCGTCAGTAGGTAAGTCTGTGTTCAGTTCATTTAAGAGAAACACCTGGGACTCCAGCCGCCATCTGTCTCACTCTGCCACAATTTCCACTGGTTTTTATAGCAAGAAGTTATGGGGATTTCTCTCCCCGGCACTGAAACCCTGGGCTGGGGAGCCTGCTGTGGGGTTGAGACCCCTCACTCCTCCAGGGGGACCTCTGCAGCCAAGATATTCCTCCCAATTTTAAACCATCACATGTGGGACCAGCTCGTTCCATGTCTCCACCCCTCCTTCCAGTCTTGACGTGGCTTCTTATGTATGCCCTTAGTTTTAGGGTTTCAGTTCAGCTAGGCTTCAGGGGGTTCTCAATGCTGGTTGTTCTGTAGTTTAGTAGTAATTCTGAGGTGGTTGTGGGAGGAGGCGAGTGCAGCATTTACCTAATCCGCCATCTTGACCAGAAGGTAATACCATACTGATTTAATTACTATAGTTATGTAATATAGTTTGAAATCAGGGAGCTTGATTCCTCTAGCTTTGTTGTTCTTTTTCAGGATTGCTTTGGCTATTCAAGGTCTTTTATGGTTCCATACAAATTTTAGGATGAATTATTCTATGTCTTTGAAAAATGCTGTTGGAATTTTGATAGGGGTTTCAATGAGTCTGTAGATTGCTTTGGGTAGTATGGACATTTTAACAGTGTTGATTCTTCCAGTCCATGAGCCTGAAATAGCGTTCCATTTATTTGTGTTTCCTCAATTTGTTTCATTAATGTCATATAGCTTTCAATAAACAGATCTCTCACCTCCTCGGTTAAATTTGTTCCTATATATTTTATTCTTTTGATGCGCTTATAAATGGAATTGTTTTCTTTCTGACAGTTTGTTATTAATGTATAGAAATGCAACAGATTTCTGTGTGTTGATTTGGTATCCTGCAAATTGACTGAGTTGATTTGTTCAGCTCTACCATCCCTGCCTTTTCAAGTGTTCAGTGAGACTCCAGGATACCTCTGCAGCCTCCATACTCCCCAGTCTTGCCTTTCAAGTAAGGGGTCACTGGTTTGCACCTTCAGGGCTTTGTCACTTACTTTTGGAGAGCATGGAGCTCTTGCTAACTGTGTGTGTAAGGATCTATGTTTATTTTACCGCCAGCTTCTTTATTCCCTTGGTTTGTTTTTAAATTTGAATAGGAAAGGACAAAGGATTCAAATTATCACAGGGAAAAGAATTGATATGAGTGATAGAGAAAAGGTATCCAACATGCCCATGAGTGGCATTTTCAAAGAAGCCAACAGAAAAAGCATAAATGAAAAATGCTTAAAGGTAGACTAGAAACGAGAATCAAGAACACTGATACAGAATTGCAAGCAAGACAATCGTCTGATAAAGTTACTTCACTTCAAAGATAAAGAAAGAACTCACTTGGGCAAATAGGAAAGAGTCAAGTCATGTGGAAACGGGGGAAAAGCAGTCTTCAAACTTATCCATAGCTGAATTCAAAACTAGAAGACAATAGACCAATGTTTCAGGAAAAGAAAGCTTAACCTAAGAATTTCAAACCTAGGTATCTTTTAAAAATAAAGGGAGAGACTTTCTAACACGTGAGAACTCAGTTCCTTTAGCACTCAGGAGCCCTTAAGACAAAATGTGACTTAGAACTGGTGACACGTGTTGATCAAATCCATTTAAAGAGAGCACTAACATTAAGCAATGGTGAGAACTGTGGTTATAGACTTAGCGCAATGTTATAAATTTTAGAAATACATAAATTACATTATTACAAAGAAACATCAGGAGGTGGATGAGTTAAAAACTTATGGGAAAAGGTAAAAGTAGGCTGATTTCTTTCTTTTTTAGCATGAAATAAATAGGTATTGTCAAATTAAGAAAGACAGTTGTAAGAATACTACAGTTACAAAGTTAACCACTAAGAGAGCTAGAAAGAAATTATAGCCCTTTCAAAATATGAATAATGTAATACACCCCTAAAAGAAAATATCAGGGATCAAAAGAAAATAAAGCAATTACAAGAAAGTTTGATAACATGAAATTCAAGGACAGAGTTAAGACCAACATATTTGTCATATGAATACATATATAAATGTGATAAATAATTCTATAAAATAAATAGAGAGATTTGGGATCTCAAAATAAAACCCAGTAGGGTTTCACATATATTATATGCAAGAAATAATTCTAAAACAAAGTCACCTAAGAGATAAGGTAAAATGATGATAAAACCATATAAGGCAGACAAACAAACAAGAATTGGAATTATAACATTAATTCAAGCAACACTAAAAAGGGCACTGCATAATAAAAAGAGTATAATCTGCAACAAAGATTGATTATGGATTTCCATACATCAGATCACATAATTTTACAAATCGACCAAAAGTAAGTATTATAAATATTTTATAAATCAACCACAAATAAGTATTACATGAAAAGATCTACTTAATCTACTTAACATATTTAATAAACTATCTTCCATACTGAAGGTGAAGAATCCACCTTTTTTTTAAAGGCCCATGGAATACTAAATAACAATACCAAAAGACCACAGTAGGTCACCGAAAAAAATCTCCATAAATTTCAGAAAGTAGAATATATATACACCATATTCTTGGATTAAAATAAAATTAATAATAAAATGTTAAAGTAAACAGAAAAATAAAAAACCTACCATTTAAATATTTGAAGACTCTTTAAAAATTCCTCTGTCAAAGAGGAAATCCAAATTGAAATGGTACACTACCTAAAAATGCTATAATGAAAAGACTGCATTAGAATTTATGGAATGGCTAAGGCACAAAAGAAAATTCACAGCTTTGAACATTCATGTTACTAAATAGGAAAAAATGAAACGTATAAATATTCAATTTTATAATTTAGAAAAGCAAAACTATGAGTAAGAAAAGCAGAAATTTGTAAATTAAGAAACAAGAAAAAGAACTGATAATTAAATTCAAGAGTTGATTATTTTGAAATAGAGAAACAAATATCAGGAAATAAAAACTAGTTGTCCTGAAATATGAAAGAAATTCTGAACACAAAAATCATCATAGTAAATATTTAAACAGTTGCCAAGGAACAACATTTTTAAAAAACATCAGTATAAGGTAGTTTCACAGTTACATTTTTCTAATTTTAAAAAATGAGATAGTTTGATTTAAAGATGAATAATTCCAAAGCTGTCTATAACGGCCCTCAATCACACAAAAGTTAGAAGGATCCTTCCTAAATGTGATGACAGTTATATATCTCAAGCCAAAAGTTAGATTTACATTTAATGAAGAATCCTAAAATAATTGCCAGTAATGCTGGAAAAAGCAGGGAAATTTAGGATTGTTCGGGTAGTATGTTTTAGACAGGAGAAGATCGTTTGTGCCGTGGTAACAAGTCCAAAAATTGAGTGACGCAGCATGTACTAATTCAGCAGGACCTTCTAAACTGAATTTATGCAAACCTTACGAGCCAGGAACTCTATCTACCCCAGGTACAACTCAAAAAGAAAAGAAAAGAAAGGAAAAAAGCATTCACACATGTACCAGGGGACATAGAATATCCATAGCTGCTCGTGTTAGTGCCAAAAGCTCGTAAAGGTTCTCTGTGGAGTCCGAGGTCCTCCTACGGACCAGTGGGGTTCACCTCTGCTTGTCCTAGTATGCTTTTCTTCTCTCAGAGTGCATAGAACGGATGGGACATAAGTAAGGTGATGTGCATTCGTAGATATGAAATTACGTGTCCCCTTAGGAAGACCAAAGTATGAGCCCTGAAAGAAGGGGTGGGAAAATTTATTTGAAAGAAAGAAACTGGCATGCCTTGTGGCAGCCAACGTCTTAGGGATCTCTGTGGACCAGAACAACAAGATGGAAACTTGACTTTGAAAAAGTTATAAAAGCAATATGCTTACATAGTATTAAAAAAATAAACAGTAAAGAAGGACAGAATAAAATGTCTCTTTCCCATTCACAGTTCTTCAAGGGTAACCACTGTTTCTGGCATACTTCCAAGGAAAAAAATATATACTTATATCCATTTACACACACGTGTTTACACCCACCCCAGGGGGAGAAAACAACAAACCAATCTACGCCTCACGTTTTCCTCTTGCCGTTAATCGGGTGGTCTTGCCTCCTTCTGGACAGACTGACCTCACCCTCCACGGCTGCATCAGAACACCCTCAAACAGCACCATGTTCACGCTCATTTACGTTGCCTTCAGTTTGGGCCAATTAGGTTAGGAGAGATGCTACAATAAACACTGGCTGAGAGCAATCTTTACATACTTTCCTTAAGGGAGTTTCCCAGAAATAGAAACGCACGGTCAAGTGGACATGCTTTATAAAACCCCTAACATTTATGTTCTCACTTTGACCATAGGGTAGGAAACTTTGATTAGTAGATAAAAATGTGTGTTTCCACTTCCCTTTTTCTAATTCACTAATGCATCCTGCACTTTGAAAAGTAATTTCTCAGATGTGCTCCTTGGGGCTGGTGTGGCAGTGTAGTACTGTGAGAGCAAAACCAAACCTGTTATTCTAGAGAAAACCTTCCGTGTGGTCTCTGCCCTGGACAGGCCAGCTCTCCATGCCACTGTGGATGTCACTGCTGGCACTGGGTGAGTAGAGGGACTGAAGGCAGGCCCCGGGAGGGGGTGGTGAAGACTCCCGGCTCTCCACGGTGGACCCGGCCCTTTCTTGGGCACTGCTCAGACACCCTCATCCTGCCTGGCTGAAGGAGGGGTCCGAGCTGGATTAAACCTTCAACCTGACAGAGATGGGAACCCCAGTGAGCACAGCAGTGAGGGCTTATTCCTTTCTTTCTACAACAAATAATACTTCATGAAATCCAGAAAATGTACTGTGTCTGCTGGTTTATACTTTTGTTTCGTGGAAGACTGCGCTTTTCTCCCTGCAAAGAAGATGTGTTTATTCCATGGGTGACAAGCCCAGATCCAGGTGCTGGGCGTGGGGAAGCATGGCTTCCAACATGCGAGGTGCGTCCAGCACAGCAGTGACTGGTGATAAAGGACGTGGGGGGAGAGGCAGGACCCAGGGGGAGAAAAGCCGAAGGCACACGGAATTCTCTCCTCCTCCCCAGGTTTACTGAAGTATAATTAACAAAAATGTATGCATTTAAGGTGTACAAGATGATGTCGTCATGTACATATATTATGAAATAATTGCCACTATCAAGCTAAGTAACATTTCTCTCCCTTCGCACAATTACCGTGTATGAGTGTGCGCGTGTGCATGTGTGTGGATTTCAGGTGTCCATTATTATTTAACTACGGCCACCACGCTGTGTGTTAGCTCCCCAGGACTTACTCATCTTGTCACTGAAAGTTTCTTTTCTTTTACCAACTTCTCCCAGTTCCCTCACCCCTCACCCCCTGGTGAACACCGTTCATCTCTGCTCCTGTGAGTTCAGCGTTTTAGATTTCCTGGATAAGTGAGACCAGGCAGTATTTGTTTTTCTGTGTCAGGCCTTTTCCCTTAGTGTAGGGTCCTCCAGATTTGCCCTGTGTCCCAATGTCAGGATGTCCTTTCTCGTGGCTGAGTGATGCTCCTGCATACGGACACCACACCTCCGTGGCCCATTCACCGGTTGACAGGCACTCGGGATGTCCACCTCCTGGCTATTGTGAATAGTGCGGCGACACACAGAGGGTCTCCTCGGGATGCTGATTTCATTTCGTTGGGATCTATACCCAGAAAGGGAATTGCTGCATCATATGGTAGTTTTATTGTTAATTGTTTGAGGAACCTCCATCCTGTGTTCCACCCTCGCTGCACCATTTACATTCCCACCAGCAGTGCTCAGAGTTCCTGTCTCCACATCCTCACCCACTCTTGCTCTCTTTTGTCTTTTTGGTGACAGCCATTCTGACAGGTATGAGGTGGCATCTCACTGTGGTTTGGATTTGCATTTCCCTGGTATTTAGCAACTGTTGAGCACCTTTTCATGTACCTGTTGGCCATCTATGTGTTTTCTATTGAGGATATCTATTTCTGTCCTTAACTGTTGTTTTAAATCAGGTTGGTTGTTTTCTTGCTGTTGACTTCTTAGAGTTCCTTATAGATTTTAGATACTAACCCCTTCTCGTACATGTGGTTTGCAAATAGTTTCTCCCATTTCGTAGGTTCCCTCTTCAAACTGTTGACTGTTTCCTTTGGTTTGCAAATAGTTTCTCCCATTTCGTAGGTTCCCTCTTCAAACTGTTGACTGTTTCCTTTGCTGTGCAGAAGCTTTTTGTTCAGATTCAGTCCCATTCGTTTATGTTTGTTTTTGTTGTCTGTGCTTTGGGGATCGTATCCAAAAACATGTGTCCTAGACCAATGCCAACAAGCTTCCCTATGTTTTCTTCTAGTAGTTTTACATTTAAGGTTGCAGGGTTTGCATTTAAGTCATCAATCCCTTTTGAGTTGATTTTTGTACGTGGTGCCACATAAGGGTCCAATTTTATTTTTCTTCACGTGAATATTCAGTTTCCCCAAGACCATTTACGAAGGAGACTATCCTTTCCCCATTGTGTGTTCTTGGCACTCGTGTTGAATGAAGGGAGGTCGAATGTAAATGTATGGATTTATCTCTACATTGCCCATTCTATCCCCTCGGGCCATGCCTCTGTTTTCATGCCGGTACCATCCTCCTGATTACTTGGGCTTTGAACTCAGGCAGTATGATGTCTCCAGTTTTGTTCTTGCTTAAGACTGCTTTTCAGGGTCTTTTGTGGCTCTATTTGAGTTTTAGGATTGCTTCTTCCTGTTTCTGTGAAAAATGCCATTAGCATTAATAAAGTTTACATTGATTCTGTAGACCATTTTGTGTAATATGAACAGTTTAACAATATTAATTCTTCCAACCATGAACTCGGAATACCTTTCTATTTATTTGTGTCTTCAACTCCTTTCAACAATGCTTCATATTTTTCAGTTTAGAGATCGTTCGATTCCTACGGTAAATGTATTTCTAAGTATTTTATTCTTTTTGATGCTATTGTACGTGGGATTGTTTTCTAAATTTCTTTTGCAAATAATTCATTGTTAGTGTACAGAAATGCAATTAATTTTTGTACATTGATTTTTGTATCCTGCAACTTTACTGAATTTATTTAGTAGTTCTAACAGTTTTTTGGTGGAATCTTTAGGATTTTCTTTTATATAAGATCAAACAGAAATAATTTTCTGCAAACAGAAATAATTTTACTTCTTCCATTCTGATTTGAATGTCTTTTCTTCTCTTTCTTTCTTTCTTTCTTTCTTTCTTTCTTTCTTTCTTTCTTTCTTTCTACAGTTGAGTAGAATCTGCTAGAGTGAAACTCCTTACCTTGTTCCTGGTCTTAGAGGAAAAGCTTTCAGCTTTTTTTCTCATCACTGAGTATGATGTTAGCTAGGGGCTTATCATATACAGCTTTACTTTGTTGAGATAAATTCCTTCTATATCTAGTTTGACCAGAACATTTGTTGTGAAAGTGTTGGATTTTGTCAAATCCTTTAATGCATCTGTTGAGACGATTATATGATTTTTGTCTCGCATTCTGTTGATGTGGTTTATCACATTTAATGACTCACATACGTTAGGTCATCCTTTTATCCCCGGGATAAGTCCCACTTGAACATGGTGTATGATCTTTTTAATGTACTGTTGAATTTAGTTGGCTAGTACTTTGTTGAGGATTTTTGCATCTATGCTCACCAGGGATATTGGCCTGTAATTCTGTTTTCTTATACTGTACTTGTTTGGTTTTGATACCAGGGTAATACTGACCTTGCAAAGTGAGTTGGAAGTGTTCCCTCATCTTCATTTTTTGTAAGAGGTTGAGAAGGATTGGAGTTAATTGTTCTTTAAACGTTTGGTAGGATTCACCAATGAAGTCATCTGGTCTTTGGCTTTTCTTTGTTAGAGGGTTTTTGATTAACGATTCAACCTCCTGACTAGTTATTGGTCTGTTCAGATTTTCTATTCGTTATTCAGTCTTGGTAGGTTGTATGTTTCTAGAACTTATCAATTTCTTCTAAGTTTTCAAATTTTTTGGTGTATAATGTTCATAGTAGTCTCTTCGATCATTTATAGTTCTGTGGTATCAGCTGTAATGTCTCCTCTTTCATTTCTCATTTTAGATGAGTTGTCTCTGTTTCTTAGTCTAGCTAAAGATTTGCAATTTTGTTTATCTTTAAAAAAACAGATCTTAGTTTTGTTGATCTTTTCTATTGTTTTTTAATTCTCTATTTGTATTTTTCTGCTATCATCTTTATTATTTCTTTCTGCTAACTTTGCATTTCTTTTTTTAATCCCTTGAGATGTAAAGTTAGGTTGTTTATTTGAGAGCTTTCTTTCTTTCTTTTTTAAACATGGGCATTTATCATTTTTAGCTTCCTTCTCAGAACTGTTCTTACTCTGTCCTGTAAGTTTTAGTATGTTGTGTTTCCATTTTCATTTCTCTCAAGATATTTTCTGATTTCCCTTTTGAGTTCTTCTTTGACCCATTGGTTGCTCGGGGGTATGTTATGTAATTTCCATTTATTTGTGAATTTTCCAGTTTTCACCCAGTTATGGATTTCTAGTTTCATATGATTATAGTTGGAAAATATATGTGATATTATGTCTATCTTTTTAAATTTATTAAGACTTGTTTTGTGACCTAACATATAATGTATCCTGGAGAATGTTTCATGTTCAGTTGAGAAGGATGTGTATTCATTCGGCTATGATAGGGTAGTTATGCTGCATGTTTGTTAGGTGGACACATTAGACATGTAGACGGTTTGGTCTGTAGTGTTATTCACATATGCTGTTTCCTTGGTGATTTTCTGTCTGGGTGATATATCCATTGATGTCAATAGGTTATTAATGTCCCCTACTATTACTGTACGACTGTCGATCTCTCCTTTTATGTCATCAACATTTGCTTTATATATTTAGGTGCTCCTACGTTGGGTGTGTAAATGTTTACAGAGTTATATCTTCTTGTTGCATTGATCCCTTTATCACTATGTAATGTCCTTCTTTGTGTCTTGTGACAGCCTTTGTTTTAAAGTCTGTTTTGTGTGATGTAAGTTTTGCTACCCCAGCTTTTTTATTGTTTCCATTTGCATGAAGTAATTTCTTCCATCCGTTAACTTTCAGTCTTGGCATGTGTCTTTTGACCTGAAGTGAGTCTCTTGTAGGCAACATATGTAAGGGTTTTATTTTATTCTCTGTTAAGCCACCCTATATCTTTTGACTGGAGCATTTAGTCCATTTACATTGAGAGCAATTGTTGATGGATATGTAGTTAGTGACTTTTTCTTATTCATATTTTTAATCTTTTTTTTTTCTCCTTCTTCTTTAAGAAGTCTCTTTGACATTTCTTGTAATACTGGTTTGGTGGTTATGAATTCCTTCAGCTTTTTCTTATCTGGGAAGATCCTTATCTGTCCTTTGATTCTAAATGATAGCCTCACTGGATAGAGTAACTTTGGTTTAGGTCCTTGCTTTTTATCACTTTGAACATTTCATGCCCTTCTCTCTGGCCCACAAAGTTTCTGTTGAGAAATCAGCTGACAGCCTTATGGGAGCTCTCTTATAAGGGAACTAACTGCTTTTCTCTTGCTGCTTTTAAGATTCTCTCTTTGTCTTTAAACTTTGGCAATTTAATTATGATGCCTTACTGTGGGCCTCTTTGGGTTCATCTTGTTTGGAACTCTCTGCTCTTCCTGGGCTTGTATGTGTGTTTTCTTTACCAGGTGAGGGAAGTTTTCTGTCGCTATTTCTTCCACGAGGTTTTCAATCCTTTGTTCACTCTCTCCTCCTTCTAGTTCCCCTGTGATGCGAATGTTGGTATCTTGCTATGGTCCCAGAGACCCCTTTAAACTATCCTCAAATTTTTTAAATTCTTCTTTCTTTTTGCTGTTCTGACTGTGTTTTCTGCTACTTTTCTTCCAAATCACTGATTCGATCGTCTGCTTCATCTGATCTACTGTTGATTCCTTCTAGTGCATTCTTCATTTCTGACTGGTTCTTTTTCATGGTTTCTATTTCTTTGTGTGAGTTCTCACTGAGTTTATCTATTCTTAGCCTTAGTTCATTGAGCATGCTTATCAGCAGTGTTTTGAACTCTGTATCTGGTAGATTGCTTGCCTTTGTTTAGTCCTTTTTCTGGAGTTTTGTCTTATTCTTTCATTTGGGACATATTTCTTTATCTCCTCCCTGTATTTGGCTGCCTCCCTGTATTTGTTTCTACGTATTAGGTGATCTGTTATGTCTCCCAGTCTTGGCAGGTGGCCTTAGGTGGTAAGTGTCCTGTGGGGCCCAGTGGGGCAATCTCCCTGGTCACCTGAACCAAGTACTCCAAGTGTGTCCTTTTTGTGGGTTCTGTGTGTCCTCCTGTCATAGTTGAGCCTCAGTTGCTGTTGGCACATCAGTGGGAAGGATGGAGCCTCAGGCTGACTGGCTGTGCAGACTGGCTGTGACTACAGTGGAGGAGCTGTTATGCAGGGGGTGACCGTCCAGAGCGGGATTCTTTTTGGCAGGGCTCTGGTTCCTGCCAAGTCCACCCTTTGGGTATGTTATTTGTGGAGCAAATTGGGTAGTGCTCTGGTGTGGTCTGAAGCTGGCCACAGGGTGTGTTGGTTCTGAGGCATCTTGGGAGGGGCTCTGGTGCAAACCCAGGTCAGCCACTGCCTGTGTCGGGCCTGTGGCCATGTGGCAGGAGCTACAAAGTGATCTGTGGTTGGTAGCTTCCTGTGCTGGGCTTGGAGGCTCCTGGGAAAGGCTATGCTGAGACCCGAAGCTGGCTGCCGTAGTGCTGGGCTTGGGGTCGTTTAGCAAGAGGGCCAGATGCTGCTTGTTTGGGGTTTGTGGACCTTTGAGAGATTTTAGGAAAGTCTACAGTGCAGGCTGAGGCTTTCCACTTATGAGGAACAGCTACTGAAAGAGGTTCGGACTAGTGTGTGAGTTAGGTAGGGCAGGGTCTCAGAATCACCAGGGTGTTTGAGTAGTGTTAGCTGGTTAATGGAGATTCAGCTTTGGTGCCCACCTGTGCCTGCAGGCTGGGTGGGGATGGGACCAACAAAGTGACAGTGGCACCTGCACTTTATCCAGGAAAGAGCTACCCCTACAGCCCTCACTCTGAGGTCAGGCAATTCAGCTCCTCCCCATAAGTCCCTGGTGCTTTTTGAGCTGCTGTCCCTTCTCTGGAGCTCTGGGCGAGTATTTGTGGGCAAGTGAGTCTGTGCTGGGGCCCTGTAAGAGGATGCCCGGGTCTACAGCAGCCCTGTCTTACCCGGACTGAGTCCCTGCTGGTTCTCACAGCCTGATGTTGTGGGGACTCCTCTTCTTGGCACTGGTGCTCTGGGTGGGGGGCCCAGTGTGGGGCTGGGACCCCTCCCTCCTCCAGGGGGACCTCCACAGCCAAGATAATTCTCCCAGTACTCCTCCGCTTCCTCCTCTTTCTTCTTCTTCTTCTTCTTCTTCTTCTTCTTCTTCTTCTTCTTCTTCTTCTTCTTCTTCTTCTTCTTCTTCTTATAATTCTATTTTTTTATATATCCTTCCCCAATTCTTAACCACCACACATGGGTGTGGGACCAGCCTATTTTACATCTCCGCCCCTCCTACTAGTCTCAGTGTGGCTTCTTCTTTATTTCCTTAGTTATAGGAGTTCTGTTCAACTAGTCTTCAGGTGGTTCTCAAGGGTGGTGGTTCTATAATTTAGCTGTAATTTTGATGTGGTCATGGGAGGAGACAAGCACAGCATTTGCCTACTCCGCCATCTTGACTGGACGTCTCTTTGCCTTCTAACCAGTCTCTCCACTCACATCTGGTCTCACTGATGTCTGACAGCTGCCAGACAGCTCCATGCATGTTCCAAATTCTAACCTTGTCACTCTCCTACTTGAAACTTTTCCATGGCTTCATATTGCATTTATAATATTAGTAAAATCTGAGCTACTTACTATCTGGGACTTGGGCCCTGTATGCCACTCTAATCTTATTTCCCCCACCACTCCCTACCTTTCGGAACCCCCTTGGCTCCTGAACACCAGTGAAATTGCTTCACTCCTGTGCCCTTTCTGCCTTGATTACCCTCCCGCAGTGTCTCCTACCACACACAGACACACCCCTCTGCTTGGCCAACTCCTACGTCCTCACACACTTTTCTCAAGTGTAACTTCCTTCAGTTGCCTCTCGTCACCCACCCACCCTCTTCACCACACACTTACACACATGTCCCCTGTACACTGTGATGGGTAGCCCTTCTGCCCTCAGTGTAACCCGGTGTGTGTCATTATGTCACTTACACCCTGTATTAGAATTATATTACTTTGCTTCATGTTTCTGATTCACGCACCAATCAACTTCTTGCTGGCAGAAGCAGTGTTTTATTCCTCTTAGAGGACCAAGCACAATGCTTAGTATATAAATAGACATTTGATAAATGACTATTAAATTTTTTAAATAGTTTTTTAAATAACAGAAATGCTACATGATTGGGGGAAAGCAGGTATCACCTTTGAAAAGCCAAAGAATTCATGCTCTGTGCTCATCTCTGCCTCTTTATTTTTTTTGCAGCTTCTGTCAGTGGACAATTTGGTGAGTTCTCCTTGCTTTTTCACCTCATTGTCTCTGGATAAGAATGTCTCCCAAATAAATAGGAAACATTTGCTATAGCTGCCTGAGGACCCCTAATCTCCCTTGTTCTTCTTGCCGAGGCTGGAGGGGATATGAAAGTGTCACCTGATCTATGGGCCATCCTCTGACCCTCCACGGAAGAAGTGGCAAATGCACAAAGCAGCTCCTGGCCTTCGCTCGGCCTTCTGCTCATTTTTATTGCAAAGTAAAGTTACTTTTAGTTAACCATGCAAGACAGCTTCAACTTCATGGCAAAAGTGCAGGGTGTAGGGCAGGGTGTTCTCCAATCAGCAAGCTATAAACAGTCCTCCGAAAACACCACACTGTGGAGATACCAGCAGGCGTGTCACACTCTCTACAGTTTTAGGAGTAAAATCCTCCGGGATATATGTGGAGAGCAGAAGAACGCCCAACAACTAGGCCTTAAGTGGAAAAAAAAAATAAATAAACACACAGAAAAGGGAAAAACTGGAGAAGAAGACACATCATCTGTATCGTACATTTTCTTAGCTCTGCACTTACTTGTCATTGCTGCAGTTACAGTGTCTTGGACCTGTGAGGGCCCTTGAAAAGCAAGACCTCTCTACGGCCTCGCCCCTTGGCCCAGAGCAGCTGCCCCATGGCTGTGTCTTTGTCTAGGTCACCTCTGGAGCCCAGAGAATGACTAGTCTATTCCTTACTCTGCCACAACTACCTACGGTGGGATTTTTCTGGGCATTTTCTGGGTATCATCTGTTCAATGCAGGTGTCAGGCAAGCTTTTCTCTGAGCTGAAACCTTAATATGATTTGTCCTGTTAGGAAAGTGTAAAATGTGATTTTAGCAATTCCTAGGGAGGTTTTCAGGAGTTTTTGAACATGGTGAAGTGGCAGGGGCAGGGGTGACTGTCTCTAAGCTCCACTTCTGGAACAGGCGAGCCAGCCACTTTCCCCATTGCCGTCTGGCCGGGAAACCCGATGGCCTTTCCCTCTGTAAAGCATTTTGTTCATTGGCAATCACTTTCCACTGGGAGAGGTGAACGCTGGGACTGACATGCAGCCTGGAGTGATCCGTGACCTTCCCAGGGGTGTCTCTTAGGGATTCTCCAAAGCCAGGTCCTCGAGTCTGCGCCTCAGAAACCACTGCAGTGGGAGCTGCAGGCAACTCCCCGCAGACTCTTTTTCTCTTTTCTCCTCAGCAACTGCCCCCAAACCTGTGATTTCCCTCCAACCTCCATGGACCACTGCTTTCCAAGGAGAGAGTGTGCTTCTGACTTGTAATGAATTTCCCATCAACTCACCACGGGAAACAACATGGTTCTATCAGAACCAAGGGAGCCAAACATCCAGCACGACCCCCGGAAACACCCGTGTGGTTCAGGAGACTGGAAAGTACCAATGCCAGCACAATGGCTCATCTCTAAGTGGCTCTGTGCACTTGATCTTTTCTTCAGGTGAGAAAAAAGGGAAAGAAATGAAAACTGTAGAATTCACAGAGTTACCCGAGAACTACCCTCTGTTCCCTGAATCAAAATGTATAGCAGTAGGCCCCTGGAATTTGTATTTTTTACAAGCTGCTTGGTAACGGGAAATTTGAGAAGCAGTTTGTGTGACTGGTTCCTGAATCTATGTATAGTTTTAAGCCAATAAAATTTACTTGGAATAAAGAGCATAATAAGGATTGTTCATATTTATAGATAGATGAGAGAGGGGTTTAGAGACAGAGAGGGAGAGGGAGAGAGAGAGAGAAAGAGAGGGAGATTTCCTTTTTGTCCTAAAACCACCTGTTTTGGATATGAAGCAGTAGCTTTCTGGTAATAATGTTCTTTAATTAATGAAAGAGAAAGCTGCATAGGGCAAGAAGCAAAGAAAATGCTTACTCTCTTAGACCTGACAATTCCCCTCTTAAGAATTTACCTGCTGAAGCAGTCTTAGATATACTTGCCCAGAGTTGAAAGACCTTAAATGTTCTAGGAAAGAAAACTCATTAAATAAATTACATTTCTTCTATTGAAGGAAAACTGTGGGTATTGAAAACCAGGTCCAGTAATGATACTGATGACGTACAAAAGTTCTCATAGAAAAAAAAAAAGAAAAGAAAAGAGCACAAACTCTCACATACAGGCACAGGGAAAAGAGAACTGAAAAAAATGTGTGCCACAACCTGGTGGTGAGATGATAGGAGGTTTTGGTGTATATTTCTGCTTTCCAAATTTTCTCACAGTATATGTATGTGTTCACTTTCAAATGACAATTATTTTAAGTCCTCTTCCCCAGCCCCCACGCCTATAAAACCTATGTGGGATAGTGTTGAGAAGAAAGGAGACACAGTGGGATAGAACAAACGGCGACCTGTGTTTCCTGCAGCTGCCCTGATCCTCCAGGCTCCACTTTCCGTGTTTGAAGGAGACACCATGGTTCTGCGATGCCTCAGAAGGCCGGGATCAGCCCTGAAAACCACCACCATATACAAGAACTGGGAGGCCCAGGTGCCTCTCCGTGACGGCTCTGACTTCCGCGTTCATGGAGCAATGCTAAGGGACAATGGCCAGTACCACTGCAAGGCGGATAACGAAAGTTGTTGTTCTGTTGTGTCAAACACAGTGGAAATCCAAGTGCAAGGTAAAGCCCGCGTGATTTCCGAAACGGGTTCTTCACAAGGGTCCCTGGGGTTGGGGCCCAGGCAGGATGTGGCGGGTCCCCATGACCTCGGGCGCGGTTCTGCCAGGGACATGGGGCAGAGCAGTACCAGGTCTGTCCTGCCTGGGTAGGTCCACTCGTGGAGCAGAGGGTGAATTCCGTTTTCCTCCAGAGCCGTCCCAGCCTCACTTCTCTGGGGACTGTTGTGATCCTTCTCTCTAGAGCTGTTTCCACATCCTCAGCTAACCGCCAGCCCCTCCCAGCCCACCGACGGGAGCCCAGTGAACCTGACCTGTGAGACCCGGCTCCCTCCGCAGAGGTCAGATGTCCAGCTCCAATTCTGCTTCTTCAGAGAAGGCCAGGCCCTGGGGTCAGGCTGCAGCAGCTCCCCGGAGCTCCAGATCCTGGCCATGCGGAGTGAAGACACAGGGTCTTACTGGTGCCAGGCTCAGACGGTGACTCTAAGTGTCTCGAAGAAAAGCCTGAGGTCCTACATACATGTGCGGAGTGAGTGTCTGGGGGCTCTGAGATCTTCCAGGGCTGGGCCTGGGCAGAGCGGGCAGTGCCTCTCCTTACCTGTGGGAACAGAGCTGTAGGAGGGGACGAACCCCAACTCTGTGGGCGTCTTGGATGAGCTTAGAGCCAAGAAAGTCCTTAAGAGAGTGACAGGTGTGTTTTCTCTTTCAGTGCCATAGGATGCAGCTCTTTCTTTTCCCACTAAAGTCTCCCTTCCATGACAACACGTCCCCCTGCTGGGCCTGTGGGCATAAGCTGGGTGGGCTGGGTGAGCTCTGCTCGGCCAGATGGGCAGATTCTAGCATGCTGGCTGCCTGCAGCAGAGCCCTTAAGAACAAGAAAACCAAAGGAAAGCGTTTGGAGAATAAACCATCCCGACTTGCTGGCCCTGGTGTGGTGTTGTACCCACTGTTGCTTTTCCCCACGTCTCAGTATGACGAGCACCCAGTCGCCAAAAGCCTCCTCTGGTTAACTTTGACCCATGTCCCGGGAAACCTATTTGAGCGTTAGGAATGGACGCATAGTCTGTGGTACATGCTTTCCCCCGTGAGGGCAGAGTGAACAGGTGGCATTATCTACAAACTCACTGCCCTCCCTGGGTGAGACAGAGAACTGGTTCTATGACCGTTTCTTCTAAACTGCCTAGAATGCAGTATTGACCTTCTGTGCTCGTCACAGGTAACCTGTGTTTCTTAGGTCACCAGTGTAAGAGGGGACAGTTTAGAGAAGGTGGGGAGGGGGTTATCCCATAGTTGCAACTCAGTAACTTCTAGCACAGGACCCCCTAGAATAACTAGTGGAACCCCAACTTCAGGCCCAACTCCCTGTCTGCTCAGGTAGTTTCCCGTCTTCTTCAAGACCCTCAGGATGACTCCCCCAGGCTCGGCCCCAAATAATCTTCAGTGTGCAAAACCATGCCCACCTGGGCTCTGGAACACTCATTGCAGATTTTCCCACTGTCCTGGGTCTGCCTCCTCTGACTGTCTAACTGACAGGCTAGAGGGGACAAGACGTAAGTGCCTGCTCCAGGGCAAGCTTATTGTAATGCCAGTGAGTGGCTTTCGGCTGGACCCTGCAGTGCCCGCAGCTCCAGGTAGAGCAGCTCACATGGCAAGTCTCCCTGGCCCCTTCACCACCCCCGCCACTTCCCCCAAGCGATGCCCCTGCTGGGCACTCGGTGGTGCCCAGAATGACTGGCCCATGCTGTGCCAGGGGGGTGGGCAGGACACAAGGGGAAGAGGGGCAGGGTCACCTCTGTCCCTTGTACCAGGGGTTCCACAGATCGATAGGGAGCAGAAGGTATGCTGAGCTGTGGAGGGCCCGTTCTGGCCACCGTTCCCCCTCTTCCCATGGGACAGGCCAATCCCACTGCATGTGCTCAGCCGACTTACCCCACCCATCCTGTGACCCTTCTCTAGCCATTAGCCCCCCCACTGCCAACAGCCCCAAGTGTCATTTTCATTCATTCAGGAGCTGTTCCCAGCGTCCAAATACACACTCGCCCACCCCAGGGGTCGGTGTTTGAAGGTCAGGAGCTGGTCCTCGTCTGCTCAGTACGTGGAGTCCCAGGGCCCATCAGTGTCTCCTGGTACAGACGATCCAAAGTGCGTGTAGCAACAGAAATTGCACTTTCCCGGGATGCAGAATTCAGGATCCCCACGGTAAAAAGCAGTGATGCTGGCAAGTACTACTGTGAAGCCAACTCCATTCCCAGCACGGAAGTCACCATCCATATGAGAGGTGCGTCTGACAGATACCATCTGAGGGAGGGGTTATCAAGCTCAGGGAAGCCTGCGAGGGACAGGGTAAGGACAGAGGACGGGGTCCTGGGAGAGGACGTGAGTCTGGAAAGAAGAAAGGTCAGAGGCAGAGCCCTGAGGTCAACCCAGTGAAGGGGAAATAGAGCAGGAACTAACTAACAAGAAGACTTAGGGCAGGTGAGAGGTAAGAAGGCAGAGGGAGGGGACAAGGGAGAGGCACGGGTCTGCTGGCAGCAAAATAAGGGGCTTCTTCCCTGAGAGTTTTATTTCCTCTGCAAAATGCGAGCGAGTCACCTGAAAAGGGGAGAGCGCAGAGGAATGAGGTCTGCTCAGAAACAGAAAAAAAAAAAGACCAGCGTGGGGGACGGGAGTGAGCTGGTGAGAACAGCCCTGGAGGCTGCCGGCTCCCGGTGCAGGTGAGACTGGACATGTCACTGACCACCTACAGGAAGTGGCAGAAGCAACTGCTGACCGGTTTTTTCTCTCCCTCAGTTCCCGTGTCTCATCCTGTCCTGACCCTCAGTCCTCCTGGGTCCCGAGCTACTGAGGGAGATGTGATGACACTTCGCTGTGAGGCCCAAAGAGGTTCACTCCCGATCCTGTATCGGTTTTTTCATGAAGATGCTTTGCTCAAGGAGATAAAAGCCACTTCATGGAGAAAAAGTTCCTTCCACCTTCCTCTGACTGCGGAGCATTCTGGGAGCTACTACTGCACAGCCGACAATGGCCTGGGCCCTCAGCACAGTGCGGCCGTGACCCTCTCAGTCCGTGGTAAGACGAGGGGCTGCCAGTCCGCCAGCCCTGCCGCTTCACCAGCCCCTCCAGAAATGTGCTCCGCCTTCCAGTTTCCTCCTCTCCTTCCTCCTGGGGCCAACCTAGAATCCTCCCCTGCCTCCTGGCTCAGGACTCAGCGGTCGGCCCTCATGAGCTTCCTTCCTGTGCAGCGCAGGTGCCATCGCGCCCTTGCCAGCTGCACAGCAGCTTTCTGTCTCCTGACCCCCAGCCTGTCAGGAGCTAACTGCTTTGTCTGTCTCTCCACTTGGCCTGTGAACCCCCAGATGCCTGATTTTCATTCATTCAGTTGTTCTCAGTGGCCACACATCAGTCCCCAGGCCCACAGAGGTGTCTCTTGACCCTTCACTCTCAGACTTTGATCATGAACCGGTTAGAAAACCATGTGAGGTAACAAAGGCAGATAGCAGTTGCCCAGTTACTCCGAAGAGGTCCCCCTTGAGTGAGCACTTCTAGAGCTGGTCAGGCAGTGGTGTGAGGGAGGCCCGGGGTGGGGGCTGCAGCAGGTAAGGGGTAACACATTGGTGGAGGTGACCTCACCCCCGCTGGCTTGGCATCCTGCCTGGAAGGCCCCCGAGGTCGTTGTTGTCGAACAGACAGGAAGTTAAAACGTTTCTGTTGAGCCTTGACTCTCAGCTCTGGGCTGTCCATGGGCAAAGCCCAGGCCCAGTTCTTGGGAGACAGTGTGAGTCGGTTGTCCTGCCTGGTCCCGGAAGCGGCCTCGGTTTCCTCTTCTATAAACAACAGAACCAGGCTGGGGACTAGCCAGAATCTACCCCCTCCCACAATAGTTGTGCAATAGATTATAAAGAAAGGGATGGGGTCCCTGGAGTGAGAGCACAAGTGAAAGAGACGGCGAAGCTGTGCAGCTGACGTCCGGAGGAAATTGGAAGGGCGACAGCACTATGAAATGCCGTCAGAGAGGTGTAAATCCTACTCATTCGTTCACCCAGTCAGTGGTTACAGTATGTGCGCTGCACCCCAGATAGCACTGCCACCTAAGCACAGGGTGACACCTAAGGGACAACAGGCTAGAGCAGCAGGCCCCGTGCACACAGTTCCTGGGGCCTGAGAGCCGCTGTGGATGGTCAGGAGGGCCCACACCACTCGAAGGGACAGAACAGCCTGGGGGCTGTGGGGGCAAATGGGACAGAGCCCCAGTCAGAGATGGGAGATGAGAGCCAATTTCTCAGGAGAGCTCTCGGTGTGACTTGAGTCGTCAGGATGATTGGGGACCTTTCCTGAAAAAGAGGAGAGGGGTTGGAAGAGGAAGTAAGAGGCTGTGTCCCTGATAGAGGCACATGCTAAAAAACTGGTGAGGGAAGGAGAGAAAGTACAAGGAACTGGGAGGAGGTCAGCTGTGTTGACCGCAGCGTCCAGGGAAATGGGCGGAAGGGGCGGGACCAGGTGGGGGCAGGAGGCGGAGCCAGGTCGCCAGGCCTTAGAAGCCACGGTAAGGGCTTAGGCTGTATTCTAAAGGGTAATCGAACTCCGTGAAGGGTTTTAATATTGGGGACAACACTCCAATATTAAAGGGATGTGAGAAGAGCCAATCTGGGGCGCTGCTAAGAATAGACGGGAGGGCCCTAGAAGACAGAGCCCCCAAACCAGCCCCCAATCAGAAGGGACACTGAGGGCTGTGGCTGGGGAGAGTATGTTCCTTAGAAACCTAGGGAAGAGATGGCTTTAGGCAAAAACTAAGGGGCAGTTAGACAAAGCAGAGCTGAGGGACGGCAAAAGATAAGCCCTGAGTCACACCCCTACCCTAGCCTCAAAGCCCCAAGAAAACAAACGTGAGCCAGAATACCTGGGTCTGACTCCCGCCTCACCTCTTGCTACTTTGTGCTCTTTTACTGTCATCTGTAAAATAGGAACCGTAATAGGACTTGCCCCGCGGATGGTTTTGGTCATTAAATTCGTGTCTGCGTACATTGTTTGCAGATTATATGTGACAAATGCACACACGCCAGACACGGAGTCAAAAGCACGAGTTTATCGTTGTAATATTATTTTTATCATCATAATGTGAGAAAATAACTAGTAGGTTAGAGGGGATAAAGACCGGGTTTAATGGACAAAAACAAAAGAGTGTCAGATAAAGAAGTGGAGCCGATAAAAGTGGGCCACTTCCTCCGCATGTCTGTCTGCAGAAAAGGGGCGAGACATTCAGTGCAGACAGGGCGCGTTTGTTTTGTCCTGTTGTTTTTCTAACGTGGAGAGGAGTAAACCATCTAAATAGTGTTTGGAAGAAGCCAGTAGAGGCAGCGAATTTACATCCAGAGCAGAGGCAGGTGAGCTCAGAGTCAGGAAAAGAGGGGACCCTCCTTGGTTGGGCGGAGGGTCAACTGTTCCCCGGTCACTGGCAGAGGGGAGGGGCAGGGGGCTGTGACAGGAAGGGCGCCTCCTGGTGGTAGCACACTGAAGGGCTTCTCCTCTTAGAGCAGTGTCACTTCCTCTGGCACATGGAGGTGAGGGACCTACAAGGAAGACAGAGGAGGAGGACGGGCTGGGGACCTGGGGGTCGGATGGGGAAGGGAAAGACTGAAATGGCCAGCGTGGGGGACGGGAGTGAACGGTGAGAACAGCCCTGGAGGCTGCCGGCTTCCGGGTGCAGCTGAGACTGGACATGTCACTGACCACCTACAGGAAGTGGCAGAAGCAACTGCTGACCGGTTTTCTCTCTCCCTCAGTTCCCGTGTCTCATCCTGTCCTGACCCTCAGTCCTCCTGGGTCCCGAGCTACTGAGGGAGATGTGATGACACTTCGCTGTGAGGCCCAAAGAGGTTCACTCCCGATCCTGTATCGGTTTTTTCATGAAGATGCTTTGCTCAAGGAGATAAAAGCCACTTCATGGAGAAAAAGTTCCTTCCGCCTTCCTCTGACTGCGGAGCATTCTGGGAGCTACTACTGCACAGCCGACAATGGCCTGGGCCCTCAGCACAGTGCGGCCGTGACCCTCTCAGTCCGTGGTAAGACGAGGGGCTGCCAGTCCGCCAGCCCTGCCGCTTCACCAGCCCCTCCAGAAATGTGTTCCGCCTTCCAGTTTCCTCCTCTCCTTCCTCCTGGGGCCAACCTAGAATCCTCCCCTGCCTCCTGGCTCAGGACTCAGCGGTCGGCCCTCATGAGCTTCCTTCCTGTGCAGCGCAGGTGCCATCGCGCCCTTGCCAGCTGCACAGCAGCTTTCTGTCTCCTGACCCCCAGCCTGTCAGGAGCTAACTGCTTTGTCTGTCTCTCCACTTGGCCTGTGAACCCCCAGATGCCTGATTTTCATTCATTCAGTTGTTCTCAGTGGCCACACATCAGTCCCCAGGCCCACAGAGGTGTCTCTTGACCCTTCACTCTCAGACTTTGATCATGAACCGGTTAGAAAACCATGTGAGGTAACAAAGGCAGATAGCAGTTGCCCAGTTACTCCGAAGAGGTCCCCCTTGAGTGAGCACTTCTAGAGCTGGTCAGGCAGTGGTGTGAGGGAGGCCCGGGGTGGGGGCTGCAGCAGGTAAGGGGTAACACATTGGTGGAGGTGACCTCACCCCCGCTGGCTTGGCATCCTGCCTGGAAGGCCCCCGAGGTCGTTGTTGTCGAACAGACAGGAAGTTAAAACGTTTCTGTTGAGCCTTGACTCTCAGCTCTGGGCTGTCCATGGGCAAAGCCCAGGCCCAGTTCTTGGGAGACAGTGTGAGTCGGTTGTCCTGCCTGGTCCCGGAAGCGGCCTCGGTTTCCTCTTCTATAAACAACAGAACCAGGCTGGGGACTAGCCAGAATCTACCCCCTCCCACAATAGTTGTGCAATAGATTATAAAGAAAGGGATGGGGTCCCTGGAGTGAGAGCACAAGTGAAAGAGACGGCGAAGCTGTGCAGCTGACGTCCGGAGGAAATTGGACGGGCGACAGCACTATGAAATGCCGTCAGAGAGGTGTAAATCCTACTCATTCGTTCACCCAGTCAGTGGTTACAGTATGTGCGCTGCACCCCAGATAGCACTGCCACCTAAGCACAGGGTGACACCTAAGGGACAACAGGCTAGAGCAGCAGGCCCCGTGCACACAGTTCCTGGGGCCTGAGAGCCGCTGTGGATGGTCAGGAGGGCCCACACCACTCGAAGGGACAGAACAGCCTGGGGGCTATGGGGGCAAATGGGGAAGGAAAAGACTGAAATGGCCCTGTGGGGGACGGGAGTGAGCTTGTGAGAACAGCCCTGGAGGCTGCCGGCCTCCCGGTGCAGGTGAGACTGGACATGTCACTGACCACCTACAGGAAGTGGCAGAAGCAACTGCTGACCGGTTTTTTCTCTCCCTCAGTTCCCGTGTCTCATCCTGTCCTGACCCTCAGTCCTCCTGGGGCCCAGGCTCCTGAGGGAGATGAGATGACACTTCGCTGTGAGGCCCATAGAGGTTCACTCCCAATCCAATTTCGATTTTTTCATGAAGATGCTTTGCTCAAGGAGATAAAAGCCACTTCATGGAGAGAAAGTTCCTTCCGCCTTCCTCTGACTGCGGAGCATTCTGGGAACTACTACTGCACAGCCGACAATGGCCTGGGCCCCCAGCGCAGTGCGGCCGTGACCCTCTCTGTCATTGGTAAGTCCTGGATTCCTGCCAGTCACCCACCCTTGACCGAAACCCCACTCACAGCCGCCCCTTCAGAAGTCTGTATGGACCTTCCCGTTTTCTAGCCCAGTGACCCTGGTGTCCCTCTTGGCTTGCTGCTCCCAGAACCCTTTCTCTGTGGGCCTCAGCCCTCACCCAGCACTGGCTCAGCAGACCCCTACAATACATGCTGAGCTTTTACCAAATGAATGCATTTTCTCAGATTACCTTCTCATGCTCTGTGAGTTCAGTGCCCAAGCCAGTTTCTCTTAATTCAATGCACAGACGCATGTCACATTTCCCCACGAACACACACAAACTTAATTGCAAGCATAGTCATAGGGACCAGTAGTGGCCAAAATCTTACCTTCTCCAAGGGGTTCCCAAGCAGGGCAAGCTCTCCCAGTGGGTTTGAAGAGTCTGAAAGGGGAAAGCAGGAAGGGAGGAAAGAAGGAAGGAGGGAGGGAGGGAGGGAGGGAGGGAGGAAAGGAAGGAAGGAAGGAAGGAAGGAAGGAAGGAGTCCCCAGACCAGGATGAGGGAACTCCATGATGGCCAACAATTTGTCCAAGAGCTGAGAAGCCTCTCTCTGAGCCATACAGACTTCCTGGCAGAGTAATCTACCTGTGGGGGACATGTCCCCCAACAAGAGACACAGACAGATTTTGTGGGAATGTGTTCTGAGGAGATAGTGCCATTTGGAATCTATCAACAGCCCCGTGTCACTGAGACACACACACACATACACACACAGCATTCTCAAGCAAATACAAGACTGAATTTAACTTCATTCATTGAAGGATATAAGCCAAAAAACGTCCAATGTGATAAGCTTTGTATTGATGCATTTAAGATTATAAAAGGAAAAGAAAGAATACATGATATTTTTAAGATAAAGTATTACTTTAGGGAACAAAAATGATTGCCAAATTCTTCTGGATATACTTAACAAAACTAAAGAAAATATGAATTCAGGGGTGGGGGAGTACAAAAAGGAATTTAAAGGAGTCAAAGAAGAGATAAGATAACAGAAGAGATTAAAAAATTTACCTAGCAGAACTCAGGAGAAAAAACAAAGAAAATTACAAAGCTATTTTAGAGATGAAATCCAAATTTAAAGCAGTAAGAATAGAATGTATACTTCTGAAAACTGTTAATTGAATGGGAAATTGGTTTGAGGAAAATAAAAAACATAGAATGGAAATTGGAAAGATGCAGAAATAGAAGCAAAAAGAAAAAATATTTCAAATGCGAAGCTCAGACAATGAGACCCCCACGTGTTGATAATTAAGTGTCTCTATGTTCAAAAACCTTACTGAAGGGAAAGACAAAGCTCAAAGATGTAATAAAAGTTTTCCTGAAGTGAAGAAAACTTGGACGTGTGAATCCGCAGGCGTTTTCCTCACTTCAGGAAAACTTTTTTGTAAATCATTTCTGACTACTTGACAGACAGAAACTCATCACTAGTGGACAGTAGTTCATTGGCAGTCCATGAGAAATCAACTGGTACTCCACAGGGTCACAAAGGATGAGCTGAGTGAACTGTTCAGTTTAAGACTCAGAAAAGAGAACAAACAATCAAACAAACGTCTGCATTTGTGTGATTATAATCAGAGAGTGAGGAAGCCGAAACTCTAACACTGTCAGTGCAGGTGCAAATTGGCCCAAACTTTTTGAATAACAATGAATATTACATGTCATTATTTGAAATGCCCATATCCCTCATCCCAGAAATTCCACGTCTAAGAATTTATCCTACAAAGTTCATGGACAAACGTGTAAAAAAAAAATAATAATAAAAATAAAAATAAATAAATAAATAAATAAATTATATATATATATATATATATATATGTCATCCATATATATACTGGATGTATATATACTGGATATATATGTGTGTGTGTGTGTGTGTGTGTGTATATATATATATATATATATATATGTAATTGTTTAATGTAGCATTATTGGAAATTAGAAAGTAACAACCTAAACATCCATTAATGGGGAATTGCTTAAATGTATTATGGTAAATCCACGCCAGAAAATGGTTTGCGGTTGTTAAAACAATCAAGCAAAATTTACCTCAAACTATGAAATTGCAAACTTAAAAGAGTCTCATTGTATTGTGTGTAAATTATACCTCAATAGTGATTTTTGTAAGTGATTGAGATAGTCATAACAGAGAGGTGCCCACTGCATGTTGCTAAGGGGAAAAATCAAGTTGTAGATCTAGCACCTGAGGTGGTGTGTGTGTTTGATCCCATGCGTGGGGTGTGTGTATGCATGTGTGTGTGCACGTGAGGTGTGTGTGCGTGTGTGTGTGCACGTGGGATGTATGTGTGTGCTTATACATGGAAAAGATCTAAAAAGCGTCCCAAGTACTCGCCAATGGTAATCTCGGGAATATGAAAATAAAGGAAATGGGAAAACCATTAATTTTTCTTTATATAACTCTATAGGATTTCTTTTTTTATGAGGAGCTGTTTTAAAAAAAAGAAAAAGATAGTGGTATCAACTAACTCATTTTTGCCTTCAGTTCCAGTATCTCGGCCCGTCCTCACCCTCAGGGCGCCTGGGGCCCAGGCCCTGGTGGGGGACACGGTGGAGCTGCACTGTGAGGCCCAGACAGGCTCTCCCCCGATCCTGTACCGCTTTTATCACAACGGTGTCACCCTGGGGAGCAGCTCGGCCCCCTCTGGAGGAGGAGTGTCCTTCAACCTGTCTCTGACTGCAGAACATTCCGGAAACTACTCCTGTGAGGCCGACAATGTCCTCGGGGCCCAGCGCAGTGAGGTGATGCCACTCAGTGTCACAGGTGAGTTGACTCTTCCAACTACAGCATAACGAGGGACAGACCATCTCCCCGCCTTCTCCAGCAGCTGAGACTGGAGGTTCCACAAGGCCATTTGCTTTGTCACATCACAGTCAGCTTGTTGCCTACACAGCCTCCATCTGGGAATTCTTCTGGCTTCTATGTTTTCAGGAACTTGTGCCTTCCCTTTGCTTGCTATGCATTTCCAGCTAGCAACACTGCAGCCATTGTGATCAAAACACAAACTGCATTGTGATCAACCGTGATCAGCAGGGAAGGGAATTAAAAAGTTCCGCGTGTCTCACCTCAGAAGATACTTAGTTGGGGTTTCCTCTGTTTGGCAATCAATGGAAAGGCCAACTCATGCTGTCACTGACTCTGAATTTCTCTCCAGCTCCCCTGCCCCTGTCCCAGAGCAGCTCGGTCCCAACCCAGAACTCCCCGACCCAGAACTCTTCCTAAAAGACTTCTCCGCGTGCTGACTCCGTCCATGGCCCCTTTCCCATTTAGTTCCCGCGCTCACTGGCACCTGGTGGCCCTGTCATGGGCTGACCAAGTGGTGCCCACATTCCATGCAGCTGTGTTCCCTCACTCACAGCCTTCCTTTCTTCCCCATTCTGCCATCATGCCATGACTCTAACGTCCACACGATGACCCAGTCAGCACCGTGGGCTGTCACCCTCTGTACACAAGCCACCCGCTCTCACATGCACACGCCACGCCAGCTGTCTGACCCCAGCCTGCTGTGCTTTCTCCCGCTTCAACGCCTCCAGTCACTGTTGTTCTCATTCCTCGACAGAACCCCCAGTTCTCTAACACCCTATCCCTCCCTGACAATGGCACCCTTGAGTCTCAGTGTCTCTCTCTGTGTCCATCTAACTCGACCCTCCTCTTCCTAAGATATGAGGGCGAGCACTCTGCTCCCTGTGACAGGTGACAGTTTCCATCTGACTTCTCCGTTTCATCCGGTTCTCTCTCTCTCTTTCTCTCTCTCTCTCCCTCCCTTCCTCTCTCTCTCTCGCTGTCTCTGTGTCTCTGTCTGTCTGTCTGTCTCTCCCTCTCTCTCGTGCATTGCCCCACATCTCTCTCTCTGTGTAGGAGCCTTTCCACTGACATCTAACATGCTACATCTCTCCCACGCCGGAGAAGAACCCTCACTTGGTCCCATGTACACCTCCAGCCACTTCTCTCTTGTGGCTAAACTTCTAAGAAGAGTCAGCAACACAGACTGTCTCCATCCCTGGTTACCCACAGGGTTCTAACCCTCTGTTTTCTAATGACCTTTCCATGAAAATGGCCCTCACGGAAGTCACCAATGACCTCCATGGCCATTGTCCAGTCCTCATCGTGCCTGATCTGTCAGAACCAGCCCATGTTGTTCACCGTTTCTTCCTCCTTGACCCGTCCAGGTCTTCGGCGACTGCTCCCTGCCTGCTTTTCTCCTCTCTGGCCACTCCTTCTCAGCCTCCTTACTGGTTCCTCCTTTTATAGATGAACTTTAAAGCTTGGTGTGTTCCAGGACTTTGTCCTACGTCACCCTCTTTTCTTACCTACTTTCCTGCTGTGGATGGTCCTGGGTACGTAATTTAGAAACGATTCCTTGACTTCTACCTTCAGAGGAGACCCCCCACCTGAGTCCCTGCACCTGCCATATCTGCACTCACATCTCAGACGCTCACGGACCTGAGCGGCTGTGACACTGAGCTCATGACGTTCCCCCCTGACTTGTTCCTCCTCCAGGGGTCCCTGCCTCGTGAAAGACACAACCGTCCACCCAGATATACATGCACAAATCCAGGAGTCTTCCTCGACCTCTCTCTCATGTTCTCCACAGCCAGTTAATCACTAGGTCCTGTTGATTTTACTTCCCAAGTATTTCCTGGCTCTTTGCTTCCGGTCTCCACAGCCACTGTCCTAGTCAAACCTGCCATTGTGTCCGTTGCTGTAAGGCCACCTCTCCACGTCACTTGTGACCCATCTCTACTCCGCCTCTGTCCCAGTACAGGCCATCCACACCCTGAAATCCGAATGGTATAAGAAGACAGATTTGATCGTCTCATACCCCCGTTCAGACACACCTGCAGGCTTCCCATTGCTCCGTGAAGGGGGCTCAGTGCTCACCATGGCTCGTGAAGCCCCACTAGCTCCCCAGCTCCTACTTCATGGCTCGCTTCAGGCCCTTCTCTTAGTACTGCCGCCATCCTGTTGCAATAACACAAAAGCTCCCACCTCAGCGCCTTTGCACACACTGTTTGCTTGCCTGGTGCGTCCTTTACTTCCCTCTCCACCTGGTTAATTTCAAGCATTACTCTGTGAGGAAGCGAGCCCTGACTGACCCCACGAGATCAGGTCCCAGTGTGGTACCTTTCGTAGCACCCTGTTCTTTACTTCATATCAATCGTCAGTGTTTCAATTCAATTTTTGTGTTTTGATTGACTTGCTCCCTGTCATGGCTTCTGCACTGTAGGCTTCCTGAGATCCGGGGCGATGCTGTGCCTGTCTCGCTATTGAATCCCCAGTAAACAGTCTAGTTTCTGCGACATATAAAGGGCTCAAATATTTTTTGATGAGTGGATGAATAGTGACGTCACGAGGTCAAAAACTAAAAAAAAAGAAAAAAAAAGTCCTGTTTGAAATGGCTTTTTACTATGAAGAAACATATTTAGACAGTAGGAGCTGATAGCTAACTATTCTGTCTCCCTCAGTTCCAGCGTCTCGGCCCGTCCTCACCCTCAGGGCGCCCGGGGCCCCGGCCCTGGTGGGGGACACGGTGGAGCTGCACTGTGAGGCCCAGACAGGCTCTCCCCCGATCCTGTACCGCTTTTATCACAACGGTGTCACCCTGGGGAGCAGCTCGGCCCCCTCTGGAGGAGGAGTGTCCTTCAACCTGTCTCTGACTGCAGAACATTCCGGAAACTACTCCTGTGAGGCCGACAATGGGCTGGGGGCCCAGCGCAGTGAGGTGGTGCCACTCAGTGTCACAGGTGAGTTGGCCCAGCAGCACAATCAAGGGCTGACTGGGCCTTCCTTCCCAGCAGCTGAAAGAGTGCTGTAGCACTCCTGTCACACGGTGACGGTGACGTCCCAGCCCACTTCCTGCCTACAGAACCCCCACGGGGACGGCTGGGGTCCTTCCCGTGCTTATGGTTTCAGGAAGCAGACTCTTCCCAGCAGCCCCGTTCAAACTGTCTTGACTGTGATAAAAACTCACCAAAAATGCCACGCATAAAAATAAATAATAAAAATTTACTTTTATTTTTTTTGAAATACATTTTTATTAAAGTATGGTACTCTAGAATGAAAGGAAAGGAATAAGGACATTGTCATATGTGTGCTTTCATGTGTCCATATACATGTCCATGAATTTCACATCAGAGAACGGTCACTGAAAAACACAGGTGGACAGAAAGGGCCAGGAACTCAGAAACATCTCAGCAAGGGTGGGCAGGGGGTGGGGGGTGAGTGATGTCAGGTTTTGATGGTCCGTGTTGATGGTCTAGTCCAATGTTTGTAAACTTTCTGACATCTGCCTTCTTCAAAAACTACCTTTGTGGTCAAGGAACTTCTTATCTCTATCACAATTTTGCAGTGTTTTGGCAATGAACTTGCGTGGCTCTCCCTTCTTTGTCAATGACCTTATATGCTAGCCAAGGTAAATCAAGCCAGCTGAGGTAAAAGCCGCCTTGAACCGAAAGTAGGTAGTTGGGTTAGGTGAGAACAATTGTTTTTCATTCACAAGAACCGTGAGGGACTGCCCAGTTTTGTAACAATGATTGATCAAGTTAACTTATCAGCAGTACCCCCAAGCAGACTCTTTAGAACGTGGGCTGCATTCTGATCTGCAGTTATGACACAACAGGGAATCCCGAGAATTCTGCGTGGGGGCTTCTCTGCTGCAATGAAGGGGAGGCCGTTTCCTGACTAGGTTCTCCTCTCAGTGCCTCCCATGAGCCTCCCTGCTCTCGAGCAGCTTTCATTACAAAGGATGTCAGTGTGCCCCACAATTCCACACTGGAAATTCTGTTAACAGGAGCTGTGCACCCAGCCTTTCAGGAGACACCTCCAGTCAAGTGAGTTCACCAAGTGATTGTGAAAGCAGCGGGGATCCAGGGGGCCAGCATAGGAAAGGTGCGAACAGGAAACCATGGAGTAGAAGTGGCCGCCCAGTGGCCAAGTCGCTCTGTTCTCTAAGCTGCCCTGTGACCTCGTCCGTGAAGTGTGACATCCAGAGGGAAAGTGCGTCTCGTGAGCTCTGGGTCTGCTTTGTGATGACGGTGCTTCTCAGCCGAATGTCCAAACCCCCGTTTAAGGAGACCATGGGAATAGCAAAGTCTGTGAATGTCTGCTGAGATGAAGGTCCTAGTCTGGGCTCCGAAGATAACTGGCTGTATGACCGTGGCCAAGCATATTTCCATATGTTGACCTCAATTTCCTCACCCAGAATGTGGGAAAATCAGACTACATGGAAATAATTGTCGTCCCCAGCCTTAGACTTCTGTGATTTTGGTTCACAAGGAATGTGGGTTATTCAGACTAAAACTATCACAGAAGGAAACGTGCCAAAGGAGAAGCTGGGAGTCTCCACTCCTGGGACACCCAGAGAAACAGGAGACCATGAAATGGCACGTCAGTGCCTCAGAGAGCTGTGAGGTGAGATAAGGCTGGTACGCTGAGTCTCTTCTCGTGGCTGGGTCCCTGGCCCCTTAGGAATAGAGACAAAGTCCCATGAGCAGGCTCACTTGGGGGCCAACGATCCTCAACGAGATGCCCAGGGCAGCCAGGAGGCACCTGGACTTCAGGTTTGATTATTTTCATTCCAGCCAGTCCATTCTTCTTCCCCACTGGCAGGCAGCCAGTTTTCCTCCGAGATTCACAGGGATTTATACACGCACCTGTTACAGTCACCGCAGGTGTGTGCCCCCACACCCCCCAGCACAGCGGACATGCACATGACACCTCTCAGTCTAGTCATCATTCCTACTCGTCCCCATTCTTCTGTTTCTGTGACTCCCCTGCTGCTGCTGTCACCCCTGAAAGTTTCCTTGCCCCACCCAGAGGGGTTGTGTCTGAGACATGGGTCGTGCAGAACAGGACCTGCCAGGAGAAGAGACACCTCTCTCATCATCACCACCATCGTCACTGAACCCTTGCCCGGACCAGGCACTGGCCTTGGGGATTGACGTGCAACCTGTCATTTAATCCTCAAACCATCTTTATCCCCACTTTGCAGGAAAGGAAACTGAGGTTTAGAGAGGTGACGTAACTAGTATTCAGACCTGGCGAGCAATGTTTGAAGCCAGGTTGGAACATGGATCTATCCAGCTCTTAACATTAGTCTTCACCGTTTTTGGCCACGTTTAAACACCACTTTTTGGTTTTAAATAATTTGTTATTCTGAAAGAATACGTAAATCTTTGTGATAAAAAAAATTAAATGTTACAAAAGGAATAATATTAAAAAGTAAAAGTCTCCTTCTACCTGCATCCACACACTTTCATGTCCACATACTTCAAAGACATAACCACTGTCAATAGTTTTGTGTGTATTCTTCCAGAGCTATTCAAATATATTACAAACATGAAGGCATAGGATTTGTTACAAAAGTAGAATCATATTGCACATATAGTTATGCAACTTACATTTTTCACTTAAAAATACATCTTGACTTTAGTTTTAAAACTTTGTCTTGGATATCTTCCATATTTCAGTAGCCAGTCAACTAGGCTGCCTCTAGTTTTCATGCTACAATACGAATCTTTGACAACTATCTTTGCATATCTTTTGTCAGTATCCCTACAGAAAATAGTCTTAGAAGTAGATTTCCTGAGTCAGTTTATGTGCATTTTAAATTTGGTATTTATTGCCAAATTGCCATTCAAGGAAGTGTGTCAAAAAAAAAATAGAACGAAAAAAACATCAGATTTGTATGGAACCACAAAAGACCCCAAACAGCCACAGCAATTCTGAGTAAAAAGAATAAGGCCGGAGGTATCACACTCCCTGACTTCAAACTATACTGCAAGACAATAATAATTGAAACAGTAATGGTACTGGCAAAAAAACAGACACACGGAACAATGGGACAGAATTGAGAATAGGACAATGGGACAGAATTAATATAGAAGCCAAAAACATACAATGGAGAAAAGAAAGCCTTTTTAATAAACTGTGTGGGGAAAATTGGAAAGCCATGTGCAAAAGAATGAAACTAGATTATTTGTAACCATACACAAAAAAATAACTCAAAATGGATCAAAGACCTAAATATAAGACGTGAAACAATAAAATGAATAGAAGAAAACATAGGCACTAAACTTACAAACCTTGGTCTCAGAGAGGATTTTATGAACTTGACCCCAAAGGCAAGGGAAGTAAAAGCACAAATAAATGAATGGGACTACCTCAAACTAAAAAGCTTCTACACAGCAAAAAGAAACCATCAACAAAACAAAAAGGCAACCAAATAAGTGGGAGAAGGTATTTGCAAACAATGCCTCCTATAAGGGGCTAATATCCAAAATATAGAGAGAGCTCATACAACTCAATAGCAAACCAACAAACAGTCTGGTTAAAAATGGGCAGAGCACCTGAAGAGACATTTCTCCAAAGAGGACATACAGATGGCCAATAGATATGAAAAGACGCTTAAAAATACTAATCATCAGCGAAATGCAAATTAAAATCACAATGAGATATCACCTCACACCAGTCAGAATGGCTATTATAAATAAATCAACAAACAACAAGTGTTGGTGAGGATTTGGAAAAAAGGGAACCTTTCTGCACTGTTGGTGGGATTGCAAATTAGTGCAGCCACTATGGAAAACAATATGGAGGTTCCTCAAAAAAGTAAGAATAGAGCTATCGTATGACCCAGCAATCCCTTTTCTAGATATCTACCTGAAAAATTTGAAAACATTTACTCGTCAAGATATACTTACCTGTATGTTCATTGCAGCCTTCTTCACAGTAGCCAAGACAAGGAAACAACCAAAGTGTCCTTCGATAGATTGGATAAAGACGTTGTGGTATATATACACACTGGAATACTATTCTGCCATAAGACAAGATGAAATAGTGCCATTTGCCACCACATGGATGGATCTTGAGATTATCATGCTAAGCGAAACAAGTCAGAAAAAGTCAAGAACCATATGATTTCACTCACATGGGCTATAAAACAGAAAGCAATAAACGAACAACCAAAACAAACAAACAAACTCATAGACACAGACAGCAGAAAGGTAGTGACCGCAGGGGATGGCGGGGAGGATGAAGAGGTTAACAGGGGTCAAATATGTGGTGACAGAGGGAGACTAGACTAGGTGGTGAGCACACAATGCAATATACAGATGATGCAATATAGAATTGTACACTTGAAACTTATATATCAACCAATGTCACCTCGATATATTTAATAAAAAAGGAAGTGTGTCAAATTTGCATTGCCTCTACAGCACATGAAGGTGCTTGTTTACCCACAATGCATCAGTATTAGCAGTCTTTTTGCATTTTTTAATTTTTCAATCATAGTTGGCATACAACATTATATTAGTTGCATCTGTACAGCAGAGCAGGGTAGACATTTATATAACTTACGAAGTGATTCCCCCATAAGTCTAGTACCCACCTGACACAATATATAGTTATTATAGTGTTATGGACTCTGTTCCCTATGCTGTACTTAGTTGTTTTAAGCTTTGATCATCTGAGCGTGTTTTTAGTTGTATGTATTTAATTAGTAATGAAGAGATAATCTTTTTATATATTTATTGGCTATTTGAAGTTTTCGGTGGTTCAGGCCATTTTCACATTTTTCTGTTGGATATTTCTGTGCACTGAAAGCTATTTGTCCATCAATATGTTAAAAGTAGGAACATCTATTGATTTTTGTCTCCTCAGTTCCAGCATCTCGGCCCGTCCTCACCCTCCGGGCGCCCGGGGCCCAGGCCCTGGTGGGGGACACGGTGGAGCTGCACTGTAAGGCCCAGACAGGCTCTCCCCCGATCCTGTACCGCTTTTATCACGACGGTGTCACCCTGGGGAACAACTCGGCCCCCTCTGGAGGAGGAGTGTCCTTCAACCTGTCTCTGACTGAAGAACATTCTGGAAACTACTCCTGTGAGGCCGACAATGGCGTGGGGACCCAGCGCAGTGAGGTGGTGACACTTTCCATCACCGGTGAGTTCCCTATGCCCAGGCCACCGTGAGGACAAATATTTCCTGCAAGGACGCTGTGACAATCCTCACAGTGCCTGGGCAGGACAGGGCTTCTCGGAGACTGGCACCCAAAGCGGGGTTCTCGAAATCACTTTCTGAAGTAACAGTGCTTGAGTGGGAGCGGGTCCAGGGGCTCAGTGGACTCAGTGTCCAGCAACGGCTGCTGCTCTAACTGCCCACTGTCCACCTGACCCCCAGCCAGGCCTCGGCCGCAGGCGTGAGCTTCCTCGCGGAGGGGGTCCATCTCCTGTGCCACAGCGGCTCGGCCGTCCAGGCCCTGGACTCGTCCTGTCTCCACGCCCAGGCCTGAGCGCCAGGGGTCAGGGCGGTTTGGACCACAAGCCTGTCCCTCTGGCTCACGCGCAGGGTTTCCCCCTCAGGGCTGACAGGGAGCAGAGGCGGCCATGTCGCCACAGGCGTCACCGGGGTGCTGCTCAGCCTGGTGGGTCTGGCGGCGGTGCTGCTGCTGTTCTATTACTGGCTCCCGGGAAGAGCAGGTGGGTGACCCTGCTGACCTTTGCTGACCCTTCCCACCTCCATTTCCTGGGGCTCATGCTGCCTTGGTAACCACCTCTGAGCTCTCAACAGCTCCCCCCATAAGCCCACAGGCCCCCCTTCCCCTCTGGGTCCCCCAGGATTTGTCTTTACCAAACGGTCCCACTGGGTGGAAGGAAGACCCCCTGACGTGATGTGCTTGACCCGACATCATAAGCTGCAGCGTCTCGACCACCTGCCCTTACAAGACCCCCCAGGAGTGGGAAGAGGGGGAGAAAAGCTGCAAGTCAGGAGTGGAAACAGGAAGCAGGTGGGGGGTAAACTGCTGACTCTATAAAGTGTCTGCACAGCTGGTCAGCTCTGTTTTCCTCCTGGCAGCCATGAGCCGTTATTCTTTACAAACTGCAGGTTACAGGGTCGTGGATGGGGGCCCCTTTCACATTGTAACCATGAGCCGTTATTCTTTACAAACTGCAGGTTACAGGGTCGTGGATGGGGGCCCCTTTCACATTGTAACCATGAGCCGTTATTCTTTACAAACTCCAGGTTACAGGGTCGTGGATGGGGGCCCCTTTCACATTGTAACAACACCCCTCGGGAAGCCAGCGTCCGTCCCAGGGCCGGTGGTTGTGGCCCAATCCGCCGCGTCCCTCGGGCATAGCTAAGAAGGGTCCCACTGCAGGGCAGTGGCTCCTGTAACGCCCTCTACTCTCTCTTGCAGGAGGGAGGCCTGCCTGCGACGCCTCCAGGTAAGAGCTGGGCTGTGTGCCCATGTGGCTCACGAGAGGCGTGCGGGGCAGAGAGGGGAAGTAAGCCCGGTGACTGCCGAGAGCAGTTCCCGCTGTGTGTTGTGAGATGAGCTGTGCCCCTTTCACATTGTCCCCTCCATGGGACAGTGTGAGGCAGGTCCCAGGACTTTCTCTCCTGCCATCTCACCCTGGCCTCCTTCTTGCGTGAGGTGCTGCTTTTTATGTACAACCGCCATCCTTGTGCCATCGTTGCCTTGCTTGTCTGAGTGCCCACTGTGACCACTGAACCCATTTGTGTCCTGACATGGCCTTGACCTCAGCTGGATCAGCCTGGAAAGCTCTGGACTTGGCCAACCTAAGCAACACCTGTTGTGACGACAGCCGAGAAGGTGCCGTCACACAGCTGGGCCACCAGAGACAGCTCTGTGCCAGGGGTGGCGCCTGTGAGGAAGGGCTGCCACGTGGGCTCAGCTGGGTCACCACCGAGCCCCGGGCAAGCTGGGTGGCAGCACACGAACCTCCAAGAGCCCCTGAGCCTTTCCAATTCCTGGTCTCTCTCAGACGCTGACTGCCTGGAGAGTGGAGGCTTTAGAGCCAGGTTGGAAGCTTGGCTCGTTCCCTTTCTACCTACACACCTCACCTCTTGGAACCTCCATTTCTTCATCTATAAAATAGGGAGCACAGTAGAATCAACTGAATATTGATATAAGCACTAGTTCAGGGCCTGGTACACACAGAGCGACCACGAAGTCTGCAAACACAGATGGTATCCATGTGTCATCAATAGAATCGTCCATAACAATAGGCCGGTTGTTACGTCCCCATCTACGACGCGTCCCAGCTTGGCTGTCACCCTTTGGTAAAGACTCGTTACAGGCCCTTTGCGGGGTCCCTGGGGAACATCAGTGTTTCTGTCTTGTAGCAGCTCTTCTCACTCGGACCCCCAAGAGCCCACCTACCACAACGTGCCAGCCTGGCTAGAAATGCAGCCAGTGTACAGCAATGGTAGGACCCAGGACCCCCCCCTCCTTGGGCAGGGCCCCCGGGGGTGGCTGGGAAGGGAAGGGACAGTGCCGAAGCCCAGAGGCTGCAGTCCCTCCAGGGAACAAGCCCCCATGGGGTGGGGCGGGGAGCTCAGACAAGAGGCAGGAACCTCACAGTCCTCTCCAACTTCACCTTTTTTCCAAGTAAATCCTAAAGGAGGAGACGTGGTGTACTCGGAAGTCTGCCACGTCCAGGGCAGAAACAAACGCGCCGGTAAGAGCTGGGGCCCCTCCACTTGCACAGCCAACTGCCCTGCGCAGCTCAGAGCCACAGCTTGTCAGGTCTGGGCCACCAGACACAGCGCCACCCCTCCCGGGTCACTGGGCTGCTTAGCCTGTGCCCCGCCGATCGCGGACTCACCCAAGCCCAGCAGGCTGTCTCCACTGTCCGCAGATGGCCTCGGTATAAAATGAGGCAGTCACTTAACCCCTCCGAGCCGCAGTGTCCCCATCTGTAAAATGACACGGGGCTGTCGTTCCCTGCCTGCCTTCTGCCTTGCTGTTGCTGCTGTGACAAAGGACGCAGGCTTGGTGGGACTAAACAGCACATGTGTTACTGTGCTGTGGGTCAGAAGTCTGACACATGCCTCCCTGGGCCAAAACCCATGTCACGGGGCTGGTTCCTTCTGGAGGTTCCAGGAGAGACTTTTCCAGCTGCCAAAGGACACCCGTTTCCATGGCTCACAGCCTCCTTCCTGCACCTTCAAAGCCAGGAAGATGGCATCTGTCTCACCATCTTCCACGGTCAGGTCTCCCTCTGACCACCTTTGACCAATCAAAGGCTCTCTGACGTTAAAGTTCTCCTTAAAATTGCACCTGGAGAATCCAGGATAATCTCCCCACTTCAGGGTCACACGTGCCAAGTCCCTTCTTCCACCAAAGGCCGTGTCGTCACAGGTTGAGGGACTGCATGGGGACCCTTTGGGGCCTGTTTCCACCTCCAGTGTCCTAGGGCTGTCGTGAGGATCAGATGAGAGACAGGGGTGGCTGTGCCCTGAGAGCAGAGTGGTAGGTGCCGCCCTCTGGCTGTGTCCCCATCCTGACTCACAGCAGGAGCCCAGCCTGGTTTCCTTAGGAGCCACAAAGGGAAACACAGCCCCCTGGGCAGACTTTCTACCTCTGCTCGGTAGAAAGTGCTGTGTGATTTTAGCCATCCTGCTTCCCTCTCTGGTTGTCTGATCCCTCTTGTCACATGAACTGTGTTTGTACCCCATGCTTGGCCCAGTAGCCCCCCCCAACGCATACGACTCATTCACACCTACACCCCCACCCACCCTGAGGTGAGTATTGTTATGGTCCCCATTTTACAGATGAGGAAACTGAGGCAGAGAGGCCCTTAATGACTGACCTGAGGTCACACAGTTAGTAAATCAGAGAAGATCTGTCTGCAGAGTCCAGACTCTGGGCCAAGCTCTGCTTCTTGGTGTCGTTCCGGGAGACTTGGTGTCCCACACAGGTGGCACAGCCGACCCGGGGCTCAGTCAGGGATGGCCTGGGTCTGCAGCTTGCTCTCTGACCCATGCACAGTGTCCGCCTCTCCAGAGCACGTCCCATGAGTCAGTGCTCAAAGCACTAACAAGACAGAGGGTAGATTGCTTTGTTCTGAGAGCCCCAGGAGCGGGGTGTGGGAACAAGTGTGACGCGGAGGGCGTGGGTGACAGCTGTGGGGCAGAGGGCCTACGGAATGCTGGCCCCTCCCCGCCAGGCCGGTGGGGCCGGGCCACAGCTCCGGGGCAAGAAGGGGGCTCTGGGCCCCTCACAACTGAACGCTGCTCTTCCTTCCACAGCGGCCCCCACAGCCAGGCTGCCCGAGGACAAGGTGAGTCCCACGACCTATGTGCCCTCCCGCCGCAGCCCGCGCCCTGCCCTTACCTATGTGCTCTTTCCCCAGGATTCCTCTGTCATCTACTCCCAGGTGAAGGTCTACACCCCAGGCTCCAGGTCCCAGCTCTCAGCCTCCTCGGCTCCTCACAGATGAGTCCACACCGCTCCCCGACTGCTCCACACGCTGTGCCTTGCACTGTTCAGAGCTGCAAAAGCTCTATGCGGCCTCGTTGAGGACTGGCCAAGACAGCAAGCACCAGCCTGTGGCAGAGTTCTGCCCGCCCTGAGCACACCCTCAAAATGTTTGGCGGCCTTCCCAGCCCCCACCCCGAATCTACTCCCCCACAGGTGTCAGCGCACAGCGCTGCCTCAGGCTGTCTTAGGAAACCAGATCTTAAACAGCAGCTTCCATAGGCCTCAGGCCACGGAGAGTACCCGCCAAATGGTGACCACGGGCAACCCAACAGCCAGATGCCCGGCTCGCGGCCTCAGCATGGGTGAGGGTTGAGGGCATCAGCAATGCCAGTGACCTTGACAAAGTGCCCACTTTTTCTTCAACAGTCGTGACTTTCCTGAGCAGCTGTGGCTGTGGCAAAGATTCCACCACAGAAAAGATCTTTCCATTAAAGGCCTTTCACCTATCGGGATCCGGGCAATATTTCCCACTCTCGGTGCAAGACAGTTTATTCCCACATGTGTCAGAGAATCTGCCAGGCTGTTAGATGTCCATCAGGGCCTTGCCGGGAGAGGCAGGGCTGGGTCTGCCCACCCGCCCTCAGCTCAGCCTTCCAGAAAGGAAACCAGACAGCAGCCGTGAGCCTGTGCTGCCGCCGGAGCCAGGGGGGTGAGACACCCACAAAGGTGGACCAGGGGCAGAGCGCCCTACGGGCAGGATTGTAGACTAAACTGCAAATCAACAGATGACAACAGCAGGAGTAGCTCAGGACTAAAGGAAAAAAAAACCTGTCCACAGATTTTGAGGGAGGCCACGTGGCCAAACAGCTCCGAGACAGCAGAAGCCCCTGGCCCAAAAGAGGACATTCTGAAATTCCTCCATGCAAGCAAACAAAGCCACCTCCCAGGTGGAGTGCCACCCCGTCCCCAGGACAATAAGCGCATGGTGGCAAAGGAAACCTCGTGCTAGAGGATTTCTTTCACTTGAGTAAAAATTACAGACTCCAGACAGACAGAAAGGTTGATGTCATTCTGGCAACACTGACACGGAAGCGATCTCTTCCGTCTCCCTCCAGGATTCACACACCAGTCCCTCTGGCAAGGCTGGGCTCTGGGCTCCGCGGTCAGTGCCTTCGCAGCTTGGAATTGGCCTGTTTTTAAAGCGGTGAGTCGAGGCCTAGCGCTACAGTAGTCTGCCGTGGCCCGTTACCCCTCCGATTCTTCGTCTGCTCAGGCTGCTGTAGCCCAGACACCATCGGCTGGGTGGCTAATAAACATGGGACTTTATTCCTTGCATTTCTGGAAGCTGGGAAGTCCCAGGTCAAGGCGCTGGCAGATTCAGTGCCTGCCTTCACATGGCAGAAGGGACCAGGCAGTGTCCTGGGGGTGTGTCCCCTCCGTGAGGACACCTGACCACATCACCTCCCACAGGCCCCTCCTCCTGATCCCATCACATTCGGAGATTAGCTGTCAACACCTGAATTTGGGGGCAGCAAACATTCCGTCTACAGCAAACGTAAGATACATCATCTACTGGTGAAAGTTGGGATGATTTCAGCATGAAAGAGTATTAGTAGTAATAAGCTGGAACATATTAAATTTTAAAATAATCCACGAGATAATTCTTCTCAAAAGAAAGAGCGGGGAAAAAGCTCTTGTTCACGGAAGACAGCAGAGAATAAATGCAGGACGGATGGTGCCATGAGGGAGTCAGCACTTTGCTGGTGGTCGACCAGTCATTGGCTCCGGCAAAGATCCCCACGGGGGCTCAAACTGCTGGGTGAGAGGTTGCTAGGCAACAAGGGATCCGCCGTCTCACTGCGTCACCATCCCGGTACTGTCAGTCAAAGGGGGAAACGTAGCTTTCTGACGGTGGAGAGATCTGAGTGCGCCAGTCTTGATGTAGTGAGCCAACGAGCAGCCCACGTCCTGCGGACACGGTCACTGTGTGCTCTCTGGTGCAGCAGGCAGCCCGGTCACGTCCCTGGGGTGCTCTTGTCAAAGCTGACCCAGTACCTTCCTGAGGAGACAAACGGACCCCCCCGCCCCCCGACCGATGTCATGAAAGATAAAAACAGAACGGCAGTGACACTGAGAGAGCCGGAAGCGCCAGGACCACCAAACAGAAACCTTGGCTGGATCCTGGATTCTAGAAAAAGCCGTAGGAGAAATTTTAGAAACAATTAGGGGAAAGGACTAGACCCTATGTGGCTCAGGCACCGAGCCAAGGATACACCCACCTGGCAAAGGATAGAGCAAAACGAGGTGTTGATGGCGTGCCTGGAGTTTGATGTAGCGTATTTTAGTCTCATTTCCTTGGGGATTTCATCTTTGTAATTCTTCCCGGAGGATGTCCTAATGGAATGCGGTTTGTTTTCAACGTTGGAGAACCTGTGTGTTGGCACGTACTGATGTCGTGGGATCTCACGGCAGAACTTCTGATGGACTGCTAGAAAATATGGATGAAATAAACTGGGCCTGGTACCAGAGCAGGTATGGTGTGACCTGGAGTGGACTCTCATTGGTTCGTTGTGTTCAAACCCCAGTGCCCAGCCCGGCTCACAGGAGGCAGCACACACGTGACAGTTTGGTTCGAGCAAGCAGCTTCCTGTAGGAGGGATCTGTGTAGATATTCTTTCTGCTGACCACACCCCTGATTGGCCACACGCGTAATGGGTGGACCCAGCGGCCTGGACAACCACCTAAGCACATTAGCATTTTCCCTGAACGCCCCCTTGTTCTTCTCTCACTGGTGCGTGATGGCCATTGGTTCAGCCATCTTCATCAGAGAGTCTACCGTAGCCAAGTTCTAAGCACAGGGATTCTTCTTTCTCCATCCTCTCTACCCAGGACCAGTGTACACCTGTGACCTAGATGGTGTGTCTGCTCTGGGACTGGGATTTCCCCAGCAGGCTGCTCGCCAGCCCATTCGGCTCTCACACCTCAGCTCTGCTGATCATTGTATGAGTCAGGGTCCTCCAGAAAAACAGAACCAAACGTGTGTATGTGTGTGTATCAGATAGATGATAGATAGACAGATGGATAGATAGATAGTATGATAGATAGATGATGGATGGATGGATGGATGGATGGATGGATGGGTGGATGGATGGATGGATAGACCGATAGATGATAGGGAGTCATCAAAAGCAATCATATGGGATTGTGGAAGCTGACAAGTCCCAGGGCCTGCATTTGACAGACTGGAGACCCAGAACAGCTGAGGGAGCAGTTCCAGTGCCAACGCCAGCAGGTTCAAAACCCAAGAAGAGCCAATATTTCAGTTTGAATGCAAGGCAGGAAGAAGACTGATGTCCCAGCTTGAAGCCAGTCGGGCAGGAGGAATTCCCTGTTACTTGCGGGAGAGTCTGTCTTTTTCGTTCTAGCAGGTCTTCAGCTGATTAGAGGAGGCCCACCACATTGGGGAGGTACTCTGCTGTACTCGATCGACCAATTCAAATCCAGAAACAGCCTCACAGACACACCCGGAAGGTCTAATGCCTGGGACCCTGGGACCCAGTCAAGTCGACACGTACAACTAATCATCACAGTGGGCTCCCTGAACCGTTTCACTTTGTTTCTCAGTTGGGTCAGAACTTTGACAGGGAAGAGCTGTGTGCTTGTGGGGGTCTCCTCAAAGAGAGGTGCCTGGCCTTCCACACTTTCACAGTTAAAATTGTGCCAACCATTCCAAGGTTACACCTACTTTCTCTTTTTGTTTTGTCGTCAGTCCCTCATCAAGGTCCGTCTTTCTCTTGGACATCTGATGGACCTGTTGTGTCTCCTAATTTAACAACTTCTACTTCAACTAGCCAGCCTTGATGTCTTCCCCTCCTCCGATGCCCTCTGACCAATCCCTCCCACTTGGCAGAGGCCTGGCTCCTGAGAATAGCTATTGTTGATTGAAGAATCAGTAAATGGCAGGCACCTTACATAAATCATCTTCTGTAATTCTCACAATAAGCCTATGCCAGATGTATCTATTACTGTCCCTTTTACAGGTGAGGAAACTGAGGCTTAGAGAGACTAAGTAATTTACCCAAAGCCACACAGTCATAAGTTGGAGCTAGAACTGCCCAGAACCAAGATCCATGCTTTTACCACGTCACCAAGTGTCCTTGATGGGCCTCCAGGGTCGCCAGTCCTGTTTGAACAGGGGCACCTGTGGAGAAGCAGAAGAGCACCTGAGAGGAGTCAGAGGCCGGCTCCTGCATGGCCTCCACCGCCCTCTGTCTAGTCTCCGCAAGTTCTGGTTACCCCACCTGCGAAACAAGAAAAATAATCCGACCTGCTTGACTGGGTCCGGTGTTGAAGGAGATGCCCTTTGCGTGAACACGTGTTCTCAGAGGCAGGAGGTGAGGTACTGAGTTCATGACGGTTTGTGTCGCTTCTTGTTTGCCTTTATTGGTCCCCAAAACGATGCTCCAGGAGTAAATGGTGGAAATCATGGGTATTCTTTCCGATGTGAGCGGAGTGGAGCGATTGGAGGAGCAAGTGTGGGAATACCTGAAAACAGACATTGTTAATTGCAGGAGTAAACCCGCAGCACTAGGAAAGAGAAACTTCATTGCGTGCTTTTATCTACGGTTTGGATTTTTAGGTACAAGCACTCGTCCTGTACTCCGGTAGGCCTCTCTGCAGTAGGCATCTCATGCTGGTGCATGAGAGAAAGCGCTTGGAAACTCCAACAAAAGCTGCAGTTCTAACCAGTGACCACTAGGTGGCACCGGGTCCCCAGGCTGGTGCCAGGCCTGGAAGCGGGGTATCCAATACCCACCTGGGGGCGCTGCCCCCTGCCTCCTCCCGGCCTTGGCATTCCGGGAAGCGGGCAAGGAGGGGCAGCGGTGGGGACCAGTGGCTCTGCCAGCGCCGGAAGCTGGCATCCTGGGCACAGGCGGCAGTGGCACACACACGGGCGGTCTCGGCTGATTGGGGCGGTGATGAGCAGCGGGGGCGGGGACATCGGGGAAGCGTCCTGATGGAGAAATGCCTCCGAGAGGCGGGGTCTGCAGGGGCCTGCGCTGGGGGAGGCTGGGAAGGCAGAGGCGGCTGGTGGGCGGGCAGAGGAGCCGCTGCGCACAGAAGCCATGGTACCTGGAGAGGATGAGCCCCAACGCCTGGGAGCTGCCTGGACCTCGGGCAAGCTGCCTCACCAGGTGAGTTTAGTACCCTCACCTGGAAAGTGGCATTCTTACCGGGAATGACGGGTACCTCGGCTTGGTCTTCTTGAAGGAGAAAATTCAGTCAGGAGACAGTTTGTGCAGCGTAGGAGAGCAAGGAGTTCCTGAGTCAAAGCGAGTGCCCTTCCCAGACGTGGACGGGCTGAGCCAAGAGAGGGGAGCAGGCCCCCCTTACGTTGTGCAGGGGTTTTATCTGTCTGGTAACGGTCTCCCCCTCTTCCTCTCCAGCACCTCTCATTCTCCCAGCTGCTGTGCCTCGTGCTCCCTTCTTGCTCCCGAGGGTGTCTGAGCCCATTGCGATGGCCCTGAGAAGCAGGGTGCACATTCTGGTGAGTGGGTGGCCTCTCTCTCTCTCTCTCTCTCTCTCTCTCTCTCTCTCTCTCTCTCTCTCTCTTTCTCTCTCTCTTTTCTAACAATTCACCCCTTTGATTTAGGGCAGGTGTGAGCCTGGAGTCCTGGGCCAGTGAGGCATCGCTGCCCTAAGTGGCGGCAGCTGTGAGGGGCCTGACCACGTAGGAGCTGCACCAGGGGCTTTCCGACCGGGGCTGGGTCCCTCCTCGTCCTACGCACTCTGTCACCCACCGCCCTGTCGGGATGACAGCACCGGCCCAGCAGTCGTGGCACAGTCTAGGACTGCAGCTTCTCAGCGCTGTTCCTCCGCTCGGCGGGTTCCCGCAAAGCGAAGCACACGGCCCAGCATCCACGCCTGGTGTTGACCCAGGTGACATGGAAAGTCCCATTCACACAAAGTCTGCACGTGGGTGTTTTCAGCAGCTGTGTCTACAGTCACCAAAAACTAGAAAAAAAACAAATATTCTTTTTTAGTTTTTTTTTTTTTTTTCCCGGAAGCAGCGTGGTTTTCCAGGACCCCTCAGCTCCAGGTCAAGTACTTGTTTCCAATCTAGTTGTGGAGGCCGCAGCTCTCCCATGTGGGACTCGAACGGGCGACCTTGGTGTTATGAGCACTGCGCTCTAACCAACTGAGCCAGCCGGCTGCCCAACCCAAATATTCTTTGACAGGGAAGTGGATGAACAAAATGGACACATTCCACACGACGGAACCCCGCTCAGCAATGCAAAGAAAAGCAAATGGCTGATGCATACAACACAGGTGCCCCTCAGGGCAATATGCCAAGTGCAGGGAGCCTGGAACACTCCAGCCTGTGCCAGTCCATTGTAGTGAGGTCCATGAGGCAGGACCGCAGGGCCAGGGGTTGTGTACCCCAGGGCGTGGGGGGGTGGGGGGACATTCACCACGAGGGACACAGGGGGGCTCTCGGGGTGATGGGATGTCCCATCCTGACCATGGGGAGGAGATATGAACGTGTGTGATTGCCAAGACTCACAGCACACACTAAAGAGAATACCAACTTTTCAGTTGGAGGGAGAGCTGTCTTCCAGTCCGGTTTGTTCCAGCTGGGAGCCCTTTCCTGCTCTGCTCCCCCGACGGACCCTCCCCCTTTGTCCTACTAGGACTCCCATGGTACTCCCCCCCCCTTTGCCCTGCTATGCCCCTCAAGGGTCCTCCCCCCAGAGCTATACAGGACTCACCCTCCACTGCATTCCAGTTTCTGCTCAGAAGCCACTTCCTGGTAGAGGCTGGCTTACTGTTCTAACAAAACCAGCTGCTTCCCCAGCCCCCACACCTTGGCCCTCACCCCTTCACCCCCTCACTCCTTCAGCCCCTCAGCCCATCACTGGTCACATGCTGTCCCTTTGCCCTGCCTTTAGCGTCTTCTCAGTACTCATCACACGTGAGCTCATGTTGCAAAGGCCTGTTCTTTGTCTGCTGTCTGCCTGCTCCAAGGTGCTGTCCGTGACACTGCACATCCCCTCTCAGTGGACACTTAGCACACAGTGGGCTTTTAGCACACAGTAGGTGCTCATCAAGTACTCTTCCCCACAACCTTCCTCAGAGAAGGAGGCCATCCCTGCCCCTTAAATGTCCCCCTCTGCCCGACCCTGCACTTTCCCTTCCCATTAACATGTCCTTGTTTAACGTCTGTGTCGTGGACTCCACGTGGGCAGGGAACACGGACGCTGCTACCGCCCTGCGTTATGAGCCTCTGGCTCGTGCCTGGCACCCAGGTGGGCGCAGAAAGGATCAGCTGAATGGATGTGGAGTAAGCAGCTGGGACCAGGCCTGGGGACAGAACCCACACAGTCCAGGTCCACTTTCAGGGCGTCGGCAGTGGGAACCAGTTCACTGGGAGACAGGAGGTCCTGTGCACACGGGGACAGGGGCACACGCAGGTCATGCCCGGCCTGTGCACACGCCTACACGTCTCTCAGAAGGCACAGAGCTCAGGAGGGATAGCCTGTAGAAAAGCTAAACTGTATATTTTATCACAGATTTGGGTTTAGGAACTAACTGGGAAGATAGCAGAGTTCCATCCGCCCCACATGCAGCTTCGGCTGTTTCCACATCTGACACCTCTAGCACTTACTGCAGTGATGGGCCAACGTCCATATGTTGTGAGGAACGTCCACGCTGTGTTCACACGGCTTCACTTTTGCCACACGTCCTTTCTGGTCCAGAATCTCGCCCAGGACACCCCCGTACATTTGGTCGTCACGTCTCCTCTGGCCTGTGACCGTTTCCCAGACTTTCCTTGTGGTCATGACAGCTTTGATGAGCCCTCGGCTGGTGTTTTGTAGAACATCTCTCGGTCGGGATTTGTCTGACATTTCCCTTGTGAGCAGACGGGGTTGGCGGTTTGGGGAGGACGAACAGGGAAGAAAGTGCACTTCTTGTCACACCAAAGGGACATACGATGGCAGGACATCACTGCTAGTGTTGACTCCGGCACCTGGCTGGAGGACTGCTGGTCAGGCTCGTCCGCTGTGCGTTCCTTGCTCCCTTTCCCTACTGCCCTCGTTGGAAGGATCAGGTCACAGCCACCTGCCACCACAGACGTGCTTCCAGTTGGGTTAGGAAGTGTGAGGAAGTCCCGGAGTGAGGGGAAAATAGCGCCCTCTCTGGCCAGCGAGGTGTGTGCCCAGCAAGCCCCCTGGTGTTTGGTGAGACCTTGTAGACAGGAAGGGGGTGCCATGGTCCCTGGTTGACACCTGTCCTGAGACTTTTGTGACAAACGAGTCACTGACATTCTACTAAGTAGAGCCTCCTTGTCAGCTTGGGGGGGACGGCAGATCTCCCTGAGTCGCCTGCTCTGCATTTAGTTTTCAGGTTGGAATCACTGAGGCTGAGACTCTCCCTCTGACGGGGGCAGGGTCTGGGGCGATTTAGCTCCCTGAGCAGTGCTGGAAATGTGCCCAATGGGGGCCCAGTGTCACAGGGTGAGGTGCTTGGTGACAAGCTGCCTTGCAGACGCCCCGGGCTCAGTGGCAGCAGGTGGTGACCAGCCAGGAAAGGAAGTCCCTGTGGGTGACCAGGCACAAATGTGCTCAGTAAATATTTGCTGAGTAGAAACCAGTCCCAGCTGCCAGACGGAGTTTAGCTGAAAGTGGCTTGTCTTGTTGGAGAGCATGTGTGACACCCCAGCGCCCGCACAGGCAGCGCCGGGACTAGCGTGAGACCACAGGACGCCCACTGTCAGGTGACAGCCCTGTACTTGCACCAGCCGGAGGGTGGGCTCTCCCTCCCCTTCTGCCCCCATCAGGGCGTCTCACAGGGACCGGCAGAGCCTTCCCTCCCCCTATGGTGGGGGTGGTGGGGGGTGAGGCCTGAGCCTGGTGGGGAACGGTTGTGCTGGTGAGAGATGCTGAGACCCGGCCAGCAGCCAGCAGCTGAGAGGGTCCTTGTGACGAGGAAGTCCCACACAAAGGCCGATGACACCAGCCAAAGGACCCTGCCCGGAGCTGGGCCCAGGCTGAGGTGGGAGCAGGTTCCCCTCCTGGGGTTTCTCCAGGTTCAAGGGGCCAGTGGTTGGCGTGACTGATGGGAGGCTTGGGATTAAGAGGAGAAGACCTCGTGGAAGCCAGATGGGGACCCCAGGAGCAGTGTGCATGCCCCAGGGATGAGGGCAGGAGCACAGCCTCCAGCTTGGGCGGTGACAGTCCCGGCGCAGCTTGGAGACCGGCTGAGACTTGTCAGACCTCCAGGCTTTGCAGGTCTGGCCATTTGTGACGCACTGAGCACAGGGGAAGCGGCTGTGGTTGGACAAGGGTGGCCTTGGGGACTCAGCGGGGCTGGGCTGTAGCCACAGACAGGCCTTGGTTCCTCTGCCTGGGCCGTGAGAAGGAGGTAAGAGGCCACTCTGGGACGGGCCTGGCCACCCCCAACAACCCCTCAGTGTGGCTTCTCAAGGCCCAGAGCTCCCGTGTGGGCACACTGCTGCCCTGAGAGGGACTCATATCTGAGAAGACCATTGGTCTGGGAGGCGGGACTCCTGGTTGCAGTGCAGGCCCTGCCACATCCTGGCTCCCAGGCCTTGGGGTTTCCTGGGTGACCTGTCTGGAGCCCCAGTCCCCCCTGTGAAGTGGGAAAGTGACCCTAATGATGGCGGCTGCCTGTCACAGGCGAAAGTGCATTTAGACTGGACAGTGTGGGGTGGGGGGCGTTGGGGAAGAGTTAGCTCTGCAGCCACACAGGACAGAGGATGTGGAAAAAGAGATCAGGTCTCTAGGAGTTCGAAAAGTCCCTGGTTTTCTGCCAGCAAGTATTTTGTCTGTCGCTCCCACCACTGGAGCTGCTTAGGGGTTCTCTCTAGGCGCCTCCTCCCCAAATCCCAAACAAATATTTTCTGAGCCAAACCGTTCTCACACTTTGCGCTCAAGAGCGGCGTAGGGACATTGGGACAAGGACACTGAGACGCCCCCTGCCCCTGAGAGTCAGTGTGTGGACAAAGGAACGTCCAGCCTAAGGAAACGGCTTCCGAGAGTGCGTTTGAGCCACAGTGACCTCAGTTTTCCAAAGCAAAATCTCAACGGGTTAAGAAAACGCTCCCCAAAACGGCCGTTTTACAATTTATTTCACACATTAGAATCCAAGGAGGAGACTGAGGGGGTTACATGGAATCCATGGGCTATAGATTAGGGAGGCGGGAGAAAGCAAAGGGGACGGGGACCTCTGGGATTGGATGAAAAGTAAAAGGCAGAGACACACAGTTCTTTCCCATTGTGGCGGCAGGACAGATGGTAACATACAGCGCATGGAGACGGCATCTGGGGGACAGGATAACAGCGAGGGCTCTGAGGTCTGTGGGCTGGTGCTGGCGCCAGCGGTTGTGCCCTGAGGGGTCTGGAAAAGGAGATTACTCTGTCCTTTCAAAGGTCTGTTATCCTAGATGCAAAAAGGCAATAGTGTCACTTAGGGAAAGACTGTTCTTTGTCAGGAAGCTACAGACCTAAGACGTGACCACCTTTGAGTTGGGAACTTTTGTGCTCCGACCCTCCTGTGTGGTTACTCTGGTCTCTGGGTTTGTGGGGCCCACAGAGCCCGCCCCCCTGAGCTTGTCCGGTTCCTTCTGTGGCCCCTTTTCCATCCACAAGGCTGAGCTGCCGGATTATGACTCCATGTCAGGGCTTCTGACCATGAACTCTTGGAGCGCCTCCTGAGGTAATTTCCCCCTTTCTGGGGACGGGCAGTGGGGGTGGGGGCAGCCAGTGTTGAATATTCTCTTGTCTGGGGAGCTGCAGAGCAGTTTAGGGGGTGCACAGGCTGGCTCGGGGGTCCTACTTGAGGCCGCCCAGCAGGATGGAGGAGCAGCTGTGATGTTGGGGTCCAGACCCTCATCCCGGCTGCTGGGTGACCTTCTGCACGGCCTACCTCCCTGAGGGCTCGGGTTCCACATCCGTAAAATGGGCTTCGCGTGCAGGGAGCTGAGGGCCTTGTGTGCCTGGCTGTGAGGCCAGTGCTGCCGGCCCAGCCTTGGGGAGCCTCCGTGGGGGGCGGGGTGGAGGTGGCACTGCCCGCTTAGGAAGACTGGGGAGCAGGCTGTCGGATGACGAGGGTGTCCAGTGGCGGGGGAGGCCGGGGCCGCACCCTCAGTCGCAGGCCGTGCCAGGCGTGGCTGCCTCTCTGTGCCCTCGGCTGTGACAGCAGCAGCAGAGCTGGCACAGGCTCCGGGGAAATGTCTGTGAGGCAGCTCCTGGGGCTGGCTTTGCCCATGTCGGGGACCCGAGAAAACCACGTTTGTCAGCAAGAGGCCAGCGCCAGTGTTGTCACAGGGATCTGGGGACTCAACACGTCCCACGATGGCCTTTGTTCTCGCTCACAGCTTCTTACTTAGGCAACTGTCAGTTGAAGTCTATGGGAATCAAAGAGAATTTCACTCATTCAATGTGAACTGACAGAACAGCTAACACACAGGACAGGCCTGGACTGCCCTGGTGGTAACAGCTGACCACAGGCGGACACTGGGGGGCGGGGCTGCCTGGGCACAGCTGTCCACTCGGGGGAGCGGGGAGGAGTTTCCAGTGGCGCAGGGGTGGCGGTGTGAGGCCACCGACCTGGGTGACACAGGGATGGGCCTGTCCCTACAGCACCAGGCATATCAGAGGGGGTTCGTTATACCTTGTCCTGCTGTAATTTACGGTGAGGGTTCGAGCGGGATGTGAACTGCCATCTCACGACTAGTGCCTGCCCCGCCCTGCGGTCAGGCTTTCCTCCCCAGCTGCTGTTCTCATCTTTCCTCTGCAGCTGGACAGCCTGCTGGCTGGCGGGTGATGGAGGCCTGCTGCAAAGACGCCCACCTCCGCTGGGCCTCCCGGCTCCTGGGACTGGCCGGCTTCCTCCTGGGTGAGTGGCGGGATCCCTGAGAGGGGGCCCTGGGGCAGAGCCGGCAGGCAGGGTCCCCTTTCCTTCTATGATGTCTTTGGGAACAAAATGAGGAACCGACACTTACAGTTTAGCAAGTGAGCCCCTGGGTGAACAGAAGAACAAAATGGCCTTGGGTGGCGATGAGACTGGGGACCTGAGCTGGGGTGGCCATGGCTGCGCTGAGGGAACCTTTCCCAGTCAGGAGAGGCTGTTTCTGCAATAACAGGGCAGCCAGGGGGAGCCTGCGGGGAGGATGGAGACCCAGAGCCTGGCTCCTGGGGGCGGAGGGGCCCAGGGCACCCGCCTGGACCTCACAGGGGACCTGGCAGCCTCGGCAGCCGTTCTGTGGAGCAGACCCCGTCTCACACTAGGACCCCGGTCTGAGCTGCAGGGGCAACTTCGCGCTCGGGGGCTTCCTGGGCCGGGTCAGGACACAGACACGATGTAATTCTAATTTTTAAACAGAGCAGCAGGCCTCGAAATCTCCGGGAGTCTGTATATTCACCAGGCATGAGAGTACGGAGAGACTGAGGGAGGAAGGAGGAACAGGCCGCCTCATGAGCTCCAGGAAGAGTGTACAGAGGGGAGAGAAAGCAGGCAGAGGCAGGGCAGACAGAGGCTTAAGAAAAAGGAGAACTGAAAGAAAGACTGACCAGATCTGTATCCCATTTATAACTATTGAAGGTTGTATGTTTACGTACAGAGAAAGGAAATAAAATCGAATGAGAAATAAATAAGACCTAGTGATTTATAAATTCTGGAGAAGGCTTCCAAGGCTTTTATTGTTTTGCATGAATGCAAATTATGAAATGTAATGGATGAAAGAGCTTTTGTAAACAGGATGTCTTGCTTTGCTAGGCATTCGGTCTATTTCTATCAATAGTAAAATGCAGGCATTCTCTTCCATTTTATTAACTGAAGAAATATGTTAAATTACATAGAGTTTTCTCTGTAGTTCCTGAGGTTGGAAGATTATGAAAGAGGAAGAGAAAGAGGGACGGAAGGGGGAGAGAGAGAGAGACACAAAAAGAGAAAGAGAGAGAGAGAGAGAGAGAGAGAGAGAGAGAGAGAGAGAGAGAGAGAGAGATTTTTATGTTGATTTTCCAGTTCCTAAATTTTATATTATTTACGCAAGTTTTTACACAAACTTGATTACCACTGCACCCACCCGGCTTTATTTTCTTCATCTTCAGGATTACATTTTTTGGTGGTGTCTTTCTCCTATGCTTTCACCTTCCTCACAGCTGGGGCCACCACCCTTCCTGCAGCCTGAGTCTGAGCCCCTCTGTCGCTAGTTCCCTCCTTTCCAGCAAGTGGGGGTCTGGCTGGGCAGCTGCGTAGCCCTCAGCTGGCCAGACGTCCCCGCCCTGCTAACCGCTCTAGGAACTTGCTTCCCCTTTCTCAGGAAAGAGAAGATATGAAATCTGGGGGGTGGAGGGGGGGGAATCGGCACCACAAGTTGGGGACTCCTGCTGCCTGCACCGCTCAGCCAGTGGACCGACAGGAGTGGGGCCATAGAGTAAGCGTTTATTGTCAGAGCACCTGTGGTCTGAGAGGGCAGCGGGTTGACACCTTTACATTCTCAGACCAGCTTAGGGGTATTTAAAGGAAAACCTGGGCGTTCCTCTAAAGGCTGTGTGGAGGTTCTGGGGTCTGCATGGAGCCTTCCCTCTGGCCACGTGGTTCTCTGGTGGCGTCAGCGGCCCAGGAACAACGATGGGAGAAGCCTGGAAGGAACGCTAGACCACAGAGACTGTGATCAACGGGCACAGGGTACAGTCATAAGTCTCAGGGTAATTTTCTAAAGCAGGGAACTGGGACGGGACATTCCGGGCTCGAGCTGTAGGGGATGGTCTGTTGTTAAGCCACAGGTCAGGGAAAGGTGAGGTCGGGGACCGGCCAGGCCTCTACTATGGGGGTCACAGTGGGGACCTGCTTCACAGGGAGGATGAGACTACAGGACCTGCTGGGATCCTGGGGACCAGGTGACAGTGCGGGACGAACTAGGAGGGAGGGGTCCCGGGGAGGGCAGGGAAAGGGGCGAGCACTGGTGGGCAGGTCCCTGCAGGGGAGAGACCCTGGGCTGGGAGAGGGGAGCCCGGGCCCCTGTCTGGCTGTGCCCTATGGGACCCCATTTCGGGGGAAGGTGACCCCCAGGTGGCCTCCTCCTCTGTGACCCCACTAAGGTCCCCCCAGCTGTGACATTCTGAGTCATGGCTCCGCCCAAACAGGACTCTCCTGTAGGTCTTCAGGGTCTCCTCTGTCTCTTCCTGTCCTGTCCCGTCCTGTCCTGTCCCGACAGAAGCTGATAGCTGGTGAGCCTGTGTAGGGCGCCCTCCAGGAAAAGACCCCTGGACACCCTGCAGTCACTTCGTCAGACCCTCACGGGCAGCGGGACTCCTGTCCTGGCCTCCTGCACCTGCCCTCTGTTGTCTCTGCCTCTGCTCCTGAGAGGGGCCTTGGCACGGAGTCCGCTGACCACCTGCTGGCCGACACCCTGTCCGCCCCCACAAGGTGGGCAGTGTGGTCTGCGCACCCCCCTCAGGGACCTGGCCACAGCTGTGCGTGTCAGAAACCACTGACCACTTTGGCCAGAGTGTCCAGTTCCTGTCTGTTTAGCAGGAAATACCAGCTCTTCCTTCCTGTTCCCCAGGTCCACCCTCTTAGCAGTGCTTGGGACAAAAAGACAAATGTTGTTTTGGGCAGATTTACTGGTGAAAATCTCTTAGGAAAGTGCCACATAGACACTACAAGTCAAATTCCCTCTTTGGAACAAAACCTGGTTGACGTTGCACCAAAATAGCCTTTTCAACATTAGCTTAACTCGAACTGTGTTGGTTGTGATGGAGAATAGAGGTCTTCCAAACTACTTTTATTTTGCCCGTTAGTTAATAAGGGACCAGCAGGATGTGACAGTCAGCTAAAAGCAAGAGTCAAAGCCACCCTTTCTAGGCCATCAGGAGTCTGCGATGTCCTGTGTTCACGCAGGTTTCCAGTATTTCTGTCTACAACTCAAGTCTGGAAGGTCCACATCTTAACAGCATTTACCCAAGGGAGGAGACACACTTCGACTCTTTTGAATAAACTCCATAACCCCCGTAATAGTTTTAGATGAGCACACAATACCTGTACAATTACCAGGCAAGCCCTGAACAAATGGGGAAGACGCCACACCAAGCAGAGTGGATAATACCAGTCTTTTCAGCCCGCGCTTGGGATGGCCTGGACCCGTCCTTCCTCCATCCTTACTGTTCTCCCTGGCAGCACAGACGTGCAGGTACCTCCCTGGTGACACGGGGGTTGACAGTGGCTGTGGAGCAGCTGCTGTTGACACAGCGATTAATTTGCTTTCACCTCAGGGCTTTGGTAAACAGGAAGGTCCCGCTGGACTTTGGCTTATTTGAGGTACCCATCAGATGGCACCCACGGGTGTGTGACTCTGTGAAGCCTGTCCCTGCACCCAGGAGGAGACCCCTGAGACGGCCAGTGCTGGAGAGGAGAGGGCTGCACCCTGGGACCGGGGACTGTCTGGTTCTGATCCCAGGGACGCTTGGGCAGGAATAATCGTCCTAAGAATGAGAGCAGCTCAGGTTAACAGGACAAGTAAGGAACATGTGCTGAGTGCGCTCCTCTTCTTAAGTCCTACTGATAATTATATCAGGTGACACTGTGATCATTCCCATTTCACGGATGAGAAAGCTGAAGGCGGGAGGCTCAGTGACTACTCAGGTCCACACGGCCAGGAAACAAGGACCTGGGCTCAACGCTGGCCTCTGACGCTGAAGCCCAGGCTCCCACTGTTACACTAGGCGCCTAGACTCAGGCCTAAGTCAGTTTCCAGTGGATCCAAGACGCAAACAGAGGCACTGAAGCCATGAAAGGGCTCGTCTTCTTGAAATATGTCTGACTCCCATTGACTAGTAGGAAAAGAAAACAGGGGCAGAGGAGATGTGCAGACGTTCAGGTGACAGAAAAGGAGCTCACAAAATGGCAATAACAGCAAACGATTGGCTTCCCTTATATGATAAATGCACGATTCAATTACAATGACATAGAATTTTCCTTTATCAATTAGGCAAAAGGACAAAAGCTTGATCGTTATTTGTTGGGGGGAAATCTCAACACTGTCGGTAAAGTGTGGTAAGAACAGCCTCTGGTGGCAATTGGCGGAACCTGTGAGACATTCAGGTGGACACGCCTCCCCCGTTGGCCCCGCCCATGACCTGGCCTCATGACCACACCCACGGGGGCAGAGGCTCCCGTTCCAGGCTGTTCCCTGCAGCGTTGCTGGCAGTGGCAGGAAACAAGCCAAGTGTCCCTCAGAAGTGGACGCCAGCGGGGCACGTGGAACAGTGTGCGGCCACTAAACGAGACCCCTCCATGTGTACAGACGCAGGTGGGCTCCCACTACGAGTGAAGTCAGGGGGCAGAGGGCGTGTGTGGCGTGTGTCATCGTGTGTGTAGGTACACGCGTGTGCTTGTACACGCCTGCCTTACCTCCTATGGACACGCAGGAATGGCGCCTGCCAGTGGGAAAGGGAAGGACCTCGAAGGGTTGTCTGAGGGTCACTAGACACTCGCTCTTTGACAGCTGCTGAAATGCAGGGACTGGAAAGCATGTTTGGGGGTCAGGGGGCATACCTCTTCCTCCAGGCAGTGAAAGCATTCAGCTCCAACAGACCCGAAATTCCACGGCAGGTAGACGCTACCAGAGTAATGTGGTAACAGCCGAGCACCTCCTGCTGAATGTCTTCTGTGGACCATTCCCTCTAACCCTGCAGGAGCCCCGTCACCACCACTGTCCTCATCCCCACGGTCCTTATGTGGGGACGCCAGGCTTAGACAGCTTAGGACCTGCCTGAAAATCACTCAGCCAGGAATGCTGTCAGCCCCCAGGTGGGTCTCACGCCAGCGCTTCCACCTCAGTGATTTCCTGCCAAGAGCCCGGCCCTGGCTCTTGGAAGCCCTCACAGGTCAGCGTGTGCCCCAGGGCTCCACCTTCTCAGGGTTCCTGGGGCCACCAAGACAAGATTCCACTGACTCAGGGGCTTAAGCAGCAGAAGTTTCTTGTCTTACAGTCTGGAGGCTGACAGGTCCAAATCCCAGATTTGGGCCCAGGTGGTTCTGGTGAGAGATGGACTGATGTTGTGTCCTGGGACCTGCTGGGCCATCGCATTGTGTCCTGGGACCTGCTGGGCCATGGTGCTGTGTCCTAGACCTGCTGGGCCATGGTGTTGTGTCCCTCTCTTGTTCACAGGGACCTGGTGGCACTATGGCACCCATCTCTTCTCTGTCAGCCTTCTGTTGGCCGCATAGGGGAATCCTTCCTGGATGTCAGGGTGGGTGAGCGCCTGCTCCAGGACTCTTCCTGCCCTGGGCTGCCTGAGGGGACGTGTGGCAGGAAGGGACTGAGGAGGGTCTGAGAGGAGCTGGCAGGAGGCTGACGAGTGCAGACCTGTAACTCTCCTGGTGGCCGAGGCAGGAACAGACTGACCAGCCCCTGCTCCCCCCACCACCCCGCAGGCCCTGAAGGCCTCTGGCCTTGGATTCCCCACATGGTCAGTTCCGGGGCCCCAGGCCTGTGAGGGGATCTAGGAGATGAGGACGTGCCGATTAAGTCAGTGGTGAAATGAGTACAGACAGATGCCTGAAATACGTGGCCGTGTGAAACACTGGCGTGAGCTGTGCTCAGCCCCCGGGAAGAGCCAGGAAGGGCAGGTGAGCAGGAGGCAGGCTGACGCCAGGAGGACTCCCTGGTCTGCAGAGACGGCTGTGTCCCCAGCAGGCAGCAGCCTCCCAGGCGGCCCCTGACCTGCTGAAGAAAGCAGATTGTCCTCCCTTTCAGGATGAGGTCGTTGGGTACCTCCCCCGGTCCTGTCCCATCCTCCCCGGGTCCCCAGGAAGGACAGTGGCTCTCAGGCACCTGGGGAGGAAGGGGACGGGCTGGGGAAGTGCTGTCTCAGTGGCAGGACAGTGACGCTCACCAGACGATCCTTTGCTCCCCCACGTTCTCTAGTCCCTGGCAGTTACTCAGGGCCCTGTCACTAGTGTGGCCACAAAGCATGAGCAGGGATGACACTACCTCTGAAGTGACAAGTGACACCACCTGTGGTGCTCCTGGCCCCCTGACGTCTGTGGGGCCGAGAGCCGGTGACAACCCTGTGGGTTCCGTGGGGCACAGCTGCGAGGTGGTGGAGCCTCCACCCTGGTGCCAGGGACCCGCCTTCCCTGGGTCATGGGACACGTGATGTGGGACAGACACACCTGGTTCTAAGACCCCCAGGTGTTGTCATGGTGACCACAGCACCGCCCAGCCCATCCTGACCACTAGGCTGCCTAGAAAGGGGGAAGGAACCAGCTTCGTTATTGTCCCAGTTATTCCTGCTGTGGGCGCTGCTACTCAAGCTTAGTGCCTGAAAACGCCACGCTGTGCAGTGTCACGGATTCTGTGAGGCAGGACCCAGGCTGTTCTGCGGGCTCCTCTGGCTCAGGGTGTCTCAGACGGAAATCCAGACCTGGGCTGGGGCTCCAGGGGTAACGGGGAGGGGTCCTGCTGCCCGCTCACTCGCGGTTTGCCGGTGGCACGCACTCCTGGGGCTGTTGGTCCAGGACACTGCTCAGCCCTGCAGCGGCCCGAGTCCGCCCTCAGCTCCTTGGCATGAGGAGGTCTGCACAGGGCAGCTGGCTCATCAGTGTGGGCAGGAGGGTGGAGGAGAGGAGAGTGCAGGACGAACTGATGGACGGACGGACGGACGGGCAGGTGGGCCCAGTGCTGTGTGACCCTGATCTCCAGGGGACAGCCATCACCTATGCCACACTCCACTACTTAGAAGCCAGTCACCAGGTACAGCCACACCCAGGGGAGGGGGTCACACAGTGTGACCACAAGAGGAGACGGAGCCACTCTAGAAGCTGCCTCCTACAGATGCGCTTGTTACTGACAAGATATGTTCTGGGCGCCGTGGTCCATGATCTCGTTTCCGTCACCTGCCAGTGTGAGGCAGGTAAGGGTCTGCAGGGCTGCAGGTGAGCGAGTGGCCTGCTCGGGGCGGCTCCTGCTACAGCAGGACTGGATTCTGAATGTTCACGTTCCCTGCACCAGGCTGCCTCCCGACACTCCAGGGGGAGCCCTGGTGGATTTCCCCGGAAGACGGGTTGTGTGGTCGTCTCCTTCATCCTCACGCCTCCCTTTTCCGATGCCCTAGGCGTCTGCGGCATTGGGCCCGTGAGCACTGGAGGTGCAGATTCTATAGCCGACGTCTCTCTGGAGAGGGTCCAAGGAGGCTCCGTGTGGTTCAACGTGACTCGGAAGCTGGAAGGAGACCCAGAAGCTCAGCCAGGAGAGATCTCGTGGAGCTTTGGCCCCAAGACCACCTACAGAGTCTTTCTGCGAGTGGGCAGCGGTGGGGACCCACTGACCTGGGTCAGCCTCCAGGACAAGTACAAGCACAGGGTCCGTGTGCCCAATATGACGTCCCTGCTCATTCAGAACCTGACCCGTGAGGACAGTGGGCAGTACTGGGCTCGAGCCAGCTTCACACATGGAAGTGAATTTACCCAGGTGTTCCAGCTGTCTGTCTACGGTGCGTGCCACCTCCCACCCTCCCGGGGCCACCTCCTTTTCTGGTCCCTAGGAGTGTCACTTAGCCCTCCTTCGGGGACTCCTTCCGAACCCCGCCTTCAGTCTCTCTTTGCTCCCGTGAAGTCAGGGTGAGTGGACTCAGCTCAAGTGCAGAGCAGACCAGGACCTCACACTGGGGTACAGTCACTGCAGTGTTGGGGACAGGAGAACAGAACGGGGGATGGGGCATTATCCCCACAGCACTTCTGCCTCTAGAGGAATCACTTCGGCCATACTTCACTGGTTGCTAGTTCTCTGTGCTGCTGTCACAGATACGACGGCTCTGTGCTTAGATCCAAAGACACATAATATCACCGGCCCCAGTGAGGTCACAACTGAGCGGGAGGCAGGGTGGTGGCCGGGCTGCTGCCCTTCTGCGGGCTGTGGGGAGGCAAACCCTGCCCTTCCCACGTCCCAGTGGCACCCGCGTCCCTGGCATGGGGGCCACCGTCCCTCGTCTTCCAGGCCAGCAGTGTGGCTCTCGTCCTTCTCACGTGCATCCATCTGAACCCTCTCCTTCCATTTCCAGTTTGAAGGACCTTGTGCTTTCTGGGTCCCATCCAGACATTAGACAATCTCCTTCTTATCCTGCAGTTGGTTAGCAATGGTCATTCTGTTCCCTTAATTCTCCCTTGCGTGTCTTCGAACATGCTCAAAGGATTTGACACTTACCACGTGGACGTCGTGGGGGGCCGCCGCTGGGCCCACCACAGTCTGCAAACCCAGGTGTAGGCAGGTGCTCCCTGCCCCGCCCGCTCTCACCTGCACCTGCCCAGGGCAGCCTCACTCACTGACACCCTCACATCCAGCTCAGAAAGCCTCCGGGCACCCAGGATCAGTTCACACTGCCACACCTCTTAGGCTCCTCCGGCCACTTCCTTCTTTCCCTAGAGAACCTCCCTCACGGCATATCCTGCTGCAGCCAGTGCTTTTTGCAGCTTGAAGTCCCCATGTGACTGTCACTTGGCTTCCTGTGTGGACCTCAAGTTCAGTGGCATGTCCTACCCACGCTGACAGCTCTCCTTCCTCGTCACCACCACTGCCTTTCCCACAAATGTCTCTTGTGAGAGCGCGGGACTTTCCCTGGGCTCCCAGAGCTGGCAGCTTCCTCTCTGCCCCTGGACCAAGCTGTCCCCGGGGCCTCAGAGGGGACGCAGAGCTCAGCCCTGGCCTGGGCCGTCCTCCTGTGCACACTCTGCACCTCCCAGGAGACACCCCAACTTGTGGAAACAGTGGGCTTTGGGTAGATGGGGTCCAGACTTCGTTTTTTTGTAGGAGAGTTTTAGGACTTGTTCAGGCCGGTAAATCACATCGGGTCTCAGCCCACGGTTCCCCCCTTATGAGCGCTTGCTGTGTGTTTTGGCCAGTTCTGTTTTACCTGGAAAATGCTCTCGCCCTCATAAGCGGGAGGACGCCAGCGCTCGTCAGACTGGGTGAGGACTGCACTGTGAAGGGCCCCCACCTGAGCCTTCCTTCTCCCCCATATCTCCCTGCAGAGCCGGTGCCCCTCCCCCCAGATACAGGCCACGTCACTGTCTGTCACAGCAGGACTGGTGCAAACCTCACCCTGGAGTGCAGAGCCGAGGGGGCCTCGGAGTTCCTGAATGTGACCTGGTGGCACAGTGACGTCCCCAGGAAGTGGCAGCAGAGAGGGACCCTGGGACCAGGCTCCAGCGCCTGGCCCCTGGCTGTGAGCCTGCCCCTGGAGCAGCTCAACACCAGCTTCACCTGTGCAGTCAGCAACCAGGTGGACCGGAAAACGGCCACCACCACCCTGGGGGACGTCTGTGCCCGTTGTGAGTACATGTGCCAGGGAAGGGGCAGGTAGCACTGCGGGCCCTGCAGGTTCACAGCTCACCTGCCACCTGGTCACACATACAGAGCAGTGGGGGTCTCACCCCCCTTGTTTCTGTGCTTAAATGTCTCTCGCCGACCTGCCCTCCTCCCCACACGTGTCCTGCTGACCCCGGAGGGAGCCGTCCTCCCTCCCACACCATCTTCCAGAGCGGTTTAATGCACACAGAAACTGGGTCGTGTCATCTTCTGTGTCCCCTGTGGGATTTGCTCTCCAGGGGCTCCCTGTGAGATTTCGGGGTGGGCCACCCCTCCCCGTTTCTGACGTCACTCACACCCTGCACACCTCACGCTTCCCGAAGTCAACTTGCTATTCAGGCTGTGACCTGCAGACAGTCTGTGCCTCTACCATCCGCCCTCCCTCACAAATTTTAATTTCTTGAATATTTTACTGACGGATTTCCCTCAGGCACCACTGACGTTGTGATCACGTGACCCACGCTGTCACACAGGGCCCCTCACTGGATTTGGAGCTCGGCTCTTAATGAGGTTGAACAAAAGGCTCCTGGTTCTCCTTTGCCCAAGACCATGAGGCTGCCGTCCTGTCCTGCCCTCAGGCGTCACCTCCTTCAAGGAACCGTCATGCCCCACACTGCGTGGCAGTGCCCTGTGTGTGGATGTGTCTCCTTGGAGCCTGGACGCCTTGTCCTCCTTGGCTCCCTGTGCCAAGAGGGCTTCTGGCCGAGTTGGCTCACAGTCGGTGTGTCACTGAATGACTGACTCACCTGTGCGCCCTGTGCAGCCTCACCTCTCGAACCCATCCTCCACCCACTGGGGGGGTCTGATGTGTCAGCATCCCGTAAAACCCGTCACCCTCTCCTCACACCTCAATCTCTGTCCCAGGTGAATTTCCACACTCAGCATGACCCACAGGACCCCCTCCCTGTGCTGCCTGCCCCAGGGGTGCTGGCAACTCCCAGGGGCGGCTTTCTCCAGGGTGCCCCCTTCCTGCAGTGCTGTGCCCACCCAGAGTGTCTGGGAAGCTCCTGCTCCCTCCAGACTCAGGTTACCCATCACCTCGTGTGGTATTTTCTGTCCCCCATCTGGGTGACGAGCCCCGGGGGACCACACCATCCCTTGTCATCTCTCTGTTCCTGCCATGCTCCTCCCTCCTCGGCTTCTGATCCAGGACCTGCAGGCTTCTCCACCTGCTCTCTCTTCCTCCCCTTGGCAATGGATACCTCACGTTCTCTCTTGCCTTACCCTTCTTCACTCTCTCCGTGTGAGGGAAACAGATTCCCAGGGACAGGCCACTGGTCGCCACGTGGCAGGCATTGCAGGTGCTGTCATGGTCGTACTGCTGACTGTGGTAGCCGGACTCTACTTTTGGAAGAAACGTGGGAAGAAGAAGGAGATGGAGGCTGGAACAGGCAGGTTGCACATCTCCTTCAGGCCCAACCCCTCCCCTCCGCACGGTGCCCTTTGTCCCTTTGTCCCTTTCTCCCTGCACAGGGGGGTGGTGTGGCCATGGCCCTGGCGTTCATGGTGGTGGGGGTGTGCAGGGTTCTAAGGCTCAGAGTCGAGCTTTATTTTGTGTGTGACTCAGGTGCGGGACTGAAGGATGGCTGTCGGGTCCATGAGGATGGCATCTGCTATGCAGAGCTGAGCCAGCAAGTGTCTCAGGAGGGAGGGGACAAGGTGAGAGCTGGAGCTGGGCCACCTGGGCCCCCCAGGTCCCTGTGTCCCATGTGGGCTTGTGAAGCCCAGTCATCTGCCCGTTCTGGCTCCTCTGCCCCTTAACTCCTGGCGAGTCCACTCACTAAGTGAGAGAGTTTACAGGGGGACCAGTGTCGTCCTGGCCCTGGGGAGTCTCCCACAGTCATGTCAGCAGCACTGCTTCCACCCAGGCCCCTCGGGCCCCTCAGCTGCTCCAGGTACCCCCTGTCTTACCCTCCTAGGGCGTCCGTGAGCAACCTCTGGAAGGAAAGATACCTGTCACTACTATCTACAGTGAGGTCCACAGGCCAGGACAGGCCGCGAAGGTCATTTGAGTGGAAGAAGCAGGAGAAGGCAGCGCTCCCAGGATGTCTCCGTTCCCAGCAGGACGGCTGCGCACACGACCTCTCCCAGCTCTGCTCCAGCTCCCGCGACTCTAACCCTTGTGCCCTAGCTCCCTGGTCACACACGGCCAATGGCACGTGTGGCACTTTTTCTGTTGGTAGAAATGGGATCTCTGGGAATGTGGGCACCCCCGCTGCTGGGTGGGCCATCATCACTGCGTTATCGCCACGGAAACAGCACAGGGGAGGAGGGTGCCTGGCTTGCTCTCGTGCTTCCTGCAGCCTCTGGCCTCGGTCACCACCACACTTCCTGGGTCCTCTACTCATGGGCCATGCCACCGCTGCTCCAATGGTTCTGCACGTCCACGAGGCCCAACCCACCCGCCGTCAGAGGTACTGATGTATGGCTCTTCCGGGGGTCCTCCTGTGTGGTGCAGAGGATTCTTTGTTGGGCGATGGTGTCCCAGTGACTGACTGCGGCTTAACGGGGGGAGGCAAAGGAAAGACTCAGGCTGTCACACTGCTGATTCTGCTTTTCCTGTAAGAGGAAGGGCTTCCACCAAAGGATGCTGACTTCCGGTGCGGAGGGGCATGACACCAGGGTGGTCCCTGGCTCTGAACAGGCAGAACCTGTGATAGGAGAGCGGCTCTAAACCGAATCGCTGTCAGATTCCATCAGAATTGTTGCACACTTCCCACCTTGGACCCCAGCACCTCCTGGCTGAGTTGGAAAGTACATTCAGATCCGATGAATTGGTCCCCTTGAGAAGAGGGCCAGAGCCAGAAAGGACCGTGAGGTTACATGACCATTAAAAGTGTCCCAGAGAGAGGAGCTCTGCCCCCTCATTAGAAAAATGAGGCAGTGAGATATGACACAGGGCGGAGGAGCTTGGGCCACAGTGAATGTTGTGATTTGTCTTCTTTCCTATCTATGGAGGGAATTTGCAAGGAGCTACCAAAATCTTCTGAGACGATGTAATGAAATGGACAAATTTTATTCACCAAAATTCCAAAGAGGCTGAGACAGGCAGACAGGCATGAGAAAAACATGAGATAAGCAAGTGGAGTTGAGAGGCTGGACTCCCACTCTGAGGGGGGCGTCACTTGTCAGAGGTGGGATTTGAAAGGACAGTGAGGGGACTGCCAACAAGATGGCCGACGCTATGCCCTGTGAGCCTTCTTAGGACAACCTCCAGAGGTGCAGCGAGCTTATTTATGTTCTGCTCCAGTGGCTCATTTCAGGGAATGCAAATAGGTCTGAATCATCACAAAACTTTGCATGGGGTGGGGAGACTGTGAGAACAGAGGGCTCAAAAGTTCCTGGAGACGAGATGGCACTGGATCATACAGGCTGTAAGAGTCGGCCTCAGATCAAGTTTGATGAGCTGACATCTGAGTTACCTAAAGATGCGCATCTCGAAAAACACAGGACCAGGTGGAGTCCCTGTCGTGTTACTGACTGACAGGGCGCCATTGCCCAGTGGTGCACGGTGGGTTTCCACGTGGGGTGAAGCTCAAACTCGGCTGCGTATTTAGGCGGATGAGTGTGCAACGCCACGGATCCACCAGGACTTCAGCAGGAACGGAGCTGCCATTCTTCCTCTTCCCAGCCATGTCCACTCCTCCCCTCCCAGGACAAACCCCAGACAGCCCCTCGTGACGAGGAGTCATATATGGGAACTGGATCAGCAGCTTCCCAGAATCATAAACGGCCTCTGTGCGGCCGCACCCAGCCCTCATGACTGATCAGCAAGTATCTCCCTGGCCTCTTGTTCCTCGTTTGTATTTTACCGGGTCCAGAAGAAAATTAAATTGCTTCCCCAAGCAATATCATGGAACATGTCTGTATTAGCTTAGTCAGCTTTTATGCATGTGCGTTCCTGAGCACCACCTGTAACCCAAGTCTTGTCTGGGGCAGTTGTGATGGGGGTGAGAAAGCGCACGGATGGGAGAGAAGGGGAGGTCTTTTTCTTGGACAACTTATATTTGTCAAGCCAGCAAGTTAGTTTGTTAAAGGTGCTCAAATTCACGAATTATCATGGAAAAGGAAATGAAACAAGAAACCGTTTTTCCTATCATACTGACAGTCAGGATAACAGTGACCCGTATTGGCAAGACTGTGAGAAAACGGGAACTCCCGTGCACTGTCCGTGGGAATGTAAACATGCCCAGCCATTTGGGGAGCAATTTGTCAGTATATAAATGCACAATTCACGTTGATCTTGAAATTCTACTTTTAGGAAATGATCTTAACAGGCGGAAAGCCGTATATTTGCTCAAAGAAACATGTTAAAGGGTGTTATGGCTGAAACTGCTAGTTTCCTACCCATTCTCTACCCTCTTCCTCCCAACTGTGTATTTGGTGGTAGTGAGGAGCCTACTAAAAACTGACATTTCCCAGACTCCCTTGTAGGTCAAGGAGGGCCAATGAAATGTAAGCAGAAGTCATTGGGTGGGACTTGAGGGAAAGCTGTCTCACCCATCTCCTCCTTTCTTCTTTCTGTTGTCTGGAATGTGGACGTGATAGCTAGCATTCCAGCAGCCAAGGTCACATTTCAGTGACCTTGACGATGGGAGCCACACGCAAGGACCAGAAACATACAAGGAGTCTGGGACCCTGACGCTTCACAGAATCACCATTTTTTACTCTGCAGTTCTCCCCTACACATGTTTTCTGGACACGAGACAAAGAAGCTCATAATTTGCTCAGGTCCCCAGGGTTAGAGCTCTCTCGTTAGCAGCAAAGTGTGTTTCCAATAGTCACAGATTCTATTGTAACATTCCTTTAAAATGAAGGAACAATGTAGAGCCTAAGTGTCCCTGGCTTCCACTTTCCTGGAATTTTCCAGATCCAATTCAGTCTCAGTACGTGAGAATCCTTCATTAAACCTCTTCTTTTTTCTTAAAGAAACTTGAGCGTGAGCCCATTTTAGCACGTTCCTCTCAAGCTGCTGGAGAACCAAACTTGTAATGCAAATATTTTCAGATTTCTGGAAAATAAGACAAGAAGTATACAAGATTTAATAGCTAAAAACTATATAGAAGCCCAAATGATATATTTAAAAAACTGGAAAGTTGTAGAGAGAGAGAGAGAAAAGTAATGTTCAAATCTCAGTGAATATAGGAAAGGAAATATATAGCATTCCACTTGTAACATCTATAATTAGTGGAAAAATGTGTTCAAACTCTTTTTTATCAATTTATAGGAAGGCACTAGTAAAATTAAAAACAAGGTGTTTACCTTCAGAATCATTGGGTGGTAGAGAGGACAAAGAAAGAGTCAGATTCAATGTTCTAGAAACTTTTCATGGCAGGGTTACAAAAAAATAAAAGATTTTAAGCTGGCAATCCCACCATGGGTATATTTACTAATTTGTGATTTTACATTTTAAAGTATACTCCAATAATTAAAATATAGAAATATGAGATATTTGTATCCATGGAATGAACAATACTTGAGTAAGTTCACAATGGCTTCATACAAACCTAGCCAGTAATAATCCCTCAAGACAATGTGCGTTTGCAGTAAGAGTTATTATTAACAGTAGTGGAGGCACGGGCGTGTTTCATGTGGTCTTGAATTTTTTTGGTGACTTTGAGTTTTTGAATTCAAATATTCAAGCTAGGGAACGTTTGAAGAGCTTACAGCAGATGCGGGAGCAGGGGCAGCTCCCCAGTGTGTGGTGTGTTCCGTCTATGGAGTCGGAGGAGATCTTTGTCAACAACTCTGCCCCGCTGGGCTGGTTGGTTCAGTGCTATCATGCCCCCTAGACAGTGAGCATCTGACCTTGATGCTGCAAGTTAGAGCACCACCCTGAACCCGCCGGGGCCGCACGCTTTCTCCTGGGGTCGTTCCCTCACACGTGACTGTCTGACAAATACACCAAGCCAGGGCACCAGGGAAATCCTGCTATATGTTAGGAGGGGTTTTTTCCTTTCTTGTAAATAAAAATATAAACAGACATTCTTCTATTTTCTTCTGAGACCACAATGGATCACCTCACATAACACCCTTTGGAGACCATGACTTTCTCTAAAAGATAGCTTTTTTTTCATGTGATTTTGAAAAGCCCAGAAAGACATACCCAGAGGAACTATACAAAAATGCTTATGATCGATTGAAAATAAGCAGAAGACTTTCTAAAGAAGATATTCAGATGGCCGACAGATAGGTACATGAAAGGTGCCCACCATCACCAATCATCAGTGAAGTGCCAATCAAAACCACCTGAGATGCCACCTCACACCTGTTTGAATGGCTGTTATTATCCAAAAAACAAGAGACAATAAGTGTTGGTGAGGATGTGGAGTAAGGGGACCCCTGTGCACTGCTGGTGGGAGTGTAAATCGGTGTGGCCACTATGGAAAACAGGATGGAGAGGCCTCAAAAAATTTTTAAAAATACTATATGACCCAGCAATTCTTCCTCTGGGTATTCATCTGAAGGAAATGAAATCTCCATCTCAAAGAGACATCTTCACTCCCATGTTCATTGCACATTATTTACAATAGCAGGATGTGGAAGCAACCTAAATGTCCATTGACAAAGGACTGGATAAAGAAAATGCATAGATATATAGAGAGGGTGCCAAAAATATGCATACGCATTTTAAGAAAGGAAAAACCTGAATTAAAATTGTAGTACTCAATGTATGGTCACTTTTCACTTCTGCAATGACAAGAGGTGCTCAGGGTCTAGATACTTCTGATTACGGCGAACTACTGCTTGAGCATAGAAAACATCTATTAAAATGTGTATACGCTTTTTTGGCACCCTCTGTATGTCTTATTCAGATATATATATCGGCCATAACTAAGAAGAGTATCTTGTCTTTTGTGACAACATGGATGCATCTTGAGAGTCTTACGCTAAGTGAAATAAATCAGACAGAGAAACACAACTATATGTTCTCACATACGTGGAATCTACAAAAGCTGAAGTCATAGACGTAGAGAGTAGAAGGGCGGTTGCAGGGCTGGGGTGCGGGGAAATGGGGAGATGCAGGTCAGAGGGCACAGAGTTCCCCCGGAGAAGATGAGGAAGTTCCGGGGACCTACGTATGGCACAGCGACTGTGATGAACATACTCACTGTATTATATACTTGAAAGTTATTAAGACAGTAGATCTTAAATGTTATCACACACGCGTGAAAGCATGGTAATTACTGGAGAGGATGGAGGGTTAACCATCCTTACTGGGGTGGTCACGTTGCAATACTTCCATGGGTCAAATCACGTGGTTACACCTTAACCGTGCATCTGTTGTACGTCAGTAAAGCTGGGGGTGCAGAAACCATGTTAATTGTAGTTAGCTCTGCAGGTGTGACAGCAAGTGATTTTTGTTAGCCGTCTGTTATCACACCTCACGATTTTCTATGTCCTCCAAATTTTATATAACCCACGTGGAGTGTTCTTATTGGCAACAAGCCGTAGTTTCCAAAGGTGCAGCTTTGAAGCTTACCGCCGGGTCTAGAGACCGCCGGTGGGATTGGGGGGGGCGGGGCGGAGGAGGAGCCATCCAAGCTTGGTCCCTGGACGGGCGTAAATCATGGCTCCTGCAGCCGCCGCCGTCCTGGTCGCACCCTGGTGCTCCAAACATGCCTCCTTCTTGGTGAGTAACAGGACAGGTGGGGCTGCGCGGGGAGGTGGGGAGGTGGCGGGAGGCTCAGGAGTCGGATGGGGGAGGTGGCGGCTACGCATCCCTGTCCCGGGGCCTCCAGCAACTTTGGAAGCGGAGGGAGAGGGAGAAGGGTTGGGGCCTTAGTGCGAGGCCTGCGACTCCTCAGGACCGGGAATCGCCACCAAACCCTGCGGCCGGGTCCGCGCGGGCCGCCCACTGCCCCTCCCCGGTGGGCACAGCTGCTGCGCCATCACAGCCGCCACTCGTTCGCAGCTGGCTGTTTGGCACGAGTCTCCTCAATCGTGGGCCCGTCTCGGTTCCCAGCGGCCCCCCCACCCGCCGGCCCCCTCCGCCCACTCCCAGGCCGCGGGGGTCATGTGCGGTGAGTGAGGGGCCAGGACAAGCCCCCATGGCCTGCCAGTGGGGCAGCTGCGCTGGGGACGGGCTGCAGCGGTGGGGGCCAGGGGGCGGGCAAGTGGGACCCTCGCTCCCTGTCTCCCGGCCGCCCGAGGGTGGCCTTGTAAGGACAAGCTGTGGCGGCTCAGACTGAAAATGCTGCCCGCTGTTTACAGCTCTGACTTGGTGGCCCCTCTCCCTGCCCTGTCCTGAAAACTTCCTGTGGTGGAAAGGGACTGAGCTCTGCAGTCTGTCCCACTGGGTCATATATTCTGATTCTGCCACGTATTGGGCATAAGAGTTTTGGCCCATTATATACCCTGGTCTATAACCTGGAAAGCAGCTTTACCTTCTGAGCTTTTACTCTCTCCTCTGTAAAACAGACAGAATAATACCGAACTCGAGTGTTTGGGAGATTAAATAGGGCACCTTCTAACCAGTGTCCCAGATGGGAGCACAGATCACTCTTTGACGTACTGTTATACATTTCTTGTGAAAAACTTACAAATAGATACTGTGTAAAAAAAAAAAAAAAAAAAAGATGGTGTTTCCTTGTTTCATAATTGACTGTTTTACCCTAATCTGGCAGTTAAAAAACAGAAAAGGTTTCCTCTCGGAACTGAGGTGGTTGTGGTAACCGAAATTACAGACTTCCTAAGTCCCCACTCCCTCCACCTCCTACACAATGGTAAACATTGACCTTTGAAAAAGTCACTTTCCCTTATAAATCAAAAGCACTCCTGCCGTTGTTGACAAACGAAGAAAGACATGGACAGATGGAGCATAAAGAAACATCGATAAGATGAATGAGTGGTAAATATACTCATCCTACAGGTTAAAAAAACAAATGCAAATTAACAAAACTGGATATCATTTTACCTATCAAATTAACAGGTTTTGTTTTTATGTGAATGCTTGGTATGGCAATGGGACAGTGTGACAGGCACTCTCATGTATTATTGACAGCCTTTTATTTTTTTATTTTTTTCCAATTACAGCTGACTTATAATATTTTATTAGTTTTCAGGTGTACAACACAGTGATTAGACATTTATTTACTTATGAATAAATCCTGATAAATCCAGTACCCATCTGACACCACACAGTAATTATAACACTACTGACTATATTCCCCATGCTATGCTTTACGTCCCATGACTATGTTGTAACTACCAGTTTGTACTTCTTAATCCCCTCCCCCTTCACCCATCTTTCCCAACCTGCCATCAGCAACCATCAAAATGTTCTTTATATCTATGGGTTGGTTTGTTTGGTTTGTTTGTTTTGGTTTTCAGATTCCACATATAAGTGAATCATACAGTATTTGTCTTTCTCAGTGTGACTTATTTCACTCAGCAGAATACCCTCTAGGGTCCATCCACATTGTTGCAAATGGTAAGATTTCGTTCTTTTGTATGGCCGAGTAATATTTCATTATATATATGTACCACCTCTTCTTTATCTATTCTTCCATCAATGGACACCTGGGCTGCCACCACATTTTGTAAATAATGCCGCAATGAACGTATGGATGCACACGTCCTCTTGAATAGTGTTTTGGGTTTCTTCAGATAAATACCCAGAAGTGGGATTCCTGGGTCCTTCTTTGTCTCTTGTTGTAGTGTTTATTTTAAAGTCTATTTTATCTGGTGTAAGTATTGTTACTCCAGATTTTTTTTCATTTCCATTTTTGTGAAATATCTTTTTCCATCCCTTTACTTTCTGTCTGTGTGTGTCTTTCAGTCTGTGTGTAGGTCTCTTGTAGGCTTCATATGTAAGGGCCTTGTTTTCTTATCCATTCAGTCATCCTGTGTCTTTTGATTGGAGCACTAAGCTATTACATTTAAAGTAATTGTTGATAGATATGTAGTTATTGCCATTTTGTTATTCATGTTTTTTATCTTTATTTTTCTTATTTTTCTTAAATCTTTCTAAGATCTTGTAATAGTGGTTTGATGCTGATAATTCCTCTGGCTTTTTCTCATTCTGGGAAGTTCTTTATCTGTCCTTAGATTCTAAATTATAGCTTTTCTGGGTAGAAAATCTTGTTTGTAGGTCCTTGCTTTTCATCACTGAATATTTCATCACTTCTGGCCTGCAATGTTTCTGTTGAGAAATCATCTGACAGTCTTAGTGGAGCTCCCTTGTAGATAACAAACTACTTATCTCTTGCTGCTTTTAAGATTCTCTTTGTCTTTAACCTATTGCATTTTAATTATGATGTGTCTTGGTGTGGCCTCTTTGGTTTCATTTTGTTTGGGACTCTGCGCTCCTGGGCTTGTGTGTATATTTCCTTCAGCAGGTTAGGGAAGTTTTCTGTCATTACTTCTTCAAATAGGTTTTCAATTCCTTGCTCTCTCTCTCCTCCTTCTGGTACTCCTATGATGTAAATGTTGGTACACTTGATGTTGTCCCCAGAAGCCCCTTTAAGAAGCTCATTTTCTTGGATTTTTTTTTTTTTCTGTTCTGGTTGGGTGTTTTCTACTACCTGATCTTCTGAATTGATGATTTGATCCTCTGCTTCATCTAATCTACTGTTGATTCCCTCTAATGTATTCTTCATTTCAGTTACTGTGTTCTTCATTTCTGACTAGTTTTATATTTCTATCTCCATTTTTGTGTTTCTTATCTCTTGTTGAATTTCTCACTGAGATCATTGAGCATCCTTATAACCAGTGTTTTGAACTCTGAATCTAGTAGACTGCTTGTCTCCATTTTGTTTAGTTCTTTTTCCGGAGTTTTGTTCTGTTCTTTCATTTGGGACACATTTCTTTGTCTCCCCATTTTGGCTGCCTCTCTGTGTTTGTTTCTATGTATTAGGTAGACCTGCTATGTCTGCCAGTCTTAGTAGAGTGGCCTTGTGTAGTAGGTTTCCTGTGAGGCCCAGTTGCACAGTCTCCCTGGTCACCTGAGCCGGGTGCTCCAGGAGTGTCCCTTGTGTGGTTTGTGTGTGCCTTCCTGTTGTAGTTGAGACTTGATTGCTGTTTGCACATCAATGGGAAGGATTTACCCTTGGGGTGATTAGTTGTGAAGACTGGCTATGACGACAGTCGACAGTCGAGGAGGTTGTGGTAACAGAAATTACAGACTTCCCTAAGTCCCCACTCCCCTGACCCTACAGAGCCAGATTCACTTTAGCAGTGGGCTCTGGTGCCTGCCCAGTCTGTCCTGTGGGTGTGTCTTCTGTGGTGGTGGTTGTGTAGTGCTCTGATGTGGTCTGAAGATGGCAACCTGGTGTGTTGATTCTGAGGCCTCTTGCGGGGGATGGAGGCAGGGGGAGACTCTGGTGCAGACCAAGGACAGCTGCTGCCTGTGCCCTGCCAGTGGCCACCTGGTGTGAGCTACAAAGCAATCTGTAGATCGTTGCCACTTGTGCTGGACTTGGAGGCACCTGGAAGAAGCAAAGCTTCAAACTGAGGCCAGCTGCTGCTAGTGCTGGGCTTGAGGCTACTCAGCAAGAGGTACGGGACACACAGGCGCTAGATGCTGTTTGTTTGGTGCTTGTGAACCTTTGAGAGATTTTAGGAAAGTCCGCAGTGCAAGCCAAGACAGGCTGTTTGTATGTAAAAGCCAATGGAAGTGGCTTGGATGGGCCTACAAGTTGGGTGGGGCAGGGTCTCAGGGAATCACCACAGTGGGGCCAAGGTGTTAGCAAGGTTGTTGGAGACTGAGATATGGTGTCCCGCCTGCATCTGCATGCGGGGAGGGAGGAGGGCTCAACAAAGGAATAATGCTTGTGCCAGAACTTCTGTCTGGGAGAAAGCTGCCCCTCCAGCACTTGTCCTGAAGTCAGACAACTGGGTTCCTCCCCGTATATCCCTGGCAGCTTTTAAGCTGCAGCCCAAGCACTGGAGCTCAGAACAAGTGAGTCATCAGTGGGTAAGTCTGTGCACAGACCCTTTAAGAGGAGCACCTAGGATTGCAGCTGCCCTCCGGCTCAGCCACAATCTCCACTGGTTTTCATAGGCAGAGTTGTGCGGTCTTCTCTCCCCAGCACTCGGACCCTGGGCTGGGGAGCCTGGTGAGGGGCTGAGATCCCTCACTCCTCTGGGAGGACCTCTGCAGCCAAAATATCCCTCACAATAATTAATGGTCACATGCGGGTGTGGGACCAGCCTATTCCATGTCTCTGCCCCTCCTGCCAGTCTTGAGGTGGCTTCTTCTGCATGTCCGTAGTTGTAGGGCTTCAGTTCAGTGAGACTTCAGGAAATTCTCAATAATGGTTGTTCTGTGGTTTAGTTCTAATTTTTATGTGGTTGTGAGAGAAGGTGAGCACAGCATTTACCTACTCTGCCATCTTGACCAGAAATTCCATTGACAGGCTTTTAATGCATAGAACGCTTCTTGGTGGTTCACTGAATGCATCAGAAATGTTTAAACATTTAAAATGTTTGTACCTTTTCCTCGGTAATTCCACTTCTGGGACTTAACCCCAAGGAAAAAACGTTCATGTAGAAAAAGCTTATGCACAAATTCATTTTGGTCTAGTTATAATAACGAAAAAAATTGGAACCCAATAAGAGGGTAAATTACATATAGGCAAGTTACAACATTCAGGTGGTAACAATGGCTGCAATATTGGTAAGCGATAGGTAAGCGATATTGGCTTGATGTCCTAGAAGATGAAAAGGACTTGGTTAGAAGACAGGATAGGAATAAATACGTGTTAAGCAAGGTCTATACTAGGAATATTATATACATTATCTCATATCAGCATCACACACTACATGTTACCTGTGGGGTTGGGAAGGAAAATGAGGCCAGAAGGGCCAATACAATGGAAGACCTCATGCTAAGCACCAGGCACTGTGACATAATTTGGAAATCTGGCTTTATATGTCAGCCCCATTAAAAAGCTGAGATTGCCTGGATTTTGCCTTTGAGGAAACCAAAGCCCAGAGAGGCCAGTTAACTTCTCTGAGATGTCAGAACTAAGTATCACACAGGATTCTAACAGCTTCATGACCACGTTCTATCTCAGACGCTGAGCTGCAGACTCCAGCTGCATTGCTCACTGTCCTAACCCTTCCCCACCCACACTCCCACACAGAATCTGACCTCCTAATCAAGGGGATAAAGGAACTTTTGATATTTAAAAGAAATTACTCTTCTTTCACAACTTCTGTCCCTCTCTTCCTACCTCAGCCTATGGGAAATTATTCCATTTGTATTTCTGTCTAAAGAGAGAGCTGCTCCCTTAGTCCCTTCCCCCATCTGAATTCTCTTTCCTTTTTCTACTCAACAAATGCTACCTTTCCTGGTTGGGTCAGTGAGCAGTTTAGGGAGTCCCTCTGGGTTTGTTTCTGGAGATGCAGTTACATCAAGGCTGTACCCTCTGTGCTCTCAGAGCACCTCCACTGTCCTGCCATTGTAGCATCTGCCACCGTAGTCAGAGAACTGCGTAGGTGGCAGGGTGAGGGTTACACAGGAAGTCATCTCTGCCTCGCCTGTTTGTGAGTTATTGGTTGCCCAACAACCACTGAGGTCAGGAAGTCCCTTAGAGAAGGAGATGCATCTGTTCTTGTACATGTAGAGCAGCCATACCTGCATGGAGTCTCACGTGATCCAGGAGAGCAGGTAGGGTGCCGAGTCCCAGTGGCTATAGCCACAATGTCCATTCTATCCCTTAAACAGAGACAACACAAGACTCGTTTCCTGTAAACACATCTTGGATTAGAGCAGATTCAGGCAGTGCTAGCATCATGATTAACTCATTTTTATTAAGAACCTATGTTGACTGAACTAGTGAGCTCTTGTCCTTTATTTAAAAAGAATAATTTTTCAAGCATTTAAAGGATATGACATATCATTATATTTTAGTTCCTTAAAAGTTTGCAAGGGAAAATTATATGGATGTGTATTTGCATGTGTCCTCAAGGCGGGTCACAGGTGTGTTGCATCTCCCCGATGGTCAGTGATGCTGAGCATCTTTTCATGTGTTTCTTGGCCATCTATGTCCTCTTGGGAGAAATGTCTATTCAGATTCTCTGCCCATTTTTTTAAATCAGATTGTTTGTCCTTTTGGTGTTAAGTTATATGAGTTCCTTATATTTTTTGGATATTAACCCCTTATTGGATGTATCATTGGTGAACATCTTCTCCCATTCAGTAGACTGTCTTTTGGTTTTGTTGACAGTTTCCTTCACTGTGCAAAAAATTTTTAGTTTGATGTAGTCTCATTTATTTATTTTTTTTATTTTGTCTCCCTTGCCTGAGGAGACACATCCAAAAAATATTACTAAGAGCAATGTTTATCACCAATTTATTTTTCAACAAGAATGTCAAGATCATTCCATAGGAGAAAATAATAGCCTTTTCAACAAAGGTACTGAGACAACGGGATAGCCACATGAAAAAGAATGAAATTGGACCCCTACCTAATGTCATATACAGTTGACCCTTGAACAACGCAGGGGTTAGGGGCACTGACCCCTTGTGCAGTCAAAAATCTGCATTATAATTTTTGACTCCCCCAAAACTTTACTAATAGCCTATTGACAACCTTACCAATAACATAAACAGTCAACTAACACATATTTTGTCTGTTATGTATATTATTTACTGTACTCTTACAAAAGTAAACTACAGAAAAAATGTATTAAAAAATCATAAGAAAGAGAAAATACATTTACAGTATTTAGTGAAAAAAAAATGCATGTACAAGTGGACCATGCAGTTCAACCCATGTTGTTTAAGGGTCAACTGTGTGAAAATAAACTCAAAATGGATCAACAACCTAAATGTAAGAGCTGAGACTATAAAACTATTAGAAGAAAACATGGGGTGAATCTCCATGACCTCATATTGGATAAAGGATTCTTAGATTTGGCCTCAAAAGCATGAACACACAAAAAAAATAGATAAATTAGGCTTCATCAAAATTAAAAACCTTTGTGCATCAAAATATATTATCAAGAATGTGAAAAGACATCCTACAGGATAGGAGAAAATATTTGCAAATCATGTCTGCTAAGGGTCTAATATCCAGAATATATAAAGACCTTTTACAACTCAACAAAAGACAAATAACACAATTTTTTTTAATGGGCAAAGGACTTGAATAGACCTTTCTCCAAAGAAGATATACAAAGGGATGATAAGTGCATGAAATGACATTTAACATCATTGGACATTAAGGAAATGCAAATCAAAACCACAATGCGATATCACTTCACATCCACTAGGATGGATTTGATGAAAGAAAATGGAAAATAACAGGTATTGGTAAAGATGTGGATAAACAGGAATGAAAAATGGTGCAGCCACTGTGGAAAACAGGCAATTCCTTACACAGTTAAACTTGAATCACAATATGACCCAGAAATTTCACTCCTGGGTATATATCAGGAGAAAATAAACAATATGTACACAAAGAAACTTGTACACAAATGTTTACAACAGAATTACTCATAATAGCTAAAAGGTGTAGACAACCCAAATGTTCACCAACGAATGAATGGGTAAACAAATTGTGTGCAGTCGTTCCTCAGTGTTCGCAGGGAGTTGGTTCCAGAATCCCCACGGACACCAAAATCCACGGATGCTCAAGTCTCTACTGTAAAATGGTGTACCTAAATAGAACCTACACATACCCTCCTGTGTACTTGCAGTCGTCTCTAGGTTACTTATTACACCCAATACCATGTAAATGCTATTAAATCATTGTTATACTGTATTGTTTAGGGAATAATGACAAGAAAATAATCACATGTGAAATACCACAGGGCGGCCCTGTGAGACTAGGATTAACCAGTGACAAATGGATTTGTTAGTTTTAGGGGGGTACTCATGATCCAGTCAAGAGCAATTTCAGAAGCCACACTGCAGTGGGGTCAGGAAGGAAATAATGGCAACAGAGAAAGCTGAAATGACTTCTAGTTTACACAGACAAATAGGAAAATGGGCTGATTTCTTACCAGCTTTAATATTCTCAGTTTCTTTTTACTGAAACTGGACAAAAGGTCATGTTTGGTGCCAACGGCAAGAAAAGGGAAGAGTGTGAATCTCAGAGGGTGACAGACATGTGCTTGAATCAAAACTGCCACGTTGTAGGAAATGCTTAAACAAGTCACATCTGCAGCTGGGTTTCCATGTCTGTAAAAATGGAGATAATAAAAAAAAATTAAAAAAATGGAGACAGTTCTCTCTTTATGACTATGACCCCAGAGCAATGTGAAAGCCGATACCGTGTTTCCCCGAAAATAAGACCAGGCCGGACCATCAGCTCTAATACATCTTTTGGAGCAAAAATTAATATAAGACTATGTCTTATATTATATATATATATTACCCGGTATTATGTTATATTATATTATACTTGCTATTATATTATATTATATTATATTATATTATATTATATTATATTATATTATATTATATTATTATATTATAGACCCGGTCTTATATTATAGTAAAATAAGACCAGGTCTTACATTAATTTTTGCTCCAAAAGATGTATTAGAGCTGATGGTCTGGCCTGGTCTTATTTTTGGGGAAACATGGTAGTAGATGCACCGTAATGTTTGCTTCTGTCTTCCCTGCTCTTAGCTATTACATTGCCGGGCTCCCAGAATGGCAAGGATGCTGTCTCGTCCTGTACATTGAAAAGGACTGTGGGGGAATCTGTCCAACTGCCACTGAACTTGTCCTTGCATCCTGATATCCGAGAGATTGAGTGGAGTTGGGATTCTGAAGATGACAAAAAGCAGTTGCTGGTGTCCTGGAAGCCTAATAGCCGTCATCCCGATTGGTATGACTTGGAAAAACAATACAAATCCAGATTCCAGCTAACAGAGAAGGCCGTCTTGAGCATCAAGAATCTCACTATGGAAATGGGTGGATTCTACATAGCGAATATCAAATTCCGCTCAGGAAGGTCCCAGGAGGAACCGTTTAGACTCTGTTTATATGGTAAGGTGTGGGACCACCCCCAACCGGGCATGCCAACAGCCACGTAAGTTAGCCAGAAATAAGGTTAAAGAAAAAAGAAAAACACCTCTTTTTAGTAGTTTTTGCCTCTCTTCTGATGCTCTAAAAATAAAATTAAATTTTAAAGATTACATCTTAGGAAAAATTAGCCTACATTTCTTAAAAGGCATAAAATGCACATGAAATGGGTGGGCAGGGGAGCCACCCAAAAGGATAAAAAGCTTTCTTCAATCACAAAGTACTACAAAACTGATTATTAGAAATACACAATTAGATCAGAAATGTCCTTAATTGATTGGTTCAAAAACTGATTTAAAATTTCTTAAGCGACCCCAAAAAGTTGGCAAAACCAAAACAATGAAACTGCACATTAAAAAAGATGAAGGAAAGACATTAAGAAGGAGATCGAGGGGGCGGCCAGTTGGCTCAGTTGGTTAGAGCCTGGTGCAGATAACACCCAGGTTGCCGGTTGGATCCCTGCATGGGCCACTGTGAGCTGCACCCTAGAAAAAAAAAAAAGAAGAAGAAGAAGAAGAAAGTGATCGAATGTCAGAACTACTCAATAGGTAAAATGCTTTTAGACCACTTGACCTGGAGTCCCGCTAAGGAAGTCTTAGGACAAATTTCTGTCTTAGATGCAAGCACAGCGCTGAGCAGACAGAGCCCTGGGCAGCCAATCTGCCAGGGCTGCCCCCTCCCCCCTCAGTGTCCTCCACCTTCATCACCTCTGCTTGGGTGGTCAGGGCAGCCTGTCACCTCCCTGGCTGCTAACTGGCTTCCCTGTCTCAGGTCTCTTCCCCTTTCCAAGTCTCCCTCCATGCAGCTGATCTTTTTCAAATGCAGTGCTCTTCCTGTTATGCCCCTGCTTGAAAACAACGTTCCCTCTCCCAGTGCCCCATAGGATAAATGTCCCCAGGAAGAGAGGTTCCAAGCCACACCGGACCTGGTCCCTAGCTGCCTCTCCAGCCCCATGGTCCAGTACTTGTCCTCATGTGCCAGGCAACAGAATTGCTACGCGTCATCTCACCTGGCCCTTCCTGTCCTTGACATACGCTGGTAGCTGTCCAGGGAATGTCCACCTCCCACACCTCCCCTGGTGGGAGCAGGAGAAGGGGGAGGAGCTCCAACATGGGAGGTGGGAGAGCTTTTAAGAAGAGACGGCTGGACTGTCCAAGAGGGGTTTCCAGCAGGTGACGGGTGTGGGGTGGCGGTGAGGGGTGGAGAACCAGCTGCTTGCTGAGCCCGGCCGACCCCAGCTGAGCCTGGCTCCTGGTCGTGTCTTTCTCCCCCTCTGCTGATGAGGTCCTTGCACAGCATCGTCCTAACGCGCTCTCATCTTAGCTCTTCTGGCAGTAAGCGATGGAACCCTGCTCACGCGGTCAGTACGGAGGGTTTGAATTGTAGGGACCGCGACCTCGAGGGAGGACGAGGGGTGAAGCGTTCCTTTCGCCCCCGTTCTGTTCTCACGGGAACTGGCACGCCCCTCTCTGTCGGGGGCCATGTGGTCCCTGCTCTTTGCCCTCAGTGTCTCTCTTTCCTGTCAGTGTTATTCTCCAGGGCTTCTCCACACAGTAGGGGGCATGGCCTTCTGCAGCTGTGGGACCCACCCAACCAGAGAGCAAAGGGACTTCCCTGACCCACTCCACATGGAAAATTCCAGAAAAGGCCTTTATTGGCTTGGGTCACAAGCCCCTAGGAGGGTCACTGGCCAGGACAACAGCACACTGTGATTGCAAGGGGAAGCAAGGACATGTGCTTCCCCTTAACCAGTGGCTGTCAATCATCAAAAACAAGGTTGGAGCAGGAGGTGCCAGAAAGCGTAGAAGTGCCACTAGCCGGTTTCCCTTCCCTGACCATCCGTCAGCGCCCGAATTAAGTCCTGCAGCACTGGCTCCTCCCCATTGCCTGCAGAACTAAGTACTCTCCTGTGGAACTAGTACTCGGCTGTGCAACTGAGTACTCACCTATAGAACTGAGTACTCACCTACAGAACTGAGTACTCATCTGTACAACTGAGTACTCACCTGTAGAACTGAGTACTCACCTGTACAACTGAGTACTCACCTACAGAACTAAGTACTCGCCTGTAGAACTGAGTACTCTACTTACCTATAGTACTGAGTACTCACCTATAGAACTGAGTACTCACCTACAGAACTGAGTACTCACCTGTACAACTGAGTACTCACCTGTAGAACTGAGTACTCTACTCACCTATAGTACTGAGTACTCACCTGTAGAACTGAGTACTCACCTGTACAACTGAGTACTCACCTGTACAACTGAGTACTCACCTACAGAACTAAGTACTCGCCTGTAGAACTGAGTACTCACCTATAGTATTGAGTACTCACCTATAGAACTGAGTACTCACCTACAGAACTGAGTACTTGCCTGTAGAACTAAGTACTCACCTGGGTGTTAGAGGCCCTTCACCAATGGGTGCTCTTTACAGCCATGCTCCTCGCACAGCGCACTGTCCCCAGGCACAGCCTGTCTCTCCTTCCCTTACCTCGTGGCTTTAAGAACTGCCCTTGTCCTAAATAAAGGCTTTTCTGATTCCTGTCAAATGAGTGTTTCCATCCTGAAGCCTCAAAATTCTTTTTCGGAATCCTTGAAGGGTCAGTGCCTCTCTGCCTCTCACCAGATTATGTGTGTGTGGCCTGCTCCCCACGGGAGAACAGGGTCGTGCCTGCTGGCCTTGGCATTGCTCAGTGTTTTCTACAGCTCCCAGGAGCCCTCAGGAAGCCCTTCTTTAACCGGGTAGATTTAAGCAATACTTAAAGGCCACCTGCAGAAACATGCCGAATTTTTCTAGGACTTTTGATTCTGCAAGCCTTATTAATATTCCTTCACTTATTGAAAAGAGCGTTATAACAAAAATTCATATAAACTAACTGCTGAGTGAATATTCGAAGTACCTAAGAGCATAAGATTTCTAAACATCCATCTATACTCATAACACTAGGTAATAGACATTCCATTTGATTTTTATAGTATTTAAATTCTTACGTGCTCATTAAATCAAGTCTTTTAAAGAAGCTACTCAAAAATATCATGTTCCATGAAGCTTGGGAACGGCCACAAATTTTTGTATTTTTAATAACTGCCCCAGATTCGGGGTTGGCGAACTTTAGCCATCATTAAATCCAGCCCAATGTCTGTTTTTATAAATAAAGTTTTATTGGAACACAGCTACACCCATTCATTTACATATGGTATTTGGCTGTTTTCTCCCTGTAATGGCAAACTTGTGTAGTTGTAGCAGAGACGACATGGCCAGTGAAACCTAAACTGTTTTCTACCTAACCCATTAGAGAAAAGTTTGCCTGCCTTTACCCAGATGACCCTGCTGACAGCTGATCCATGTAACTTTATAGGATTATTTCGAGGGTTAACTGGGAGCTGTACCTTGAAATATATACCTGCTCGATAAATGCTATTTTTTTATTTTCATCTGCTAATGGAGTCAATTACGTTAATAACTTTCATAATGATACCACCCTTGCATTTCTATAGCATTGCTACCAAACCCAACTTGGCCATGAAGTATTCTGTGATCACATTTGCGGCGATTTAACTTAGGAATTTTCAGTCCTCTGTTTATAACTGACATTAACTTGTGGATTTGCAAGTGTGTTTTGTCTTGTTCGGGTTGTGATATTCTCCTTGTCTGATGTATGCAAGCTCAGCTATCCTTTCAGAACAGCCTGGGAAACATTCTGCCTTTTCTAGGCTCTGAAACAGTGTCTACACCTCAGGAACTTTATTTTCCTTGGCCGGTTGGTGGCCCTCACCCTTGCAGCCATAAGGACCCACCTTGGCCACCTTTCTAATCTTTTCTAAAACTGGGGGTATATTCCAGTTTGCTGCCTCTTCTTACAGAGTTCTGATAATTTATACTTTCTTCGAAAGCATTATTTCATTTACATTTTCAGATTTATGGATATGTAGTTGTACACACTGTTTCCTTATCAGTTTTCGTATCTTTTCTTATCTGTAGTTATGCCCTGAGTCTCATTCCTAATGACATTTACTTTTAATTTTCTAATTAGACATCAATACTTTGGATTTGTCTGTCTTTTTAAGTCAAACTTTTGATTTTGCCTACTGAATCTCCTTTTTTATTATCTATGCACGAGTTAGGAATATGTCTGTAATTAGGATAAAACTTGATTTTCAAAGGCTTGAGCAAATAGGGGTTCATTTTTCTCATGGAGCAAGAAGAAGTCAAGAGCTAGCATTTGGGGCATCGGTCCATCGGCTCAGCACTGTCACCGGAGGCCGAGTCTTGCCCTTCCCGCGCGGCCACCCTTGGCACACAGACTGTCGTCTTCATGTGTGTTGCCTCCAAGATGGTCCAATATGGCTGCTCTCCAGACATCTGTGCACAGTAAGGACAGCCACAGAGAGACAAAGGGGAAGTCTTTCTCATTTTGAGGCTTTACCTCTTCAGGAGTGGAGTGCTTTCCTCCCACCCAGCAGATTTCCCCTTACTTCATTGGTCAGAACGAATGCAACTATAAGAAAAACTGAAAATGAGAATTTAGCTCTCTAGATGCCACATTAGATGAAGGCAAGGACAGAGATGGAAGTGGGACCGAGTGTGACAGGGCTACCTGTCAGGTGGCTGTTAATGTCAGTTTCACCTGTATTACACCCTCCCCTCTAATCTACTTAGGTCTATCCACTAGAGTAAAATGGTCCTCCAATAATAGTGGATTTGACCATTTACCCTTGAATTTCCAGGAGTGTTTCACTTTTTATTTTGTTTTGTTTGGCTTTATAATGTAAAATATCTCTATTTGACCTGCTTAAAGTTTTTTCATCTTAAATCTTATTTGGTCTGTGGGGACGGTTGCCACAATCATTTTGTTCACATTTTCCTTGTCTGTTTTCCATCTCTTTTTAATCTTTCTGTTTCATTAGGCAATGTAAATAGCATACTGTTGGGTTTACGTCATACCCATCTTGACTTTTGAATAGGCAGATATCATGCTTCAAATGCATGATTTCAAGTTTTTACGTGTATGAACTGACTCCCAACATCTTATTTACTGTTTGTTTTTTTTAATTTACCAATTTTCCTTCCTTTTGTTTGATTAATAGAGTTTTCTTCTCTAGTACTTTGGAAGTTATACAACCTTGTACTTTTATCCTACCAGGTACTAAACTTAAGCTCTTTCTTCAACACTTAACGATAATCGGTATTTTTTTTTCTCTGAACAAAACAAGAACTTCGACATGTTTCTCCACCGTAGTCTCAAGCCCTCCCCTGTTGTTTGTTTTATGACAGTCTACATGATTACCATATATAAATGTATAATTATCATAGACATCATAATTACTTAATCATCTACACTTACCTGAGCAAGGAAAGCCTCAGGCATCCTGGGCTGGAAGTCGGAGCCCCCTGGGCCCTGGGGAGTAGGTTCCTTTCCCAGGCTTATATGTAGAAACCTCACGCAGGGGCATCAAGTACATAAGAGTGGGTGACATCCTGCTGTGGGACTCCACTCCTGGAGCTCAGTTCTCTTTTGTCCCTTTTATCCCAGAGCCCATCCCCCACCCCCACATTCAGATTCATTCATTATCCAGCACGTCAGGCTGGTGCAACCTCAGCCTGGAGTGTGAGACCCCAGGGACCACAGAGAACCTGGCAGTGACCTGGCTCAGCGAGGGCCTCCGCAGGGAGCTAGAGCAGAGCGGGGCCCTGGGGTCAACCCCCAGCTCCAGGAAACTAAGCCTGAGCCTGCTCTGGAGCCAGTTGAATGGCCTCCTCACCTGTGTGGTCAGCAGCCCCGTGGATGAGAAGAATGCCACCTTATCCCTGCAGAGCGTCTGTCCACAGAGGGGTGAGTGTGATGCATTAGGCAGGGTGGGGAAATGGGCCAGCAGACAAAGGGGGTGGGGCGGGGGTGGGGGGACTCGGGAAGTGGGGAGACTGAGGAGCACTTCCAGGCAGTTCCTGGGATACAACCGGAGGTCCCCACCCTCGTTAGAGTCTTCAAAACTGCAAGTCCAGAAATTGGGCCAACACCTGGTGAAGACAGCATCACCCATGACAAAAACATGGGACTGGCATGTGCGTCCACCTTCCCAGCATTTAGGGGGCTGAATTAGGCATCAGGAGTGAAGCGGGGAGGGGGACCTGCAGAGCCATCAGCCCTGGAATGCCCGTGGCCCCCAGACACAGCTGTCCCTGGATGGGCTCCACGGGCACGGCACGTGGGGCTGACGGATCCCTGCGTTTTGCTGCATGCCAGACACACCCTTTCTGAGGATGGTTACCACCTCTGAGTCTGAACCCTCCTGAGAGCGTGTCAGCACTGTGGCCACTACAGCCAGTCAACACACTTGCCCCATCAGTCTGTACAGAGGGCCTCTTCCAAGGCAGGTTGGGGTGGGAGTCGCCCAAAAGGGCCTCAGGCCCTGGTTTCATACGATAGCAGATGATTCCCTACAGAGCAGGGGCCACTGACGTAAAACAGGAAGTGTGATTAGCTGTTCCCCAGCTGGCCGCCCACGACCTTAAGCTCTGCCTGCTCACTGGGCTCTCCTGCGAACAGTCTCTTCCTTATCATCTCCTTACATGGCCACTTAGCATTCAACTGCCACACAGGACTGAGTGCCTACTGTGTGCTGGGGGGCGGGGGAGGGGCAAATACGATGCGTCCCTGCCTCAGGACCTCACACCGCGGTGGGCACCGCCTGTCCTGGCTGGGTGACCCTGGGCACCTTACTTAGCTTTTGGAACCTTTCTGAAACATAGACAGTAATTTCACTACCTCATAGGGCTTCTGTGAGAAGCAAAATAAGTCATCTATGTAAGCTGTTAAAATCGTGTCTGGCACGCGTGGTATCAATAATTATTGGAAAACAGCCCAAGGAGCAGGAGCAGTCAACTTCTAAATATGCCCGTTAAGTGCTGAAGATGCGGCAAAAGTATGTGGTTCAAGGACATAGGCGAAAGAAAGAGATTTACTGCTGCAGGAGTTGGGAAGGGGGCACAGAAAGGAACACTTGAGTTGGGCCTTGAGGAGTGCGTAGGAGTTTCCTCGGGCTGTGAGAACGACGTGCCAAAGAGCAGAACTCATCTGAGGTCTAGGGATTTCAGATGCTTCCATCCCCTCTCCCTCTTGGAATGTATTTCTCTTCCTGGAGTCTGAGAGGAGGAAAGAGCGGCAGGCTGAGGGGATGAGCCACCGCGTGTCCAGCTCGCAGGGGCCTCTGAGACGCCTGTGCAGACACGGCACAGAAAGCCTGGCAGAAGGAACATGAAAGTGGCGGCGGCCAGTGTGGCGAGAGCAGGAAAGAGGAAACCTGCCAGGGCCGCTGCTAGGACGGACATCTGGGGTACAGCCGGGGTGGTCCCCCTCCCTCGACCTGCCCAGCGGGCCTGACTGAGGTGAGGTGACACCAGCCTTTGATCCCAGGTTCTCTTCAGAGCAAGTGGCTTTGGAGCGGCATCCTTCCCATGGTTCTGGTGGCAGCGAGTCTGATGGCCGGAATATGGTTCTGGATGACGAAAAAGAGGTTGATGGGCAGAGGCAGGTGCTGGGGGAGGGCCCAGGGACGGGGGCGGGGGTGGGGGGGAGGGGAGGGGCCAGGGCGGGGCGGGATGGGGAGGGGCCAAGGAGGGGCAGTAAAGGCAGTGTTGCCCCCACTGGTGAGATGCCCCTGGGAGAGCATCTCGTGGCTGGCTGCTGGTCCCTAGCTGGAAGTTGGTGCATGATCCCACCGGGGGGGAGGACCTGGACACAGGACAGCTGGAGGAGAAGACACTTCGGGAGAGGGGATGGGGAGGGTACAGGGAGGGGCGGGGAAGGGGGAGGACCCGGGGAGAGTGCAGGGCTGGCGGGACAGTGGGCAGCTAGAGGCTCCCTGGCCTGTCCTGTGGGTCATCCTAGTCGGAGCCCAGGAACAGCAGTGCTGAGGGTGGGAGCCATTGTGTGCCAAGAAAGGAGGGTACTGGACGGCAGGGATGGCGCAGGAGTCTGGGACCTGAGCTTACGGCCCAGGACCAATGGCCACCCTCAGCTAGGGCTGACGAGGGGTCACCGCCGTCCCACACTCTCTCACTAAGCACCTGCTGTGTACAGGTGTGTCCAGCCTCCTGCCAGCTGTGCCGGGCTCAGCAGCTGCCCCCCAAGCCCTTGCCACAGAGGACTCTGCTGCCCTGCAGGCTTGTGCGGCCAACAGCCCTGCCGTTCTCTACACGGAGATAGTCCCCCTGCACCAGCCTAAGGTGGGTCTAAGGGGATGAGAGGTCAGAGGCCGAGCATGCCAAGAGACAAGGGCACTCTGCTCCCCTCGGGCTCTGGGCCCAGTCCTTGCTTTGGACAATGTGGTCGCTGGGCCTGGTGCCCACAGCATGCTGGCAGCCAAGAGGCAAGGGGAGGGCTCCTCACCTGTACGTCCACACTCGTCAGAGCCTCGGGGGGCCGGAGGCAAAAGTGCAAATTACCAGGTTTCTGGTGGATCCTGCCATTTATGTACCCCCCGAGGAAGTAAAAGTAGGGAGACAGTAGCGGGGCCTACAGACAGGGACCTGAGGGCCCAAGGAGCATCACAGAGCCCCTTCTTCTTCCCCGCCTGTAGTCTCTCTTCCTCCCATCCTGCCATTAATGTCACCTCTTTGGGTAAAGGCAGTGTTGCCCCCACTGGTGAGATGCCCCTGGGAGAGCATCTCGTGGCTGGCTGCTGGTCCCTAGCTGGAAGTTGGTGCCTGATCCCACCGGGGGGAGGACCTGGACACAGGACAGTTGGAGGAGAGGACACTTCAGGTACTTCTCAGATGCAATGGTTCTCAAGCCCAGCTCACATCAGAGTTCCCAGAGGGCTAGGTGAAGGGCCACTCTTGGAATTTCTGATTGAGTGAGTCTGGGGCAGCCCCGAGAATTTGCATTTCTAACAAGTTCCTAAGTGATGCTGAGACTTTTAATCCCACCCTCTGAGAACTTCTGGGTTATGAATAAGCAGAGGGAAAGCAAGGAGGGCCGCTGTCTACTCTGCCAGGAGTAGCCATTGGCTGTGTCCTCTCCTCACCTATCCTCTGATTTCTCGAAAGAGGGGGCAACTCTTCACAGAACATCAGGACCTTAGAGATGCCCTGGCCCGGTCGCAGCAGGATACCGTGGGGGAAAGTGGGACCCCGAAGGAATGCTGGGACTTAACAGAGAACCATGGCAAGCTCAAGGCACAACAAGGTGTCCTCACTCCCAGTCCAGCATCCTGGGCATTGTCCCCAACTGCTGCAATGCCTGCCACCTTGTCACTTCCCATCTCAGCTCCTCTGAGTATGTCCCCATCTGACCTGGACCTCAGGGGACTCAGGAAATGTTCCTTGTGACCCAAACCCCAGGCCCCTCACCAGAGAAGCACAGGAGGGGAGCTATGCGTGGCTTTGGGGCACACGGACAAATTAGGCGACATTTGACCCTGTCCTGAAGCCCTGCCTTGGGGAGAATGGATTCCCTCCCAGGACACAGAAGAGAGGTGGTGCTGGCATGAGGGAGCAGACGCCAGAGAAGTGGGTGTGGGACCAGCCCTGATCCGCTCTAGAAAATAAGTGTACTCCTTGCACCTCCGTTTCTTCTTTTATAAAATGAGGGTTCCAGTAATAATACATCATGTTTATCTGGTGCTGTACGGTTCTTTAAAGCACTTCTGCAACGAGAGTATCAAGGAGATTCACAGATCAGCCCAGCAAATATTTATTGAGGGCCTACTGTGTTCCCTGAATTGTTCTGATCTGGGCTCCAGAAGTCAGCAAAACGACAAAAATCCTTGGCCTCGGAGAATATATGTTCTAGGTCGGGGGAGGGGAAAATGACAAGTAAATAAGCGAAATACGAAGTATTGGATTATGGCCAGTGCTAAGGAGAAAATAAAGGGGGAAAGAGAGGGCAGGTGCGATTCTAACTAAAGGCTCTGGGCGGAGGGGGAGGAGCTCACCAAGAAGTTAGAGCCTGTCAGAGGTGCCGGTGAGCAGAGCAGGGTCTGGGTGGATGGGAGGGAGGGAGAGGAGGCGTCCGGGCAGAGCGCAGAGCAAGTGCCAAGACTGCAAGCGTTCAGGGCGGGGCCAGTGCTGACGAGGAGCTTGAGGGAGCGCTCTGGGTTCAGAGCCAGAGCCCTGCGGCTGAGAACGAGAAGCACGATGGGCTGCCCCTCGTACCTAACGCTTATAAACTCACCCAGCCCACCTCCAAACTGCTTGAATTGTAGGACACGGAGAAGGGCGGCGGCCGCTCACACAGCCCCACGTGCACGCCGGTGGTGCACACGGTCTACGAGCGCATCCGGGCACGCCCAGACCCCCAGGGGGGCCGCCAGACCACAGAGACACCCGACAGTGAGGGGCCTTGGCAAGAGCCGGCTCCCCCACCCTGCGCCCCGGTCCCCAGAGACTCCTCCTTAAGATGAAGCTGGGACTGGATCCCAAGTCTTTCTGACCATCCTACGGAGACAGCAGAGCAGCAGGGACTGCTCCCCTGGGCTCCCCACAAAGATTTCTTGGCCTACAGATTGTGGGCAGTGAACCCGCTATTTAACACCCACATATGAGAACGAACCCCTCAACCTTCAGCCAGACTTCTGACCTGTGACCCACTGAACCCCTCTGGGGAACGCGTTGGCGAGGCAGCACCTGCATATGGATGCTTTCCTGGCGTAGGCAGGGTCCTGGGCCCCTTGGGTGGACCTTCAGGATCTCACCGCCCACACATTAGCCTGCGTACACAGAGGCATGGCTCTCAACTGTGGAAAAAGCAAGAGGCTGCAGGATTCGGGGTCAACTGTGCTGTCAGGGGAAGTGGAGCGAGGGACGCACTTTTTATGTCCATCACTGACCAGACTTAATTCTAAGCACCAGAAATGTGCTGTCTCAGACTTTCTCGAAACTCAAGTAAGTCACAGACTTTTTATTTCTATTGCAAAATATATGTAAATAGTATGAAAATCAAAAGACACATCTTTTTGAAATTATGTTTCATTATGTTTATTGCTATTGTAAATGGGATTTTGTTGCCATTATAGCTTCTAGCTAGTTAATTAAAATACCACATACATAACATATATTAAGCCACTTTATTAAATTTCTGTGCTGTTTGTACCAGTTTTGAATTTCTGGATAAATACCATATGATTAACAAATAATAATAATTTTTGCTTTTTTATTTCCAATTTTTATGCCTTGTTTCTTTCTCTTGTCAATTGCATTGGCTAATTCCTCCAATTAATGTTAAGCAAAACTGATGATAAAGGATACCCTTGTTTTGTTGCTTACTTTACTATAAATGCTTCCAGTGTTTTCCCATTAAGCATGATGTTGTTTTATGGTTAAGACATATACGTTTTCTCATGGTTAAATAAAAGCATGTATTTATTCCTGTTTTATCAAGATTTTTTACCAAGAATGAAATGTTAAATTTTATTGTTTCCCTCTTATCATCTGTGAAGATATCCTATGGTTTTCCATTTTTCATCTATTAATTAATTTCCCATCTATGCAAGTAGAGTAACCAAAGGCCTTCCCTCACGGAGCTGTTGGGAGGGTCAGAGTTAATCCACTCAGACTCCTAGCAGGCTTGCATCTGACCTGTTGAGGGCATGTTAGTGTCACCCTGCCCCGCCCCGCCCCGCCTGGCCCCGCCCCGCCTGGCCCCGCCCCCGCTGATGGCCTCCTGTCTCCTCCATGTGGACCACACATGGCAGTCCCACTCAGGACCACCCTCTCTGTCGTCTGTCCTCCAATGAAGATGCCTCAACACAAAGCAAACACAGCCCAGAAAATGCCTTCCTCACAGGTGGCCATCCACAGGATCCAGAACGTTCATCTCCAGATTACCACCAAAGTGAGAGGACGAAACGTAAACACTAACAGGGCACTCTCAGGCCCCTGAGAAACACCCATTCTAAGAGCAACGGGCCCAGACAGCCAAGAGCTGGGGGGGTGGGCGTGGGGGAAGTTCCCAGCGGGGAATGGGATCCCACGTGGCATTCCTCACACACAGCGCAGGAATCCCACTCAGTGGACAGTGCCTCTGTGTGGCTTTTGCAGACAGCGTTCGCTAGCTGCTGGTGCCGGACGTCGGGCTGCCTTCCTGCCTGCCAGGCAGCGGGACACCAAAGAATGCCAGCCTTTATGTACGGCTAGTTCTCTAGGTCATGTGCTAAGGGAGTGTCCCTCCCGAAAGCCAAGTGAGAAGAAATCCCACGCATGTGACTGCTGAGCAAACAGCAGAGGAAATAGAAAGATGAAAATGCAGGAAAAAACAACCAATGTGAGGCCTGCACCCATGTTTGGTTCTCCAAAAAAAGGAACAAAAGTTTGCAAAAGACTGATGAAACCAGAGACGAAAGACGAACTAATATATCAGAGTGTGAGGGGAAGGAGGAGCTGAGAAAATGATGGAGGAGAAAGTAATCCTTTTGCAGCATTTTAGAATGAGAAGAATGGAGTTAACACCAAGGACACCAAGCCAGCAGTGTGGAGGGCGGGATAGGAAGATAATATCGAAAACAAAAGGAAGCCACTGGGACAAAGAGCAGAATGGACTGACAACGGGGCCCAAGCAGACGGTTCCTGCATCAAAGAAGTGACCGAAGGAATGGAGAGGACAAATACTAACACCACTATCCATTTCGTCCCTCAGAGCCATCCCTCTTCTGGCCAACAGAATGTGCCTGGTTCACCCGTCAAGAGGGGAGAGCTGAGATTGGGGATAGTCCCCTGACCTTGTGGGGGGCATGTGACCCTATTCTGACCAATGATGTGGAAGAAAAGTTTACTGGGGGCTTCAGAGACCATCTTCCATCCTGATGAGACAGAGAAAGGAGAAAAACGGCTGCCCACGCCGGCCACTGGCTCTCGCCTCTGAGGGAGCAGAGGGGTTGCAGAGCAGAGGGCCGGTCTGGGTGACCACAGCTCACCTGTGAGCTTAAAGCAGGGAGTGACCTGCAGAGTGGGCAAGGCAGGTGTAGATAGATGGGAGGGAAGGGCTTGGGAGCTGGTTTGTGTTTTGTCTGCCTTTGCTCATTACAGAGAGCGGTGTAGGGTGGTTGGGTTCACACTGGACATGGGGACTGAAGTTCGGTTTGGGACTTCTTGTCCAAGATGTTCACGAACCAAGTAAATGCATGTGTCTCCTCTCCTTCCCCAGAGCTTTAAAACGACAGTGAATTTATCTTGTTTACGTGTATAAATCACAGTGTCCGAGAAGGAGGAAGCAAGCAGAGCAGAGAGGCCCGCCCGGAGTATCAGAGAGAGGGGCCTGCCCAGACCCCAGACCGATTACATTGGAATCTCTGGGGTCGTGCCCAGGGGACAGTACTTCGGCAATGACTGAGGTGAGCCCAACGTGCAGCCATGTCTGAGCACCGCTGAGCACACACAGGAATGGAGCCCATAAGCCCAGAGAGAAGAGAACCCAGGCTGCCCCTGTAGATGCTGGACCCTCAGCCAGCCTCTTCATTCTGACATTTAGGGGTTCCCCAGCTCCCTACCCCCACCCACAGATGGCCTGTCTTTACATATAAGAGGACAGCTGAGGATCACGAGGCATGCAAGAAAAGCAGGGGGACCAGTTCCAAGTGTGGGAGAGAAGGAGAGGGACCCATAAGAAGTCATAGGCGACGTGTCAGTTTCGAAAGTTCCAGAAATAGCCTTAGAAGCATTCCTGAGACAGAAATAACCTCAGAAAAACTAAAAGCAGAAATAATGTAATAAGAAGTGGTTGCCTCTGGGGAGAGGAATGAATTGAGGCCAGCAGGAAAAACTGAAACTTTTCAGTACATTTTTAAAAACCATACACAGCTGCTGTGTTTCCCTGAAAATAAGACCTAGCCGGACCATCAGCTGTAATGCGTCTTTTGGAGCAAAAATCAATCAATGTAAGACCCGGTCTTATTTTACTATAATATAAGACCGGGTCTTTAATATAATATAATATAATATAAAATACTGGGTCTTATATTGATTTTTGCTCCAAAAGATGCATTACAGCTGATGGTCCAGCTGGGTCTTATTTTCGGGGAAACATGGTATGATTGATGATGTGGATACTTATGCTACATGCTGTCTATACAGCTGATTACAAGCATTTAAAGAGAAGAAATCAGAACACAGAGCAGCCCTTGTCCAATCTGAATGTGCTTATGGTTCCCTTGGCAATCTTGTTTAAAGCAGTGGGGAGGGGGCGCTTCCGGGTTGGGGCGCATGTGGGGGTGCGTGGAGTGTGGGCCCAGAGGGCACCAGTGCTCCGCCCCCTCCCTCATGCCTGGTCCTCCGCAGAGATGCGTCTGGATGTTCACCTGGGTCCTTGAGCACATCCTCTAATAAGCTGGGAAACAGGAAGTGAACTGTTACCTTGAGTTCTGTGAGCCGCTCCAGCAAATTAATCAGACCCAGGAGGGGGTCGTGGAAGCTCAGCTGGCAGCCTAGACTTGTGACCGGTCTGGGGGCCGGGGGCAGTCTGTGGGGCTGGGCCCTTAACCTGTGCCGGCTGGTGCTCGCTCTCCAGTGTACAGTCAGCATTGACACCCCGCTGGTGTCGCAGAAGGGCTTGGGGTGGGGAATCCCCCACGAGGCTGCTGTCTGAAGTGTGTGAGGACAGGACGTGCATGTGCAGGACCAAGTATTTCCTACACAGTTATGCAGAGCATGAGCCCCGAACGGACAGAAACTAGGAGGAAGTGATCCAAAGGCAGTCGTTCACTGTGTCAGGGACACACCCAGGGCCTACGCCCGCCCAGCATCGGTTCTGGCTGTCAGTCATGCAGAGGCCCATTCAGGCAGCTCTTCTCTGCACCCTCCCCACTCTCGGCCCTGTTTCTGACCCCAACAGCATATCTGCAAGTCCACTACCTGAGGCTGGCCAGAGAGCCAGACAAGTCCGGCCCCTCCAGACAAGGGCCCTGGGACCACAGAACAGGCCTATGATGGAGGAGGTGGGCGGGGCTCAGGGCGGCAGCTCACATGCTCCCCACACCCACACCTGTGGTGAGGCATAGCAGAGGATGGGGACACTCCCTGATGGCGATCCATCCCTTCCAGGGACACTTACTGAGAATAGAGGAAAGGCTACACCTGGGTGGTCTCGGGATAGTCCCATTGGTTTAATTTTTATACCTTTTGCTTGTGGAATGTTTTTTGTAAAATGTGTAATATGATTTGCTATGGTATCTACAGAGAACATGAAAGCAGCTGCCTGGGTGTGTGTGAGACGGTGGGAAATACTTCCCCTTGGTGAAGCAGGATGGGCTGAGAGAAACCACGCTGGCGGGTGAGGGGCCCCCAGAGCTGAACAAAAGCGCCTGTGCCCAGTTCACAGGGGTGGCTGCTGTGCCCATGACAGTGAGGGGACCTGGGGCGGAGATCTAAAGGGTTAGAGAGGGGAGGAATGTGGCAGTGGGTCACAGGGGACTGAGTAACTTACTCATGCAGGACCCACACAACACGTTTCCTCAGGTCTCCAGTATGTCAGGTCAGCCGGTGGGCGGGGAGGCTATTCTTCCCCAACGCCCCCCACCCCACACTGTCCTTTCTAAAAGCACTTTCACCTGTGACAGGCAGCCGCCATCATTAGGGTCACCTTACCACTTCACAGGGGGGACTGGGGCTCCAGACAGGTCACCCAGGAAACCCCAACGCCTGGGAGCCAGGATGTGGCAGGGTCTGCACTGCAACCAGCAGTCCCGCCTCCCAGACCAACGGTCTTCGCAGATATGAGTCCCTCTCAGGGCAGCAGTGTCCCCACACAGGAGCTCTGGGCCTTGAGAAGCCACACTGGGGGTGGAGGGTGGCCAGGCCCATCCCAGAGCGGCCTCTTGCCTCCTTCTCACGGCCCAGGCAGAGGAACCAAGGCCTGTCTGTGGCTACAGCCCAGCCCCGCTGAGTCCCCAAGGCCACCCTTGTCCAACCACAGCCGCTTCCCCTGTGCTCAGTGTGTCACAAATGGCCAGACCTGCAAAGCCTGGAGGCCTGACAAGTCTCAGCCGGTCTCCCAGCTGCGCCAGGACTGTCACCGCCCAAGCTGGAGGCTGTGCCCCTGCCCTCATCCCTGGGGCATGCACACTGCTCCTGGGGTCCCCATCTGGCTTCCACGAGGTCTTCTCCTCTTAGTCCCAAGCCTCCCGTCAGTCATGCCAACCACTGGCCCCTTGAACCTGGAGAAACCCCAGGAAGGGAACCTGCTCCCACCTCAGCCTGGGCCCAGCTCCGGGCAGGGTCCTTTGGCTGGTGTCATCTGCTGGTGACATCGGCCTTTGTGTGGGACTTCCTCCTCACAAGGACCCTCTCAGCTGCTGGCTGCTGGCCGGGTCTCAGCATTTCTCACCAGCACAACCGCTCCCCACCAGGTTCAGGACTCACCCCCCACTGCCCCCACCACAGGAAGAGGGCAGACTCTGCCGGTCCCTGTGAGACGTCCTGAAGGGGGCAGAAGGGGAGGGAGAGCCCACCCTCAGGCTCGTGCAGGTGCAGGGCTGTCACCTGACAGTGGGCGTCCTGTGGTCTCACGCTAGTCCCGGTGCTGCCTGTGCGGGCGCTGGGGTGTCACACATGCTCTCCAACAAAACAAGCCACTTTCAGCTAAACACATGGCAGCTGGGACTGGTTTCTATTCAGCAAATAGTTACTGAGCGCACCTGTGCCTGGTCACCCACAGGGACTTCCTTTCCAGCCGGTCACCACCTGCTGCCACTGAGCCTGGAGGCGTCTGCAGGGCAGCATGACTTCACCCAGCACCTCACCTTATGACCGATACAAGGCCAGGAAGGCTCAAGACACTGCGCTCTATGTTGAAAGGAAGGTGAGCTACTCTCCAGGAGTGTCCCCACGGCCCTGAGCAGTCTGTCACAGGTATGCTGTCATCCCAGAGCTGACACCACAGCGCACCCCCTCCTGGTTCTATCTGGGTGTCCCCCTCTTTAGGACCCAGGCATAACACCTCCTTCTCCCCTGGCTGGTCACACCCGCCCCCTCCCCTCACCATCCCCAGCCCTCGGCGACCTCCCCACCAGACTGCATCCTGAGGCCACAGCATGACTGTTTCTCTGGGAGCCCAGCTGCCTGGAGGCAGGATGGGAACAGACAGGTGTTGATTCCATTCCTGCTTCTATACAGTGGAAGTGTGGGCAGACCCTCAGGGGCTCGTCTGTAAAATGGATAAAAAGTGGATAATACCCACTTCGCAGGTTGTGGGGGGCCTGAGCTGCGGGCAGACAACGTCGCCCCTTAGTGGCTGAGCTCAGTACTGCCCGAAAGTCACACCAGTGTTCCTGGATTTGAGGGAAGGTGCTCAGAAAAGGGAAGGGGTGGTGCACGTCTGATGAGGGTCAAGACCACCGCTTCTGAGTGGACGTCTGGTGTTATGGAAAGAGACTGTGGGTTCATCTTGTTTGGGACTTCTAAATCGCTGATTTGATCCTCCGCTTCGTCTAATCTACTCCTGTGATCTCATGTATTCTTCATTTCAGTTATTGTAGTCTTCATTTCTAACTGGTTCTTTTTTATGTTTTCTGTCTACTTTTTATGTTTCCTAGCTCTTCGTTGAAGTTCTCCCTGAGATCATTGAGCCATCCTCCTAACCAGTGTTTTGAACTCTGTATCTGCTAGATTGCTTATCTCCATTTTGTTTAGTTCTTTTTCTGGAGTTTGTTCTGCTCTTTCATTTGGGACATTTTCCTTTCTCTTCCCATTTTGGCTGCCTCCCTGTGTTTGTTTCTGTGTACTAGGTAGGGCTGCTAGGTCTCCCGGTCTTAGTAGAGTGACTATATAGGTAATAGGTGTCCTGTGGGGGCCAGGGGTGCAGTCTCCCTCATCACCTGAGCTGGGTGCTCCAGGTGTGTCCTCCTCTTGCAGTTGAGCCTTGCTTGCTGTTGGCATGTCAGTGAGTGGGATTGACCCTCGGGCTGATTGGTTGTGAGGACTGGCTGTGACTACAGGGGAGGAGCTGTGGCGCAAAGGCTGATGCTATGGAGCAGGATTCGTTTTAGCAGGGCCCAGTCTGCCCTGTGGGTGTGTTGTTTGTTGAGGTGGTTGGGTAGTGCTCAGGTGTGGTCTGAAGCTCGCCACCAGGTGTGATGGTTCTGGAGTCTCTCAGGAGGGGCTCTGTTCCTGGGCAAGGTCAGCTGCTGCCTGTGCCCTGCCCGGGCCACTTGGTACGAGCTACAAAGTGATCTGCAGATGGTTGCCACTTGTGCTGGGTTTGGAGGCACGTGGGAGAGGCTAAGATGTGAACTGAGACCAGTTGCCACTAATGCCGGGCTTGGGGTTGCTTAGCAAGAAGTATGGGGCACTCCAAGACCAGATGCTGCTTGTTTGGGGTTTGTGCACCTTTGAGAGATTTTAGAAAAGTCCACAGCCCAAGCTGAGACTGGCCGTTTGTATAGAAAAGCTGCTGGCAGTAGCTTGGGTGGGTTCACAAGGGTAGGGCGGGTCTCGGGTCACCAGGGCGGGGCCAACGGTGTTAACCAGGTTGATGGAGATTCAATATGGCGCCCGCCTGCATTTGCATGCCTGGAAGGGGGAGGACTCAACAAAGCAACAATGCTTGTGCCAGAACTTCTGTCCGGGAGAAAGCTGCCCTCCTGTCCTTGTCCTGAAGCCAGACAACTCAGTTCCTCCCTGTGCGTCCCTCGTGCCTTTTGAGCTGCTGCCCCAGTACTGGAGCTCAGAGCAAGTGAGTCCATCAGCGGGTAAGTCTGTGCGCAGACACTTTAAGAGGGGCGCTTGGGATTACAGCCACCCTCTGTCTCACTCAGTCACAATATCCCTGGTTTTTACAGCCAGAAGTTGTGGGGACTTCTCTTCCCAGCACTGGAACCCTGGGCTGGGGAGCCTGGTGTGGGGCTGGGACCCCTCACTCCTCCGCAGCTGAGATATCCCTCCTGATTTTTAACCACCACATGTGTGTGTGACCAGGCCGTTCTGTGTTTCCACCCCTCCTATCAGTTTTGGCATGGCTTCTGTGTGTCCTTAGTTGTAGGAGTTTTGTTCAGCTAGACTTCAGGCAATTCTCAATGATTCTTTTCACCTTTTTTATTGTTCCTTTGAAGCACAAAAGTTTTGAATTTTGATGATGACCAATTATCTATTTTTGTTTTAGTGTTTGTTCTTTTGGTGTCATAACTAGGAATCCACTGTCAAATCCAAGATCATGAAAATTTACCCCTATGTTTTCTTCTAAGCATTTGAGAGTTTTGCTCTTAAATTAAGTCTTTGATTTATTTTGAGTTAATTTTTGTATATGGTGTGAGGTAAGGGTCCAACTTCATCCTTTTGCACAGACTATCCAGTTATCCCAGCACCATCTGTTGAAAAGAATTTTCATTCCCCATTGTATGGTTTTGGCACCCTTATTGAAATTAGTTGGCCATAGGTATATGGGTTATTTTCTAAACTTTCAATCTATTCCATTGATCTATATGTCTACTCTTGTGCCAGTACCATGATGTCTTGATGACGGTTGCTTTGTAGTAAGTTTTGAAATCGGGAAATGTGAGTCCTCCTACTTATTCTTCTTTTTAAAGAATGTTTTGACTAGTCTAAAGAATTGTGTCCCTTACAATTCCATATGAATTTAGAATCTTCTTGTCAATTTCTACAGAGAAGTCAGCTGAGATTCTGATAAGGATTGCATTAACTCCCTTGATTAGTTTGGGTGTATCTTAGCAATGTTGAGTCTTCTGATGCACGACTATGAAATGTGTTTCCAGTATGTAGATTTTCTTTAACTTTTTCAACAATATTTTTTAGTTTTCACAATACAAGATTTGCACTTCTTTTGCTAAATTTGTTTCTAAGTATTTTATTCATTTTCATGCGGTTATGAATAAAATGCTTTTGTTAATTTCATTTTTGGAATGTTCATCACAAGTGTATAGAAACACAACTGATTTTTGTGTATTGATTTTGCCTTCCATAACTTTGCTGAACTCATTTATTACTTATAATCTATTTTTTTAATGGATTCTTTAGAATTTTCTGCATTTTTTCATGTTATCTGCAAATATAGATAGTTTTAGTTCTTTCTTTGTGGTGTGGATGGCTTACATTTCTTTTCCTTGCCTAATGACCCTGGCTAGGACCTCCAGGACAATGTGGAATAGAAGTGGTGAGAGTAGACATCCCATTGTTGACCTTATGGGGAAATCATCCAGTCTTTCATCATTAGTATGACGTTAGCTGTGGATTTTTCATAGACGCCCTTTATCAGGTTGAGGAATGTCCTTCTATTCCTAGTTTGTTGGGTGTATTTACTATGAAAGGCTGTTGGATTTTGTGAAATGCTTTCTCTGTATTTATTGAGATGATCATGTGATTTTTTTTGTACTTCAGATTTATAACAGCTTTATTCTATTGTATTGCTGTATTATTATGACATTATAATTCCTAATAAGAAATATGTATTTGGTCTCCCTCCCCATCCTGGGCACAGAGCTCCAAAAATTCTTGGAAGTTCCTAAGTGAGGAAACCTATAACAATGTCTTTTGTTGTGCTAATGAGGTGACTTTTGGACTGCACCTAAGGACAGGGCTGTTGCCAGGAGAACCAACCAAGTGACTAGAGGGTTGGAACTTTCAGTCCAACCCCCCACCCCTTCTCTGGGGAGGGGAGATGGGCTGGAGGTTGAACCAATTGCCAATAGCAAATGATGTAATCAATTATGCCTATGTAATGAAGCTTCCGTTTAAAAACAAAAACAAGGACTGGGTTCAGAGAGCTTGCAGTTCGGTGAACACCTAGAGATTCAGGAATAATAGCATGCCCAGAGAGAGCATGGATGCTCCGGGCCCCTTCCCACATATCTTGCCGTATGCATCTCTTCCAACTGGCTGTTCCTGAATTATATCCTTTTGGAATCAACAAGTAATCTAGTAAGTAAAATGTTTCTCTGAGTTCTGTGAGCTGTTCTAACAAATGAATCAAACCTGAGGAGGCGGTCATGGGAACCTCTAAGTTATAGCCAGTTGGTCAGAAGCACAGGTGACAATCTCGACCTGTGATTGGTGTCTGAAGTGGGGTTGGGGGCAGTCTTTAGGCCTGAGGCCTTAACCTGTGGAACCTGGTGCTATCTCCAGGTAGATAGTGTAAAAACTGAGTTAATTGCTTGGTGGTGGTGGTGTGTGTATGGGGGGGAGAAATCACACATTGAAATTGGAATGCCAGCAATTGATTTGGGGGTGTTAAAGCAACGTTACATCCCTGGGATGAATTCCATGGTGTATAATTCTTTTTGTATATTGCCAGATGTGGTTTGCTATTATTTTGTTGAAAATTATTGCATCCGTATTCATAAGAGACATTGGTCTGTAGGTTTTCTGCTGATGTTTGAGGTATTTTTTTTTTTGGGGGGGGGGGGGCGTGGAATCAAGTTAATATTGATCTCATAAGATGAATTGAGAAGTGTTCTTTCCTCTTCTATATTTCGGAAGTTTGTGAAAAACTGGCATTAATTCTTTTTTGAACGTTTGGTAGAATTCAGCAGTGAAACATTCTGAACCTGAGATTTTCTTTGTGGTTAGTTTTTTGATTACTTATTCAATCTCTTCACTTTGTTATAGAGCTATTCAGATTGTCCATTTCTTTGTGTGTGTGTCAATTTTGGTTGTTTTTGTCTTTCTAGGAATTTGATGTACAAGTATTCATACTATTTCTTTATAATATTTCTTATTACTGTAGCAACAGTAGCAACCCCTCTTTCATTTCTGATTCTAGTAATTTGAGTCTTCCCCATTTTTTTCTTGCTCAAACTAGGTAACAGTTGTCAATTCTGTTGATCTTTTCAAAGGACCAGCTTTTGGTTTCTTTGATTTTATCTCTTGTTTTTCTATTCTCTATTTTATTAAATCCATTCTAATATGTAATATCTCTTCCTTCTGCTTATTTTAGTTTTACTATGGTCTTCTTTTTCCAGGGCCTTTGGTGGAAGGTTAGGTTATACAATTTGAGGTCTTTCTTTTTTCATAAAACAGGCATTTACAGGTCAGGTGTACATTTCCCTCTAAGCACTGTGTTAGCTACGTCCCATAAGTTTTAGTATGCTGTATCTTCATCTTATCAACTCACAGTATTTCCTGATTTTCTTTTTGATTTGTTCTTTGACCCACTGGTTACTTAGGAGCCTGTTGTTTAATTTCCACATGTTTGTGGGTTTCTCAAAATTTCTCATTATTGAATTTCTCCATAAATTCTCATTTATTCCATTATGGAATTATAGAAGATACTTTCTATTATTTCTATCCTTTTAGATTTATTGAGATTGAGTTTGTGGTCTAACATATGATCTATCCTTGAGAATGTTCATGTGCAATTGAGAATAATAGATATTCTTTTGTAATTTGGTAGGATGTTCTATAGATAGATGTCTATTAGGTTTAGTTGCTTTATAGTGTTAAGTCTTGCATTTCCTTGTTGATTTTCTGTCTAGTTGTTCTATCCATTATTGAAAGTGGCGTGTGGAAGTCACCAGCTATTATTTGGAATTGTCCCTTTATCTGTCAGTTTTTGCTTCATGGATTTTTAGTGGAGCTCTCTAATCAAGTGCATATATATTTATTATAGTTATATTTTTATGCTATATTGTAATATTTGTATAATTTTTTAACCTTTACTTTCAATCTATTTTTGTCATTGAATCTAAAGTGTATCTCCTATAGACAACATACAGTTGGATCATGTTGGGTTTTTTAACCAATCTGACAATCTTTGCCTTTTGCTTGAATTGTTTAGTCCATTCACATTGAATGTTATTATTGATATAATTTATGTCTGCCATTTTACTTTTGTTTTCTACATGTCTCATCTCTTTTGTTTCTCTCTCTCTTTCTCCTTTACTGCTTTTTTTGCACTGAGTGAATATTTTCTACTGTAGCACTTTAATTTTGTTAATAATATTTTCACTGTTTTTTTTAGTTTTAGGGTTTGTTTTTGTTTTAGTGGTTGTTCTAGGGTTTCCCATATACATCTTAACTTATCAAAATCAGCTTCCGGTTTTTACTAGCTTAATACCATAAGCTTAATATATAGAAATATTGTTCTTATATAGCTCTAGTCTCTTTTTCTCATGTTCATGGTATTATTTTTATACTTATTACATCTATTAATGTTAGAAACCCAACAGTACATTGTTAAAATTCTTACTTAGTCATCTGCAGTCATTTCCTTAGCCAATACAGCTTTTCCCAAGGTACATCCTTGATTCCATGAGTTGAGATTTGGCAGAAGTAACCAAAAGCCCCCACGTTTGCCTGAGTCTTAGCCTCAGTAACAGGCAGGAAGGGGCAAGATGAGAAATGTTGGGTTCTGCTCCTGCCTGGAAGAAAGACCTATGGCTGGGAGCTGGGAGTCGAGGGGGGTCGATGGAGAGCCCTGTTCTTGGCTGCAGTAGTTTGGAGTGGAGTCTCTGCTTTACTAAGCTGAGAGGGAGAAAGAGGGAGCAGTTTGGTTCAAACACCAGACTCTCACCTTTCTTACTGAGTTTACATAGATTTTCTTGAATAGATGTTTCTTCGTTTGCTGTTTGTCCTTGGGACCATGTCCAGAGGCTTTAAATTTTTTAAAATAATTTTACCAGTTTCACTGGGGGTTGGTCCATTGCCTATTATGCCACAAGTCAATACATCCTTCCAATATAATTTTAATTGCTTTTATCAACAGACCTTTCTGATACCATCTAAGCTATCTCTATCACTTACCTGTCCAGCAATAAGCAATAGACTCATTCTCTTTCCCTTGCCTGGTAATGAACTTTTTCATATTTGGGGGCCAAATGACATTCTCTTTGGTAACTTTTAATTATTCTTACTTCTAAAGATCTTGTGATGATGTGCTGACCCTTTGTGCCATTGAAGTCCACTCATGTCAAAAAAATCAGGACTATAACAAGGCCAATGGAATTGGGTGGAATCTGTGTCTATGGCTGAGAAATTTCATTCTCAATTTCTAGCACTCGAAAAAGTACTGCCACCCCAAGTGCTCAGATATTTGTTTCTGATACTGTTCCTCAGTAAAAGTAACTAGAGCTCCTTAGAGAAATGGCTGATTCCAGGAGTGGGGTGGGAAATATGCAAGATGGGCCTGAAGTGCCAGAAAAGTAAGGAAATACAAACAAACAAACTACAACAACAACAACAACAGAAAAACGCTGCAAGTATGGGGATTATGTCAAAGGGACACAGGAGCCAACTAAAGGAGCTCCCAATAGCCAAAGCTAGAACAATCTGGAGAGAAAAAATAAAAGTAGCATTAGACTATATCCCAACATATAAAATAATTGTCAATAAGTTCATTCTGATATCAATAACTGAATAAACGACTGAATGGAAAAGTGCCTTAGAGGTTCCCAGGAACCTCAGGCTGTCTCCAGACTGACTTGAGAGGCAGGAATGGCTGTCCCCACTCTACAGAGAAGAAAACCAACTCAGAGACGTGAAGATGGAAAGGGTGACAGACCTAATTGGGGAGCTGGATTTGCTGGTGACGGTGGACACCTTTGCTCTGCCCTTCAAAGCAGGCGTCGCTTCCAGGGATCAAAATATTCTCTCCAGAGCTGGGTATTTCCTAAGTGACCCCCAGCCCCAGGAAAACAGCCGTGTCCCATGTCCTCTCCCCGGGCACTCTGCTTCACTTGCCAGTCTTCTGCAGGAGTGGGAAGGAGGCCCCGCTGTCCTCTTTGAGGGCGTTGCCCTCAGGAGTCCCTTATCTGGATCAAGACCTCGGCTTTGAGACACAGGATCCCAAGGGTCCCCCATTTCCAATGGTAACCCACCCCACGCCGAAATAATTCTCACCCAGCCCAGCCCCAGCCTGGGACCTGGGCCTCGAGACCCCCGTCCTGTTTCCCTGGAGTTTAGACGCCTGCCGCGTCAAGACCCTAGCGCATGCTGCTGGATGTGGCCCCACCTCGCGGCATCCCGGCTGCATGTTTACACGGGCGGACGCCCCAGCTGTCCACCTGCCAACCGCTCCCAGTTTCCCTGGCTCTAACCACGCCTGTCTGCCCTGTGGTCAGTCTGGGAGTGGTTGAAAACGACTCCAGGAACCCTCGGCACCACCCACAGCCAGTGTCCCTCTCGAAGCATCACCCGGTGCTGACCCCCGCCCCCCTCCCCTGGCAGCTCCTGGGCACTGATGCCACCTGGCGGTTGAAGACAAAACTACCGCTAAGGATTTCCTGAAAAGAGCCCTTCCAACATACAGTCGCCATTGAACAAACGTGGAATGAGGCCCTACTGTGTGCAACACATCTGGGAAACAGAAACAGGAAGCAAAGCCATTGTCTTAGAGGAGCCTACAGTCTAGCGGTAGGTAGAAGTAGAAACTATTTCAGCACATGTGAAACCTGAAACAAAGCAGGAAGGCCTTTTGGAAGAGTGTGCAGGGTGACCCGCAGAGCGGTTCCTGCGCACTCCGCCACCAGAGGGGCAGGGGCTGCAGGAATGCAAAGAGACGCGGTTCAGGGCCTTGAGGGCGGGTCTTTGCTCCCGAAGGAGGGAAGACGGTCGTGAAGTGAAGGCAGGTCCCAGGGCTGTGGGTCGCGCGCTCCCAAATCTGCATGTGAGCTTCCTGAGATGTCAGAAATGGCCCGCGCACTGGCCTGCGCGAGGCGAGTTAATTCAGCAGAAAACACTGGGCTGCTTGTGCACAAGCGGTGAGCTCAGTAGGGCGTCTGCTTGGAAAAAGGAGTGGGAATCCCATGGTCACAGATTGTGAAATAGCAGACTGAAGGATTTGAGCTGGTGTCCCACTGGAGCTGGGACAATGGCTATCTCAGAAGGGTCTGGTCTGTAGCATTTCCCAGTTTATGACCCTGGCGCCTCCCCCTCCGCCCCCACCCACCTAGGACAGCTCACCTGCAATGTGGTCCTTTCAGTGAAACCCTATTCGGTCACAGTAGCACAGCCACATCTCAGCACTAAGTACGAGCCACTTAGGATGGACCTGTCTGTCCCCACCAGACCCTCTCCAATGGACCAGTCCCTCCTTCCACAGGTAGCTAGTGAGCTCCCGTGTGCCAGCTACCACTCCAGGTGCCAGGGCCCATCCATGAAAGGCCCTACACAAAGGTCACAATAAATAAGGACATCATATCGTACGTTCCACAGTGGCAGGGCTCTGGACAAAGCCGAGTGGGGTGGGTGGGGCCCTGGAGGTGAGTGTTACATCAGGAGGACAGAGCAGGCTCCATCCGGGAGACTTTTGAGAGCAGACTGGAAGGTGAGGGAGTGGCCAAGTGGACATCCGGGCGAATAGCTTTCCTGACAGAGGTGACAGCCCTGTCATGGTGGTGAGTGTGGCCGGAGCAGAGGAAAACGCAGGCAAGAAGGTCAGGCAATCCTGAGTCCAGAGAGGTCCGTGTTGACCCTAGAACCTCATCATGCCAGAATCAGAAGAGACCTCGGAGTCGGTGGGATAACCCACAACTGGCTGGACAGATGAAAAAGCGGGGTGAGCAGGGCAGGGGGCACTTTCCCAAGGGGCACTGGAATGGAACTCGCTTCCTGGACGGTATTTCCCAGACCCACCCGTACTAGAGCGGAGCTTGGCTGGGCCCGTGCAGGGCTGTGCTCTCCACTCCCAAGTATCCAGGAAAGACGGCCCGGTGGCAACTGCAGCGAGGTTGCGGCAATGCTTCCCACCAGGGGGCGCTAGCGCCACACGCAGCATCTCCCTGCGCCCTGGGAACTGCCGTCACGGCCTCACCCCACGTGATCCTGACCCCAGCGCTCCCGCGGTTCCTTCCAGCCGCGCTCGCCCCTTCTCTCAGTTTCTCTCTCTTCCCTCTGCCCCCGGCCTTGGGGTGGGGATCCCAGCAAGAAGAGCCCTGGAAAGGGGACCCCAGCCTAGTTTTGAGGGGCAGATGAGGGGGCTGGGTGTGGGTGGTGTGGCCCGTGAGAGTCCCCGGTGCGATCTGCCCCGCTCCCCGGGGGCTGACTCTGGCTCTTTCCTGTTATGTTACCGTTGCGGGGTACCCAGGGAATGGGGCAACCCGGGGGGCTCGGGCAGAGGCAAGGTCCAGGCGGGAGAAGGGAGTCTGCAGTGCCTGGGAGGCCTTTTCCGGTCCAGAGCCACGCCTCACAGTCCTGTCACAGGGTTTGTCACCTCCCAGCAGCTCCAGAGAGAGCGGCTGGCTCCCAGGTGCTCCCTTCCTGCCCCTAACTCCAGGATGTCTCAGGATGAGAGCGTGCGGAGTCTGCCCACTGACCAGCTCTGGCCTCACTGGTTCTCACGCGGCTGCGGGGGGGGGGGGGGGGGGACGGCTGCCCCTCACCAGCCCTGCGTGTGCCCGCGCCACACCCACTTGGCACACACACTCCGCTGGCTTGGCACACACACTCCGCTGGCAGAGCAGAGACTGCAGAAACCTCCCCACCCCCACCCCCACTCCCCCAGCCCAGGGCTCCCCAGGCTGAGGGGCAGGTAACCAGGACCAGGCGACGAAGGCAGACGGTCACACAGAGGCTCTCACCCCGCTGCCCTCCAGCAGCCCCTTCTCCTGGGCCTCGCCCTAAACCCCCAAACCTGAGTAGTGGAGGCCAGTGGGAGTCCCCAGCTGACCAAGGAAACAGGCCCCTCCCCTGAACTTTGGTCGTGCTCAGTAGCTGGGCTGAGGCCAAGAACAAGGTTTCCCCGTCTTCCAGGCAGACTTCCTGCTGGCTGGCGGCTGGGAAATCCCGGGGGCTGAACTCAGCGCTGCCAGGCCAGACAGGGCGCTCTGTGCCCTCCTGCAGGCAGAGAGGGTGCCAGGGGCAGAGGGTAGGGCTGAGGGCACTAGGAGAAAGGGCTGGCCTGGGCTGGGCATACCAAGGACCAGGGACTGGGGGCTGACAGAGGGGGCTGGGGAAGTACCAGGGGACTGAGTAGGCGGCAGAAGCCCAAGGGGGAGCCAGGGGTGACCCCACTCACCCCTCCATTTCTTGGGTATTAAGGTTGTATCATTATCTGCCAGCTCTGGGGAGGGGGGAGGGATCTGTGGGGGAGGGGGTGGGGACATCAGATTGGTCTGTCAGGAGCAAAGTGGGTGCTGCCAACCCAGGAGGAGGGATTGTTCTGGGCTGAGGTGGAGGCGGAGACAGCTGGCAAAGCCCAGTCTCCCCCATGTGCTGGGAGGCGGTGTCTCTCCCTCCAGTGGCTGGGTTGGAAAGACAAGAATGGAGGAGAGGAGTGAGGGGTGCCCACAAGGCAGAAAGCAAAGCCCGAAGGCAGAGAGGGCAGCTGAACTCCGAACGGTGCTGTGTGTTGGGGTGCCTATTCTTGTCCTGTTTCCCTAGAGAGCCCACTGGGGCCCTCACCACAGCTGTGCCACGCCTCCTCCAGCACTCCCGCTGATGGGTCAGGGGACCATGTCCAGAGCTCAGCCAAGGGCAGCAAGCCTCATCTTCCTGGCAATGAACATGTCCCGCCAACCCAGGCAGGGACCTGGTGTCAGGACACGGGCCAGTCCTGGGGAGGGGTTGAGGTGCTGCCAGAGTGTGCACAGCACAGAAGCCTAATTAAATGTTCCCATCTCCATGCAACTGTCTAAACCAACCTTTGCACCTCCCCGCCCCTCACTGTCTTCTCAAACCCAAGCCATCACCTTCTCCCTACTCCCCATCCTTTGAGAGAAACCTGGAGTCTTCTTTAACTCTCTCTCTGACAGCCCAGATACAAGCTCTTACCAAGCGCTGCCTTTCCTGGGGCTCTAGCCCCAGTCACCTCGTTTCATTCCAAGTCAACAAGCCTTCTTGGGCGCTTTCCAGGGGCTGGCTGATGTCAGGCGCTGGTACACAAAAGGTGAGTAAGACAGGGCCTCGCCCTGGGGGAGTCACGGCACTCAGTCAGACTGAGGTGTCCTCCTGGGAGCACAGAGAGCTTGGAATCAGAGATGAATTTGAATGTCTGCCTGGGGTGAGGAAGGCAGCCTGGACCATTTCCGGTTGTCCTTCATGGAACGGGTGAAGTGGTGGCCCACCAGGGGCTGGCCGGGTGGCCATGTGCAGTTTTCCAAGTCTGTGTCTCTTCAACAACGATACAGGGAGAGAAGCCTTTGCAGGATCTGCTGTAACAACAGCCAGCACTTACTAGCTCTCAGAGGTACCGAGCCGTCCTTGGGGTTTTACGTTTATGTGTCATTTTGTCCTGGCAACTGCCCTACAGGGTCGGTGACAGTATCATCCCTATTTTGAGATGAAGAAACTGAGACTCAGAGACGTTGGGTAGATTGTCCAATTCTGCCCGACTGAAAAGGATGGGAGCCAAGACTTGAAGCAAGACAGTGTTTCACAACCCAACGCGATTCACCCCTGCAAGTCTATCTTCAAAATAATCGTAATAACAGCTAACTTGTCTTTTTTTTGCACTCCACCCTGTGCCAGGCTCTCTGTCAATTCCTTTCCTTGCGTTTAGTCCTTTGCCCAACCTTGAACGGTAGATGAGGTCCTATTATGAGAAAATCGAGGCTCAGGAACATTAAGCAACGTCCATGGTCACACAGCTGACACCTGAGTCTGCCCAGCACCCGCCCGTGGCTCAGCCTGTCTGGTCACCTCCCAGACTGTCATCACGCAGTTACCATACACATCCTCCCTTCCTTCTCGCCTTGTTAATCTTCCCAGCAGTCTCCACTCCGCCTCTTCCATTCCTGCCCACGGCCAAGGCCCAACTCAAAGCCCACCGTCTGTGCGGGAAGCTCTGAGCACTCGCTCATTCCAGCATCCCCGGCCTCTCCGCTCCCAGACGGACGGAGCACCTCTGTGGCATGTATTTTGGCACTGACCATATTTAATTGACAGTGTAATCATATATTATTTGGCCTTGTCTTCTAATTACTTAATGTTTACAAATTTTATATCTCCAACCAGCGGACAGAAATCTTTGAGGGCAAAGACCTGTCCTTTCCCTTTGCCTAGTCAGTCTCCTGCCCTCGTCAGCTTGCACCACAAGTGCTCCAAGAAACGGGGGCTCGAAGGGCTGTCGGTCACCTTCACATGTGACCATTGGACGTGTGTCTACACGGACGGCCACTAGTTCCCTGGGCCGGAGGCAGCCTACACCTCACGGAAGGCAGCTTCCCCCAGAGCCTCTCTACCCTTCCCTCCTGGATCCTGGGTTGCTGTCCCCACTGGCAGCACCAATTCCTGCCCCACACCCTGTTCTCCCTGAATGGGGGTGCAGACAGGGCACACACAGGTGACAGCACTCAGGTCCAGGGTGTGTGGCCCTCCTGTGTCTTGGCAGCAACCACACCATCAAGCCAGCTTTCGTGGCCGGGCAACCCGCCCAGTGGCACAGGGTCCTGCACTCAGGAGGCCCCGCGCACTTGGTCACCGTGTTGAAGTTCTGAGTCATGTTTGAACAAGTGACCCCGCACCTTCATTTCGCACTGGGCCCAGGGAGTTACTCAGCCAGTCCTGCCTGTGATCCCTGCCACGACCTGGAGCCCAAGCAGACGAAGGTGAAAACACAGTCTGGGGACCAGCAGCCTGGGCTCCTTCCCGGCTCTGCCACTTATGAGTGACAAGGGACTCCTGGGGCAAGTTGCCAGACCTCTCCCAATTGGCTTCCAGCTCAATGTCACCATTCCACGGCTTTCTCATCTGTCAAGCACAGGTTCCCCTGAGTGTTTCCAGGCGGGTCACGTGAGAACACATGCAGCCAGCACACAGCAAGCACCTGACAAATGAGAGCTACTGTGGCCACTGCTGGGGCAGGAGACACAGATGGGAGCTGGGGACGCAGATGGTACTGGAAAGAGCCAGAGGCTTGGCCTAGAGACCAGATGCCTTACCCTCTGGGTCGGGAGATCAGAAAAAGAGCTCCTAAGAGTCCAGCCTGCCTCCACCACTAACCCATGTTCCCCTCCGTCCACTTCTTCTCCCCCCTCAGCCAGGGCCTGTGCACATCTCTGGCCATTTTCTGACCATGGCTTGAGCATGACTATGAAAACTTGGCACAAAACATCTGCTCCTAAATGCTCTCTCTCTCCCCCTAATTTGTGCCGATCACCTCCTCCAGGAAGCCTTCTGTGATAGTCTTGCCCTCCTCTCCTCGACTCCAGGACCAGAGTTGTACTGCAGTTGCTCATACCTCACGTAGCTGTGACTTCCTGCCCTGCCGACCACGGCCTGGAAGCAGATGCCATGTCCCCAGCAGACACAACCGCCTGAGCCTGTGAAATTCTCCCCACCGTGTCAGGATGCCTCTTCCTGAGTTGTGAGCTGTCTGCAAACCCACTTCTCTGTGCTCACTTTTCATTTTTGTCAAGGATAGTGGCACATGCCTGCCCCTTCCCACCTTCTCAGAGTGATGGAAGGTAACTCAGAAAGGAAGCTGAACCTCTGGAAGTCAGGGGGCAAGACAAATGTCATTTACACACCCTCTGTCCTCAGCTACAAGGTAAAGGGAACATCCGGAGCCATGGGAAGATCCCTGGGGAACAGAGCCCAGGAGAACCAGGACCCGAACACCAGCCACTGACAGGTTGGCTGACCTGACAGTGTCTTGTCCGGGACTGTTTCTCTGAGTTGGGGTTCCGAGTGTTGGGGGGTGGTACCTGCATAGCCCAGGCTGCATCTATGGCTGGCTCCTCCAAGATGCCTTGGGCAGAGCTTTTATGTGTCTCCTGATGATTGAAGGAAACTGGAACCGGCCCTAAACCAAACATCCGCGTTCTGGGAACTAGGCTTTATGCCTTCCTCGCAGCGCGTTCAGTCTGGATCCCTTCCGCCCGCTCCCAGTGTATGCTGGGAGGACAGGGGCGGGCCTCCCCTCCCAAATATTTTCCTAAATGTTTCTGTCTAAATGTGAAATAACTCAAGTAGTCGAGTCCACTCTTGAGGGAGTGAGCTGGGTGCAGTCAAGTGCCTTCCCATGTTGGTTGAGCCTTGGGCTTTAATTCAGTAACAGTGACGTGCGTGACTGTATTCCATACCCAGTAACTGACTCTAAGAACATTTGATGGAGAGATAATGGGGGGCCCGGAAATGCCTTGTTTTCATTCCAAATATTGCGAATAGACTTAATTGTGTTCTTCTTTGGTTCTGTAATCTATTGCCATGTGATAAGCCAGCCCAAAACTCAGCAGCCTAAAACAAGGGTGATCATAACATACCTCAGGTGGCTCTGGAGCCCGGACAGGGCTCAGCTGGCTGATTCTTCTGCTCTGTGCGGCACTGACTGGTGTCACCCAGTGGGATGTAGCCGGCAGCTTGGCAGGGCTGGACCGTCAGAGATGACCTTTCTCACATGTGCAATATCTTGTCTGAGATGGGACACAGGCTGGACTGGGCTGGGAGCCTTCCCCTTTCCCTGTAGTCTTGGGGTCTCTGGTAGGGGGACTGCATGTGTGTGATGAGGATTCAGGGTTCCAAGAGGAAAAGGTGAAGCTGCAAAGCCTCCTGAGGATGGGCCCGGACCTTGCAGCGTCACTTCTGCCGTACTCTGTTGGTCAAAGCAGCCAAAAGCCAGCCAGAGTTCAGGAGAAGGGGAAACAGACCCCACCTCTCCAGGGAGGAGGGGCAAAGACTTTGTGGCCATGTTTCATCCACCACAGGGTGACCTGACAGGGACTCAGAGGCAAAGCTGTGTGGGAAAGGAGCCTGGGACTTAAAAGGCGAGGGAGAGTTGCTTCATATGAAAGTGAAAGTTTCAGGCTGGGCTGAGGTCCCTGAAGAAGGCAGTAAAACTCCTGCTCAGATAGCTGCCCCCAGATACTTGCCCCCAGATAGCTGCCCTCGCCCCACCCCAAACGCCGATCCCAGGAGTTGCCCTCACTGGATAATGCAAAACGTAGCCTGTGGCCTAGAACCCACTCGACCCAAACACCCAGCCCTGTTCTAGGACCCTCTGCTCCCAGGCTCCTAACCGCTTCCATCCTCTCCTGTCCTGGCGAAGTCGGGCCCAGCGCCCCTTGGCCGGGCTCTCCCAGAGCTCGTTCTCCAACCAGCATCACCACCGTCCATGTCCTGGGCACTTACTTTGTACCAGGGTCTGTGCCGAGTGCTCTGCGCCCATTATTATACAGACTCCTTGCGACAAGGCTTTTCTCTCACTTTACAGGTGAGGAAACCAGCGGAATCATGCAATGCGCCTAAGCTGAGTGGTCCAGCCTTGGTGTGCTGACATCTCACCTAATCGTCTGCTGTCCAAACAACCCGCCCAATCCTTATGCCGATGTCTTACAGTCTAGGCTCCCACAGTGGGAGGGGCTGGAGGCCTCCCAACCTGCAAATCAGGGGCTGTTTTGGATGGCAAGAGAGGGAAGGAGGAAACTCAGGGTCCCTAAACCCTCAGAGCAGAGAAGGTGAGGGCTGTCTCTGTTGAAGAGTTATAGCCAAGGCTTTCGTCTTGACTTACGTCACATCACGGCGTGTGGGTCGGTGGTGAGGACGAATGTGTGCGTGATATCCCAGAGATAAAAGGGAACTAACAAAGCAGGAGAATAACTGACTTAGCTGCATAAATTGCCGTCAGTGCACCACCCTCAGCTGGAGGTCAGGCTCTGACTGCCTCAATTCTGTGGAAGGCAGCAGCAAACCCAGAAGTGAAAAAGGCCTCTGGGTACCGGAAACAGCTGACAGATCTATGGAACCAAAGCCAGGTCCTGGGCCTCCATGCAGACCCTCACCAGCTCCGCCGAACAAAGTATCTAAGAGGTCGACTGGCTTCGCAGCCTTTGGCCCTGGGAGGACAGGTGGGGTGCGGGTGAAAGCCATTCTAGCGAGGGACACATTGTGAGAGCAAAGGGACAGCAAACAACTCAAAAGCAGACCCGGCATTGTGTCAGATGTCACTTCGCTCTGGAAAAAGGCTTGTAAAGCCTGTCGGGGGCGCCTGGTGGCTTTTCAGCCCTTTCACACACACTGTCTCACTTCGTCTTTGCAGCAAGCCTCGGAAGCAGGCAGCCATGGAGAAAGCAGATGCTCAGAGAGGCTCAGCAACTTTCCTTCTTTCCCTCGATCACAGATGGAGAAGCAGAGCTGGGAATAAACCCGGACCTTGTGATGTGGACACGTGGTCTTTTCCTCTGCACCATGATACGTCCTTCGTCATAACGATGACCATGAGTCATCAAGAAAAGGTCAGCTTACATCTAGTAAACCGTTCAAGGAAACAGGGAAGTAGGTAGTACCTTTTTTAAAAATATTTTTCATAAAAGTGATACAAATAGAGTTTGGCATTTAGGATAAAGTTCATCTTTCTGTTCTCAGTGACATCCTAAGTTCTAGTCATTTCTTTTTCGTGCCTGGTGGCTGTACAGCACGATGGCATCCATGTACATCACCAATGGGTGTCTCCTGAACTTCCTGGCACCAGTCGTGCGTCTCCACCTCTGTTCTACTGCCTTCCTTCAGTCCCCTCCTTGTCTCCTCAGCACCCATCCAAGTCCCGGGTAGGATCCCTGCCTCCAGTTCTGAGCCCTGGAATGTATCCTGCACTTGCACAGTTCTGACCCAGCCCACAGGAGAAAGTCCTACATGTCAGGTGCCGGCAGGGCCTCTGTCCGCAATCCAGCGACCAGCCTGCACGGCTCCGCTCTCGCCCACCGGGCTGCCGCCCGCTCTCTTGCAACGCCAAAGGCTTGCAGCTACCAAGTCTCCATCATGTCCGCTGACTCTGCTCTTGTTCTGGCCACCCTTTCTTTGTCCGTTCATCCGCTTGATGACTTTCTGCAGACAGCTGAGCTGTGTCCTGGACGCCTCTTCTTGGTGTCCCTGCGGTACGCACCTCCACACCACACGCGTCCTCCCTTACACGGATCGGTCGGGAGGCTGGTGCTCTGGGGTAACCAAACCCCTCACCTAAAGCAGCCTGAACAGTAGGGGTTTGTTGTGTGTTTACGAGACGTCTGGAAGTCGATGGTTTCAGAGTTGGCTCGCTGATGCCAGGTTCTCAGCGAGCAGCTCCACAATTCTCTCGGCCCTTCCCCGGGTCGGTCGCAGCATTTCCAAACTCACACGACAACATCCCAAACCAGGGCAGATACATGAGTTTGTTGGGCTCCCATAATGCAGTGCCACGGGCTGGGTGTCTTAGACAATAGGACTTGATTTTCACACGATGCTGGAGGCTGGAAGACCAAGATCAAGGTGTCGTTGGCAGCGCGGGTTTCTCCTGAGGCCTCGCTTTATGGCTTAGATGACCTCCTTCTCCCCGCGTCCTCACGTGCTCCCTCCTGGTGTGTCTGCGTCCAGATTTCTCCTCCTTTATATGAGCACCAGTCGTGTTCATTAGGGTCCACCTTGATGGCCTCTGTAAAGACCCCATCTCCAAATATACTCACATTTGGAGGTGCTGGGGGCTGGGACTTCAACATGCATTTCAGGGGAGACACGAGTCAGTCCGTAACAGCAAAAGATGCAGGAAGAGCAGTTCCCCTCTGGCAATCTCTCTTTTCGTGTGAAAACCCTCTCCCAGAATCCTTCGGTAGACTTACAGAGCAGGACTTGGTAACACGCCTTTTTCTGGTGACGAGGGAGTCTAGGAAAGCACTTTCACTTATATGGTGGGAAGAGGGCGCTACCAGCTGGAAAGAAGGGGTTAGGGATGATAACTGGGCAGGCTACCCAAAGATCTGTTGCACCCCGCTGCATATGTGTCGTGGCTTCCCGCTCACATGTCTGCCTCTACCCTTTGATTCCCAGCTCTCAGAAGGAGGGACCAGCGTCCCGCTCATCTGTGCACCCCTAGTGACTAGCGCAGTTCCTGGCTCAGCCAACGTCTATCAACGGACTGAAAGAACAGACTTCAACCAACTAGATGAAATTGTTCATGTTGTGTGTAGTTAAAAATTAGACTCTGTTCATACGTTTGCCTTGCATGGTCTGTGGTTCACATCTTTAAATAAGTGTGGTGAATGTTGCTAGTGGAACTGTTCTTACAATCAGACGAGCCCAAGCGCCATGAGCTCACGGTGCATGGGGTCCGGGAACTGCCGCGCGAAGCATTACGGAGTAAATGACGGGTGAAGGAACCCTTACAATATTGTAAATGCTTTTAAACGTATCATTATATACACTTATAAACTTAAGGTGTCATCAGGTTTTCTAGAAAAATGTCTTCCAGAACTGGGCATCCATTCCGCTCTGTCGGTATTTGCAAAAGTGGTAGGTATGTCACCTGTTTCTAGTGGAATAAGTGGTGCTGCTGAACTTGGCCAATAGACCCACAATGCTTCGCGCAATCCTACCTGAGAAGTGCAGGTATAGTCCTAATTCTGAAACTGAGCTGTTTAAACGGTGTTTGGCGTTGGCTCTATGGGCTGCGAGCCGCGTGGCACAAACACACGCAGAGCTGCCGCATCGCAGCATGTAGCCTTTGCTCCAGGAAGCCTCGTGTACCGACCCCCCATGCCCCATGGATCAGGGGAAAACAAAGCGCCCAACGAGCGGCATCAGCTGTGGGGCTAAGTGACTGATTTGATGGTGGTTCCCCAAATTTTGGCTATCCCCCATGCTGGAGAGACTCCTGATTTTCATCTAATCCCTACTTCCCTTTCAAGGTGAGAGGATTCAGGGATGTGTGAATTACAGGCAGTAAATGAGGAGCAGGGGAGGCACAAAAGTCAAAGTTGCCACAAGTAGCTGGCTTCCCAGAGGCAGTGTGTTTTGGCACCAGGAGACAAAGTCTAATCAAGAGTTGAGAGTTGCGTCTCTTCTCGCCCTGTTTCAGACCCAAGGGACCCACACCTCCCTCTTACAGTTCAAGTAATGAGGTTCAATTAAACCGTTCTGGTTCCATTAGTGATTCAGGGTTTCGGGGGCAGTCTCAGGGCAAAATATTTCCCACAAGGAACTAAAGAGAAACTAGTGCTGTTCTGGACCAGACTGGCAGGTAGGGACAGGAGAGGACTTGGTGTGCAGCCAGCATGTGCTTAAGCTGGACAAGATGCGTGTGTGTGCGTGTGTGTGCACACGTGTGTGTGCGTGTGCGCACATGCACTTCTGCAGTTGCCTGTTCTGTGCCCCAGGTGCTTTCCTGACAGCCAGGAGAAGGGGGTGCCTGCTAGCGTGTTTTCCTTCCAAGTTTTGGGTTTTTCTTCTTTTCCCAGGTTTTTGTTGCTGCAATCAAGAGCTGTTATTATAATGACAGTGATTTTTTAAATTGTGCCAGAGAACCTGGTCTTAACGCATTATTATTGCAAGCGCATTAGCCAAGCCCGTTGCAATAGTTTATTGCTAAGAGAAAAACATCCTGGCAGGGCATGTATCTAGAAGTCCCGCCTTCTGAATTGATGCCAAAATATAACAGACCGCCAGTTCCTGACACGTCCAAGAGCAGCATAGGACTCCCACTCCCCTCTTCCTGCCGCCAAAACCTGGACTCTCTTTCCTTTGATGTCCTCCGCTTTCCAAGTGGCTTTCAGTCTCTGCCAGAGTCTGAGGCACTAAAGCACGCTGCTACTTGAAATCAATCTCATCTCCTGCGACTCCACTGCGGCGTCCCACCAACCGAAAGGCACGACGACTGAGGAGACTCGACGATCCTGCCATAACTTCTGCACCGTTTAGAAAATACCTGATTGTGGTCTCGATAGTTTAACGGTGTTTTTTAACGTATTCTGCAGCGGTGTTTCCCATGCTTGCTCCAAGGGAAGTCTCTCTATCGATAAATTATACAATAGTATATTCTAATAAATCGAGATGATATAGACGGGCTGGAATGACTAACAGACCAAAACCAACCCAATACGATTGCCGGGGATTGACATAATTAATGTGAAGTCTGGCATTTAGACTTAAGAACTACTTTCCAGAAGAGCCTGGGGTAACAATAGTCCCTGTAAGAAAACTGTGGGGATTTTGACTGTCGACTCAGCAGTGTACTATGGCCTCCGAAACAGCCCTTCTTGACCAAGGCCATCTTTGAGAGCGAGAGCAGGAGCGAGAGCACATCAAGGAGGGAGTGGTTTCTCTCCACACTTTGCGGGTCAGACCGGGTCTGCGGAGCACTGTGCTTAGTCATTGAGAGCATATTTGAAGAGGAACAGATCTAAGGATGTTTCTCCCAGCAGCTCCGTATGGAAGGTGGAATACCTATGTTCAAATAGCTGACGGGCTGTCACATTACATTGACTCTGCAGAGCCCCAGTGCCCAGAACTAGAAGTCACGGGCAGACGTCAGTGCAACACATTTCAGTTCCATATAAGAAACAACTTTCTCCAGTTAGGGTGATTGAAACATTGAACTGGGGTGAAATCAGGAGGGGCCAAGAAGACTTCTAGGGTACAGTAATTTCCAATCTTTGCCTGGGTGGTAGGTTCGTTCTTAAGTACTTTGTTTTATTATTGTTCTTGAGCACGTATATTTCCATATACTCCTGCGGGCACGAGACGTTTTACAATGAGAAAACTAGGTTGGGCAAAGTAGTGATCTCATCATTGTGAGGGTTCATTCAAGTACAGGCTGGTGCCACTTCGTGGGAAGATGAGGTAGACGACCTGTGACGTTCATTCCATCTCTAAGATTCCACCAGTTCAAAACTATGTGGGCAATTACTAAGGGAAACTTTTTCTAAAATATTTGAAGGTGATTGATTGCCTTTTAATTCATTAGATTCAAGACCTCACTCCATTTATTCACTTACAGCCGGCACTGGTGTTTGTTAGACTGTGACCTCAAGTCTCTATGCCAGTGATTATCATTTTTATTGGCCATTACATAATGACAATTAGATAGGCACAGTCTCTGCCCTCTTAGGATGACAAATGCTGTAGGCAGTCATAAAGAGAATACGGTGCGAGCCGGATGTGAACAGTGAATAAATACAAGACAGCGAAACCTCTATGTGGCAAACAGGTCAGGGTTTCAGGTCTTGTAAGAGTGGGGAACAAATATTGGGCCTTGAAAAATACATCCCAGGGAATACATCCTGAGGATGAGGAGAAGCTAGCCCTCTGCTCCAATTAAGATCGTCAGGCTTCCTGAAGCAATGAGCCTTCAGAAATATATAGATTCCGGTATTCAGAAGTTTGGTTAGGGGAATCTTTCTCCTAGGCTGCCAGGAAAACAAAAATGCAAATAGCTTAAGTATCCATTTCCTTGTATAAACCCTGTTCTCCTGGGTTGTTTTTCGTGATCTCTCACTACCTTCTCCACTGTGCCTGTTTGCGATGGGGGAACCAAGACCTAAAAAGGGAAATGAGAGGAAGGGGTATTTGTGGACCATGATGGACGTGGAATCCGGGACAGTCCTTGAGTCTCCGAGTCACCACTGAATAAACAGCCAGGTTCCCTGCTCCTGGCTGAGCCGCGACTTTGGACAAAGTTACTTCTGCTTTGGACTCACTTAACCTTTAATCTGGGGATCCCCACTCGTGTTACTGACATTAACTCCTCTATCCTCACAACCACCTCGGGATGATGGGGAAAAGGAGACAAAACACCAAATCCTATGAGCTACTTGAGTCCAATGTGGTAAAATGCAAATAATGTTAAGTGAAAGTTTGTTCTCTCATAATAGTGTATCTTCACTTTACTCTCGGGGAAACTGAGTCACACAGAGTAGAAATAAGTCGATTTCGTACACACCCTCCAGTCTTGGACTTTATCAATAGAAATAATGTTTCGATGTTATAGTATTTTTCTTTCTGGAAGTTCATATCATAGTCATTTTATGGATGGGAAAACTGAGGCACGGAGGGAGTGAAATGTATTGCCTTGAGGTGGTCCTTACAAAATTGTGCCTAGATAAGAAACTCATGAACCCTAATTCTCCAGGCAAAATCTTTTTCCATTGGATTCCTACCCAAGTTCGACATATTAAATCCACTCAAAGTTTGCGTAATTTGGTGATAACTGCTGCAAAGTTTGAGTTCTTGACACCAAACCCTGTGGGGTGTGGGGTGGTGGCCAGAGTAATCATGACCTTGACCTCTGTAAAGGGCTTCAAACTTCATGCGCTCCACAGCCACTGTGCAGGACATTAGTCGTGTCTCCCTTTTACAGACGAAGACGAGGAGGCCAGAACTCAGAGGCGTTTGGCAGCCTGTCAGAGAACACAGTTATTAGCAAAGGGCAGAAGTAGGGCTGCAACTCAGGTCTTCTGAGTCCAAGTTCAGTGACAACACAGTCTGGGGAAAAGAGGTTACCTGCTTTCTATTGGGAGACTTCCAGGAGACTGCAGGAGGTGGGAGAAACCAGTGCCTGTAGACGGCAGCCCGTACGTTAGCACAAAAGGGAATTATCACTGTTAGGCATGTGACACAATGACACAGAAGTGCTGGGCACTGCAGGGGTCTATGAAGAACGCACCGAGGACAAATGCGTACGTGACGGCCTCTCTGTGTCAGCTTCTCATCTGGATGATCCTGCTACGAGAGGAAAGCATTTATATTCCACCTATGGCTGGGTAAGTTTGGAACATGGAGAATAGACATGCGTAGATGAAAACGGGCTACACAGAAGAGCAAACCAGGGGACACACACACACACACACATATACACACACACACACGCCAATCCAGGAAGAGGTTTCTGAAGAATTAGACGTTCTTTCTCTTTTTTAAATTTCAGAAGCAATGGAGTAGCTGTGGTGCATGGAGGGCCAAACTGAGAGTGTGATTTACAGCAGAAACTTACCCTAGGCATTCGGGACAATTACAAAGGTGAGTGGGAAGTGGGGCACAGGGCAGGCAGTGTCAGTGGACAAAGAGGGCTTTGAGCAAGTGGAAATTCAAGAGGGATTACTCCCTGTCTCGACTCCTAGACTGTGTCTGTGTTTCCACCCCCATGCTTTCAGAAAGCCCGTGCTCTCCATATTTCCGTATCTCCAGGAGTGGAATCGCATCTGAAGCAGGTGAAGGACACAGTGGGAGGGACCTCAGGGAAGCTGGGCAAAGAGTCCAGAGCCACCCGAATCTCCCGCGTTCTACCATCACAGAGGTGCCCACTACAAAACTCATTTGTCTGGATCCACTACTGGGAGGGAACCTCCAGTTTGCTTATCAAACCCAAATTGACCTGTTGTGTTTCAGGCCAGTGAGTAGATTCTGAGTGTAAAAACTCTGCTGAGCTCTACTGGCATATACACATTTCTCGGTATGTCAGTTCAGACTCCAGCCAGGTAGAGAGGCCTGTTTATCTCTTAATTGTGTTTACTCGAGTCATCCTGGAGGACTCTAATTACTCAGAGAAGCAGTAGCAGCAGAGATCCGCTGGGAGACAGCGGGGAATATGAGTACGCAGAGCGTCCCCGTACTCTGGTTCCCAGTGCTCTGTAAAACACAGGCTCCTTGGAGGGTAAGTGCGGGCTCTGAGCATGACCATCTGAGCCATGAGCCGGAGCTTGGTAATTTCAGACTTTCAGAAGAAGCTGCTCATTCCTGATGACCCTGGTTTCTAAGTTGACACAATTACTAAGACTTGCATGGGTGGTGTGAGAACTGGAGTGTTTTTATGATTCTGCTTATTTTTGCCAACATTTGTTCATCTGTCACATTTACAATGTGCCATTCTCTCTCCTCACCACTGTACATGTATGAACACATTTCATACAACCATGTGAGTACATCCATCCAGATGAGAAGCTGACACAGAGAGGTTAAGCAACTTTACCGAAGTCACACTGCTAGTAGTTGAAGGCACTAGGATCTATCTATAATTTACGTCATTTAGCTAAATCTGAGGATTTTGCAGACTGTCCAATCAAACATGTGACATTTCCACGTGACACTTCTGGGTGCTGTGTGGAAGATACAGAGGACGTGTAGACAGGGCTCATGGTGTCCTTGCAGATTTCGGCAGTCATCTCGACGCTAAAATGTTGCTCATTTTATTCACCTATATACCGGTAGTATGATTTTCTAACTAGATAAGACCTTACACGGCCAATCCTATTTATTATCCTGTTTTGAAACAGGGAAGGCAACTTTAGACCCAGAGGGGCCCAACTTGCTGATTAATTCATCCATCAACAGCTAGAGAAGGGCTAGGAGTAAATCCAACGCCAGAAGCCAGCTTTTCTAACAACTTAGGCGGCTTCCACCTTCTTGGTGGCATTCGGGACGGAGAGGTGGCATTAGAACAACGGTACAAAGCGACGTCCACTGCTCTACCCCAAGTGTGTCAATGCTCCGTCAATTCCATCTCCCTTGTTCACTTCCACCACACTTTGATCCTTCACACTTTGATCCTTCACTCAATTGGTTTAACCTTTACTGATCCGTACTCCTCGCTTTTTCCTGCCTCCGAATGAAACGAGACCGGGACGCCCCTCAGCCAGACCGGGCTGGAGACGGGATGAAGCTGACCTGCTCCCCGGCCTTTATCGGGGAGCCTCAGAAGTAGCACAAAAATGCTCCATAATGTCTTCCTCCGCAGGAACAAAAGGTAAAGGGGGAGATGTATTTGAATGACTGGGGGAGACGCGCGAGTTGCTTAGATGGGCCCAAATTAAGACTCAATGCAAAGGGACAGGGACACGCGGGGACACGCGGGGACACGCGGGGCCTGGCCCCACGCCACGGGGCAGAAGCTTCGCGGCTGCGCTTCGCAGCGCGTGGAAGGGCCCTTTCTCGGAGCGTGGAGGACGCCCTCGCAGTCCGCGGTCCTCCTGGCCCACGGTGAGGGCCTTCCTCTCTGCGCGGCCGCCGCGGCCGGGGGACGCCGTGTCCCAGCACCTCGGCCTTTCCCGGGGGGGGGTCTCCGGCATCCCCCCCCAGCTCGCCGGGACTCCTCTCTAACTGCGCTTCCCTCAGGGCCGCGGCCCGGTAGCCTCGCCCACCGCGAACGTGCGTAACGTGCCCCCGCAGAGTGACGCACGCGCCGCGCCAGGGCGGCTGCGCGGGCTGCGCGGCGGGAGGAGCGCCGGGGGCGGAGTGCGGGCGGAAGTCGGCGTCTGCGGCCGGGAAAGGGAAGGGAGCGGCGGCTGGGCGCAGCGCGGCGCGGCTGGGAGCCCGGCGGGAGGGCGCCGCCCCCGCCCCGCCCTCTCGGCGGAGGATGGAAGTGACGACAGCAGCCGAGGAGGTCACTTCCTGCTGGGCTGGATGAGGAGGAGCCGGAGACGCCGCGGAGGAGACCGGACCGAAGACGGACCGTGCCGGGGAGAGGTGGGTCCCGGCCTCGCCGCCGACCCCTGCGGCCGGAACCCCCGCGCCTCGGCGGGGACGGCGGCCCTGCGCTTGGGGCCGCCCGGCGGGCCACGTCCCCACCCAGCCGGCCTCACCCAGCGCGGGGGGCGGGGGAGGGAGGGGGCCCCGTGTCTGAGGGGCGACGGGGACCCGGGGCGGCGTTCGTGCCCCGGGGCGAGGGAGGCCGGAGGCGACAGGAAAGGCGGCTTGGGCCGCGGGCCGCGCCCGGGAGCCGCAGCGCCCGACTGGCCGCCCGCTTCTGTCTCCGGGGAGGGGCTGCGATCCGAGGAAGGGCGAGGGCCTGGATTTGCAGAGTTGCGATGAGCGGCGGGACCTGGACGGCGTGTGCGTGTGCGTGTGCGTGCGTGTCTCCTCCGAGTGAAGTCGTGAAGCGCGCGCGGGCAGAGGCGCGCCCGGGAGGGGTCGTTCGTGGGGACGGCCGGGAGCCGGGGTGTCAGGGGACAGCTTCCCGGTCACGCCGCTTGGCGTGGCGGCGGCTTTGGACCCCCGGGTCGTGAGGGAGGCAGGGCGTGCCTGTGACGGGACGGCCACCCCGCGCGCGGCCCGGCGGAGCCCCCCGGAGCCGAGGCCAGGGCCGCTTCCTGGAGCGGCGGGGGAATTGGTGTTTTCCTCCCTCATTGTCTCGGAGATGGGAGCAGCCGGGGAGGAAGCCCCAGCCGTCAGGGGCCTCGTCGTGGTGTGTCTCGTGTGTGTGACTGTGTGTGTGTCTGCGTGTGTCTGCTTCTTCCTTTGGGGTATTTATCTCCTCCTCCTCCTTCCCTGCTGGTTTCCTTACTGTGTGTGGTGAGAAAAAAATTCAAAGGATCCAGAGGAATCCTAGGTTAGATGAAACTGCCAAGATTAGGAGTCTGTCCCCACGCCACCCCGAGGCCACCAAGGCTCCTACCTGCCCCCCCAGACTCGCGCTAATGTGGGTGCTGAGGGCCGGTCCCCCCTGGGGAACCGTCAGGGGCCGTCTGCCCTCCTGCCCGCATCTCCCTGTGGCAGTTTCGCCCTTCCCTTCTTTTTGCTAAAGGATTGACCGATACGGAGCTGCGTGCTGGCTGCTAAGGACAGGACAGGTACTGAACTGTGAATCCAGGCCGCAGCTAGACTCCCTCCGCTCGCTGAGCTAAGAGACGCAGAAGTGCCTGCTCTTTCTCCTGCCTGTGAAAGGGAGAAAATGTAACCTTTTTTCTCAAGAAAAATTGGGGGAATTATGTGCGTTTCTTGTCTAGAGGAACTACATATGGTGTGTTTACTTCCTGTATCCCAGGGTGTTTTTCATAGGAGGAGGGGGCGTTTTCTGACGGGGTTTTTTCCTTCTCACATTTCAGGTAATTCAGTAAAATACATCAAAATCAGATGTTCCCTTTGAGTGGCAATCAGATGTGTTGAGATTTTTTTCACTCTTCTTTAAACTGGTCCATCTGGGAGAACGCAGGCATGTGTGTCTTGGCATGCTGGGCCTGTCCAGTAATAGAAAACCAACTGACCTGTTTGGGCTGCCTCTCTGGACCCATGTCACTGTGCCCTTCCTTTCTGAAGGGCTGGTCAGGAGGAAGAAAGCAAATATTAAAGACAGTGTTTACCGTTTGCGGTTTAAAGTCAGGTGAGAGATAATTAAGGCCTGTGAAGCTCATGACCTGAGGACCATCGTTTGATGACTTTAGGGATTAGCAGTTCAGAGGTGACATGTTTGAAAGAAAGAGGGTCACATAAAGAGGAAAAGGTAAGAAAAGGGAAGTTTGAGGAAAGGCTGTGCTAAGAAACCTTGGAAGAGAATAATAATAGCGCCTGAAGTAATTGCTGTGGCTTGTATCTCTCAGCAGGAGGCTGAAAATGAAAGCAGGCTGTAGCATCGTGGAAAAGCCAGAAGGAGGTGGAGGTGAGCAGGAATCATCTCTCATGTACTTGGAATGTCCCTCCGTGGTTCCTTTTCTCTGCACTAACGCCACAACAGGCTGACAGCCTCTGTCTGGGGGGTACTGGGGGACAGTGGCAGGCTTGCGTGCTGTGGACATGTATCTAAGTCTGGTGACCATGCCTTTGTCTCAAGCTTTAGACTCTCTTTCCTGGTGGAGACACAGTCCCAGCCTGGGGAGGAAGGGGTGTCAGCTGTATTTTCCTAATATGTTAGTTTATGATTCCTGTTTGTTCCCTTTGGAATGTCCATGCCCTCGTAGAAAGCAGGTGTGAGATTTAGTAATATAGGAAAAGGTGAGAGAGTAGGGCATGTGGGTGCTACCCCGACTCTTATCAGATTCGATGATTGCCGGAAGGAAAGCTGACTTCTCTGCGCTTTCCTCTTCCCTTGTGGTTGGCCCCAGCTGACCGAAAGGGTGTTGATGGCATGTTTGCACAGCACTCCAGAGACTGCGCCCTGGGATATGGAGCCGGGGACACTGGGGTGCGCCCCTAACTGCTTTGCTCTTACCTTCTTCACATTCCAGGGTATCAGTTCCCTGACTGGGCCTATAAGACAGAGTCATCCCCGGGCTCCCGGCAGATCCAGCTGTGGCACTTCATCCTGGAGCTGCTGCAGAAGGAGGAGTTCCGCCATGTCATCGCCTGGCAGCAGGGAGAGTATGGGGAGTTTGTCATCAAGGATCCCGACGAGGTGGCCCGCCTCTGGGGCCGCAGGAAGTGCAAACCACAGATGAACTACGACAAGCTGAGCCGGGCCCTCAGGTAACAGAACGGCTTCCCAAATCCATGGTGTTAACAGATTGGAAGGAGACTAAGCAGTCTCCTGGATGATGTTGGGTAAAGGGGGTATCAGGTGACAAACCTGTAGTATGTGAGTGGATAACGTGTCGTCGTCAGGTGGGAGTAGAAGACCTGTAGAGTCTGAATAGTGGAGGCACTGGAGGAGAAAGGGCACGTGTTCGCTCACATGTAGGAGGGAGTCCAATGTGGCGGGCACTGGACCCTGACAGACAGCCGGTTCTGCTCGGTGGTGGGTGACAGTGGGTTTAACGGGGACTGGAGCTCCTTTGTAATCCAAAAGATGACTGTCGACTTCCCTGTGGGAAAGCTATTAGAATCTCTCTTCTTAACTCTCCTGGAAGAAATAGAAAAGTAGTGAAGCCAACACATAGGACGAGCACTCCCAGAGAGGAGTGACCTGGCTGTCAGCAGCCATGGCCCTGAGCTCAGCCGTCAGCCCATGGGTTCCAACACATCTGACGAGTGATCTGTATGTCTCCTCAGGTTCTTTCACCCTTATCAGTCTGTACATTCCCTAACCCTTAGCCCTCGGGGCCAGAAGGCAGCTTATAACTTGTGCCACTGAAAGGGTGCGAGGCGAAAGGCTCCAGGGGCATGAAGTTCCCAGATGAAGCTGTTTCATTCTTGGTAACCCTGGGTGTCAAATCTGCGGCCGCTTTGCTGGAACCTCACATCCCTGTAAGAGGGAAGCGGCCAGCTGCCTGCTGGTTCCCAGCTCAGGCTCTCCCATTGTTTGACCTGCCACTGTGAGTGAAGGAGTTCCCCATTCTTTCATGTGTGCCCCCCAGAATAACCACGTCAGGTCTCACGAGAGCCTCATCTGCCCCCACCTGGGTAAGCAGGAAAGAAACCAGGCAGTGACATGTAGGAACAGAAGAAAAGGCGCTGTAGAACTGAAACTGAAGACGAAAGGTGTTGGGGGTTCGGATAGGTGTTCAGGATCTTAAAGTGAGATTGTCTTTGTGAAGCTCTAGCGCAGGACTGGAATGAACTGGAAAACTGAAGGAGAAAAAGGAAGCTCCCAGGTCTCCCAGCCCTCGGCTGAGGGCACGGCACGAAAGAGTGGCCATGACATTTACAAGTAGTACTTGGAACAAGAACTGTTGGTCTTTGGGTCACCGGAGTGTAGCAGGAGGTGTCGGGAGGTAGAAGGTGGCCTGACAGGCATTCCTGTTTTTGCAGATACTATTACAACAAGAGGATTCTCCATAAAACAAAAGGGAAAAGGTTCACGTACAAATTTAACTTCAACAAGCTGGTGATGCCCAACTACCCATTCCTCAACATCCGGCCAAGTGGTAAGATGCAGCCTCTGGGTGGAAGGAGCTTTGAGTTGGAAAAGACTCTAAACACCACGTCTAAGCCTAGCATGTTTAGGATGCTTGGGAAGCTCGCCATCGCTTCAGCCTCGGCGTGCCTCCGTCCTTGCTCTGTGTTCCTGTCGTCTCACCCGGGGCAATCGGCTCGGCTGTGTCGGGATAAAGGGTTCGGTTGGACGTTTTGCTTCCCTTCTCTGCCTGTTATTTGTGATCTGGATGTTACTGCTCTGTCCTCTTGAGAATGGTGTCCGTAAGCTTGTGTTGATCTTTAGTTAGAGCTTTAACACCCTATCCAGTGGCTCTTTGATAGACGAGAACCTGCTTCTACAAACACTTCCGATTTTCTATGAAACTACCAGAGTCCCTTATCAGGTGACTGTCATCAAAACCACAGACCTTGATCACAGGAGGGGAGGCTTGTGTGTTTGCAGTGAAAAGCAGGGTCTTTGATCTGCAGCAGCAGCTCCTCAGAGAACAAGACGCTGGGGTGACTGACCTTCTCTTGAGTGCAGCAAGGCTTCCCCTTCGGGTCTGCGGAGGTTTTAGGCCCGCCCCTCAGCGTGGAAGGCTCTCATAGGGCTTGCGTGGTTGCATGGTTGGTTTGTAGGTGCAGACAGTACCCCTGCCCAAGACGGCGGCCTCTGTTAACGGGTTTCTGCCCAGCCATCAGTACGCCTCTGTGGCCTTGTACGGAAGAAGTCTGACTGATGCTGCCGTGGTACAACTTCTCAGAGAAAGGGGGGGACCTGAAAACCTGGAGTGGGGGAGTGGCTGAGAGTCTAGTGCTGAGATCCACCGCAGATACGTAATGATTGCACAACAAGTTAGGGCAGTTTCAGCTCATGCTGCTGCCATTACATATCCATCTCCTTCTGGGGCCACCCCCTCCTGTCCCTGGGGCATACATTTAAAAAAAAAGTGGTATTGGAATGCATCTCTCTAATTACAACCTGTTTTCTTTCCTTGTGCCTGAGGGAGAGGCATTAGGAAATCAAACCTGTTCTAGCCACTGGAATCCCCGCTTCCTCTCTGTTCTTCTTGTGCCCCCTCCCTGTACGCCGAGCAGAACTGGGGCTCTACGTGGGTATGTGGCAATTCTAAAGACTCTGTTGGCGCCCATACCGTTCCATACCATTCCCCCCAAAACGCTTCCTTGATCTGTCCTTCGGTCTGTAACCCATTCTTGTCTGTTGAAACTCCACAAGTCCAGTCACTTGGACACGTGCAGTGGCACACCCGACAGCCCTGGCCTAGCGCAGCCGCTCCGCCAAGGGCAGTGGGACTGGCACTGATCCTCAGCTAAGCTCAGGATCCTAATGAGAAAGTCATGGGGGAAGCCGGTAGTGTGTGTGCGTCCCCCTGAGCCCACGGCTGGGGGCTTACTCCTGGGACGGACCAGGAAACGGGGGTCGTTTGTTCAGAGACCCTCATCCAGCTCAAGCAAATGTCGTTCATCTCAGGTTAGCTTCTCTGATGACAGGAGCTGCAACGTTCATTGAACGTGTGCTTAACAAAGGTACTTTTGCTTAGTGTTTTGTGATAACAAAAGTACTTTGCTTAGTGTTTTGTGAATGATCTCATTTAACTCCTCTAGCCCAGAAAAGTATATGTGTCCATATCATTTTACAAATAAGAAAATTAAGGATGGCAGCAAAGTCAGAGATTGGTCAGGGTGGGCGGGGTACAGTTTTTGTGAGCAGCTTCTCAAGAAACAGTCCCTGAGAGACTGAGCTCCTAAGAACTGGCTCCCGTTTACTAGGTCAGTCATTCTTCCTCTGGATTGGGACTCATTCCTCTGTACAGCAGATAAGGTGCTAAGCCCTAAAAACCATACAAAAATGATGGGCGAGCGCTTTCCTTCAAGAAACTTACAGTTTAGCAGGAGAGGTGGGATGTGGGGTTAACACCGTTCGGAACGTGGGATGTGGTGAGTGCTCTGAGTCGTAGGGCTGTGTGAAGTAGGGCCAGAGGGACCGTGTCTGGGTGGTGAGTCGATAGAGTGGGCTGTTCCAATCGGTGTGTTTTTAAAAATAGAGGCAGTGCCTGCTGGTTGTAATATAGCTGAGTAATACGGCAGTTCGTCGAGTGACAAGGAACGTGACTGTTCTCCCTCCCCACAGCCCTACTTTCCCTTAACCGTGTAGGGTAGAGTACGGAACACTTGGATGGCACTTCTACACACAGTCTCTCATTTTTATCATTGAAAGCATCCTGTAAAGTATTATGTTACATTTATTTTAAGTATTTACTTGTAGTTACATAATAATCATGGGAAAGATACAGAAGATACTAGTAAAAGTGGTAGCCTGTAAGGTGTGGGGGCAGGGCAGACCAGTTCAGGGATGGACTTGAGACCTCTCTGTGCCTCCCCACCCCCATCCCAGGTTGTTTATCTCTATCTTTATTTTGGAAAACTTGAAACCTACAGAACTGGAAAAAATAGAACAGCGAACACCCATATGGCCTCTCACGATTCACTAATCATTAACATTGTTGCCACACTTGCTTTATGCCTTTCTGTTTGTATATACTTTTTAAATCTTTTGAGAGTAAGCTGCACGTCACGACACTTCACCCCTGTGAACTTCAGCACGTATCTCCCAGGTACGAGGACGAGGACTTTCTCAGAACCTCAGTGCCATTGCCACGCCCAGGAAGTTTGACATTGCTCTGATGCCATTATCTAACGTGGTCCATATTCAATTACTATATATGCCTTTTAAAATTGGGATTTTGAACCACGATTATGATCTAATAAATTACTTATTTTAACAAATACTTATATGCATTTTGCTATGTGCTGATATATTCTGAGATCTTCACAAATATTAACTTTTTAGTTTTTAAACCATGAGATTAGTCCCGTTATTACGCATTTTACAGGCAAGGAAACAGGCACATAAAGGTAAGTTATCCAGTCACACAACTCATGAGTGGTAGGGCCAAGGTTTGAACCTAGGCAAAGGCTGGTATTCTTTCCATTTTGCCAGAGGGGGGTCAAAGACCCATTGGTACTTGCTACAAGGAAAAGGCGCCAGAACTGGGATCTACACCCAGTTTCCCACCTTACCACTCAGTTATCATGGTGGCTCCGGGAACACAGTCTTCTTCCAAAGCCACACGTGTCACTCAAAGTTTTGAAGTAGCAGGCTTATTTTTTCAGACAAAATCCTAGATTTGCTGTGTGGACGTCTGGTAGTGGAGCTGCTGCACTTAGAGGGGAGGCTCCAGCTCTGCTGCAGTGTCGCCGCCTCGCTCCCCTGCATGCCCTCTGTGTGCCCTTGGAAACGCTGTGGGCGGCTTCCTTGCAGGCTTTGCAGTGAGCGCAGCCTGTGGGAGCGCCGGCGTGGAGCGTATCCTTACGTCGCTCAGTCTTCAGAACTCACCGAACTGAGGTTTTCTGCCTTTTCATAGATATGCTCTTAATATAACATCAAGATTCAAAAAAGTCAAAAAGAGTAGAATTTTAGACACCGTAACAGGCTAAAAGAAGCCTGGGACTCCATGACTCAACTCAAATTATATACAAGGTCATCCACCTGTTTTTCTTAATTATAAGATACCATCAGTGGCTTTAGGGAAAAAAGTTTTGCAGAACAGTTTTCTGTGGCACATGAGTTTAGGAGATGCTGCTCTGCAGTGTCACTCAGTCACCTGTGCCCAGAGTCACCTGTGCCCACCCATGAGGATGTGTCCGCCATACGGAGAGAAGGCCGCCGGTTAGGAGTGCCGCCTCCCCCGCCATCTCTTCCACCCTTTATGGCTGCTTCTCCTAGAGCACCGTACTTTCACTTATTTGGGTTTTTCTTTGCCTTTGCCTTTGTTGCTCCTCCCCGTCTCGGCATCAGTGTAAAGCGCCCTGCTGACATCCTCGGTGGTGGGCCGCTGGGACCGTCCAGGAATCCAGAGGCCCTGGGTTCTCCGCTGGCACGCTTTTCCCAGGCCGTTTACAAGGAGGGCCTTTGGGGCTGAGGACTTAGCCTCTGGAGTTGGCGTGTTCAGCATGACGTCGGTAGCTTAGAGCGTCAGACTGTAGCAGGTGAACTTGGGAGAGGAGTGGGAGGTCCTGGTGGGCCGGCCTCCTCAGTGCCTGAAAAGCATAGAAAGCGGGTTTGGGGATGGAGGTCTTCATGTAAAAGTTACTAGAGAAGTAATAGATTTGGAGAGAATTGAAAAATATTTAAATTTCTGTAAAGTAGTGATTGTATATCAGAACTGATAAAGATACATTATAAGAGCTTAACAATCCCCTGGCCGTTTTTTTCCATCTGTTTTTGTCCTTAAAATATGCCTTGTTCACATATGCTACGGGCAGGGGCTTGGGCTTTTCCTGCATGGCTCTGCGTGCATGTCAGTTGTGTCTGCTTGCTTTACGGACATGCCAATGTTAGGGACATAAGCAGACTGTTTACAAAGCCGAGAGTGAAAAGGTGACACACACTGTTCAGAGTGGCCGAGGAGGAGCCCGTGGGCCATTCATTCATTCAGCCCCTGGTTGCTGAGCGCCTGCTCGTTGCTAAGCTCTGAACTGCTGGGAACCTGGTGTGAGCAATGGGAAATCCCTCCTTCGTGGGATTTCTGTTTCAGACTTCCAGTGGTCCCTCGTACCCCGAAGACAGCGTGAGCAAGAGCTGGAAAGATGGCGGCTGCATTGAGACGGAGAAACTGGGCAGTAGTTGCTAGGGGGACGGGCTGGGGATTGGGCCCTGCTGGAATGTGTTTCCTGTCGCTGCTAAACACCGTGTACTTATTTACTTAGCAAAAGGGAAAGTGCTGATGATGAGTGAGCAGACCTCTGAAGTGGCCTTTTGTCCTTTCCACCGTCACAGGTGTGGTTCCCCAGAGCGCGCCACCAGTGCCAACGGCCTCCTCCCGGTTCCACTTCCCACCTCTGGACGCGCCCTCTCCAAGTAGTGACGTGCAGCCAGGGCGCTTCTCTGCCAGCTCCCTGGCAGCCTCTGGCCAGGAGCTGAGTAATGGCGCCGAGAGGAAGGCGGAGCTCTCGGAGCTAGAGGACGGCGCGGCCGACTGGCGCCGGGGCGTGGATCTCATGGCCTCCCGGAACGCCGTCGGGGGAGGAGGCATTGGCCATCAGAAGCGCAAGCCTGACATCATGCTTCCGCTGTTCACCAGGCCGGGGCTCTACCCTGACCCCCACAGTCCCTTCGCCGTCTCCCCAATCGCTGGCCGCGGAGGCGTCCTGAACGTCCCCATTTCCCCAGCCCTGTCCCTGACTCCCACCATCTTCTCCTACAGCCCGTCTCCAGGCCTGAGCCCTTTCACCAGCAGCAGTTGCTTCTCCTTCAACCCTGAGGAAATGAAACACTACCTTCATTCTCAAGCCTGTTCAGTGTTCAACTACCATCTGAGTCCCCGGACATTTCCGCGTTACCCGGGGCTCATGGTCCCACCACTGCAGTGCCAAGTGCTTCCCGAGGAGCCGGCCCAGTTTTCTATCAAGCTGCAGCCCCCACCCGTGGGGCGGAAGAACCGCGAGAGGGCAGAGAGCAGCGAGCAGCCGGCGGCTGTCCCCACTCCCACCGCTGCCACGGCTCCTCTGACCCCGAGAGTTAAGGTGGAGCCCGCCTCTGAGAAGGACCCCGAGAGTCTGCGGCAGTCGGCCCGAGAGAAGGAGGGACACTCGCAAGAAGAGGGCGCTGTGCCAGGCAGGACCACAGAAGAGGGAAAGGGCGCTGTCTTTGCCCGCCCGGCTGCACCCCGTGTGTGGCCCTCTGCACCCATCAGCGCCTCAAGTGAAGGAGCCCTGGAAGTGACTGAAGACAGTGACGACGGGCCTGGCAAGGAGCCCAGTGCACCTGAGAGAAGAAAGAAGACGCCCTGATGCCCCCCAAGCTTCGGCTGAAGCGGCGCTGGAATGATGACCCTGGAGCTCAAGGGCTGAGCAAGGGTGGCCGGCCCCCGTGGGACGCGCCGGGGCCGCGGGGTTTGGCGACAGCAGCCGCGGACGCTTAGACCTGGAGGTGGGGGGGCTGTCTGTACTATAATCAGATACATGTATTTATGTAGCAAGATTGCGGGGGGCTTAGACTTGTATTTTTACATTTGGGGATGGGATGGGGTGTCTTCTGTTGTAAATTAGGTGAGATATGAACACACTTTTTTCCTGGGGCGTAGGGCACAGGGGGATTGACTGAAAGGAGAGACCGCCTCCGCTTCCTGTCGAGGCTCGTACTCTCTGACAAACTCCCAAAGGGCAGAGACAATGCCAGTCCCGGGCTTGTTCAGGTTCTAGGCTTCTTTCTTTCTCTGGTATTTCTCCATGGAAAGCCATCAATGAACTCACATTGCTCTGAGAGGGACGCACAGAAGGGGAACGAGCGTGGTTGGGAGGGTGGGCGGCTGAGCAGTGAGACACCATTGACAAACGCGTTGGCCTGAGATGGTTCTTTATAATTGTTTCAAGGGAAGAATAAGGTCATCTCAGTCCTGGGGGGGGGGTGTTCGTATGTGGCTCTTGTCCTTTGTTTGGCATTTTTTTCTTTTCTTCTAAAAAACTGTTTTCAGGAAACACGAAACATCTGCCAGTGAGAGTACAGCTGGGAGGCGCGGGCACCGAGCTGGGCTGCATGGGTGACACAAGGCTCGCTGTGAATTCCTGGACTTTTCACCTACTTCACCTGTTCAGAAGCCATGAGGAGTTGTACACTCTTGTTCAGGGAAGGAAGAAAGGGCAGGAGGAAGTAACCCAATGCCTTTAAAAACAAAGCAGACACAAAAATGATCTTTATTTTTCCTTTTCCATCGTGGGTGTGGGGAGCCAAACCAGAGCTGGCTATGCGTGAGGTCACGGAGAGGCATGACGGCGTTGAAGAGGGCTTTCCGCTGAGTATGCTTCTCTTTTCGTTTTCTTAAGTCAAGCCTTAACAATGGACATACTTTAACGCGATACGGGTCTGTCAGCGTGAGCCCGTGAAAGGGCGTGGACAACTTTTCAGATAATCCAGGAATGTGGAAGAGTGGTTCAGCGCGAGCTGCTCTGTAGTCTCCCCGCTTGGTCTGGTGTGCCTGGATGGGCAGTCAAAGGCGGGTGGTACCTGGAAACACAGGAGGTAGCTGGGGGCACAGTGGGTGTTTGTTGGACCTGAAGGGAGAGGTGGGCGGCGCTACACTAGGCAGCCAGATGCCAGAGGCCGGGAGTGAGGTGGTGGCGTCTGTCCTGTTGTGTTCTTGCTGTTCTTGCCATACCCGTTCCCCAGGTCCTGATTCTCGATTGGTGGGCTGTTCTGTGTGAGACTCCAGTTTACACAGGAAGTGTTTCTTCATGGGAAGTGTCCTTCCATCAACTTCACAGGAAGGGGAAAGCATTGATCTTATATGAAGCAAAAAGGGCCCTGGACTGGGGCAGAGAAGCTGTGTGTGTGTGTGTGTGTGTGTGTGTGTCCATCCGTCTGTGTGGTGTGTGGACATACCTAACTGGCTGAGATCACGGGACATGAGGATAGCGGGGAGGGAAGTGACTCCATATCTGACGGGAGAGGAGTGGGCATGGATGCCATCTGGGAAGGAGGAGGTCCTGACTCCACCTTAGCCGAAGCGGGCTCTGTACTGGGAAGCGTTGGAGGGCTGTCCATTACTGTTGGCAGTGGGGGGGGCGCGGGCATCTTTAAACAGCCTGCATGACACATGGCTCCAGAGAGGTCAGAGCAGTGAGTGAGTGACTGGGTGACTTGGGATGAGCTGAGTCCGTCACGCAGTTTTTGGCAAGATCCCTCCCCTTGTTTAATTCAAAATCCTTGAGTGACTGGTCCCGGGAAAGGGACTAGGAGACTAGCCCCTAAGGACTCAGGCCGTCTGTGGTTGGTGGTGGTCGTGTCGGTGTGTGTCCGGCCGCACCTTGACTTACCTCGACTCCGAAAGCAAGCGCAGGCGTGAGGGGGCTCTCTGCTTGTCACTGCCGATCTGAGCAGGAAGGCTGGCTAGCCACGCTCTGTCCACTAGAGGGGCGGGCCAGCAGGTGTTGGTATTAACTCAGGAATAGAAACATGAGGCCTTCAAAATAAGGAAGAGAAATCCATGATGTACCCTCGTAACCCCTAGAACCCAAGTGCCAGAATTAATCCTAGATGCTGCTTCTGTTTGAACAAAAAGTCACTGCTTTCACAAAAAGTCACTGCTTTCACACTTGAAAAAACACTCGAAAAATGTTCAACTCCATGAAAAATGTTTTTGGGCTTTAAGAAATTGTTTGGTGTGTAACTGTCCTTTGATTGCCATCCCACCAGTAAACTGTTGGTTGCTTTGCACTGCACACTGGGGTGGGGGCGAGGGGGTAGGCGTGGGTCCTTGAGACGTCCTGGGCTCAAGGGCTGGGAGGTGCATGTTCTCCCCCCAGCCTGCTCCTGGCAGCCCCACCACCAGCCTGGCACAAAGCCAGTCCTCTCCCTTCCAGGAGCATCTTATCACTGTCCAACAGCAGGTGGAAAAAAGGGGGACAAAACCAGACATTTCTCTCTTCCCCCATTCTTTACAAATTTGGCTGTGCCAAATGTTTAAAATTTTGCATCTGTAAACCTTGAAATTTCATTAATCAAGCCCTTGTTCATGCAAACAGTTTGCTTTTTTGACTGTAGAAAATAGTAGGTATCTCGAGGGCGTTCAGCCTTGCTGAGCTCTCTTTATTTTTAGAGAATGGCTGTGAGTGAAATGCAGACAGTTCAGCAAGTCCCTTCAGCCCAGTGTTCAGGCTGCACCAGCCGCCGTCGGGCAGCAGAACCGCGGGCCTTTCCAGAGCATTAAAATACGGCTGAGCGTCGCCCTTCTCTCCACGCGGGCGGAGGCAGTTGGCTGTTTGTCCCTTGTTTTTTTTTTTTTTTTTATTTATTCCACAATTACGTTTATGCTTTTTGTTTTGTGAACAATAATGGAATTCTAATTTTGTTTGAAAGGGGAGCTTGGATCCAGTCTTGAAAGAAGTGTTCCATTTTTGGTTTCTTGTTGGAGAAAAGGTTACAGTTGGTGTGTTCAGTGGAGGCGGCTCTGAGTTGCGAAGTCGTGAGGCGGGGACGCGGCGTGAGCGCGACTTGTGTGTGAGACCGGACTCCACGAGCGTTTCCTCGGCCGGGTCAGGTGTGGGGTGTACATACGTGTCAGTAACCGTAACCTCGTGGTGCAGTGCCTTCTAGACGTCCCGCTTTCTATAAAGTCTTCAGATTTTTGCATATATATTATATATATGATGTAATGTTATAGAAATATATGTATAATATACATATTTTTTCCAGGGGTATCTGATAGCTCTGTATTTTGTTATGGAAGTTGAAAGAAAAAAGTATTTTACCTCAGAAATTAAAGTTAAATAAAAAAAATACTTTTACGTGGAGTGTGCGGCTTGTTGCCAGATGGAGGCCGCGGACGTGCGCGGCTCGCGGGGCAGCTGTGCCGCGCGGGATCGGGCCGCGCTGTGTGGGCCGCGGCCGGGCCGCGTCCGGAACAGGCCGGTCCAGACACGACGCGGCCTGGCGCTGCCGGGACGGAGCTGTGAGGTCAGGACCCCAGGCGCCGGGCTCTGCCGGCCGCTGCCGGCCGCTCGGCACAGAACGGGGGCGATTACCTGTCCCCGCGCCTGGAGAGGCCCGAGCGAGCGGCGGGCGCGGCCCAGAGCCCACGCAGGCCGGTCCCCCCGCCTTTCCCGGCAGGCGCCCGCCTCCCGTCCTGAAGCACGCGCGCGCGCACGCACACCGACGCTGCCGTTTAGGGCTTGCTCGTGAGCGCGTTCACGCCCGGTGATGACCGGCTAAGATGGGTGCCCGTTTTGTGGAGGGGACACTGAGTCACGGGCGTTACCTGTGCCGCCCCCACGCGGCCGAGGCCTCCCCTGGAGCCCCACCCTCCTCCGTTCACCGGCCGGCCCGCTGCATCGCACCCTTCAGAGCGCCACTCAGGCCGCCGCCGCAGCCCACGTGCTCTGCACCGCCTGCTCTGCCGGGCCAGCTCGGGCGCCGGGTCGGGGGGCCACAGGCTGGCGCACGGCACCTTGGTGCAGTGCCCGAGCGAGGCCCGGAGCCTGAGGAGGATTCCGGAAAGGCAGATGGATGGATGGACGATGGGTGGGTGGATGGGTCGATGGATGATGAGTGGATGGATGGGTGGATGGAGGACAAGACAGCAAGACAGGAGAGAGTCGTTGCCAACCTATGTTTTTGCAAGGACAGGAGAAGACCTGCTCTCAGACAGCCCCCCCACTTCACCACCACCCTCCGTCGCTGCGTCTGCTCCCCTCTTCGCACTGGAGCTGGGTGTGTGCACTCCCGAGGAAGAGGGAGAGCTGAAACCGGCTCTGACCCCGAGTCCCCCCCTTGCCATCTCACTGGCTATTACCTGGGCTGATTACAGAAGTCGTCTGTGCCTTGATTTTAGAGGACAGTCGTGAGGATTACATGACGCACAGAAAGCATTTACTCAAAATCCGTTTTTAATGAAGTGACCCGCTGTTTCTGTAAGGGCCCTGTGCTCCGGCTTTGTGCCTGCACGTTGTCACGCTCTCACTGGCCCCGCTCATAGGTGGTCCCTGTGTTACAGCCGAGAAAACGGGGGCCCACAGGACTCTGGTGTCCTGACTCGCAGCCCCATACTTTCCCACGTATTGCCTGGAATCTCTGAGGGAATGGTGAAGGCACTTCCTCCCAGCAGAATTGGGGGTGGTGTAGGGGACCCCACCGTTCATGTTTCTCCAGGTGTCAGGCCTGTGTCCCAATCTGGAAGGCAGCACGGGGAGGGGTCCTTAGATCCAGTCAAACAGGCTGGGGCCTGGGCTGCGGGACTGACCAAGGCGGGACGAAGAGCAAAGATGGAACCTTCCCCTGACTGGCAGGGCCTGGTGCAAGTGGCTCCGGGACCTGGGGGTCCAGCTGGGCAGACGATGTGGAGCTGTGGCCCCAACAGTGGGCTGAGACAGACGTGCAGGTCTGCAGAGGAGGCAGCAGGCGTCTGCCGATGTGACTGTGTCACTGCGTCTTGCCTCAGTTGTCAGGTGCTGGCTCCACCCTGACTTCAGTCCAAAGACTGGTCTAGAACACTCCAAGCCTTACAACCTTGGTCCCAGAGAGCTAAGGGCCAGCAAGGGCTGTTTGCTGGAGTCAGCAGGGCCAGGCCAGGGAGGGCAGAGCACATCCTGGGGCAGAGGTCAGCCTTGAAGCCAGGCTGCTGGGGCAGGGCCCTTGGTCCCAGTGTGTCCCTGACACTTCCTCCGGTTTTCCTCCAGGTCCCTCAGACAGTATCATAAATACAAACAGAGTAGTTGTATTTATGCAACTACTATCAGCAACAGCAAGACCAAGCTTCCTCCCCATCAGGTCTGGGGAGACCGGTCCCCCAAACCTAGCTCTTGTCTTTAGCTGCTGCTACCGGTGGGGGATAGAGGTGAGACCCCCCAGGACAGTGTGGGCTTGGGCTGTGGCTCCAGTGAGCAGGGTGGGAGCGGGCTTGGGGGGATGGAGACGGATGGGGGTGGCAGCCCTGAAGGGATGTGGAAAGGGGATGAGTTTGGGAGGGGAGGAGAGATAAGGTGGGCATGAAGTGTGGGGGGGGGCTGACGCTTTGGGGGACCCACTGAGATGAGTTCCCAGGGGGAGGGGCTGAGGGAGGGAGGGAGCGCAGGAGGGGTATCGATCGGCTAGATGACTCAATTTCACCCGTATTGATCAGGTAATTGCTTTATCTCGCGTGTCATTTGAGCTCTGCGTCTCCTGGCTTCTCCTTCTCTCTCCCTCTTGTTTTTCCATCAGCCCTCAGCCCGACACGCTCCTTAACACAGTGTGTGTGTGTGTGTGTGTGTGTGTGTGTGTGTGTGTAAGGTGGGCTAGCCTGCCCCAGGCGGGTGGGGGGTGTTCGGTGGTGGGGGTGGGGATGCAGGGAAGGGAGACCAGCTTGCCCTTGGAGCCCGAGTTCTCCTTGGCCAAGAAATCTTTCTGGGCTGCAGACAGTGGACCCCCACCCCACCATGCCCACCTCCCAGACCCCCAGACCCCGTTCCCTGTGAGGAAGGAAGAAGCCCAGCTGGGCGGATGGAGGCAGAAGGATTCAAAGCAGGACACCCACACCCACTGCCCCATGGGGGTCCCATCCCCACCCTGTGAGGGGCAGAGCACACAGTTGGTGTACGTGTCCCCACTGGTCCGTCTGGGTGCATCCTACCTGCCGGCCACATCGTCACTCTGCCAGTGTCCCCCAAGAGCCCAGCATGACTCAGCAGAGTGTGCATGGCAGAGGACAGCCGTCCTTCTTTCCTCCTGTCTTAGTTTCTGGAGTGCCACCTCTGTGCCCGGGGAAGTGCCTCCTTCAGCCTAACTTGCATTCCTCCTGCTCCTGCAGCCTTTTCCTCTCTGCTTCCTCTTCCATGCAAATGCCTCAACCTTCCAGCTTCTCCAGCTCTCCCCGCCCCTCCTTTCTCCCATTCTCCCTTCCCGGACACCTGCACTGTCATTCACTTGGGCCTCTCGGTGTCCAGGCCTGGAATACGTGTGACCGGCTGTCCTGGCTTGTCTGGCACTGTCCCAGGTTTAGGACTTGGAGTCCCGTGTCTGGGGAAACCACTGAGTCCCAGGGACAGGGGGCACCCTACCTGGAGGGTAGGACACTGCCTCAGGTCCAGCTCGAGGGGTCCGGTGATGGCAGGGTTTGGGTGCAAGAGGCCAGCAGCGTGTACAGGAGACAGACAGGCGCCCCCACCCCACAGAGAGACGTGCACACAGACACCTACAGTCTCCAGAACAGAGCAGAGCCGCACGCCCAGGAGCAGACACAGAGCCCGATTCACACACCCACGTTCCCGGGTAGGTGTGCAGGGACACAGACAGGCACAGACACCTAGGCAGAGACACACAGACGCACACCTGCTGACAGACAGACACTGGCGGCCACACAGGCACGGGGGACACTCAGGCGCACAGACCTGCAAACCCAGAGCTGCCCGCCCGGCCCTGGAAAGGCCCGTCGGTTTGGGTGGTGGGTTCCGCTCCTCCTCACCCGCGGAGAAGGACTCAGGTGGAAGGACTCAGGCCACAGGCAGAGGCGCTGGCACACACCCCATCCCAGGCTTGGGGTGCCTGCCCTGCCCTGCCCTGTCCTCAGGGCTGAGGGCAGTTCTGAGAGCAGCCTTTCGGAGGGGGTCAGACGCGGGGAGCCCTCGCTCCCTCTCTTGGGGTTGCTGATGGGGGTGGAGAAGTGTGAGTGAAATGGGTTCATTACTGGGAGTCTGTTGCCTCGATTGGTATCGATCCCCTCATGTCACCTTCCATTGCCGCTAATAGGACCTGAAGAGTCTCCACAGACAGCACAGCCTCCCCTCCCCCAGCCCTCCGGTCCATGGCCACCTTGCAGGGCTGCCCCCTTGCCCCTCCATCGCCAGCCTCTCCACTCCCGGGGCTTTGTGTCCTTAAGGCTGATTTCCTCCTCCTTCAAAAAGCTTACCTGGCACTTCCTTTGCTTTTCCCCTTTCTGGCCACCGGGGACCTTGTCCGTCTTCAGGGAGGTCCCTTCCCCTCCCCTCACATCCCCTTTTCTCCCACCTGAGTCCTGTCTCAGTCGCCACCTCTCCCCTCAGTCCCTCTGATGAGGGTGCCCTGGGCCCCATCCTGTGTCAGGGAGCAGGTGGGGGATTCGAGGGCACAGGGCAGAGGAATGACCCCTCTGGCCCACAGTGGACAGGGGTGTTTACGAAGGCATGGCCTCCTTCTGTCACAATTGGACGGGCCAGACAGACCCTCGTGGAACCAGCCAGGCCCCCCGCCCCTTCAGTCCACTGGCTCAGGACCCCAGGCCTGGCCCCTGCAGAAGGGCTAGGCGAGGGGCAGGGAGGAGGCACAGCGGTCTTCTTGTTCTTCTTGTCCTTTCTGTCCTGGTGAACAGGTGGCACCAGCTTGTCACCGCCAGCCCTGCCTGAGCGCCAGTCCGTGTGGCCCGGGGGAGGCCCCCCATCTTCGCCAGCCTGTTGTCACCGCAGATTGTTAAGAGGCATCAGTGGGGATGAGAGGACCCTCTCGGGGTGCTGAGGGCTTCGTACAAAGGGCGTCAGACACGGGCACAGGCTTGGAACTGTGCAAAGTCACTGACAGGAACTGGAAACTCCTGGAGGCTCAGACGGAGACCCCGCTTGGCTTCCTTGCGGGCACTCTCCATGCCTTGGGTGGGGGGCGGATTGCAGGGAGCTGAGCAGAGGGGTTCCACCCAGCCCCTCAGCCCTCCACCTGACGGACCACCCCACTGCATGCTGGCAGACACCCAGGGTCAGCTCCAGGCCCCACCCCAGCTCACAGCCCCTCTCGCTGTTACTGTGTCAGGATTCAGGGGCCAAGTAGTGTGGGTGCAGTTGCTGCGTGGGAGGTTGGGGTTCTGAAGGCGTGTTGGGAGCTGGGGCTGGCCAGTGCGGGAGCTGGTTGGGCCCGTTTGGTTTCCTCACGTGCCAGCCATTGCGAGCAGCCTGCACGGCCCACGTCTGGGCGCTGTGCCAGCACTGGGCGCACACAGAGATGCTCAGAAAAGCACAGGAAAGGGCTGGATCTGGCCGTGTCCCTGCCCCTGCCCAAAGGACATTTGCCTGCATATTGGGGAAGCCACAGGAAGCCCAGTGGGCCACCCCAGCAGCAAATGTCTGTGCCAAGCACCTGGCTTCCTAACCCCTAGCCTCCTCTGCAATGTGAGGGGGCTGACAGGAATGTGAGAGGAAGTGGGTGGGGACAGCGGGGAGCAGCAGAAGAGAGAAGGTGACAACCCTGATGTCTCAGAAGCAGCTGCCCTAGTTCTCCAAGGACTTGAAGTTAGCAACGTGTGCGGGAGTTGGGAGCTGCAATGGAGGCAGGAAGTGGGAAAGCAGAGCCGGCAGAGCTGCGGGCGCAGGGGTGGGGGCGGCCTGTCCTCCTGAGAGCCCTCCGTGGCCCTGGCACCTCCTGGCTCCTGACTGGAATGGTCCCGACTCCTCAGTGGAGGAGATGCGGTGAGGAGAAGGTGACAAGGGCAGGAGCAGCTCGCCAGTGAGGGGACCCCAGTGACACCTGAGAGCAGGTTCCCGCGTCCTGGCACTGACCTCGGGCTTCCTCGCTGTCACTCTGTCCTTCGAGTTCGTCTGGTCCCTGCCAATACCCAACTCCCTGGGAGTGTGCTGGGCCCCCTCGCTTTGCAGCCCTTTCTTTTCCTCCGTCCTCGGTGAGCTCGGAGCCCTGTCCCCCGCCACCCCCCACCCAGGACCCTCTCCTCAGGGCCCCCAGCTCCTGTCTCTTCATCACTCAGCCTCTCTCTCACTTCCATCATGTCAGCTTCGGTTGATTTAACCAGAAAACAACCCCCAGAATGTAATCCCATGGCCCTCCGTTCCCATCTGGATCAGCTCAGGGCTGGGGCGGGCTGTGTAATGATGGGGGGGTGGGGGCTTGGCCTCCCAGAGTCAGGGAGAGAGAAAGAAAGCCATATTGATTCCCCGGTGACAGCCGTCCATCTTCTCCTCCCCACTAGGAATTAGAGAGATTGGGCTCAGTCCCTAGGACTTCACAGCCAGAAGCTCGTGCTTCCTGTGGCTTCCTTGGTTTCCTCCGTTTCCCCAGAAGCCTCGCCTGAGGTCCATTCCCTAAATGGCCCATCCCCACCCCCCTCAGCGTCCTGGAGCCCCCCCCCAGCTGGTTCCTACCACGTCTATAGCAGCTCTCTGATGACCCCAGTTACTTTCTCCTGTCTGGTCTGTGCCTTATTTGGAAGTTCTTTTTGCTGTCTAGCTTCGAGTCACATTAATAAAGAAAAGGAAAAGTCATTTTCTGGAACTCTCAGAGGAAAGAGACACGATGAATGCTTCCGAGTCCTTCGAAAGGAGGTGACTGGGTGAACGATTCGTGTCATTTTCATACTGAGACTAAGGGGAACGTTCAAAACGGTGACGCTTCGGCAGCCTTTTGTGAGCACAGGTGGGGCCTGGACTCCAAGAAACCAGGAGGAGCCGGGGGTTGAGAGTCGAGGTTCAGGGGGGCTCCTTCCAGGCTCGGATTCCCCCCTGTGTCCCCAGAAGTTCCAGGAGAGCAGGGCTGCCTGAGCGGGAAGAAAGGGCAGGCCACTGGAAGGACTTCCTGGCAGGCAGTCCAGTGTCCCTTGTCCCACACCTAAGAACGGCAGCCCGGTCACCCGTCTGTCTGTCTGTCTGTCTGTCTGTCTGTCGTGGATGTTTTAGGAGCTGTCGGCCCCAGAGGCAGGCGTTGAATGTAAGGGACGCAGGGAGAGCCAGTTCCTCGCAGCCCCCAGCCCCACAGAGGTGGAGGGCACACAGAGGTGCCACTGGCCCCTGAAGGGTTAATGCCATTGTCTGAAAACCACATGGGCCCCCCTGGGAGCTTGGAGATCCTGCTCTCGTTTAAGGAACCCTAACTCTGCGTGGTGAGCGAGGGGTCGCTGGGAAGGCACCGCTGGACGGCAGGGACGGCTGCTGCACTGAGGTAAGGGACCCTGGTGGCAGGTCCTGGGCTGGGGCTGGCCACAGGGACAGCCATTCCCCACCCCCAGCCCACCCCAGCTGCAGAGCCCTTGCGGGAAGGGGAGAAGCAAGGGGACGAGAAGCAAGGGGACGCGGGCTCCCAAGGGCCACAGTGCATCCGCCTTAGAGGCCATCTCTCTGCCGTCAGGTGTGGGACAGACACAAAGCCTGGTGGGCGTGGGGCAGAAGTGGGGACCTGGCGCACAGGGCAGGCTGTTCTCCCCAGAGGGGCACAGCTGGGGTCCGATGGCACTACGGGCGCAGACTCCTGGGGCCGGGGGGCTGAATGGATGCTGGTCTCAGCCGGCACCACCCCTGCTGTGTCCCCCAGGGAGCTCCCTGGGGTCCCCTGTGGCCCAGGGTGAGGGGCAGGGGTGAGGACGGGCGCTGAGAGTGTGGGCTTCACAGTGTGAGCACGGGCAAGAGAGGGCATGGGCAGAGGGCCCGGGGGGGGGGGCAGTTAGGGCAGTGCTGCTGTGTGAGCCAGGCTCTGAACTGAGCTGTGAACTGAACTGAACCTCGGATGGAGTAAGACGGACCCGCCGCATCCTGCCCTCCTTTTCCCAAACTCCCGCCACAGAGCCGGCTCCCAGAAGCCTGAGCCGACAGCTGGGGTGCCCCGGGCCAGGGAGGCAGAGGTGGTGCTCTGGCAGAGAAGTCCCAGGGCCCCAGCCCTTCCTGGGGCATAGGAGCTGCTGGGCAAGACTGGGAAGCCGTGGCCACTGCACCCTGAAGGGCGACGGGCCCGGTGGGGAGACCCAAGGACATGTGGGTGGATTTGCACTTAGTGGAAGGTGAAGTTAGGGTTCGTGTGAAAATTGGGGTTGAGGAGTGGACGGGGGCTGGGTGAGCTGGCCTCAGAGGCTCCGAGGGTGACAATGCCCCAGAGGCCCCTTCCTCAGTCGCCTGCCAGCTCACCCAGCTCTATGTTTAGCTGGGAGCTTTCACTTCCTCCAACTGGGTCCTCAGCGCCTGCTGCTGGGGATTTCTGGTCTCTGGGTGGGGGGACAAAGGGTAAGAGGGGGGTGTCAGCTGGGGGATCCCCAGGGCACAGCTGATGGGAATTCCGGGATGAAAGGAACCAACTGTGGTTGCCACTGGGGGGGAGCAGGGAGCCTGGGGAGCTTTGAGGAGGAAGGAGCGGGAAGGCTGTGAGAGCCAGGCCCTGGGCTCAGTGTCCAGCTCTGACTCGGGGGGGTGGGGAGGGGGGAGGGGGCGGCCGGACAAAGACAGAAAGAGAGGCAAGGAAACAGAAAGTGACAGTGAGAGGCAGTGACAGAGACAGCGAGACAGAGAGAGCCGCGATTGGTAGACACAAGAAGCTAAGATGGAAATGGGAAGGCCCGTGGACACAGCTGGAAGAGGATGGCCAGTGGGGAGAGAAGGAAGTGGACGGTGGTGGGGAAGTAAGACCAGAGCAGGTCGGAGAGCCGGGGGAGAGGAGAGAAACAGGGAGGGGGAGACAGGCTGAAGACTGAAAGGTCAAACAGTGAAGCCGAGACCTGGGGGGGGGCCGACCCAGGGGTGGGTGGAAGCTGTCCCCTGACACCCCATTCCCCAGGCCCCTGACCCTGCCCCTCCGTGACTTTCACTGGCCTTTGGTGTCAGGTCTGGGGGTGAGAATGGGGTGCCTGGGTTTGGATGTCTGCAACACGGAATTGCACAAACCTTTTAAAGCCACAGCCCCCAGAGACTGCACACACTGGTGAGGTCTGAGGCGGCTGCACTGGGGGGGGGGCTGGGCGGAGGGGGTGGGCAGAGACCTGAGACCCGACCAGGAATGGCAGGCGACCGAGCAGAGTGGGGGCTGGGAGGGGGTGGGGGCATGGCTGAGCTGCAGGAGGTCGTGGGGTTCAGCACCACACTCCCAGCCTCTGAGCAGCAGAGGCTCCATGGGTGTGGGGGCGGTGGCCCAGGAGGGACCAGATGCCCTGGGGTCTGGGTGAGCGCAGGAGTCCATCCCTGCCCCCCCCAATCTCCCCAGGAAAGGAGGTGGGCTGTGCCTGCCCAGCCCTCGCCTGGCGTGCTCTCACCTAAGCAGCTGTAGCTAATAGCTTTAGGGGCATCTCAGGACTCAGCACCCTGCACTTGGGGCCCAGATCAAGGGCAGAAACCAGAGGCTTCTAATCGGATCCCGGATTTGGCAGTTTGCTTGGTATTTAACGTAAAATACCCCCCACCACCAACCACCTCTGTGGGAACCATCCCTCCTTTCCCTCCCTTCAGGGCTAGTGGCTCCAGTCTGACCTCTGACCTCTGACCTCACCTGTGTCCACAGCCACAGGTGCCACCATGTGGTTTGTCCCTCCTCCTGTCCCGCTGACTCTCCTGCCCGGGGTCTTTCCTCCACCTTTGTATCTAGAATCAGCCCCGTTTCCCGTTTTCCCACGTAGTTCATGCGGCAGCCCCGAGAGGACGGGCTGCGTCCAGCCAGCCAGATCATGCAGCCGCTCAGGAGGCCCCAGGACTGACCTGGGAGGCGAGTTTCCACTTTGCAGCGTTGCTCTGGGACTCAGCGTGTTTCCTCTGGCTGTGTTCCTGCCTCTCTCTTTTCTGCCCATCTGACAGCCAGCCGCCGGCCAGCCGGGCTTCCTGGGGCTACCGCTGATCCCTCTTCTGGCCGAGCGCCCACGTTTTAGCGTTAGGCCTCACCTCTGCTCCCAGGTTTCCTGCCCTGACTGATCACCGTTGAGAGCGAGTACACAGACCTGCTCCCCATGCCCCCGGCCACACCACTCGCCCAGGAATCTCAGGCAAGTCTGTCTCTTAATCCTTTGAGCCTCAGTTTCCCTTTGCTGGCAAAACACAGGTAATAATAACCCGCCTCCGAGGGTTACTGTGAAGACTCAGTGAAGCTGCATCTGAAAACAAAGTCCAGCCCAATGCGGGGTGCGTGGCGCTCACCTGCTCGCAGTAGCGAATCTCGTAAGAGGAGCACCTGCTTTGGACGCCCCCCAGCTGCAGCACCGAGCCCCAGTCCCTCGCGGCTGTCACCGGCATTGCACCTCCTGCATCTATCAAACAGTGACCTGCAACCTGCCTGTGTTGTCATGAGCCCAATGAGCTCCGTGTTGTCCAAGGGGACCAATCACATTGTTGGCCATCAGAATGAGGGCTCTGAGATGACAGTGACAACCACTCGCTGCTATAATCCTTCAAGAAATGCAGCGCCTAAGAGTGGCTGCTCTGCCCACTCCAGACTGGACACTGACCCTTTTGGGCCTGGTTCTCAGTGCCTGTCCCCTTAGTGCAGCAGTGTAGAGCCGCCCAGGCTTTGCAGGTGGACTGTGCACACGCAGGAGGGGCTGGGAGCCGGGCCCGGCGGAGTGGGACCACCCCCCCAGCCGGGAGCACAGCCTCCTGAGTAGGGAGCACAGGACTTCAGCTTACAGAACAGGAGGGTTTCCGGGACAAGAAGGCAGGACTTCAGCCTGCTCCTCCCTGGGCGTCCCCGGTGCACTCAGGGCTCCAGCACTACAGGGACTTGCCAGCAGTGGGCACCTGAGATTACGGGAGGGCCAGGCAAGGGCTGCGGCTCGAGCCCGGGCTCCACCCACCTCGGTTCCGTGCTTTCTCTTGGGTCAGGAGAGAGGGTGTGGGTAGGCTGCCAAGGTGGATGCATATTGTGTCTCGCTTGCCTCTCTGTCACTTAGGAGCTGTCTGACCTCAGAGAAGTTATTCCATCCTGGGTGACATGCGTGCGAGGTCCCCCGGCACAGGCAGGGCTCTCAGTGTCAGCTCCCAGGTGGCTTCTCCTCCTCTTCTTGCCAGATCCTAGCTCTACGCCAAGGTTGCAAACCTCCAGACCTGGAAACACTGTAGATGCCGCAGGCAGCGCCCAAGGGCTTTGTCAGCCTCCAAGGAGAGTCTTCTCTTGGACTTCCCTCTGCGACCCCTCCTCCCAGCCCGTTTCTTCAGGTGAGGGGGGAGAGGTTAGACAAAGGGGAACTTCCCAGGGAGCAGGGCAGGAGGGAGGGTGGGACAGGATGGGGACATTTGCTTCCGGCTTGGAAAGGAAGGTGACAAGAGGATTCCAGAATGTCAGCTATCCGTGTACAGACAGAGGGGCCCCCAGTTCTCAGTGGGGATGCCTTCACCAGCTCCCTGTCCCTTAACATCCAGAGATGCTCTCTGCTTGGGCCACACTGGGGACCCCAGAAGCACCTGCCACCTCGTGGTGTGGGGTGGGGAGACAGGGGGCCTGACCTGGGATCCGGGGACTTGCTAACACGCACAGTGACTCTTCACTGTATCCTGCAAGCTCTGCTCCTCAAAGCACGTCCCCGTCAGCAGCGGTGACGTCACCTGGACACCTGTTAGCAATGCAGCGTCTCAGGCTCCAGGGCCCTCCATGACTCCCGTGCATGTAGCTGAGCACCACAGACGACGCGGTGAGTGAGAATGTGCGTGAGTCAGGACGGGGCCGGGCGGCCCCTGCGTCCAGCCGCTTCCCTCTCTGACAAGTTCTCCTTGGGAACTGCGCTCGCCCGCGCCCTTTGTCAGAGAAGGGGACCCAGCAGCCAGGTCCCTAAGCCCGTCCCCTGTTCCTACGTGGTCCTAACGTCCGGTCACTCCGCTGGGCCAGCTCAGGGGCAGGCCTGCCTCCTGCCGTCCACATGGCAGCCTCGCCCATCCGTCGTGAGTGTGAGGCCCTGGCTGGGCTGCCCTGGGGAGCCAGCAGGGGTCCTGGGCTCACCGAGCTGACAGAGGGAGAAGCCAGGTATGACACACATAGTGACACCATGGCCACGGCCAGGGCCATCCACTGGCTCCGTCACCAGCCATTTCCTGAGCACCTACCATGTGCCAGGCACTCGGGACCCATCAATGAGAAGACGCAGAAATCCCTGCTCTTCTCCAATGTATGATTGTCCTCAGTATGTGACGGGTGGGTCATTTGTACCTGCCACCTCCACCCTCGGGCTTTAGAAAGAGCCAGCGATTAATTGCATTTTTCTTGTCTTCTCTTGGGGAAAACGCCAATCCTGTCAAGCCCTGAGAAGAGACTTCCTTCTCTGTCTAAATCCCCAGGGGGGCTGGGACCAGGACCCTGTTCCTCTCCATCCTTGGAGGTGCCCCTTCCCCCCCCCACCATCAGCCCTTGGCCAGACGGGAGGTGCCGAGAGGAGGCAGGGCCCCCCAGGGGCAGGGGAGCTTCCTGCCTCAGACTGGACCCTTTACCCCCCGTCCTCTCCCTCCATCCTTCCCCATCACCTCCCTCTCCCCTGCCTTCTTTCCCTTCCTCCTAAGTGGTGGCCATTTCCCCAGAGACCTGGACACAGCCCTCGCTCCCCGCCCCCCGCCTCCCAGAGAGAAACATGCAGTGTGGCTGCTTGGCCAGGGGCGTCCCCACCATCACGGGCCACTCCTGGATCTCAGGTGAGCCTCTGCCAGGCGCCCCACGCGTGCTGCAGGGTGGCCCTCAGCCTCTCACGCTGCCCCGTATGCCCAGGCCTGGCCGTCCCTGACTGGGCCTGTAAGGCCGGCTCGTCCCCGGGCTCCCGGCAGATCCAGCTGTGGCACTTCATCCTGGAGCTGCTGCAGAAGGAGGAGTTCCGCCATGTCATCGCCTGGCAGCAGGGAGAGTACGGGGAGTTTGTCATCAAGGATCCCGATGAGGTGGCCCGCCTCTGGGGCCGCAGGAAGTGCAAACCACAGATGAACTACGACAAGCTGAGCCGGGCCCTCAGGTGAGAGGGGTGCAGAGCTCAGAGGGAAGGGCTGTGGCTCTGGGTCCCCACCTGACTGCCGCCCCTCCCGGCGTGGGAACCGCTGGGATGCCGTGGCTTGCCTGGGGCCTGGGGAGGGGACGGGCTGGGGTCTGGCTACGGTGCCTGGACTGGGCCGTCTGACCGTCCGTTCTCACTGGGCTGTGCAGGTATTACTACAACAAGAGGATCCTGCACAAGACCAAAGGCAAGAGATTCACATACAAATTCAACTTCAGCAAGGTCGTCGTGGTCGGCTACCCTCTGTGGGAGGTGCGGACACCACCAGTCCCCCACCTGCTGCTGGGGGCCCCCGCCCTGTTTCAGCCAGGCCTGATGCCCCTGGACGTGTGGGGTGAGGTAGGCACGAGGCCAACCCTGGCCCCCCAGCCCTCCTCTCTGCCTTGGGGCCCATCCTCATCCCTCCTTCTTGTCCCCTGGTCCTGGCCCCTGAGTGCCCCGGTGGCAGGGTGACACTACATCTGCTGAGACACAAGACAGTCCCTGTGTGCCAGGCTCCTTCAGTGGCAGGTCACAGGGAAGGTGTGGCTCTCAGGCGAGGGGCCGGGCACGTGGGCAGGGGTGACTTCACGGCCATCCATCGCGAGATAGTTTCATTGTTTTAACCCCTGGTTGTCACACAGTGTGTCCTGGGGAATGTGTGCCAAGGAGCACCCATCTCACCCCAAACCTGCTTCTTCTCACTCAGCAGCCCCTGCACTGGGCCGTGGGGCAGCCGCTGGCTGGACAGCAGATCCCCCGGGGGCCACCGGAGGCATCTGAGGACGAGGAGGGAAGCGGCAGCAGTACCTACGGTGAGGGCCAGAGGGCACAGGGGGTCCTACTAGACAAGGGGGGGCACCCTCGTAGAGGAGCACAGCCTTGCCAGATCTTTGGTCCTGTCCTAACCATCCACGCCGAAAGGTCCCTGATACTTGATCCTGTCCTAACCGTCCACGGAGACACTGGGTCCACGCTGACCCAGCTGCCTGAGCCCATGTGCCAGGACGAGCTGAGGCGACACAGACACAACACTGTGAAGGACTGTAAAGTGTGACAACATTTTCTGTGTGGTAACCGGTAAGCCCAAAGCAGGAATGAACATTACGGGACGTTTTCTAAGCATGGACGTTTTGGACAGGACCAAATGTCTGCTAATCGAGAAAAGGGGTAATGTAAGTCATGTATTCATTCAACAAACATTGCTTGAGTACCAGCTATTGACTAGGTTTTGGGGGCTCAGAGAAGATGGCCCTCGAGATGCTCAGAAACTTGTGGGAAGCAGAGATGGGAGGACAGTGGGTGACCAGTGCTGAGATTTGGGGAGCATAGGCGCCACCGGGGTGCAGAGCAGGAAGTGGGCTTCCTGGAGGAGGCCACACCCGGCAGGTAGAGCAGGACGCCCAGGCAGAGAGCAACGGCCGTGAGGCACAGGCTGTGAGCGGGTGTTGCGAAATCTGAAGAGTGGGTAGCTTGTCACGTCGTGAGCTGTGTGAATGGGAGGGAACGAGGCGGAGGGCAGCAGATGAGGCCGGCAGGGCAGACGGTGTCCAGTCACAGGGTCCTCGGGGGCCATGCCGCGGGGGGACTTGATCCTGTGGGCTGGTCAAGAGCTCCGTGTTACAAAGGCAACTGGGGTTGAACGTGGAGTTTGTGCTAGAGGTCGGACTGGGTTTGGAGATGACCTTGGTCAGGACGACAGGACGAGGGCCCGGCGAGGGCCAGGGTGGAGACCCGGGGCTGAGGGCCTCACTCCCTCATCCGCTCGCTCGTTCCTTCTGTCAGCAGACACTTAGTGACCTCCTGTTTGTGTGCCAGGCTCTGTCCTAGGACTGTGCGCCAACCTGAGCACGACTGCTTTTATGGAGCTTGAGCACGAGGGAGTTGGCAAACACTCGGTTACTAACCTGACCATAGACATGTCATTCTAACTGTGCCGACTGCTGCACAGAGCAGCCGGGAGCCTCACTTGACAATGTGACGCTTGAGCTGACACCCAGCAGGTGTCAGCTTAGCTCAGAAGGAGGGACGAAGGCATGGCAGGCAGCGAGAAGCATACATGCAAAGGCCCTGGGACTGGACAGAGCAGCTGGAAGGCCAGTGCAGCCGCCTGTGGTGACCCGAGGGGGAGAAGGTAGGCATGTGGGCAGAGGTTGGCGCGTCCAGGCCTGTAAACCAGGAGGTGACGAGCAGATTTCTGTGAAGCCCGCAGACACGCTTGACCAACCCGAGGCTCCTATGCGGCGGCCACGACCCAGCCCTCTGTTCCAGGCACCTTCTTGGAATAAGCACTCCCGGCCTCAGCCCCACCCCAGTGCAGCCAGGCCCGGGGCTGCCCCCCTCGGTGCAGGGGCCTGGCCTGGGCCTGTGAGTGCCGCTGAGGCGTGGGTGGCCAGGACACGCTGGGACTGCTCCCTGAGTCCTTGGCCCTCCCTTCCCCCAGCCCTGGGAATGCCTTGAGCACAGAGCTGCCCCCTTTGGGAAGCTGTGAAGAAGTGTCCCTGGCTAGGAGTGGGCGACTTTGCACATCGCTGCACTGTGCCCGGCCCTGAGGGACGCTGAGCAGGCTCAGGCCACCAGAAGATGAGTGAATAGCCGCCACATGCCCTGCTGCTGGCTGGGGGTTCCAGAGGCTGTGCCACCCCCACCCCTCCACAGAGAGGAAGCTGTTCCTGGCCAGAGAAGTGGCCCAAAGATGCAGCTGCAGGATCGGTGCTGGGAGGGGAGAAGCAGGACTGCCTCCTTGGGGCCAGGTCTCCAAGGGGCCACACCGCCCCAACCTCGGGGCTCAGGGGACACAAACCTCCTGGGGAAACATCAGTCTCCACCTCGTGTAAGGACCAGGGAAAGGACAGTGGCCAGGGCGGGTCCCCTCTGGCCGAGGTTCCACGCTGTTCCTCACGAAGGACTGTTGTTACTATTTCTTCTTTCATAGGTCCAACTTTAGAAATATCATTGTCTGTCAAATCAGATAAATTGTCGTGGATTATTTGTTTTTCCAATTTTTATTAACTATAGCCCCACCGATGTGATCACATGGGTTGATAACGTGCTTTTTTCGTTAAATGATGTGGCCTTTGGTAAGGAAACTGTGGAAATGAGTACGGTAAGAGTGACGTTTTTGAAATATAGAAAGTGGTGTTCTCCATCGCCAACCCCAACCACCCCAGAGACCCCTGGCGGGGAGCCCCTGTGTGGGACCTGGGGAAAGAGGGGGAATTTGGAAGGAGGGAAGGCTTCCTGGAGGAGGAGACCTGTGGGCCAGAGCCAGTGGGAGGGGGGCGGGCTGGGGCTTAGCCCACGCATGCTGGGCCTCGGCCCCTTCGTACCGTGACGTGACATTGCTGCTTCTTAGCTAGGAGGGGTTTTATGGGTGAGGAACTGAGCCTGAGAGTGTAAATGATGAGCCCAGGACCACACGCCCAGTCCTGTGCCAGGTAGAGCTGGAGCCCTCTGCCACGGGGACAGTGAAGAATGGGTTCGCTGGGTTACGGCAAAGAATATCTTCATTCATTCATTCAACACGTTTTTACTGAGCACTTCATGTGCCAGGCTGGGCGGGCACCAGAGGAAAATAAAGCAGACATAGTTCTGCCCCCACAGGGTTGGGGACACAGACATTAAGTCATCAAACGGATGACCACCTGATTCTAACGAAGCAAAGGTCAGGTCTGGAGGAGAGGTCATGAGGAGCAACTGGGCCCTCGCCAGGCTGGGGGGTCTCACGAGGCTTCCCCAAGGAAGTGACATTTACAGTGAGACCTGCAGCAAAGCAGAAAGGGAGGCGTGCGATCGGGAGAGAAAGTTCCAAGTAAGAGGAAAAAGAAACAGAAATGGGAGGAGAAAGGCATCTGGGGGGCCCGCGCTGACCTTTTCTCTCTCTCTCCCTCTAGGGCTTGGCTCTGACCCCCGCCCCTGCCAGCTCGGCCCCTGCTGCCATTTGGGGAGCCCCCCAGAAAATCTGCCCAGTCTTGCCTCCTTCACCCCTCCGCTCCCAGCCCCTCTCCCCTCCACCTGGCGCCGCCTCCCAGGGCCCCTCATGCCCCCTGCCCCCCCAGAGCAGCAGTTCCCAGGGTCCTCCAAGCCAGACACCCTGCACCCAGGGCTTGTGTGCCCTTCAGTGGCCTGGCGTTTTCCGGGGCTTCCCCTGCTGGCTGGGCTGGGATGGGGGCTGGTGACAGGCTTGGGCTCCCGTCCCTGAGGTAAAGGCCCGCCCTCTGATGGGGGCATAGGGCACCTGTATCCCTCGGAGATGCATGGACCCCAAACGGTGGAGGAAAGCCCTGTGTCCCCAGTCAGGAGAACTCTGAAGCAGTGTGGCCCTTGAACCCTCCTTAACTGGGAAGACGTGACATGGGGACCCCCAAACCCCATCCCTTTGGTCCTCCTTCCCACTGGCTGTCCACCTTCCCTGGGTGGGAATAGGTTGAGACTGCAGGAGGATTTGAAGAGATGGGCTTGGACCCAAGGCGATGGGGGTGCTGCCGGGAGGTGAGCGTGTGGTCCTGGGAAACTGAGGCACATGCCCCTCCCCGCCCTCCAAATGGCTAATCAGATTAAGGAGCCATTCTGAATCTCAGCCTTTTGAGGGACATGAGGATGAGGTTTCCCTCGTGGGAGGCACCCATACCTGCCTAACATGAGGGGACAGACGTCACAGGTCTAGGCCAGGGGTCAGCAGTTGATTTGTCTCCTGAGTCCCAGAGAACGCCTTTCTTCTCTGGGGCCCATGTCCCGTACCACGGCCAAGGTCTCCACCCCTCCTCCCCTCCGTGCACTTCTCTCCCACCACTCTGATTTCTGGGAGCTCTGTCCCACAGGCACGTCCTCCTGTCTCCACTTCCCCAGGACCCCAGCAGGTGGGCTAGGAGGACTCGGTAATGCCCACTGCAGACCACGTGTGAAATGGCCGTGGCACAGGCCCTCTCGGCTGACTTCCCGCTGCCCTTCACCTGGGCTGGCTGCTGGCTGAAGGTGAGGACGGGGTCTGGGGCAGAAGTGGAAATGAGCCAGCCCGTCTGCTCCTCCTGCTGCCACCACGTCCCAGGGAGAAACCAGCCTCAAGGAAAGAACTAGAGCAGAGCACGGTGTTTAGGGAAGGCCCCTTGGGTCCCTGCTGGACACCTCCCAGCAGCGTTCTAAAGGGTTGGTGGAGGGAGGGGTCACTCCTGCTCTCAGCCCTGGGTCCTGAGAATGACCAGGGGAGCCAAGTGAAGATTTGGGGGGTGGGAACAGGGGGTCACACGACAGAGTGTCTTGTGCTCAACCAAGGAAATGCCAGCAGAGAACAGTATTCCAGGAGCCGAGGCAACTGAACCATGTTGCAGTCCTGTCTCCAGGCCGCCGATGGCAGGTTCAGGAGTTGTGTCCACTTCCTACGACCACAGCGGGACCGAGAAAGCACAGAGGGTCCCTCTGGCCGTCGTTTGTCCCTGTCCCTCATCCAAACAGGGCACTTCCTCCATCAGGGCTGCCCATGCATTGGCTTTCTGCTGCCTGTCAGTCCTCCTTTGTGGCAGGTGTGTCATTGTCACAAACGGGAATTGAGAGACCCAGGGTAGGACAGGGTTAGGCCTCACCCCACAGAAAGGTTGAGAAAGCGAGGAACCAGCTCCTGGGTTTCCAAGCTGGACATGGAAAAGGATGCAGGAGCGTTGCCTCCCCGATCACCCCAGATGCCGGCAGAGGCGGGGCCTCAGTGTCCTCCGGGGAGGTCTCAGGGGCCCCAGAGGAAACTGTGTATCACTTGCTCACAGCTGCAGGCCAGCCCGAGGGACAGGGTCCCATAGCGGGGGACCCATGTGCCCGCTGCCTGACCCCTTCTCAGTGGTGGCGGTTGCTGTGACCCCCACATTTCAGTGGATGAAAAATGCCTTGCGGTCACTGTTCTAAGCTTCCCTGGTGGTGGGTGAACCCAGGAGACTGAAGGCTCCGCCCTGGAGGCCATACCTGCCAGGCAGCATGCTCCGCGTGTCAGACCCAGTGGGAAAATACCCAGACCCAGTGGGACGGGGCTTCGGGCGCAACTGACCCGGGGCCGCCCGCCCTGTGCGGCCAGGTGTTTAGGCCATCCTGGCCCCTAGGTAGCACGAGCACCCTCCCTCCTCGCCGCCCCTGTGAACTGTCCCCTGGGGGGAGAAGTTGTCCCCGGCTGAGAACCACTTCGACCGAGACTGGCTTCAGCAACTCGGGTGGTTCTGGCAAAGATGCACGGCGCACGCGCGCCGCCTGGTGGCCAGAGCCAGTGCCAGTGCCAGCGCCAGAAGAGCGAGTGTGGACCGGCTGGGTGCGGGAGCCCACGCGCGGCGCTGCTTGAGGTGAAGGGTGCTGGGCACCCCGGACTCTTGTGAGGGGAGGAAGCGAGTTGCAGGGTTGTAAACATCTTATGATAAGTCTCCCCCTCCCCTCATTTCAGACCCCTTTGCAAATCAGGCAGGACTATGCACCGGAGGATCAGCAGGTCGAATGTGGCAACAGCCTGCGGGGTGTGGTTTCTCTGGTACAGTCGGTGCGGCCCGGGGTATCTGCCCTGAGGACGCTTGCACGTGGCAAGTGTCCCAGCAGCGGACAGAAGTCACTGCGTGGTACAGGAAGGAGGGGCTTTGCAGGCCTGTGGGGCCTTGGCCGGCAGGTGGACTGAGTACAGAGCGCTGGAGAGCTGGGTGCAACAGTCCCCTCGCCAGTAGAACGTTTGGGGTTTCCTCATTAAGTGTTCGGCACCTGGTGTAAACATACATTTTTGTTTGGTTTTCACACTTAACCTGCATTAAAATGCCTACAGGTAAACCGTTAAGAAGTCATTTCTATTCCCCAAACACAGAAGGCCAGGCAACAGGTTGCCGATTGTAAAGTTGTGAAAACACACATGCAGTTAATTGTGTGATCACTTTGTTCATCGAGGATTACTTCGTAGACGCTCGGCCCTGTCTTTAGAGTCACTGTTGGCCATCTTAACGGTGGCCGAAACATTCCGTATATGTAACCTTGACCTTTTGGGGGGTCTTTTTAGAATGTTTCTTATTATTTGCTTTGTAAATAAAATGGTTTCAAAGCCTTGGTCCACTATCTTTTTTTTTTTTCTTTCCTTGAATTAATTCCTTGCGATACAGTCTCAGGAGTGAAATAACCAGGTCAAAAATTATGACATTTCAATGGCTTTAGATACATATTGTCCAACTGTCCTCTGAAAGGGTTACATTTTTGTTTTGTTTGTTTATTTTGTTCTTTAGAGTCCACATATAAGCAGAATCACATTGCATCTGTCTTTCTTTGTCTGACACTCCACTCAGCACAATACCCTCCAGGTCCGTCGATGCCATGGCAGATTGCTCGGCCCTTCCCTGGCCGAGCAGTATTCCATTGTATATATGTACCATCTCTTTATCCATTCATCCATCAACGGACTCCCAGGCTGCCTCCACATCTTGGCCATTGCAAACAATACTGCAATGAACATATGGGTTCACACATGCCTTTGAAGTAGCGTTTGGGTTTCTTCGGATAAATACCCTGAAGTGGGATTACTGGGTCCTTCTTCGTCTCTTGTTATAGCCTTTGTTTTAAAGTCTATTTTGTCTGGTATAAGTATTGCTACCTCAGTTTTTTTTTTTCCCCCATTTCCATTTTCATGAAATATCTTTTTCCATCCCTTTACTTTCAGTCTGTGTGTGTCTTTCAATATAAAGTGAGTCTCTTCTAGGCAGCTTATGTAAGGGTTTTGTTTTCTTATCCCTTCAGCCTTCCTATGTTTTTTAAAGCAATTGTCGATAGATATGTAACTATTGCCATTTTATTATTCATATTTTTTATCTTTTTTTTGTCACCTTAAAGAAGTCCCTTTAAGATTTCTTGTAATACTGGTTTGGTGGTGATGAACTCCTTTAGCTTTTCTTGTCTGGGAAGCTCTTTATCTGTCCTTTGATTCTAAATGATAGCTTTGCTGGGTAGAGTAATCTTGGTTGTAGATCCTTGATTTTCATCATGTTGAATATTTTCTGCCAATCCCTTCTGACCTGCAAAGTTTCTGTTGAGAAATCAGCTGACAGTCTCATGGGAGCTCCCCTGTAGGGAACTGCTTTTCTCTTGCTGCTTTTAGGATTCTCTCTTTGTCTTTAACCTTTGCCATTTTAATTATGACATGTCTTGGTGTGGGCCTGTTTGGGTTTATCTTGTTTGGGACTCTACGCTTCCTGGACTTGTATGTCTATTTCCTTCACCAGTTTAGAAAAGTTTTCATCTATTATTTCTTTAAATAGGTTCTCAATCTCTTGCTTTCTCTCTTCTTGTGGTACCTCTATAATGAGAATTCTTATATAACGAGAATGAGAATGTTTCTCTATAATGAGAAAGTTTATGGGCTGCTGTGTGGGGGGCTTATCACACTGAGTGGGATTTGCCCCAGAGGGCCCTGGTGCCTGTTGAGCCTGCCTTTTGTGTGTGCTGCTTGTGGAGCTACTCAGGTGTTGCTCTGTTGTGGGCTAAAGCCAACCTCCAAGTATGTTGGTTCTGGGGCCTCTTGGAAGGGGCTCAGTGCAGGCCCAGGTCAGCCACTGCCTGTGACTAGTCGATGTGTACCTGGTAGGAGCTACAAAGCAATCCACGATTGGTCCCTGCCTGTGCTGGACCTGTAGGCACGGGGGAGAGGCTGCATTGCTAACTGAGGACGTCTGCCACCAGTACCGGGCCTGGGGTAGCTCCACAAAAAGCCAGAACACACCGAGGCCTGCTGCCACCTGCTGCCAGTTGCTGACTCTGATAAGGTTCAGCCATGAGTTGGGTGGGGCGTGGTCCCAGCTGAGTCAGCAGGGCGGAGCTGGGGAGCTCACCAGGCCAATCAGATTCAGATTTGGCTGGAGGGGGCGGGCTCAACCCAGAAAAGATGGCGCCCACCTGCTGGCTGCACTGGAAAAGGATCCCACACTCGGAAATTGCCGACTGTTCTGCAGGCCGCCCCCTGAGGCCGCACACCTTGATCTGCACCCCCGTATGTCTCCAACGCCCCCTGAGTCACTGTCCCTCCGCTGGAGCCCAAGGTGAGTGTCTGTGAGCAAGTGAGTCTGTGTGCAGCTGTTTAAGAGGACATTTGGGTTTCCCGCAGCTTTCCAGCCCACCCAAATGGACTGAATCCCCAGTTTTTCACAGCCAGATGTTGTGGGGGCTCATCCTCTCAGCAGGAGGAGCCTCGTGTGGGGCTGGGGGAACTTCTACGGCCGAGGTATCCCTCCTGATTCTCAACTGCCACACTGAGGTCGGGGGCCCGGTTTGCAGCTCCGCCCCTTCTACCTGTCTCGATGTGGCTTCTTTATATCCTGTTATCAAACTTCTATTTAGTTAGACTTTAGATGGTTATCCAGGTTGATTGTTCTGTAATTTCGTTGTAATTTTAATGTGTTCATGGGATGAGGCAAGCACAGCATTTATCTACTCCGCCATCTTGGATCTTCCAGGATGATACTATTTTAAAGCCACATTGATGCGCCCTCACTTTGAGCCAGCTCCTCGACACACAGGAGTTCGTCCACAGCCCACAGCAGCGTTTCTACATGAGCACTATTATCTCCCATTTTCCAGATGAGGACACTGAGGCAGAGGGAAGTGAAACAACCTACTCACAGCCACATTACAGCGAATGGCAGCACCAGGGCCCAGAGGCCATCGACTCCACAGAGCAGGCCTTGGTGCTGGCCCGTGTCCTCTGCCCAGCACACGCGGCCTCGCCCACCTCCCCCCAGGATTATAAATGAGAGTAAACGGCCCGTCATTACCGCCGTCAGTAAGTGGTGAGGGAAGAGGGACAGTTTCCTGCTCGCTTACTATTTATAGTTTGGGCTCCTGTTTTAAAATCGGCTGCAAGGACTGCCTCAAGAATGCAGTATTTTAAAGATATTTTAAATTTATATTAAGGCCAGCTAAGGATGGAGGGAGGAAACAGAGATAGGGGAAGAGAGAGAAAGGAAAAAGAGCTCTCCAGGAAGTTTCGAGGCAAAAGGGGAGAGAATATTCCAGGTGCCAGCATAGGCGTCACTCACCTCTGCTAGAGTTTAAAAAGAAGTAAACTACTTTTACAAGGCCCATTTTGGTTGCTTAGGCTGAGAGCTGTTATTTCCATTTGAAATGTTGATATTGTAACTAATTTTTTAATTGCTTTGTCTAACCGTCCAGGAAAACTGAGTGAACACAGCAGTGACCCCGGGGTTTTGGCCAGAGGAAAGCAAGCAGTGGGTGAGGCCTGGTCTTTGGGCCAGAGGTTTTGCCTCCAGATGCCTCCAGACAACAGTCTCCAAGGCCTCTGCCAGGAGCTGAGAGGTGAGGCCAGAGACGTCATCAGTCAGCCCATCTGTTTTTCAGTTGAGGGTTCAAAGGTCCCCAGTAATAAGTTGTCCCGAGTTTCTAGGAACAGCAAAACCTGTGTATTGTCCCTATGAATGTATCAACCCCATTCACTGTCCTCTCTCCCACGTGTGGACGGGTGCACAGCATGCCACCCTGCAGGGCTCACTATCAGGAAGCCACCCTCTCCGGCCTCACCTGCCCTCTCACTGACAGCCCACACCTTCTCTCAGCAGTCTTGCATTTTACACTTCTCACAAGGCCTTTCCTCCCTGCTCTGGTCCTTTCTTCCAGGCCCAGAAGAGGTTTCATCTCCCCAGCGATGAAACCCCTCCTACCTGCACCAAACAAGGGAGGTCAGGTGGGCTGGTGCTGGGGTTTGGGGGGCTGTTTTCCTCCATGTTAAAATCCTTTCCTTATTCAACCTCTCCTCCGTGTGCGACCCTGCTGGCGACCGTGTGTTCCAGTGGCTGCCATGCTCTCCTATTGCTAAGACTGTTCTTTGCAAGCCCTTTCTGGGCTCCCCTCTGCACCCCCGTGTCTTGTGTTCTCCAGAACACGGGCCACACTTACTCTCCACACGCATCCGAGATGGTTTCAGTTTTTCTTCTCTTCTTGTCTTCACCACCACTAAATGCTGACTGATCCCACATCTACACAGCCAGCTCTGACCTCTGACTCAAGCTTCAGGCTCATTGGTCCTCCGGCCCTCCAAGCATCTCTGCCTGGACATGCCACAGGCATCCCAGTCATGTCGCCTCCCACATGGAACTCTCTGTCTTGCCTCCACTGCTGTCCCTCACTCCCCTTTCCTTTCCATGACACTACAGTGCATCGAGTTACATCCAAGGGTGGGAGGCCATGCTTTCTTCTCCTCACCGACACCCAGCCCGTCACGGGATCCTACCAGTTTCACCTCCCAAATGTTTCTCAAACCTACGCTGTTCTGGACAAGTCTACACTGCCCTAAATGAGACCCCCACCAGCCTTTTCCATGGTCCAAGCCGGTCCCTCCCCAACCCATATTCAGTAGTGCCAGGACTGTCTGTTTAAAATGTCAATCTGATCATGTGACTTAAAACCCTTTGTTGGCTCCCATGAAGGGAGAAGTTTTTCTCTGTACCCCAAGTGGTGGAAACTTATTTGACTCTAATGCCATTTAAAGAGATGCAGACATAAAACTAGGTATAAATATATATTTATGGCACATAAAACTATGAAAACAATGGCAATTTACCAATTAAGTAGACACAAAACTACGAAACCCATACATTTTAAAATAAAAATGTTAATTTACTGCAACAGATGCTGTTTTGCAGAAGCTATAGCTGCACAAGCTGTGATCAGGGGGCAGGTTCCTCCAGCAGGTTCTTTGGGAGTTGCGGGCGTGTCCTGACTCACATCTCCCACCACTTTTCTCCAGGACGACTTCTGCTACATTTTATCGGATGTATCGTTGGCAAACATCTTCTCCCCTTCAGCAGGTTGTCTTTTAGTTTTGTTGGTGGTTTCCTTCGCTGTGTAAAAACGTTTTAGTTTGACGTAGTCCCATTTGTTTGTTTTTTTCTTTTGTTTCCCTTGCCCAGGGAGACACATCCAAAAGGATATTACTAAGAGCAATATCAAAAACTTTACTGCCTATGAGTTCATCTAGCAGTTTTATGGGTTGGCGTCTTACATTTAAGGTTTTAATCCATTTTGAGTTTATTCTTGTATACAGCATTTAAAAAGTGGTCTAGTTTAATTTTTCTGCATGTGTCTGTCCAGTTTTCCCAACACCATTTATTGAAGAAACTGTCTTTACCCCATTGTATATTGTTGCCTCCTTTGTCATAGATTGACCATTATACATGTGGATTTATTTCTGGTCCCTGTATTCTGTTTCATTGATCTAACTGTCTCTTTTTATGCCAGTACCATGCTGTTTTGATTATTATAGCCTTGTAGTCCAGTTTCATATCTGGTAACATGATATGAACTTTGTTCTTCTTAAGATTGTTTTGGCTATTCAGGGTCTTTTGTGGTTCCACATGAATTTTAGAATTATTTGTTCCAGTTCTGCGAAAAATGTCATTGGAATTTTGATAGGAATTGCACTGAACCTGTAGATTGCTTTAGGTAGTATGGACATTTTAACAATGTTGATTCTTCCTATCCATGAGCACGGTATATGCTTCCATTTATTTGTATCTTCTATTTCTTTCTTCAATGTCATATAGTTTTCCAAATACAGTCTTTAACCTCCTTGGTTAAATTTATTTGTGGGTATTTTATTCTTTTTGATGCAATTGTAAATGGGAATTTTTTCTTAATTTCTCATTCTGATAGTTCATTATTGGAGTTCAAAAATGCAACTGATTTCTAAATATTAATTTTGTATCATGCTACTTTACTGAATTCATTTATCAGTTCTCACAGTTTTTTGGTGGAATCTTTAGGGGTCTATATATATATATACTATTGTGTCATCTGCAAATAATGACAGATTTACTTCTTCTTTCCCAATTTGATGGCTTTTATTTCTTTTTGTTGTCTGATTGCTGTGGCTAAGACTACCAATACTAGGTTGAATAAAATTGGAAGAAGTGGCATCCTTGTCTTGTTCAGGATCTTAAGGAGAATGCTTTTAGCTTTCCACCACTGAGTATGATGTTAGCTGTGGGATGTCATATATGGCATTTATTGTGTTGAGATATGGTCACTCTACTCCCACTTTGCTGAGAGTTTTTAATCATAAATATTTGCTGGTTTTGTCAAACACTTTTTCTGAATCTATTGATATGATCATGATTTTTATCTTTCATTTTGTTAATGTCGTGTATCACGTTGATTTGTGGATATTGAACCAATCTTGCATCCTGGGAATAAATCCCACTTGATCATGATGTATGATCTTCTTAATATATTTCTGAATTCAGTTAATATTTGTTGAGGATTTTTACAACTATGTTCATCAAAAATATTGGCTTATAATTTTCCTTCTTTGTAATGTCTTTGTCTGGTTTTGATATCAGGGTAATCCTGGCTTCATAAAATGCACTTGGGAGCCTTCCCTTCTCTTTAATTTTTTGGAATACTTTGAGAAGGATAGGTTTTAATTCTTCTTTGAATGTTTGGTAAAATTCATCTTTGAAGCCATCTTGTCTTGGACTTCTGTTTGTTGGGAGTTCTTTGATTATTGATTCAATTTCATTAGTAGTATATGTCTGTTCAGATTTTCTCTTTCTTCTTGACTCGGTCTTAAAAGATTTCATGTTTCTGGGAATTTATCCATTTCTTTCAGGTTTTCCAATTTGTTGGCATATAATTGTTCATTGTATTTTCCTATAATCCTTTGTATTTCTGTGTTGTCAGTTGTTACTTCTCTTCTTTCATTTTTTATTATATTTACTTGGGTGCTCTCTTTTTCTTGATGAGTCTGGCTAAAGGTTTATCCATGTTGTTTATCTTTTCAAAGAACCAGCTCTTAGTTTTACTGAGCTTTTGTATTGTTTCTGTTTTAGATTCTATTTCATTTATTTCCACCCTGATCTTTGTTATTTCCTTCCTTCTACTTACTTTGGGATTTGTTGTTGTTCTTTTTCTAGCTCCTTTATGTATACCATTAGATTGTTTATTTGAGATTTTTCTTGTTTCTTGAGTAGGCTTCTATTGCTATGAATTGCCCTCTTAGAACTACGTTGGCTGTGTCGCATAGATTTCTTTTTTTGAGCCGTTGTGTTTTAATTTTCATTTGGCTCAAGATATCTTTTGATTTATTCCTGATCTCATTTATAAAGAGAAAGAGAGAACAAATCTTTGAGGTGTTTTAATGAGCTTTCTGAAAAATTCCAAAGTTCTTAAAAATCTCAGGTCAAGAAAATGACTCTAATTTTGAATCTTAGGAAGTCTGTCAAACATATCAAAAGTTTTAAAACATTTGTTCAAATAAAATTATAGGTCATTATGGAATAATATTTAATAAAATAACAATGATCCATTTAACCAAAGTGACAATAAGAGATTTCAAAGACAAATACAGAAGGTTACATGTTGTAAGCAGAATTTTAGCTCTTTAATATTAAAAAGACTCAGTTTACTGAAGTAATTAAAGACCTTGTGATAAAGAGTACAAGAAATTCTTTAAATAAAACATAATATCTTTGTTTTCCCTTTATAATTTCTTGTTAAGAGCATACCAATAGTATAGGAAAATTTTGTTCTTTTAGCAGAGAAATAACAGTAAGTTTTAGCTTTACATAAGCACATAATTAAAATTAAAGCTTAATTTAATTTTAAAACCCGTATAATAACAATTTAACTTTAGACAGTTTAATTATAAGAGGTAAAATTCTCTTTTCTCTCTTTTACTCTTTTCATTCTGAAACAACCAGGACCAAATTATTTTTATTTCCCTGAATGAAAGCATTTCTCCATACTTTATACCATTTTATATTGAAAACACATATTAATTCTTTCTATATTAATTAGAATTCTTAATCCTTAAAAACTCCAATTTTAGTGACAACCAAAAGTAAGCAATTATTCTTCAGACTGTCAAATTCATGAACACATTTTATAACCCCTAGAAACATGGGCTCCCTGCCTGGCAATTATATTTCATAAGTTTTAAAAATATATGCTTCCTCAACAAAACACAAATATGACCTAAATATACCAGTATTTAGTTTCTCTGTATTAAGAAGCCCAAAGTAGGAAAACTTAGATTCATTTAGCAATTAATGTTTCCGTTTTTATTTTATTTGGAAATGATCTAGATAGTCAATAATTTTCATCTTTTAATTTAAGTTAGTAAAACTCTAAGTTTTCAAGTTACCAAAAGATTTGGGAAGCTATTTTAAAGTACACATACCATAAAACAATTATTACTGAAAACTTTCACCAAAAACCCTTTTATTCTATTTATATCTATTTATTAATTCTCAATAATTATATTTAGATTATTCATGAAAATTTTATGAGACACAGACAAAGACAATTATTATCCCAGGCTTTTCTTGTTGACATACCCTGTAACAAAGATAATAGGAAGTTATGTTTTTATAAAACCAGATAAAATCAAAATATTATATTAAATGTTAATAACTTTTAAAGACAAGTCTGTTTTAATTAAACTAAATTTAAAGTAGCTTTAATATTAAATATTTTCCTAGACCATATGATCCTGAATAGCATTTGGGTTAGTTTCTCTTATTTTTCTTAATTTTATATAAGCACTTAATTTCTTTAAGCCAATGTAACAGCGCTCTTTCTATAAACCGATTCTAATAACTTCCTTTGGAGGTAGGCATAGATACACATATATAGACAGACACACCAGAGACCTAATAATTTCATTCAAAAAAATTTTAGCCGTGAAACAGGTACAGCAAAACCCCATTAATTTATAGCAGTTGAAATCAGTTAAGTTTATTCACTCAGATTGCTAAACTTTAAAAATTTGTATTTGTCTTTGAGAAACAATTTTTAAGGAGATGGGGGGCTGCTGAGGCAAGGGAACTGCTTTTCTTCTCCCATTTTTCTTTTCCTTTCCTTTGGCTTTTTTTTTTTTTTTTTTTTTTTTTTTAGTCTCAGGCTGCTGCAGATTTTGTTTACATTTCTAATAGCTGTAGGAAGACCCTGGAAGCTATGAGGTCAAATTTCTGATCACTGAGTTACTGAATTCTTTGAAATATCTCATCAGGTTACAGACAGGACAAACAGTAAGAAATTTTAAAGTACCTAAGTACCTACTGCCAAAATTACTTTGCCTTTTACAAACTTCTGTTTATCAATTAAAGAATGAATTTTATTGTGCCTAAGAGGTTTGAATTCCTCTCCTTATAATAAACAACATAACAGGGACAAGAAAAGGAAACAAAGGCATGCCACTAACTGAATACTCACCCACTGGAAATCAAAGTCCCACCACATGCCGGCACCTGGGGCAATCACCCCCACCTTGAAGGAGGGGAAAAAAAATGCTTATCTCATGTAAAGGCATTTGAACTCAACCAATGAAGGAGGGAGGCGCAAATGTAAGAGGGCTTCACCGTTGGGGAGAGGGCACTCCATGGAAGCAGCAAGTACAAAAGAGGCTCTGTAGGTACCATACCTGGTTCCAGTGCAGGCCAGGCAATAAAGGTGAGGCCACTTTAGACCTTGTTCAACGACACCAGATGTGGTAACCTAAATTAAAAGGTCTTTCAAAGTGAGAGGCAACAAGCATTTACTTGAGATCAATAAGAATAGCTATTTGGGAAGCACTGATTCAGGCAGGAGCCCAAATAGTGTTCCGATGCAGAGACAAAGGCAGTGGGTATTTATGAGAGGGGGCAGGGGAACAATTCCATATAGAAGGAAGGCATTGCTATTGGTGCAGAAAAGCTAACATAGTAATGTTAATTCTAAATAATTTAAAATTTTTTCAGTCCAGTAGTCATAATAACTGCTTTCTTGTCATCTTTGGGGTGTAGCGTTGCATTGGCCCCGTCCGGAGCTCATTGTGTACTGCTTTACCATCCCAGACGTGTAAGGGCGGTCCCTGTGGCACGGCAGCTTTCACTCCATCCTAAAGCAGCTCTGTGTACATCCATGTTTACAACAGTGTCCGATGGAATGAATTATAGTACCCAGCTGGTGCTGGAGAATTGCTTGGTGTGGGAAATCCCCCCATCGGAACTGGGTCATTCCAATACCCAGAAATAATATTAACATTTGGATGTGTTGCCTAACAGCCGTCTGTGTGCGTGTGTGTGTGTGTGTGTGTGTGTGTAGAAATATTTTTGTATTTCTTGTTTTCTTTTACAAAATTGAGATACCTAATAATCATCCAGAATATAGCTGGGCTGTAATTCAATTGTTTCACATTGTCAGGCATTTTTCCAATTTTTAATGAGTATAAATAATGCTGCTGCAGAGAACACCCTTGAGGATTAGTGGATCAAAAGAGCTGCCCAAAAGAATGGAATATTATTCGTCCATAAAAAAGAGGGAAATCCTGCCATTTACCACAACCTGGATAGACCTCAAGGGCATTATGCTGAGAGAAATAAGTCAGAGAAAGACAAAGAGCACATGAGCTCATTTACATATGTAATCTAAAAACATTGAACTCATAGAAACAGAGAGTATGATAGGGGTTACCAGGGGATGGGGAGATGTGGAAATTGGGAGATGTGGGTCAAAGGGTACAAACCTCCAGTTATCGAGATAAAAAGTTCTGGGAATACTGAACAGCATGGGTGACTATAGTTAACAATATTTTATTGTGTATTTGAAAGTCGCTATGAGAGCAGATTTTTAATGTTCTCACTATAACAACAAAATGGTAATTATGTGAGGTAAGGATGTGTTAACTAACTTTATTTTGGTAAGCATTTCATAATACATACATGTATCAAATCATTACGTTGTACACCTTAAATTTATGCAATGTTATATGTAAATTATATCTCAATAAAGCTGAGGAAAAATATACGGGGGGTGCTAAAAAGTGTATACACATGACTTGTATGCATCTTTTGTTATCAGTATATATTATTACAATTTTAATATAGTTTTTTCCTTTCTTAAAATGTGTATACATTTTTTTGGCACCCTCTGTATGTCCACTTTAAGGCTTTTTATTTATACTGCTAAATTGTCCCCCAAAAAGTAAAAATTAATTTGACTTCATTCACTCAGTGAGAGTTTCTATTGCATAGAACTCTTCCTCTCCACACTAGATAATTTCATTTTTCTAATGCTTTGCCAATTTGATATTTATAAGCAAACAGAGTCTTATTTTCATTTGGACCCTCCTTAGAGAGGTGGTACATTTTTTTCGTGTGCTTACTGGTCCATCCTACGTCAACTAAACCCACTGGTCCCATCTTCAGCCGTATTCCACCCACTTCACCCACCTCGTTTCTCATGGCTTCCCACCAATCGCTAGCCCACACAGACTAAGCCAGTCTGGTCACACAGGTTTGTACTCTTCATACATAAGGACAGTTAACACTGAATAATCGCCTGCCATGTGTCAGGCAATGCATAAATATTAACTCATTTAATCCTCATAACAACCCTACAAGGTAGGTATTATTATTATATCTACATTTTAATGTAGATACAGGCATAGATAAATTAATACACTTGCCCAAGGTCACACAGCTTAAATCTTGAAACCTGGAGGACCCAAAATTCAAACCCAGAGAGTTGGCTCAGGAGCCCACAACAGGAGAAAAGCACCCCCTTCTGCCCTTCTAAAATGGTAATAAGATAACCCTTCCTTTAAAGTGTAATTCCACCAATAAAAAATGTTTGCAAATTTTAAGTATAGAGAGGCGGTTTAAGTTTGAAAATAAAGGGCAATGATGAAATGATGGACTGAATTCAGTTGTTTCAACCGAAACAACTAAAAAATAGACACAATATATGAAACAAGAGTTCTCAAGATATGAGACGCCAGACAGTGAAGGGTTGTGATTCCTGGGAGATGGGAAACAAACGCGGTCCGTCCAACAGTTGCTCCAGCTTTCTTCCTGGGCAAGGATTCCAGGCAGAGGCATAGGGAGGGGGAGCTAGTGGTTTCCCAGAGCTCACGGGACATGCTGGGAGCCCCGGGGGGGGGGGCCAAGGGGCTAGAGGTCAGAGGCCATGGTATAGAGAGAAGCTGCACAGAGGGAGGACACCAGAGGTCCACAGGATCTCTGGAGTGTTCAGCTGAGTTTATTTAGATCAATTAGGAAACTATCCTAGATAGAGAAAAGTACTATCTGAAAGATTAGAAAGAAGTCCTTGAAACTCACATAGAGCCAGAAATGGTGGCTGTTCCTACCAGCGAAAGTGAAAGATTTCATAATTCATAGGACATCAAATAGATACACAGAGGGGCAGTCGTGCATGTGGGGGCGTGGTGGGGGGATCAATTCCAGTCTAAATACTGTCCTGATTCCACCTGACAAAGTTTAAAAGCAGGACCTGAAAGGTCAAACTGTTTCCAAGAAACTTAACTGTGTTCCATAGCAAAATTCAAGAACATATATAGGAATGCAACACTATCTGGCACCCAACAAGGTAAAACTCACCACATCTGGTGTCCAGTAAAAGATTGCCAGGGGTGCAAAGAAGCAGGGAATTATGGTCCATAATGAGGAGAAATATAATCCATTGATACTGACCCAGAAATGACACATATGATAGAATAGACAAAAAGAGTTATAACCGTATTCTACATGTTCAAGAAGCTAGAAAAAAGACTGAGCATATTAAGTATAGATAAGAGATTTTTAGAAGAACCTAATTGAACTTCTAGGAATGAAAACTACATTATCTGAGATTAAAAATATATTGGATATGATTAACAGTAAATCAGACATAGTAGAAGACTAATGGATTTATAGATAGCAATAGGAATTATCTGAAATGAAGTGTAAAAAGACTGAAAAAAGAGTATGAGTAAGCTATAGATACTTTGAGTGGCTTAATATACATGAGTGGTCTCCAAAGGAGAGGAAGATGATGGGGATAGATAAAACAGCTGAAGAAATAATAAACCAAAAAATTTCCAAATTAAATGAAAACTGTATCCCACAGATCCAAGAAGCTCAATGAACCCCCTACACAACAAGAAATATTTAAGGAAGTGCTTCTGGCAGAAAGAATGATACCAGATAAAAATCTGGATTTACACAAAGGAATGCAGAGTGCCAGAAAGAGTTACGATATGGGTAAGCATGAAGACTATATTTAATTTAATTTAATTTAATGAAAACTAACCTACCAACCCAAGAAGCTCAATGAACCCCAACCACAAGAAACTGGAAGGAAACTACAAGCACATCATACTCCAACGGTTTAAGGCAAATGATAAAGAGAAGACATTAAAAAACAGCCAGAGGGGGCAGAAAGCCACATTGCACACAGAGGAATGGAGATAGGGATGACAGCAGATTTCTCATCATAAAAAAATGCAAGACAGAACATCTTTAAACTACTGAAAGAGAAAAAAATGTCAACCTAGAACCCCTTACCCCATAAAAATGTCCTTCAAAAATGAAATAAAAATGTTTTCAGACATAAAAAGTGTTGAAAGAATTCATCGCTAACAGATCTTCACAACAAAAAATGTTAAATGTTTCAAGCAGAAAGAATGGTACCAGATGAAAATTTCAATTTATACAAAGGAATGAAGATCACCAGATATAGTCAACTAGTTTATTTAAATCTCTTTAAAAGGCAATCAATTGTTTACAGCAAAAATAACAGTGTACTGTAAGATTTACACCACGTGTAGAAGTAAAATGTGTATATGTTAACAACAGCACAGAAGCTGGGCGATTAGTACGTGTGAGGTGGTACATCATCACTTGAAGGTAGCCAGTGATAAAATAAACATGCAACAAAAGTTACAGCCCATAAGCCAGTAAGAGAGATCAAAGTAAGTCATAAAAGTCCACCTGTACCTCATAAGGAACTAGAAAAAGAAGACCAAACTGAACCCAATGCAGCAGAAGGGAAGGAATAACAAAGATCAGAGTGGGCTAAATCAAAGAGGGAATGAAAGACTGAAGTCAGTGAAACCATCTTAGTCGCTGTGGGTTGCTATCAAAACTACTATAGACTGGGTGGCTTAAACAATAAAAATTTCTCTGTGTGTTTTGGAGGCTGGGAGTCCAAGATCGGGGTGCCAGCCTGGCCAGGTTCCGGTGAGAGCCCCCTTTCACGTTGTCCACGGCCACCTTCTGGTATCCTCACATGGTGGAAGGAGAGAGCTGGCTACTCTGGCCTCTCCTTATTAGGGCACTAATCCCATTTATGAGGGCTCCACTCTTATGACCTGGTTACATCTCACACCCCACCTCCAAAACCCATCACATTGGGATTACACTTCAACATATGAATTATGTGTAAAAAAAAAAAATTTATACATCGATAGTCAGACTGGTTAGGGAAAAAATGACAAATGCCAGTAACGAGAGAGTAGACATCACTCTAGGCTTTATACATATTAAAAATAAGGGAATATTATAAATAACTTTATGCCCATATACTCAACAACTTAGATACAATGGACAAATTATTTACAAGACTGGATCCGTCAAAACTCACTCAAGAAAAAAAATAATCCAGGTAGCCTTATACCTATGAAAAAGATTTTTTAATTTGTAGTTAAAACTTTCCCACAAAGAAAATTCCTCCAAATGGCTTCATTGGGGGGGAGGAGGAAGGTATTCGATAAAATACTTAAAGAAGAAATAATGCCAATTCCACACAAACTTTTCCAGAAAATTGAAGAGAAGGGAATTCTTCCCAACTCATTCTATGAAGTCAGCATTACTCAAAACCAGACAAGGACATTACAAGAAAAGAAAGTGACAGACTAATGAACATAGATGTAACAATTCTTAACAAAATTTTAGCAAATCAAATCAATATATTAAAAGATTAATGGGCCGGCCCGGTGGCTCAGGCGGTTGGAGCTCCATGCTCCTAACTCCGAAGGCTGCCGGTTCGATTCCCACATGGGCCAGTGGGCTCTCAACCACAAGGTTGCCAGTTCAATTCCTCGAGTTGCGCAAGGGATGGTGGGCTCCGCCCCCTGCAACTAAGATTGAACAAGGCACCTTGAGCTGAGCTGCCGCTGAGCTCCCGGATGGCTCAGTTGGTTGGAGTGCGTCCTCTCAACCACAAGGTTGCCGGTTCAACGCCCGCAAGGGATGGCGGGCTGCGCCCCCTGCAACTAGAAAACGGCAACTGGACCTGGAGCTGAGCTGCGCCCTCCACAACTAAGATTGAAAGGACAACAACTTGACTTGGAAAAACAGGCCTGGAAGTACACACTGTTCCCCCAATAAAGTCCTGTTCCCCTTCCCCAATAAAACCTTTAAAAAAACAAAACAAAAAAAGATTAATATATCACAGCCAGGTGGTGTTTATCCCAGAAATTCAAGACTGGTTAATTGAAAATCCACAGTATCAACAGACTAAAGAAGAAAAACCATGTGATCATCTCAATCAATCCAGAAAAAGAATTTGGAAAAATACAAACATCTAACAATAAAAAACAACCACCCACAATATGATAGAAGACCATCTATGAGAAAACTATGAATAATATAATATTTAATGGTGGAAAAACAAATGCTTTCCTCCTAAGATCGGAAACAAGACAGGGATGTTTGCTCTTACCTGTTCTATAAACATTACCCTGCAGGTTCTAGCTAGCACACTAAGACAAGAAAAAGAAATACATATGGGAAAGGAAGGAGTAAAATTGTCTTTATTCTCAGACATGATCATCTATATAAAAAGTCTGATGAAATCTACAAAATAAGTGGGTTTAGCAAAATTGCAGGATACAGGATCAACATACGAAAATAACCGTATTTCTGTCTTAGCAGTAAGCAATTAGAAATTGAAATTTTAAAAATACCCTTCAGCAATGAGTTGATATACTCTATACCTGACAACATAGATGAATCTGAGTAAAAGTCATACAAAAAAGAATACACAATCTATTATTTCATTTATATAAAATTCTAAAAAATGCAAACTATAGTAACAAGAAGCAGATCAGCTATCACCCAAGGACTACAACGGGGGGAGGGAATCCAGTGGGAGGAAAGAATTAGAACGGAGCAAAAGTAAGTTTTGAGGTAATAAATATATTCATTATCTTGATTGTGGTGATTGTTTCATGTGTGTATAAGGTCAAAATTTATCAAGTTGTATATTTTAAGTATGTGTAATTTATTGTATGTCAATTTTCTTATTTTAAAGGACATTTTTCACTTTTCTTTCAATTTTTAAAGCAGGCTTTGGGCAAGTTTTTTTTTGTCTGTTTTTTTGTTTTTAATCTTCCCTTTGGCATCTCACCTTTTTTGTATCTCACATTTGATCCTGGGAACTTTTACTTATTCAAGGGGGAAAAAAATAACACACACATCCAACTTCCCAAAATATTAGCCTTCAATCTAAAACTGGTTTTCTTTCACACATTTTCCTTTACAATTTATCTTGGCACCTTCCCTGTTATTCAGTTTGTCTCAGCTACAGGGGTGTTGATGGGAGAAAGTTGGTTTCTAGGGTAACCAAAGACAGGAAGGTATCAGCTTGGGAGGCTGGAGTGCATACCTGGGAGGTGATGGAGATGAAGCAAACCACCCCTCAGTGGGAGTGAAGGTGAGAAGCCCCTCTTCCACTAAATGCCTTGAGATCCTCAAGAGTGATGAGGGGGCAAATTTCTGGGGGTGATATTTCCAGGGATACTGAGAAAGAAGACGAAGAACCGAGAGCACTAGGTAAGACTTGCAGGTCACTGCAAGGTGGGAGAAAGAACTCTCTGGAGGGCTGAGGAGTAAACCACCGACTTCTACTTCCAGCCCCACCCTCCCGTTTCTCCTCAGTAAGCCCTGCCTGTCTGCTATCTTCCCCCTAATGCTTGGCATAGGGCCTGTAACACAGACGCAGTACGGTTGACAGTTAAGTAGACTCTGGACCCAGACTGCGTGGGTTCCCAGCTCTGTGACCCTAAGCAACTTATTTTACCTCTCTGGGCCTGTTTCCCATCTGAAAATGGGGATGATGATTACTTACTCAAAAGGTTGTGGAGACGATCTAAGTCAATACTTGCATTTTGTTTACTATTAGTTTGGTGCAAAAGTAATTGCAGTTTAAAAGGTTAAAAATAATTGCAAACACCGCAATTACTTTTGCACCAATCTAATAGTTGAACTTCAATTAAAAGCCTTAACACGGTGATGAATGGGATTGGAAAGTACCATAATTTAATAAATGCAATCAAGGACACACTTCTTCCTTTAGATCTACCTCTGACAAGTATCTTTTCGTTATGACAGCCATTAACTTCCACTAAACAGTATGATTTTTCACACGTACTTCATCTTTCTTTCCATCTTTTAATATTTCTACTCTTGGGCATGTTTTATAAGGTATGTAATAAAATACATGTAAATAACTGTTTAAAAAAACATTACATAGGTTAAGAAAGCATGACAAAAAAGGCGACTAGTAGTGGGCCTATGGCCACAGGAAGTGTCACATTTGGGAGCACGATTGTGCAGGTGGTATGGGAAGGGAATTAACAAGGTCGGGGGCAGTTGGGACTTCCTGTGTCTTTGGGAGTCCCGGCCACGGTGCGGTGGAGATGCAAGGAAGGCAGCGGGGCTTTCTTCTCAGGGCTAACCAGCACCTGGGATAGTTTAGGGGACGTTCCTGATCATTCTAAGTCCCGTCCGCCCCCACCCCCGCCCCGCCCCACGTGATGCTCCTTAGTCCCCTTGCCTCCTGCTGTCTGCAAACCCACTTCCAACACTGCAGGGGCCACTCGGCTCCCTCCTGCTGGCGTGTGCGTGTGGGTAAATACACACGATCTCACACTTCACCCATCCAAGGACAACAAGGTGGTGTGGACCGAGGACCGGCAGCCGCGCCACTGCCCGCAGGGCATTTTCCAGAAGCACCTCCCAGTCCTAGCGGCAGTTTCCTTTCTATATTATTTTTAACCAGAACGCTGGGGACCTTCTGACTAATGTCATGTTACTTGGAAAGATTTGGACACCGCGAGCCTACGAGAGGGGGTTATGAAAGCAGAACTGTCCTTGAAAGGCCTTTGCCATGGAGTCCCAACACTCACAGCCCGGGGGTTAAGATGCCGGAACCAACAGCGACGGGTGTCTCCGCGGTGTCGGTGGGTTAGAACTGGGGGGCCCAGAGATGGGGGGCGGGCGGTCAACAGGGTTCCTGACACCCGGGAAGGAGGCCGCGACAGATTTCTGAAAAATCGATGAGCAAAGAGGTGGAGGCAGCGTGAGCAGCGGCGTGGGTCGGCGCGGTGGCGCTGGTGCACGCACGGGGGACACCTGGCCCCGGGGGAGGGGGTGGCACCCGTCCGGTGGGGGGTGCACACAGGTCAGGTCTCGAGCGAGCGCAGGGCGGTTAAAGGGGAACAGCGGGCGGGGGCGGGGGCGGGGCCGGCGGGCCGCGCCGGGAAAAGCCGTGGATCCCGCTCAGCACCGGGCCGGCTAGGCCGCGCCGACGCGGGGTTGCGAGGCCGGGAGGGCGGTCCGCCCGCCGCCGGCCTGAGGGAGACGCCGCCCGCCGCTCCGTCCCCGCGGCCTGAGGAGAGGCCGCCCCGCCGCCCGGCCTGAGGGAAGGGCCGCCCCGCCGCTCCGTCCCCGCGGCCTGAGGGAGAAGCCGTCCCCACCGCCCGGCCGCCCCGCCTGAGAGAAAGGCCGTCCCCGCCGCCCCGTCGTCCCCGCCGCTGCGGCGCGAGGAGGAGGAGCCTGCGGCCCCGCCCCCGCGAGCGAGGGACGGAGACGGCTCGCGGGACGGCGGAGGGCGCGGAGGGGCGGCCGGCCGGGCCTGCGCCCGAGCGAGCGGCGAGCGAGGGGTGAGGGGCCCGGAAGGAGCCGCACGCCCGCCTTCCCGGCCTGCGCCCGAGCCCGGAGCCCCGCGGCCGCCCAGGCCGGAGCGCGGCGGTCGCGCCGAGGCGAGCGGGGCTGGAGCCGAGGTCGGCGGCGCCCCGCGCGGGTAGGCAGGGCGGACTGCGGCGGGGAGCCCGGCGGTCGGACTTGCCCGGAGGCGGGTGTGGAGGAGAATCCCAGCCGAACCGAACCCGCAGGACTCAGCCGGCTTGTGGATAAGGAGCGGCCGCCAGGCCGGGCGACCGGGCGACGGTGCGGCACGCGAGCCGGGAACCCGTTTCATGGGGGCGGAGGCGAGGCCGGCCCCGGAGCCTGGATGAGGACGAGCGGAGCAGAACCCACTCAGGAAACGGCCTCCCGAAGCAGGCCGAACCCGGGCTGGGCCTGAGCCCCGGGCGGGAAGGCGCAGAAACCGGCGCGCTTCCAGGAAAGGGAAGGGGACGAGGTTTCCAGAGGGTCTCTGCTTTGTGGTGATTGCTACCATTTTAAAGGTAGAAAGCTTTCATTTCAGGTGTTCTCTGATTTTTTTTTTGATTTTTTTTTTTTTTGGGTGCGATCGGCTCATTTCAGAATCTCAAAACCTTTCATGTAAAAGCTTTTTTGTTTTTTAAAGGAAATTCATAATTTTGGTTCCCAGGGTCGCACTGGACTTGGAAGGAATGCTGTTGTGTACATACTATTGTATGGTTTAATTTATTTTTTTTTACCGTGCAAATCAGCTGGAAGATTTTTTTTTTCAGGTGCCAATTCGGATTTATTCATCCTTTTTTTGTTGTTGTTCCCTCATATATATCTGTTGTCGTTTTAAGCATTGGAGACCAGAGAATTTCCCCCTTTGGAGCTTAAGGCTCTCTTGCCAACAGAAGGACAGCTGGGAAAACTGGATTAAAAGGATGGTTTTTATCTGTATTTTGCAGTAAGACTGATATTTTGAAGGCATATTCTTTCTGTGATTCATTTTTTTCAGCCCATAGCGCTAACCTTGAAGAGATTTGTGGTTGGGTTTTGGTTTCTAAGGTCATCGTTTTTCCTCTTTTTCTTTCGTTTTTCTTTTTCTTTTTAAGAGGGGGGAGGGGAAAGGGGGTCTAAGAAAGGAGACCATGTTAACTGGTAGAAGTAGAATGGAGCTTCAGTTACCAGGATCCTGAGAGCTGGAGGACAGAGGATTCAGTCTTCGAGTTGGGAAGCCCTCCTCTCACCTTTCTTAAAAATTGCGAGGATTCAATCCTGATCAAGACGTCAAAACTACAGGACTCTGGAACCGTGGAGACACCGAGAAACCATGAGTGTAAGGTTACCGCAGAGTATAGACAGGTAGGTTTGCTAATAATGGGTTTTTCAATACTTACTTAAGGACGCACTGGGAGGGAGAGTGTTTGTTGCATTTTGATCAAAGGTTGCAAAAGGAGGGTCTGGGTGGGCAGTGGGAGTTGGGGAGGTAGGAGCAGGCACTGGTCTGCGGGGACTGTCCGGCATGTGTGTTTATCTTCCCTGTGTGTGTCCATGTTCAAAACGTCTTCTGAGTCAGTGGTTTTTTTCTTCAATTGAAGCAATAGACAGTGAAGCGAGGAGGGGGGAAGTGCCTGCAGCCGGCTTTGACTTTTGCCAGGCTGGAGGCTAAATTTGAGTCCCTAACTTGCCAGCCTAGCGGGTGGGAGGTGGGCACAAGTCTGAGTCTGCAAGGGTGGGTTGGGATTGGCTGTAGGTGTTGGAGCTGCTGGGGGAAGGGCCCTGGCAGGGGCGTGGGCCTCCACCGGGCTGGTTGTTGTGGAATGGTGGGGTTTGGTGGTGGAGTGGATCCAGTGTCTGAAATGAGGACGATGGTCGTGGCCTGAATGATGGCACAGAAACACCCTTTGCACCCCTACAGGGCTGGATTTTTACCGGTGGCTAATAATAGCCCCAAAATGCACAGGTCACTTTAGAATTGTTTCCTCTCCAAGGTTAAATTTTAACTTGAGACCTGCCAACCGGCTAATGCTGTAGGTTTAATCTTCCAAGGCGTTTCTAATAAGCTTGACTCTGCAAAATGGACTTTCCCTCTGCCTTGAGCCGGAAGGAGTTGTTTGGGGCTCTTCGGCCTGATGGGCAGATGCACTGGCCCTTAGAGCCCCCCACCCCCCCAGAGTCTCTCCAGCCTTGTCACTGGTAACACAATGGTTCACAGCTTTGGTAAGGTATCTGCTTTTCCCTCCCTCCCCTCCTTGTCCGCCCACTTTCTCCGTAAGAATCGGGAGGGGGTCATTGGTGGGTACTGCACGCACATTCTGACTGGACAGGACTGAACAAGCAAATGAAAGGACTGGACCTGGAAATATAGTATTGGCGAGATAAGAAAGACTGTTTGCAAAGAAATAGTTGCTTTCTTTGTGTCCACCTAACCTTTGCTAATCCATGCTAAGAATAATTTCTTTTTGGCTCTGGAATGTGGCCTAAGGTGCATATAATTTCTCTCTCCCAAACAGTGACCTCTGTATGGCCTCCGAGCCCTACTTAGATGGGTCCAGCAGTCCCCACACAGGAACCTGACTTAGCAGTGGAGAGGGGAAGGCAAACAGCCACAGAGAACAGAAAGTGCGCGTGGCTGGTTCAAACCTCCATCCTTCCACTTCTTGTTGGCTTCTCTGTAGTTGGACTCTTGTAAAGGGAGAGCTGAGGCATGGCACGGCCCGGGCTGAAGACGGCTACATGGCTGCCCTCCCTGTCTTCCTCTTGGAGTTGGGGAATTAGTGCACTTGCCTTTTGGAGATTTGGATGGTGGACTATTTCTCTGAATTCAGGGATGTGAGAAGATAGAAACCTGGGTGTTTGGGGGTGCAAACGGGGCAGTGAGGGTTCCTTCGCTGATGGGACATGTTCCTCTGGGAGTTTGGATAGCCCCACTGTTCTCAGGATTTGTATAGCATGGTACGTTTCTCTAAGTGCTTTCATAGGAACATATCACATTCGAGCCTCGCAGTATTTCCATGAGGCAGACAAAGCAGAGGCTATTCTTCCCATTTTACAGAACGGGTATTGAGGCTCAGAGAGGACACCTGGCTTGTCTGGTGTCAGACTTGCAGGTCTTCTGAATCTGAACCCGTGGCGCTTTGTGGCCCACCTGTCTAAACAGGTGTGTATGCTGGTCCCGTGGCGGGTGGAGGCACTGCTCCATTCTCGTTCTGGTAGTAGGTAAGATGATCTTCAGCAGTCCCTGGCGCTTTTTCACAGTCTTGGGGTGTGCACCTGCAGTTCTCCTGTGGGATAATGCAGCTTTGCAGCGTGAGAGCGTTCCTCGCCTTTCTCCGTACCCCGTCCCTTCGCCATTAGAGGATCAGTTCTAGGCAAGGCACGGCCCGCTTCAAGGTTCTGTACCCCGATCTTCCCCGTCAGCTGTGGGCTCCTTCTGGTGGACCTTCTGACATCTCAGGTTCAAGCTCCTATGGATTTGAAGTAATTCACAGTCTAGGCCACACTGGAGGGGCTGAGAGGAAGGAAACGCCCAGCTTGTGGAGTCAGGATTCTCCTTTCATTTATCCATTTGCTGTGGAGAAAGGCTGGTGTAAGGTGCTGTGAGAGTTTTAGAAAGTTAAAGTATGTAGTTCTTGCTCACAGCAAGTGTCAGTCTAATTGGGGAACTAGGGCAGGTCCAGGGGTCCTGTGGCCCACGTGCCAGCAGCACTGCCTGTCAACTGCAGGCTGGCAGGACGGTCTGCTCAGCCCTGCTCAGCTCTGTCCGGGCCCAGCGCCTTGGCCTTCTGTACACAGTGGACAAAAGAGGCTTGGAATGAATGAGCATGTGAGCAAGTAGAAATCCTCCCGTTTGGGAATTTTCAATGTTCGTGTGCTAATTTCAAGTGTAGCTAAAGGAAGGTCAATTGAGAGGCTCTAGGTGAAGTGGACTTTCCAGAAGGTTGGCAGCATGTTGGAACGAAACAGTGTCTGGAGAGAGTGGCTCAGAGTGAAGAAGGCTTTGGAATATTTATCTTACCCGCAGTGATTCCCGGGTCCAAAGAAACACAAGGTATTTGCGACTCATCTTTATCTTTCAGTGTTAATCAGTTATGAAAAATGGGCTAAGAATCGCTGTTTGTGTTCCTTTCAGGTTTTGTCCGTGGACAGACCCCTAGTTGCCCATTAATGTCTGTTCTCCTCAAAGTTTCTAAAAATACGATGTTCGATATTGCCAGCAGAGGTAATGATACTGAATTATTTTTATGGAATGGTAATGAGTTTTGCTAAGTCTTCTATAGCCATTTGCCTAATTCTCTATGGCAAATGTTTTGAGATGGCCAGGTGGGTTAGAATTTGCACCTATAAAACAGCTTTTCTCTATGCAGATAAGAAGTACTAGATTTCAGCCCAGAGTTCTTGGTTTGAGCCCTGGCATTCCGCTTCACTCTGTGACCTTGGGCAGGTCACATGCGCCTCTGGTTTCCTCATGTGTAAAGCAATAGCTCATTTATATGAAATGCTTTCCAGTCACAAACTTTTTCACAAACGTAGCGTGTCGTTTGAGGATTATAACATTTATTGCATCTCTGTCACGGGGTTGTTGAAAGGAGCAAATGAAATAAGATAACATATTTCAAATTGCTTTCTAAACTGTAAAACTGTATATAAATTTTAGATTGTAGATTTGGCTTTGATTTGGCTTCATGCACCACTTTCTGAACGAGCCCAAAACAAACTAGAGATCTTTCCGTTGTTTCAAGGAATTGAACCCGAGTGAACAGGCTTTTTGTTGCAGATGTGCATGGGGCTAGGAAGAAGGAACACTTTCCGGTGGTCAGGGTGTGACAGTACCGGAAGAGGAGAGGAGAGGAGGCGGTTACTGGCGGGTGGGAGAGGCTTCAGCCACCTCGGCTCCCTTAGATGGGGATGGGAAGGATTTGTTTTGTGATCTCTGGCCGATCCTTGTTTTAGAAGCTTGAGTTTTCCTAATTCAAAATAACCCAGACCCAGCCACTGTTCCTTATCAGGGGTCTGAGAGCGAGTGTAACCTTTCCCCAGTCTGTAGCCTTTCTGTCTGGCAGAGGCAAAATCACACATCAGGGGTGTGGAGGAGGGAGGGCAGTGGGGCGTAGGCCTGTCCTAGGCTGGAGCTTTCAGGCTGGTAGCTGAGGCTGAGGAGACGACTTGTGGGGGTGGGGGGTCCCCGGAATGCGACCCGCCTGGGCCTCAGGTTCTCATTGAGCTCTGGAGCAGGAACTCTCCAGACATGCAGCCGAGTTTCTCCCTGGTTCAGAAGATTGGCCTTCACTGCCCTGTCTGGGGGTGAGGAGAGCTGGCAGGGGACTTGCAGATGGAACACTCGGCGGTTAGTCACCATTCTGAGCAGGCGCGGGCTAAGCTTCACTTCAGCTACTCAGAATCACTTCTGAAAGAACACCCTTTGATTAACTAATTTATTTAGGGTTCTTTAATGGTCAAAGTACTGTCAGACAGAGCCCGCATCTTCCCGTTTAGAATAGAGAAAAAAATGCAGAAAGTTAAATGACAATAAGAGTTCATCAGAAATCAAAAAGACTCTAAAGAGCACACAGCTAGTTCCCAAATTAGTATAAAGACAGAGGGGTTCTGGAAGCCTATTGCCTCCCTGGAATAGAGTTGGAAAGCTTTGGGGTAGTGCCGGAATGCTTGACAGGGCTGGCGTTCTGACGCGAGCGGAGGGCCTTCTTGACTGTACAGTCCATAAACCAGGAGGGATTCACCTGTACTGACCGAATCCACTTCACGTCTTCAGAGTGCCGTTGCCTTCAAAAATACTTTGTATTGCTTTGTCAGTTTAAAAATGTAATGCCAAGATTTACCAAGGGGTTTGGAAGCCCCTTTTCCCCCTGGACTGTGCGTTCTTCCTTCTCAGTCACCGTTTTGGGAGAGCCCCGACACGACCTGCTGGTGGCCTCCAGGGCCACTCGTCTGCCCCATGGGGGTAAGCAGGACTAAAGAAGCTGCAGATTCTGGTCTCGAAAGGAAAAAGCATCATGCTTTATTAAAAGTCACGTTAGACCTCCTGTGAAGGTAGGTTTGGGGTTCTGAGGAGAGAACCCCGGCGTCTGAGTTACTAGATGAGGGAGCTAGGACCCCCGACCCTAGGGCTCTGCTCCCCCAGCTGTTATGTTACGTTCTCGGAGCCTCTGGAAACAAGGCCTTGTGTCTTTCCTTTCAGCGAGCCAGGACTTTGTTTTTCAGCAGCCCTTATCTGGCCTTCCTGAAAAACGAGTGAAAATGAAAGTTTGGAAATACCGGGGAACAGAGCTGTCAAATGAACTGGAAGAGGCAAGCCGGAGGACGAGGGCAGAAGGGCTGGGCAGTGTAGTCCCAGTAGGACCGGAGTAGGGTTTGCAAGGTGCTTGTTTTCCGGGTCTAGAAGAACACCCAGATTTGTGCTCCTATAACCCTGGGCAGATATGGGGCATAAATCACACAAGTTGGAAGGGGTCGCCTTGCCCTTTCTCTTGACTCCAAATAGGGTGTCTCTCGAGCGAGTTAGGACAGTCGTCTTGTGGACGGTGGTTCCATGAGTCCAGCAGTTGTAAATTCGTACAACCACCTTCTTTTGCTGCAGTTTGAGTCCCTTTTATTGTCTTTTAATTCCAATTTCAGTCTAGGCCTAAAGCCACTAGTATCCCTCTCTCATCTTCATTGACTTCTTCCAGATTTTTCTCCTCATTCTAACGAACAGCAAACTAAGACATTCATGTCTTAGTGAGAAAGGGGTTTTGAAAAATTAGAGTGAAGTGATTTCAGAGTCTTGATTTCCAGCACTTTCTCCTCCGGTATTTGAAGCTACTACAAACTGGTGTGATGGAATCTGTAGTCTCCAGTCATGGCCTGGCATCCGAGGGATGGCCCTGACCTGTGCCACTTGGAATCGGTTGGTTGGACAGCAGGTATTTATCAGATGGCTCCGTGCTCAGCTCAGTTCTTGTTCTGGTGGATAATGTGTTAGAGTGTGGAGCGTACGTTCTTGTTGGGAAATGTTATTAACAAAACAACAAAAACGTGGTGCATAATTGCTGAATCTTGATGTGCACCAAAAAGAGGAGAAAGTCGGTGCTAAAGACAATAGCTGGGCGGTGGAGGGTGGGGGGGTAGTTAGAAGTTACATGGATGGAAGAAAGGGAGGAGGCCATTTCAGATGGGGGCACCATAAGCAAAGGTTCCGGGGCAGAACAGCACGGGGTTGTCTCAGGATGTAAGATTGTGGGTCTTTGTAAAGTAGAGAGAAATTACGTTGTCAAGCCCGGGGGTAAAGGTATTCAGACTGGATATGGTAGGAAAAGGGGAGCCAGTAAAGGTTATGTGATAGGTGGTGACAAAACTCGTGTTCGGCGAGAGGATTCTGATGTTAATGTGTAGATGCAAAGAGAACTTGGGGCCGAGGGCCAGCGAGGAGTTTTTGCAGCAATCTTGGCAAAAGATGATGTGGAAAAAAGAGGGGTGGGATCTGAAAGGCAGTTTGGAAGGAGAGTCAGCAAGGGATGTTCAGGCCAATCAGACGTTATTCCCGAGGTTTTAAGACTCGCTGAGGAGAAGGTCTGAGCTGTTACACAGAGAAGAGACCATCGTTCAGAAGGCATTTTCCTCCCGACCGTACCCAGCAGGTCACTGAATACGGCACGTCAAATGGCAGTCATCTTGCCAAGACCCTGAGCTTGGGCCATTTCTACCAGACAGTTTTTTACCAGCCTTTTCCAGGGAGGGAGATGGGGGGGTGAGTTCTGGGAGCCCCCTGAGTAATTCGGGTCCCAGTATGAGGGCAGCACAGATGTGGTGGACCCTGGGTAAGGACTTGTTCTCGCAGAGCAGACTCAGCTCCAGGGTTGAAGGGACATCGACGCAGAGGCCACCCTCGTAGCACATTTCGAGGACAGGACATTGAGGGAGACCACTGTGTGAGCCCCAGCTCAGCCCCCAACTAGCTGTGTGGCCAGGGTGACTGCATGAACGCTGTCGTGAATTCTGGAACCAAACGTGGTGAGTGTTGGTAAGGCCCTGCGTTTGCCAAGGACCCCAGAGGGGCCTGAACGCTCAGCGCCCGCCCCCCCAGAAGGCCTGTGTTTGGGTGCCCAGGCCTGTGCGGATTCTAACCCCAGCACTGACGGGCTTGGCTGTGGGGCGCACTGAACCAGCACAAAAGCGCAGTTAAGAGTCGGTGCATAAGGCCGCCTCAGGCGCTCCTTTACTAGGATCCCAGCTTCTTTCCTTCCCAGCCCAACCTCCCCAGCCCGGGGACCAGGTCCTGGCCTCTTCTGGGACTTCAGCCCACCTCCCACTGAGTGCAGGTCTGATGGCTGCACCTGTTTCAGGTGGACGAGCCTGCCTCCTGGGCCCAAGTCACTCTCCACACCTTTCCCTGAGTGTTCTTTCTCCCCCAGTCTTGCTTCCTTCAAGGAAACCTTTTCTGGTTAGTACCGTCAAACTTGATACACTCTATTATTTAGCATTGCTTTGGCCCCTGTTTATAGCAGTTCAGCTCTTATTTATGTGTATAAAATAATTTATGTAAAAGTTCTAGCAGGATGTGTAGCACCATAAATAAATGTTGGTGCTCTTCTCTCCTTTGCGTGTTTTATGTTGGTTGTTATGTCTCGCCTTGATCCTCAGGGTCCAGAGAGATGCCTCTTCATTTTTCTGGACTGTCTGTCTTCTAGTGCCCTATCCAGTTCTCTTTACATCGGTAATATTCCTACGTGCTGTTGCCTGACTTGAACTGCAGCTTATTCTTGACATCCTGACTCCCTCCGTGCCTAGCCAAGGGATTGCAAGAAAGCAGCTCTAAACATGCTGTTAGGAACCGAGAGGAGACTCCCCCATTCTTCCTGGAGCAGCCTTGTTGGGGTTGCTCCCCTTGGGCTCCTCAGAGCTGGGGTTCCCCAGCTGCTGCCGGGTCTCCGGCCGCGTTTTCCCGCAGGGCCTAAGAGGCCGGGCCCCCCCTGCCGCTGCTGCCTGCCCCAGGCTGGCCCCATTCATTCACAGGGCTCGGCCTCAGGAGCTTCCCACCGGGAGACTGGCTGCAGGTGAGGCTGCAGTTGTCGGGGCCAGCACACAGCAAATAGCTTGGGAGTGGGGCCCGCAGACCCTCTTCCCCTCGGCCCTGGGGGAGGGCACAGCACCAGGAACAGGGTGCGAGGGTCAGGAAGAGTCGTGCTGCCCCTCACATAAGGGGGCCGGTCCATTTAGCACGTCCTCGCTGGCATGGTGCCCCTCGGGGCAGTGGATTCCCGGGAGGCAGTCACATCCCTGCCCGAGGATCCCGCGCAGCTTCGTGGGGAGGCAGTCGACGGGAGCTGTACGAGCAGCCTGCTTCTCTTCTGTGAACTCAGTTGCAGCACGTGGGAGGGACAGTGAAGAAGGTTCCCAGAGGAGGGGACCTTGCAGTTGAGTCCTACAAATGAGAGCCAGGCTTGAGCAAGGGAAAGTCCAGGCTGTGGGGACAGCACGTTCAGAAGACAGAAGGCAAGAATGGGCGCTTGAACATCTCTGCTCTGTGCTGAGGTCGCAGAACAAGGAATCAGTGAGCCTGAAGAGCAGGCAGGAGCTGGCGCCTAGCGGCCGTGTTGTCCTCCTGCTCGGGTTTGGACTTCACCCTGAGGGCCGTGGAGGGCCACTGCAAGACTAAGTAGGGATGACGTGATCAGATATGCCCTGGCTGCAGTGTGGACGGTCAGCGTGAAAGAATGAAAGACTAGAGAGGGAAGACGGATTAGGAGACCGTGTGGCCATCTGGGCAGGAGGTGAGGGTGGCCTCCACTAGGGAAGTGACTTGTACATGGTCACAAATCCAGGATTTGAATATTTCATGCCAATCTCTTCTGAGCTGCAAAGTTTCCTTTGAAAAATCAGCTGACAGCCTTATGGGAGCTCCCATGTAGGGAACTAACTGCTTTTCTCTTGCTACTTTAAGATTCTCTCTTTGTCTTTAAGCTTTGGCATTTTAATTATAACTGCCTTGGTGTGGGCCTCTTTGGGTTCATCTTGTTTGGGACTCTCTGCACTTCCTGGGCTTGTGTGTCTGTTTCCTTCACCTAGTGAGGGAAGTTTTCTGTCATTATTTCTTCAAATAGGTTTTCAATCCCTTGCTGTCTCTGTTCTCCTTCTGGCATCGCTATGATGTGAATGTTGGTATACTTGGTGTTGTCCCAGAGGCCCCTTAAATTATCCTTATCGTCTTAAATCCTTTTTTCTTTTTGCTGTTCCGATTGGGTGTTTTCTGCTGTCTTGTCTTCCAAATCACTGACTCGCTCCTCTGCTTTGTCTGATCTACTCCTGAGTCCCTCTCATGTATTCTTCATTTCAGTTATTGCATTCTTCATTTCTGACTGGTTCTTTTTTATGTTTTCTGTCTACTTTTTATGTCTCCTACCTCTTTGTTGAAGTTCTCCCTGAGATCATTGAGCATCCTCCTAACCAGTGTTTGAACTCTGTATCTGCTAGATTGTTTGTCTCTGTTTTGTTTAGTTCTTTTTCTGGAGTTTCGTCCTGTTCTTTCATTTGGGATGTGTTCCTTTGTCTCCTCATTTTGGCTGCCTCCCTGTGTTTGTTTCTATGTATTAGTCAGATCACCTACATTTCCCAGTCTTGGCAGGTGGCCTTATGTAGCAGGTGTCCTGTGGGGCCCAGTGGTGCAGTCTCCCTGGTCACCTGAGCTGGGTGCTCCAGGTGTGTCCCTCGTGAAAGTTGTGTGTGCCCTTGTGTTGTAATTGAGCCTTGATTGCTATTGGCACGTTAGTAGGTAGGATTGACCCTCAGGCTGACTGACTGTTGAGGACTGGCTGTGACTACAGTGGAGGAACTGTTGTGCAGGGGCTGACACCATGGAGCGGGATTCGATTTAGTGGGGCTCTGGTGCCTGCCGAGTCCACCCTTTGGGTGTGTCATTTATGGCACTAATTGGGTGGTGCTCTGGTGTGGTCTGAAGCTGGCCAAAAGTGTGTTCATGCTGGGGCCTCTTGGGAGGGGCTCTGGTGCAAGCCAAGGTCTGCCTCTGCCTGTGTCTGGCCCGTGGCTGCCTGGTAGGCACTACAAAGTGATCTGCAATTGGTCGCTGCCTGTGCCGGGCTTGGAGGCTCCTGGGAAAGGCTATGCTGAGAACCAAAGCTGGCTGCCCTAGTGCTGGGCTTGGGGTCGCTTAGCAAGAGGGCCAGATGCTGCTTGTTTGGGGTTTGTGGACCTTTGAGAAAAGGTCTTTAGGAAAATCTGCCGTGCGACCCTAGGCCAACTGCTTGTGTGGGTTAGCGTCTGAAATAGATTCGGGCTGGGCGCGTGAATTGGGTGGGGCCGGGTCTCAGAGAATCACAAGGATAGGGTGACAGTGGTGTTAGCTGGATAACAGAGACTCAGCCGTGGTGCCCACCTTTGCCTCCGCTGGGTCGGGGAGGGCTCAACAAAGTAACAGTGGCACCTGCACTTTATCCAGGAGAGAGCTGCCCCTCCAGTCCTCACCCTGAGGCCAGACAGTTCATCTCCCCATAAGTCCCTGGTGCTTTTTGAGCTGCTGTCCCTTCTTTGGAGCTCTGGGCGAGTGTTTGTGGGCAAGTGAGTCTGTGCTCAGGCCCTGTAAGAGGATGCCTGGGTCTACAGCAGCCCTGTCTCACCCGGACTGAGTCCCTGCTGGTTCTCACAGCTTGATGTTGTGGGGACTCCTCTTCTTGGCACTGGTTCTCTGGGTGGGGAGCCCAGTGTGGGGCTGGGACCCCTCCCTCCTCCCTCCTCCAGGGGGACCTCCACAGCCAAGATAATTCTCCCAGTACTCTTCCTCTTCCTCCTCTTTCTTCTTCTTCTTCTTCTTGTAATTCTATTTTTTTATATATCCTTCCCAATTCTTAACCACACACATGGGTGTGGGACCAGCCTATTTCACATTTCCGCTCCTCCTACTAGTCTCAGTGTGGCTTCTTTATTCCCTTAGTTATAGGAGTTCTGTTCAACTAGTCTTCAGGTGGTTCTCAAGGGTGGTGGTTCTATAATTTAGTTGTAATTTTGATGTGTTTGTGGGAGGCGACGAGCATCGCATTTGCCTACTTCGCCATCTTGACTGGAAGTCCCCAGTGGTGTTTAGTATATTCACAGAATTGTGTAACCATGCCCACTATCTAATTCCAGAAGATTCTCATCACCCACAAAGAAACCTTGTACCCATTAGCAGTCACCTCCTGCTCCTCCCCTCAGTCAGCCTCTGGTCTACTTTCTGTCTCTATGGATTCACCTCCTCTGGACATTTCACATTAATGGAATTACCAGTATGTGGCCTTTTGTGTCTGGCTTCTTCCACTTAACGTGCTATAGTCTAGGTTCATCCATGTTGTAGCGTGTGTCAGTACTACTCCTTACTCCTTCCCAGATGACCGACGGCTCCCAGAACAGGTGTCCCAGACAGTTGCAGAAGTGGCATTCCATTTATGAGAGGTCACCTGGTGTCACTTCTGCCTTCCTCTTTCTGGTTGAGGGAGTCACAAAGGCCCACATAGGGTCAGGAGGGGTGTAGACCCACGTCTGGGTGGGAAGGCAAGCTCTGGGAGCGCGTGAAGATGGAAGTAGGGTCACGTAGTGACTTCTGGGAAATCAGGTGGCCAGGTGCGTACGTCCTTTCCCACTATATCTGTCTCTCCTGTCCTTCAAATACCAGCCCAAACCCACTCAGCTAGCGAGGTCTTCATGGTTAAGTCCGTGGCTCAGCTTTTTCTTCTGCTGTCTCTCACCACGTAGGTCCCTGTTGGTTTTTGTGTGACATCTGTTCATCTTTTCCTATCAATACCCCCTTTAGTGTCAGCTAGCACCCCAAAATAGTTTACTGAAATCTCCAGTGGGGGGTTGCCCAGTAGCATTCATCAGCTAGTTCAAATGTTGACTGGTTCTCTCTCGGTTAAAGGTTGTTGCAGTTTTTCATACTGACTGACCCCTAACCCTGGCCCATCTGGTCCCTTAAGGAAACCCAAGGCCCACACCCTTTGGTTCCCTTACATGGTATTACATCCGGCCATAACCGCATACAGGAGACGAGCCATAATGACAACGAGCGTTTGTCCAGCACTTGACTATGATTTGCAAAGTGCTTTAATAGCCATTCCAATACGTACTCATTACAGTTGTTGTTCTCCTTTCGGATGAGAAAGCCGAGGCTCATGGGAGTTGACTTGGAATCACGTTGGCTCTAAATCCTGGGCCCCTCCCCTTGCTTTGGCCGTGGTTTGGCGCTGGTAATCACCCAGAGCCCTGCAGCCCCACGACGCTGATCGCAGCAGTCCCTCCACTCCTATCCCCGGTCAGGGACGAGAACGCGGCTGCAGTCCTCTACCAGTCTAGCCTCCTTGCTCTGGAACCGTTGTCACTTGTCAATCCAGGGCTCTGAGCTTTGTTTCTTCCCCGGGGTCTTGCCTCTGCCGCTTTGATTATTTACCCCAGAGGTTGCGCTGCTTGTGATCTTGGGGACCTTGTGGGCTTAGTTACTTTGGAGAAGTGCGCTCCCTGTTTGGTGTCTGTGTGTGTGAGAGTGTGTGTGTGTGTGTGTGAGTGTGTGTGTGTGTGTGTGTGTGTGTACGTGCGTTAATTCCAGGGAGAGGGTCTGAGAAGTAGTGCTTAACAGAATAGGAAGCACAGAAAGAGTACAAGGATGGGGAGGTAGCTAGCGAAGGTAGAAGAATCTCCAAAAATGGTCATTGTGAAGTCCCCTTTTCTTCCGTTGAGAAAAGTACAGGCAATGTGAAACTGATGCCCCGCCGGTGACCTGCCTCCAAAGTGACACTTCTGTCACCAGGGGTGCTTCACCAGAAGCCGGCTTGCTCTCGTTTCCTGTCTCAGCGATCATATACTCGGTGAGTTTTCCCAGGAACCAGGGTGCAGGGCCGGCACAGGCTGAATCCATTTCCTGGAATCATGCCGCGGTGCCAAGTGGTCCACAGAGCTTTCGTTCTTCCCAGCACTCCCCACCAGTGCACTTCGAGCACACACATCCGGGAGGCAGCGCCTGGTGGGTGACGGAACACCTCTCCTGTCCGTCCCTGGGCCTGGGCCTCCCCAGGACACACTGTTCTGACAGCTCTCCCCAGCTCGGGGAAGTGCCCCTTCCGATGCGACTTAGCTCCTCGTCTTCTTCCCCTGGATGGGGTGCCTCCTTCCCTGGTGGTAATTACTGGGAGCCTACTCATCCGTGTGGCTGCCCAGTCTGTCATCATCAATCTCCGCGAGAGCCTTTTATATGAAAGCTGCAAGGTTAGAAAATACATTGCCTGCGGCAGAGAGATTACTGACTCAGAGGCTGGGAACCCACAGCTTCAGGAAGGTGTGGAGGGCCCAGCGGGAGGCAAGCATGAGATAGGCAGCTGGGAGCATGGGTCCTGCGGGAACTGGGGTGCTTTTCCCTCTCTACCACTCGTTCGCCCCATCTCATTTTGGCCACCAGCTTCTCCGTCCGCATCTGTTCCTGCCCTGTACTTCGTGCCCATCTCTCTTCTGAGACAGGTGGTCCCTAATGGACACAGGTGGTCCCTGGCTTTAGGGAACCTAGAGGCTTGTGGGAAAGGCACGTGCAAAAGACCTGTGGATCCCTCAGCAGCAGGATGCTTTCCTGGGAGGGGGCGTGAGGCTCCGCAGGTCGCACCTGGAGCTCTTACTGTCAGCTTTAGACAGGCGTCCCCGCCCGGATTTTACCTTTCGAGTCTTACATAGCAATTCATCAGCTTCAACAAGAAATGTTGGCACACCAAGTCTGTGTGCCAGCACTGCGCTGCAGACTGTGGGGATTTAATACGTAACCTGAGGTAAGTGTTCAAAAATGTGAAAGGAATAGCCACTCGAGATGCCAGAAAAGTGACGAATCTGACACACCTTTTAAAAGATTTTCTCTGCTATTAGGAATAGACCGGGGGTTCAAGAGAAAAGCAGGAAGAACTCTTAGTTATTGGCATAATCTAGGCTAGAGGTGATGGGCATAATTCCCAAGTTCAAAATCTCTGTTGTTTTCACTATGACACAGATACAGGCCTCTTACACTTGGGGGTAGGGTAGGTTTCAGTGGGGTTCTGTTCCCTGCCCCATACATCTTATCTTTAATGCATCTTTATGGGCTGAAGATAAAGGGAATTATTACAAATGTACCGTAAAGTCAAGAGATAAATACATTAAGATGTAACATGCACGGCAAGTCGGGCATCTCCCACACCTGCACACAGATTTTCGTGCATCAGTGAATGGCCAACTTCATGCTACGTCATCTAACCACCAGGACTTCACAGTCCACGGCTGTTTCTTTGCATCATAGTCATCCGGTGCTCGCAGTGCTTTGCAGTTTTAGAGTTTGCGTGTTTTCATGTACATTCGTTCCTTATAACAGCTTTATTGAGATATAATTTACCTGCCATAAAATTCATCCTCAAGGTGTGCAACCATCACCACACTACCTAATTCCAGACATTTTCATCCCCCTGAAAAGAAACCTCGTATCCATTCGCAGCCACGGCGTGTTCCCCCCACAGCCTCAGGCACCACTAATCTACTTCCTGTCTCTACGGATTTGCCTATTCTGGACATTTCATATAAATGGGATCATACAAGGCATGATCAAAAAATGTGAATGTTTAAATTTAAAACAATTATTACAGTAAAAGACACATTGCCATTAATCCCCCTCAAAATACTCCCCCTCTCTTCGAACACACTTCACCCATCATTCTTGACACTTTCTGAAGCAGTTCTGGAAGTCCTCTCGTGTCTTTAGTTGTGCTGTCATGGCTGCCTTGATGTCCTGAATCATTTTGACTTTGGGGAAAAGCCAGAAGTCTCATCGTGCCAGAGCTGGTGAATAAGGTGGATGAGGACACACCGTAATGTTTTTATTTGACAGAAACTGCCATATACCAGAAGCAATGTGTGACACGGAGCGTTGTCATGATGGAGGATAAAGTGAAAACACTCAGGAAAGAGGACTTCCAGAACTGCTGCAGAAAGTGGCAAGAATGACGGGATAAGTGTGTTTGAAGCAAAGGGGATATTTTGAGGGGGATTAATGGCAATGTGTCTTTTACTGTAATACCTTTTTAAAATATTCGCTGTATTTTTTGATCACACCTCATATGTTTGAGCCCGTTTGCAGTTCTCTTGGGTACGTACCTAGTGGAGAATTGCTGGATCATGTGGTATCTCTGTTTAGCATTTTGAGGAACTGCCAGACTGCTTTCCATCGTGGCTGCACCATTTTACAGTCCCGGCTGCAGTTTATGAGGGTTTCTGACTCCACGTCCTTGCCAACCCTTGTTATATTTGCCTTTTTATCACAGCCAGCCTGTGGGTGTAAAGTGGCGTCTCATCCCTGTACTGATAAGGGTGTTGAATATCTTTTCCTGTATTTGTCCATCGTTGTGTATCTGCTGTAGAGAAACGCCTTATGTTAAATCAGCTTTGCATCCTGGGATAATCCAACATTGTCAGGTGTGTAATCCTTTTTCCATCCTCCCCATCTGATTGTCTGTATTTACTTGATTATTATGGAGAGTCTGAAAGGAGGACATCTGCATAGTTCTGTTTTCTTTCTCTTTAAAACCCCGTATCTGGCATGGCGGCAGCTTTGCTTCCAGCCCAGAATCCCCCTGAGCTGAGAGCAGGGCGGTGGGCAGGGCTGTCAGATGCTGGGTGACTGAATGTCGAGCCAGCTGCTGACTCCTAAGCTCCCTGGGTGCTGGGTGCTGTTGGCCCGATTTCTGCACTGTTTCCTTTTGCGTTTTAAAGGGCACTTTCACACGTGTCCTCTCATGTTTTATTCTCATAGACACCTTTGAAGTCTTTACATTTCTCCTGCCACATACATTTGAGGCAGAAACGGGCTTTTGACTTTCCAGCGCCAGCGTATTTCCCAGACACTGGTGTGTGTGTCGGTATCATTTCTCTTTGGCCTGGTTGTCCAGCCTTTGGCTCCTCTGAATAATACAAGATCTTCCCATTTTACAGATAAGGAAATTTCTCCAGGCCACCAGAGTGCTTGTATTTATTTATTTATTTATTTAGGAGAGAATTTGGTATTTTATTAGTTTGTAAAATGGTGTAATTTGGGAAACACTAATCTGACCAGCACGCTTCATTTTGGAGGTGAGGAACCCTGCTTGCTCTCCCAGAGGAAGTAGTTGAAAAATAGTGATGCTGGAAGTAGGTATGTCTTACTGACTGCTCACTGGGCCCCCAGCCTGGAGCGGGTGCGAGACTTCACTCACTCCTGCAACACGTAGGCTGTATGTAGGTCTTGCTTGTGAGTGGCCGGCTGCTCATGGCTCCTAGCAAACGTATTTCCTCCTCACCCAGCTCTGAGAACCTAATCAGAGCTGCTTTGTTTTTTTCATTAGTGACTGAAGACTCAGCAATACCGCTCTGTTTCTAAAACCATGGCTCACTCTTCCATCACCTTATTTTGAGCAGATTCTCTCCCCTTCCTGAACTGAGAATCCCAGAGGCAGGGGCCACCATAGCACAGCAAGTGGGAGGAACCTTGACCGAGTGAATGAATGTGTCTGGTCCCTGGGCAGCACGACTGGCAGGCCAGCACGCTGAGCATGTCGTGGCCAGTTGTCCCCACGTGCTGCTGCTTCTGTGCTGAGCACCGACCTGCACTCACCTGAGCTGCACATGTCAAGGCTCTCAGTGATCGTAGGACGGGAGCGAACACGGCCTACACGTCACCCGGGTCCTACAGTGCAGGTTTGGCCGTAGGCCTTCAGGCTGCAGGAGGAACGAGTCAAGGCCTGCCTGAAGTAGCCCAAGCTTCCTCGTATCTGCAGTGGAGGAAAGTGTGGTGGGCTCAGGGGCGCAGGGTAAAGATGGCCGAGCGGCCAGGGGAGCGGGGCACGGCTCTAAGCTCTCGGACCTGACAGCCCTTTTGCCCCTCATAACAACCCTGCGAGTTGGTGTCCCCATTTACACCGAGGCTGATGAGACAGAGCTGAGGTCACACAGCTGGTAAGTAATGGGACTGGGTTCAGATGCAGGCGGTGTGACTCTAGTCTGCTGTTAACCACTGTGCCATGCCGTCTCTTCAGAGGGAAACCGAGAAATATAAACACTTGTATCAAATTGACAGGATTTGTCATTTAACTAGCTGTATGGTCAGAGAGAAGAAAGAGTCAGGATTGACTGCTAGGGTGGTGATGGTGGTGATGGTGATGGTGGTGGTGGTGGTGGTGGTGATGGTGGTGATCGTGATGGTGGTGGTGGTGGTGGTGGTGGTGGTGGTGATGGTGATGAAGGTGATGATAGTAACTAAAACGTATATAGCTTTTTCCATGTGCCAGTGTTCTCAATTTTTTTTAATACTCAACAACAATGCTGTGAAAGTAGGTTCTCTTTTTATCCAGAATCAACATAGGTGATGTGGCAAAAATATTGACCCAACACCTAGACAGAGCAACTGTTTACTGTGGATACAGGAGGGATAGGTACCCATCTGGAGTAGCTAGAGTATGAGGAAAGTAGTCGTGAGAGTCCTAGGAAAGACCTTTCCTTCTCGTCAGTAAATCCAGAAAAGTGTGGACATGGACAGCTGCTTGTTTTTTGTTCGTTATGTGTTTTTTACAGCTTTATTGAGTTCACATGCCATCAAATTCACCCATTTAAAGAATGCAGTCAGTGGTTTTTAGGATAGTCACAGAGTTGTGAGATCATCACCAACACCTAATTTTAGAATTTTTCAATACTCCCCAAAAATAAGCAGCCCCGTACTTATTAGCAATCATCCCCCTTTCCTGCTTCCCACCCCTTCATCCCAGCCCAGGAAGCCACTGGTCTACTTTCTGAATTTGCCTCTTCTGAGCATTTCACATAATGGAATCACACAACATGACGTCTTTGTGTCTGGCTTCTTTCATGCAGCATGTTTTCAAGGTTCATCCATGTTGTAGTGGGTGTCACTTCATTCCTTTGTTTATTGCTGGCTAACGTGTCGTCGTGTGCATTTGCCACCGCTGTCTACCTGTTCATCAGTTGATGGACATTTGGGTTGTTTGCTCTTTTTGGCTTTTATGAACACGGCTGCTGTGAACATTCCTGTGAAACTTTCTGTGTCAATGTATGTTTTTAGTTCTCTTGGGTATATACTGGGAGTGGGTTGCGGTGTCACATAGTGTTTTTGTGTTTTGTTTAACATTTTGAAGAACAATTTTCCAAAGTGGCTGCAGCACTGACCCTCACCAGCAGCGTCTGAGGGTTCCGATTTCTGCACATCCTCTCCAACATTTGTTCTTTACCATGGTCTTGTGGTGTCTCACTGTGGTTTTGATTTGCATTTCCCTGATGACTAATGATGTTCAGCATCATTTCACGTGCTTATTGGCCATTTCTGTCTTCTTCAGAGAACTGTCTATTCAAATCCTTTGCCCGGTTTTAAAATTGGGTTATTTGATTTTTATTATTGATTTATAAGAAATTTTTATATATTCTGGTTACAAGTCCCTTATCAGATGTGTGATTGCAAATATTTTCTTCCATTGTGTGGGCTGCCTTTTCACTTTCTTGATGTTGCCCTTTAAAGCACAAAATTTTTTAATTTTAATGATACCCAATTTATTTTTTCTTTTATAGCTTATGCTTTTAGCGTTATATCTGAGAAATCATTGGCTAACTCAAGATCACAAAGATTTACTCCTATGTCTTCTTCTAAGAGTTTTATAGTCTTAGCTTTTATATTTAGGTCAATGATCCATTTTGTGTTAATTTTTGTTGTGATGTGAGGCAGGGGTCCATCTTCATTTATCTGCATGTGGATTTCCAGTTGTACCAGCACCATTTGGTGAAAAAACTGTTCTTTGTCCATTGAATTGTCCTGGCCCCCTCGTCAAAAATCAATTGACCGTAAATGTGAAAAATGTGAAGATTTATTTTTTGATTCTCTTTTATTGACCACACCTGCGATACCGTGTTTCCCCGAAAATAAGCCCTAACCGAAAAATAAGCCCTAGCATGATTTTTTTCAGGATGACATCCCCTGAACATAAGCCCTAATGCGTCTTTTGGAGCAAAAATTAATATAAGACCCGGTCTTATTTTCGGGGAAACACAGTAGCTGGATGTTTAAATAGTTCTACGACTCCCTTCTCCCCTTAGGAATGCTTTTCTCTTTTGCCCTCGTTTTCTCTCTCCTTTCTCCACATCTTTCCACGTAGCCCTCCATCCCCAGTCTTTTTATTCCATCACTCTCTTGCTGCGCTCTCCCCTTTCCTTTGAACTGCCCTGTTTCCTCCCCTTCACTTTGGTTGTCCATCTCACAGTCTGTGTTGATTCCATCTGTAACTCCCCTCCTCCTTTTGTGCTGCTTTCCTTCTTTCCTCGTCCCCCAGGCCCTGCGATGCACATGAAATCCTGACTAACACCAGGGAGGTGTGTCTCCCTCCCCCGCTGGCCCCCTCACTGTGCTGCCCTCAGAACCGTGTGGCGGGATTGGACAGTTGGTGGGGGTTCAAGGGCTACGTCCCTGGCACCTCGGCCAGTGGGCCTTGCAGCACCGTCCTCACTGGGCCTGTGGCCCGGGGCTCATGCTGCGGTGCCGGGCTGTCCCCTCTGGTCTTTCATCCTCTGGCTCAGGTCTGTGGCACACTTACAGTTATTGGCTTATGGGGCTGGTATCACGTATCAGTCAAATCATTAAAGGCTCAGCGCCATCCAGGAAGGGGGTGCCAGCGGGGTAGCAAGACCTGTCATCACCCCTGCCACCTGCCATCTTCTCACTGCCTTTCTGACCGGAGCCCCTTATGTCCCCTGGTGTCACCAAACCCCAGAGCGGAGTTCCGTTCCAGAGCAGCCAGCACACCCCAGGCATCAGAGTGGAGTCCACTTGGTGCCCGCAGAGCCCCTGTTTCCACGCTATGCAAAGGGCAGCAGCCCGTTCTCCCCAAAGGGCAGCAGCCCGTTCTCCCCGGGGTTACTGAGCTTCTGCCAGGAGCCCCAGGATTGGAAGGAATCCTGTTAGTCCGTGTGCTAGTGGGGCTCCGTCTTGATGATCTCCAGTTCTCTTTGGCTGTCTGGTCCCTTAGATTTGTGACTTGTGCCGGTGCCATTTGTCAGCTGGTTTGCTAAAGAAGCGGCTTGGGCAGTGCTCTGTGTGGATGCTGTGTGTGGGTGCTGTGTGTGGGCGCCCGTGCATCCAGCTGGCAGCAGACGGGGGCACAGACCCTTCCAAGTGGAAGACATGTCCTTCCTTCAGGGAGTTCGCGGCCCAGACATGTGGAGTGTGAGCGTTCCAGAACCTTAGGAAAGGGGTGTCGGCCGTGTGCGTCTGCTGCGCAAGCCAGGCCTTCGCAGAGTGCGCCCCCGCGAAGCACGCATCTTGTGGGCCACTCGGGGTCTGTCGACTGTAACCTGAAATCAATGGTTTGGATGGCTGTTTGTCTGCTTTGCACTGACTTTGTTTTAAGAAACCACCAAGAACACAGAGCTTATTTATGAGGACTGAGGCTCTGCCTGCCTAAGGGAGAGGGTGATCAAGAGACGGTAACTCGAGGAAAGCTTCTTGGGGTTAATACGTCTTAAGCCAGATTTTGATGGGAGGAATGGGGTCACTTCTCCCGGGCTTCTCTCGGTCTGCTGTTGGCCACAATTTGGGGGGCTCTGGTTGACACCTTTCAGTTCTGGCCTCTGAGCTGTAACTGTTCAAAAGCCCTTTAGGATGTGAAAGTTCACTCCCTACTGGGGTGTTCCCCCCATCCCCCCGTCCTCTGCACAGTCCAATGTTAACTTCACCTCCGAGAGTCCCTGGAGGTGATTCCAGGGCGCTCAGACCCACTGGAGGCCTTCAACACTATGGGGGTGGGGGTGGGGACAGCCCTGACCGCTGGCAACAAGAAGGGACAGCATTCTGTTTTGTAATGGTGCCCAGGCAGCCTTCGGAGCTAAGCTGAGCGGATCCACCCCCGAGCCCGGGGCAGTAACACTGGAGGGAAGAAGGCAAAGTGCCCCTGTGCTGGAGAGTGAAGTAGTGGGCAGTCAGCCGCCCAGCCAGGCTAGAAGAGCAGCCCGTTTAGAAAAGAAGGCGAGGCCTAGTCTTCTTTCCTGGGGTCACCAGGGTCGGGGAGCTGGTGGTGGAGGGCGGATGCCCTCCAGGACCCCTCTGGGACTTGGAGATAAGCCTCGGAATCCTAGATTCCTTTGCCCTTCTAGATGTCACCTTTCCCCTCCCATCTTCAGCCCAGATTGTTCTCTGTATGGACAGACTGAGGTTGCTGTTTCCTGTTCCATGAGATCCTTTTTGTTTTCTCATTTGGGGGTCTCACCCGGGGAGCTCCCTCCTGATGTCATCTTTGTGGGAAGTAAGAATGGAATGAAGGGAGGGACCTCAAGAATGCTTCTCTTTCTGTCAAAGTTGTTTCCATCTCTTGCTGCCATTCAGCATTTCAGCATCCGTTATTTCCTCCCTCATCCCACTCTTGTTTAGTTTCCTGGAAATAGAGTGGGGGCTGGGAGAGGGTAAGTGGGAATCCCCACTGCGTCTCTGCTGTGCAGTGGTCGACATGGGATGTGGGGGTGGGGGGCGAGAGATGGAGTCAGCCCTGGAGGGCGAGGCCCAGAGACTGCCGAGCCCGAGGCAGGGCCTAATTACCGCTCTGCCTTGACTTGGCCTGTAATTGTGGTTTCTGGGAGCCGGCGCGTCCTGGAAATCTGCTGGCACAGCAGAGGTTTGGGATGGAGTTGAATTTTCCACTTGGAGCAGCTTGCCCAGCACCCGTTTTTGGTTGGGGGCAGGGTGGGTCCTTAAAGCTCCAAAGAGAACTACCAGGCCGTCGTATACCCTGTGAAAGTCTGGGCGCTTTGGAAAAGTTCAGAGGCAGCCGAGACATAGCAGGATGATGAGGAGTGGTTGCCGGAAGTGGGAGGTGGGCTCTGCTCCGACTTGGAGCAAGAGACTCGGTGTCCCCAGACCTGAGTTTCCTCAAACCTGTCATTTGATTTGAACATCGGTCTTTTTCAGTGGAGTCTTCCTAAACAATAGATGGGGAAATGCTGGACTAAGTAAGGGAGCCACTGAAGCCCCTCTCCCCGTGGTGGGGATAATAAAATACATAACACACATCCTGAGTACTTACTGTGTTCCGGTGCCAAATGCTCTAGTGAGTGGCACTATTTAATTTCATAACACTCCGGTGAAGCAGTTACCGACCTCTGCGACAGCTGAGCAAACCGAGGTGGAGAGGTGACACGTCTTGCCTGAGGTCACAGAGCCAGTGTCAGCGTCAGGATTCCCACCCAGGGGTCTGATTCCAAAGCCCTGCGTGCGCCTGGCCAGCACACGTAACTCATGTGCGCTGCGTTTTTCTCTTGTGCCTGCACACGCTCCGAGCCAGGCTGGCTTCGTGAGGTCGGGAGATCTGGTTCCCGTCCTGGCACACGCCCTCACTAACCCTGGGACCTCGGGCAAGGCCGTTATCGTCTGCTGTGCAGCTTCATCTATTCAGAGCTGCGCTGAGGATCAGATGAGATAGCGCCCAGCCCAGAACCTGGCACCCAGCGGGCGCTCAGACAGTGTTAGCAGCCTCTGATCACACAGCCAATGAAGAGCCAGCGCCTGCCGCCTCGAGCTGCCGTCTGAGATTTCAGAACACTGCCGTGCAGTAAGGACGGGTCTCTGGCGAAGCGACAGGCCCCTCCCCAGGGAGCAGAGTGAGGGCAGACAGGCGTGGAAGCCGACCGGCTTGGCCCGCGCACAGCTGCCCGTCAGTCACTCGCTGCGTGCATGCCCTGAGCCCGCACCTCGCCTCGTTTCCTCAGCTGTGAACTTACGGCGTTGAGGGCCAGCTCATGGCGTCGTGAGGATTAAATAAAGTCAGGAAGAGTGGCTAGTAATCCGCAGTCTGAGTGCAGGCCCCAGCCTATGCAGCTTCTTCTCACATATTTTCAGTAATTCAATGTAAATAAGACCATGACACGGGCACTGTTATTACCTGTATTTTAAGGGGGAGGCACAGAGAAGTGAGTCACTTGTGTACCATTGCAAAGCTAATAAACGGCAGGGCCAGCTTTACGTCCGGGCGAGGGGCTCCGGAGCCCCCACTCTGTCCTCCCGTTGTCTCTGGGAGCACCTCACACGTGCCCTCCCCATTGGGATCCACCTGCCGGTCGGTCGGTCAGCCTTCACCGAGCACGCGCTCAGAGCGGGCCGGGGTGTGGCTGTGGCAGTGCAGCACGCGCAGGGTCTCTGCCCACGTTTGCTGTTTCCTCAGAGGGACACGCGGCCAGTGTGGGTGAGCTGCTCTGAAAACAGTGCAGCCCTAAGTGGTGCGAGGTGGGCCAAACGCAGCCGAGATGGATGCAGGGCCTACATCAGTCACTGGACAAGGTGACAGTGAGGTGCTTCCTAGAGAAGGCGGGCGGTATGGTCTCAGCAGCCAAGACACAGGGCCCAAGGGCAGCGTGGGCTCTTTGGAGCACTGGGGTTGGGGGAGTGGGGATTGCAAGGTGGGTCCATCAGTCAGCGGATTTTCAATGAGTGTGTGCCGTGTGCCCGGCCCAGGGGAAAAGATCAAAATTGAATGCTCAGTTGCCATTGTTTTCTCTCCAGGCCAATCCAGGTGTGTTCCCTAAAGATTATGTCTGCAGACAGGCAATTTCCACGTTAAAATGTCTTCCTTGCTCTCCCTGTGCTGACGTAATAAAACCTCATCACAATGTGATTGGTTCCTGAACATAATCAATATGTCTCCCAGGTCCCTGGAATGGGGCTGCAGGGACCGTCCGGTTCCTGTCCCCATCGTCCCACCCCATGCGCACACACCGTCACACCTTTTATTTATGAGGAAACTGAGGCCTGGGTTGAGGCTGTAATCCCGAGCCTCAACATCCAGGACACTTGGTCTGAGCTACTGTGTGTTGCTGACAATGAACTTGAGTCAGCGTAAGGGTCCTGAAGTGACTGCATAGGACGGGTGCTTATCGTCTCCCTTCCCCTGCAGAAGCGTTGGTTATAAGCCCGTCCCTGGCGCCACTCATTTTTGTCCTAACACCCTTTCCCTGTTGTGCGGCCCTCGCAATAGGAAAGATTTGATTCACTAAGGAAGGGTGCGTGAGACAGCCCACTTGCTGGTGGGGCGGGGCCGCTGCTCTGAAAGCCCTTGTCGTCTGGTGGAGTGGCCCCCACCTCCCGGGAGCAGGAGACGGCAGCTGGCTGCCTGTGTGTGTGCGTGCTCCTTGTGTGTGTGCGCGCGTGTGCCCTCCGTGAGTGCCTGTGGAAGCTGCATCCGCCGGCTGGGGAGAGGCCCGGATGGGCGGGGCTCTGCCTTGTGGCCACTCTGCCTCCTGTCAGCGGGCGTGTAGCTGAGTGCATTGCTTGGGGTAGTCGGAGGCAGCTGTATGTGTCGGTCAGCGAGGAGGGTGGAGGAGGGGTCAGCGAGGGCCACACAGGTCCTATAGCAGGGGAGGCGGCTCAGGCTTTCTACCCAACTGTCTGCAAAGTCTCCTTTGTAGAGCTCAGATTATTGGTGGGGGGCCGAGCAGGTGGCTGGAGACCTGTGTGCCGAAGAAACACAAAACAGAAGTCCTTAGTTCCTCCGTCAAAACACGCGTTTTATTAGAGACAGAACACAGACTACTGAAGTCCCCTGTTAAAGTGACACAGACACAAGGAAATGTGCTTACAGCCCCAGTCACATAAATGCTTGAGGCCTGGAAGGATGCAGAGAAGATGGGGACCGCGCCTGGTCATCATTAGACTTGACTGAGGAAAACCCCTATGGAGGGCAGTTTCCAGGCAGTTTTTACCAGAGTGGAGCGAGGAGTGTGTGAGAACCTCCCCACCACCCTCCTCTCCTCTCCACTTCCATCAGAGCTTCCCGGAGTGACTAGCTAAGACTGTAGAGGGGACACTTGGCCTGCGACGCCAGGGCCCTCCCCGCGTTGCAGCTGGCTTCTTGGATTCGCTTCTTCCTGCAGTTCCGCCTCCCTGAGGTAGGAGAGGGATTGCAAAGAGGACCCGCCATCCCGCTGTCCCTGTCCACCCAGGGTGCCCCGAGAGTCTCCATTCATGGTGTGGCTCCCGCAGTTTTAAGCTGAAGATGAACTCTCCTGTGCCACCAGGTACTTTGCTACCGATTCCCCCGATGTTTAGGTATTGAGTTGGGCACTCAAAGGGAAATGCCGGGAGATCCCGCCTCGTGGGGCATCAGAAGGCTTCGCTGAGGAAGAGGCACTTAGGCTGAACTGTGAAGAATGAGGATGAGTTGGCCTGGCCGAGGCAGGAGAGAAGACCCCTGTGGTTGAAATACTGTTGTGGGGGCGGCAAGACATGAGGCTTGAGAGTAAGCGTGAGGACATCACAGAGGACCTGCTAGGCCATGTCATGGATGATGGGAAACCACTGCAGGGGGATGTATGTTCTAGTTTGTCTCCTTAAAGATCACTCTGACTATAGAGAATGAGTGGGTCCTGGAGGCGTGGAAGCTGGAGTGGATGTGAGACCAGGGGTTTTAGGTGAGAGGTGATGGTGGGTCACACCAGCCTGTGACAGGAGGGGCAGAAGCAGGTGGGTTCCAGAAACGTCAGTACTGTTATCAGCAGGACTTGGCGGTTGGTTAGCTCTGCGAAGCATGTCCGAGATAACTCCGATTTCTGGCGTGAGCTACTGCACAGCAGTTTCCTGAGGAAGCAGCCAGGCGAGGCTTGGGCTGCGGAGATTGATTTCAGCGGATGTTCTCGCTTTGGCGTGTTGGTGAAGGAGATTTGGTTCTCTCAACCCTGCTATGAGGAGAGTGGGATTATCCACATTTGTGATCGAGAAACAAGCTTGGAGACGTCGGGCGACTTGCCTGAGATGACACATCCAGGAGACGGCGGGGCCTGAGCTCGAGCCCGGACAGCAGGTCCTCGAATAAAGTCATTTCACTCAGTGTGTGGTTACGACATTGATGAGATGCTGTGGGAAGTCAGCTCCTATTTAGATCAGTTAGTCTGCCGTCAAATTGGTTTTTGTTATACGTCGTTTTGCTGCAGTTGCAAGAACCTATCGAGGACTTGAGGACTGGCTGTATTTTATTCCTAAAGGTGTGCTTTCCAAACCGTGCCACATGGGCCGTGTGCTAAGTGTTAAATGTTAAACGAAGCTGGCCAGCCCTGCAGCACGCCAGTTCTCAGCTCCACACAACCTGCCTGCTCCCACGGTCAGAGCCCCACCATCTCTTGTTCTCGGAGAGACTGTCATGGAAGGAGGAAGGAGAGCGCTCTGGCCCTGCCCTCCGAGAGTTAGAACACGCCAGCAGTTGTCCCCCCTTTATTTATTGTTCACTCACTCGTTCTTGTCCTGCTCTGTCACCTCTGACACATGTTGAGCATAGGTTACCCTATGGGGACCTGGAAAAGACCTCAGGAAACATAAGAAAGCCATTGGCATGGGACTTGACACTGGCACCAGTTCAACACCAACAGGAATCCCCAGTTTGGGGTGCAGTGAAGAAAGAAACTATTCAGTTCAAACAGCAGGATCCTGGTACAGCGCGGCCGCAGAGCAGCACGTGTGGCTCAGTGGTGCCACAGCCGATGCGGAGCGGCACGGCCCTCGGCCACCAGCCAGCCCTGGGCCTGCTCCCCTTGCTCCGCTTCCTTCTTGTCCCCGAGATGTCGGGTGTTTATGTTCCAAAGAGCACTGTCCTGATTGGCCAGAATGGAGCTGCTCTGATTGGTCAGTGAAGATGCTGATGGGGATGTAGCTGCACAGCTCTGATTGGACCGGGGAAGTCTCAGTCCTACTGGTTGAGAGACAATTCCAGGAACCCCTTTATAAGGGCTGGTTCAGAGGGCAGGAACAGTGCAGGCAGGCAGGTCAGCGTGGGCTTCTCCCTGAAGCGGAGCTTGCGTGAGAGGCCCCTGTTTAGAAATGGCTGCTAGGCTGTTTTTTGGGTTGTATTTTTTTGTTTGTTTTTTTCTTTTTAATTTGAGCTCAATTAGCCACTAGGAATCTTCTTGGTAGGTATCTTCTTTCTCAGGGTCCACAGTACTTTGAAAGAATTAAAAAATAAATGCTACCTCTTTGGTCCTCACATCAGCTCTGAAAGAAAGGACATGTATTTTCCTTCAGCAAACACTTGGGTCAGGCACCCACCATGCATCAGGCGCTGTGCTGGAATGTGGTGGGACAGGTGGGGGTAAGGACAGATAGACCAGGACCCTCCCCCGATGGGGCTCCAGCGGTTGTCGCCACGTGAGACCGTAAGCCCAGTGGTGCCAGAACTTTTGCCTTTTCATGAGAAACCAGAAACCTGTGTTTTTTAATGTGAAATTGCCTGCTTTTTAAATTAACAACAACTTTTTTTTAAATAGACACACACACACACCCCCCATAGACCAACAGAAGGGAAATATGGGGTGGGCTGGTTCCCGGTTGTCACCTTTGCTGTCTGGAAGGTCACAGACATGTCCTTGCTGTGTCACGCACCCTCTAGGCTAGGATGAGGAAGGTGTTTGGACATGTTTACAGAGTGCCTGCTGCTGCCCTAGAGCGTATGAGGACACGTGTGACCTTTGTCCTGCAGCAGAGAGGCAGGACCCACACTCCAGACGACGGGACACGCGTGTCAGACAGAGTGTGGGCCGCACCATAACAAATGACGAGGAAATGGAAAATTGCCATGAACTGATAAGGAGTTCTTTTGCTTTTCATTTGATAGATCCACAAAGTGAAAAGGTGTGAGGTCAGCAAGAAAGGAAAATAAGAATATTTGGTTAGTTTTACAGGGAGAAACACAGAAAGGAAACCAAGCACAAGTGAAAGCGGTCACTTGGGGAGGAGTGGGACACTTCTGATTATACTTTTAAGTTTTAATTTTGAGTTTTCAGCTATGTCAATGCTTAACAAAATAAGCCTAAAAAAAGCAAACTCTAAACTTAAGCACAAATATAGAAAGAAACCTAAATGCATTTCAAATTGATAACAAATTAATTTAAAGTGACTTTCTCACACGGTACCAACTGTATACCTTTAGTGGGATACAGTCTAAGAAATTTTCCTTGCAAAATGAATGATAAGGAAACCTTGAACTTTGCTTGGTAAGTGTGTCATTGCCAGCGTTACTGCTGCAGTAACTCCAGAAATGATCCTGTGTGTGTTTCAGAGTAAAGCAAATGAGTAAAAAGAGCGCTTTTGGGGCACAGGGCTCTCACTATGAGAAAAAGAAGATAAAATACGGAATCGTGAAGACGAGGGAGAAGCTTGCAGTGTTGGAGTTGGACTGGAGATTGCAGTGTGAACTCACCATTTCTTAATAAATGCCTCCTGCTCTGGCCTCTGAAGGCCTAGAAGCCGGACAGCTCAGCAGGAGTGAGCACCGGCTCCCAGACCTTGTTTCTAAAGACATTTCCTACCAAGAGGAACAGCTGTATAGAAGATTAAGTAAACAGCTGTGGGCATTTGAATGCGGACTCCGTATCAGATACTACTGTGTTCGAGTTCGCCTGACAGGGTGTGCCGGCTGTGCTCACGTAGGAGGATTCCGAGGGATGTGGAGGACATATGCTGAAGAAGTTAGGGGCACAGTGTCATGATGTCTGCAACTTCCAAACGGGAGAAAAAAGTGTCCTCAGAGAGATAAAGCCGCTGTGATGAGTGGTAAACGGTGGCTCCAGGTGAAAGGAATCCAGCTGTTCATTGCGCTGTTCCTTCAGCCTTAACATAGACTTGAAGTTCTCAGACTGAAATGTTGGGTAAAAGAAACATGGGCTGCAGTGGCCAGGGAACGTTTCCTGGACTCCTGCCATTTGACCAGAGCCTTGTAAAGGGGGTAAGAGACGGACAGGAAGGAGAGGGGGTGGAGGCCATCATAACAGGCTGCGGTTCGAATGGGCCCTGCGTCTCCTAGGACCCAACAGGTCGGATACGAGTGGCTGAGAAGGTGTTGGGACCCACCTAATGAGAAGCCGTAATGCCATGACTGCATGCACACCCAGAGTAGGGAGAGTGAAGAGGGAAACCCCGGTTCTTGACGAGGGGCCCAAAGGAAATAGTTTGGGGGAGTTCATCTGTTGTGGTAGAGTGCCGATGGCTGGAGAGTGCAAACACGAGGACTTAGCCAGCCCTCCAGACTTGAGGCCGTGGGCGTGGTTACGGAGGTGGATGTCAGGACGTAAAGCAAGGCACAGCTCTGGGAAACAAGAGAACTTACCAGTCTCCATAACTGACTGGATATACGGGGGAGGGGGGGTACTGAGAAGTTGGACCAGAAAAACCTGTCTCACTGGTGCCATTTAGAGGCCCACAGGTTGGGGGAGGGGAGGGGCTGATTGCAGTCTGACCTCAGGTACCACATGTCCATGGGGATGTCAGCAAGAACAGGGAGACCCTGCCACTGACGTCTTGTTCTGAGCAGCCCTGTTTCACGCCAAACTCCCTACCCTCCTCCCTTCCCTCCTCCTGGTCGCTCAGACCTGGCCTTGGCCGTGCTCAGACATCTGCTCAGACTCAAAAGCCATTGACCCAATGGCCTGTCAGTCGTTCCCACCCACAGATCTGCTGCTATAGGCATTGATTCATCCCCAATTCAACGGCAGCTCTTCCTCCTCTAAGTTCTCCAAGAGACAAAGCTGGGCACCTGCTGAGATTGTACTTAGTTGTAATCCCCCTGTCCCCCGCCATGCCTGCCCCATCCTGTGATATTTTTTTTTTTAAGATTTTATTGGGGAAGGGGAACAGGACTTTATTGGGGAACAGTGTGTACTTCCAGGACTTTTTTTTTCCAAGTCAAGTTGTTGTCCTTTCAGTCTTCGTTGTGGAGGGCGCAGCTCAGCTCCAGGTCCAGTTGCCGTTTACTAGTTGCAGGGGGCGCAGCCCACCATCCCTTGCGGGAGTCGAACCCGGCAACCTTGTGGTTGAGAGGACGCCCTCCAACCAACTGAGCCATCTGGGAGGCAGCTCAGCTCAAGGTGCCGTGTTCAATCTTAGTTACAGGGGGTGCTGCCCACCATCCCCTGCGGGACTCGAGGAATTGAACTGGCAACCTTGTGGTTGAGAGCCCACTGGCCCATGTAAGTCAAACCGGCAGCCTTCAGAGTTAGGAGCACAGAGCTCTAACCGCCTGAGCCACCGGGCTGGCCCGTGATATTTTTTTTAGACGAACTTTTGATGGCTGCTGTAATGACGCTGTCCAAGCCCTGGCAATCCAGCCAGGCACGTGGGCCTTGTGTTATGTGGAACAGCTCACAGTCCAGCCTGGTGCGAACCAAACCAGGCTGTTTAGTCTAGGCTTTAACACGGGCCTGGGAAGCCAGTGCCCTCCTGGGCCGGGCAGAACGAAGCAAGCAGGACACCGAGCTGTCCCACCATAAAGTGGCTTTCTCCTGTGGCAGTTCAGGCCCCTCCTGGTGGCCCAGGGATGGGCTGTCGTGGATCTGGCCTAAGTCAGCAGATGAGCAGCTGGAATAAGGACCTTGAAAGGTCGTTTCTGAGAACCCCTCGGATGGGCGCCAGGGCAGGCTGTACCACCCACCCATGTTTGCACTAATGTCCCGGCCGTTTCCCTTGCCCGTTTCCTGCAGGTGACAGTCTCTTTCGTGTTTGTGTGCCGTGGTGCCTGGCACAGTGCTTGGGGTAGTGCTGTCCAGAACCTTCTGCACTGACAGGAATGGTTCACTCTGCACCGCACGTGTGACTAGTACAACTGAGATGCTGGACTTTAAATTTTGCTTAAAATGTAAATTTTAATAGCTGCACGTGGCTAGTGGTGGCTGTGCTCGGTAGCACAGGGCCGGACTGTGGAGCGCTCTCCGTTTGATCGAGGTGTAACTGACGCCGTGCTGCCTGAGTTCAGGTGTGTGGCGTAGCGACTTCACTTACTACACTGTGCCGGGAGCTCCACAGGAAGCTTAGCGACCGTCCTAGGTTCTAGAACATCTATTAAGTGATGAACTGAGACAAATCTTTGTCTCGGGAAGAGGTGGGGTGCTCAGGGGGCGGTGGATAGGGTACCTTGAAGAAAGCCGGAGTTGTAGCTTTGGGAAGTTTGTCTTCCATCTGGCTTCCAGTGCCAGGATGGGGTGGAGTGGGAAGGACTTCTGGGAGCCGGGACCCAGACGAGGACTGAGCCTCAGTGTGTCAGTCCCGGGGACACCAATCAGCACCGCACTGCCTGACGGACCCTGCGCCTCACCTGGACGAGCCTGCAGGCACTCGACAAGCATTTCCGCTGGGTGTCGATGCTGTGGGCGCCGTGGCAGGTGTCGGGCCCGCACTGGCCAGGCAGCCTGCTCAGTGCCATGGTGAGCGGCTCTGAGCACAGTAGGGAAGCTCGAAAAGGGTTTAGCAGCAAAGTGACTCGGGTCAGTTTGCGTTTTAGTAAGTCCACTCCTACTGCCCGATGGTCCGTTCCCACCCTGGGTCCTCGACAGCTTGAGTGGTTTTTCTCTTGAACCAACTACCTCCAGTGTCTTGTGTAGTTTATGTCTTGTTTTGTTTTTTCTTTCTCTTTCTTCCTCCTTTCCTGCCTCGCTTTCTCCTGGGCCCCACGCTCTCTTCTTCCTTGATGTCCTTCTCTCTCTGATCCAAAGATCAGCCAGTAAAAAGCAGTCTCACCTGTCCAGGTAAGAGGGGTACCAGGGTGACGGGGGAGAGGACCCCCACTTTTAAATTTAAAAGTTATTTTTTTGTTGTATTTATCATTTGGAGAGAGAACGCCTTCACATGACTTAGAATTTAAAAGGCACAGATGGAAATGTAACGAAAAGTTCCCAAGTCCATCCATGTGCCCAGGCACTCGGTTTCCTTCCTTAGAGACAGCCAACGTTGTATGTTTGTTGTGCCCTTTCAGAGAGACTTTAGATGTTTATGCAGATGTAACAAATACATTAACTACGTAAGCAAATAACTTCCATCGCCTCTCTTCTACCCACTTTTTCCCCGTCCACCTCATTCTGCATCTTGCTTTTTTCACTCAGCAGCATATCTTAAAGACAATTCCTCATGTGTAGAAAGAGCCCCTCATTCTTCTCTCGGCTGAATACTGGTGGTCGCACTGATACACTGCAGCGTATATATAACCGCTCAGCCGGCAGGAACATTTCCACTCGCCCAGTGTGTGCCACTGCAGGCACTGCTCCCATGGCAGCCTCTCCATTGGCGTTCACTGCGGCTGTGCTGGGGGACCCCCTTCCGAGGGCAGCACTTTAGGGGCTGGCAGTGGGGACACTTGTCTACAGAGGCATAGCAATGGCTCGAGTGGCTCCCGTCCTGCAGGGGTCCTGTTAGAGAGCAGGTCAAGCCATGGAGCTTCTGACTAGGTGGAGTGGTCTGTCTAAACAAGGTGCCTCAGCTGAATGTGGGGTGGGCGTAGCCTGCCACACGGACCAGCTTCCTGTTCCCCGTGGTCCTGCACGATCAGTGGAATTTTCAAGGGCTTGGGTCATTGCTGTATCCCTCCTTCTAGAAAAGTGCAGTTGCCCAACAGGGTATTACCAGACTCCCAGTTAGTCTCCTTGACACACCGCTTTGGGGAGGGACGGAGAGATGAAGCTGAAGTCGGGGTCGTCCCTGCTGTGTTCGTGCAGCTTCTGTGTGTTTCTGACTCCCCACGTCCTCGCCCTCCAGTCTCTCCTTCCTTTGTGAATCATTGCTGCAAACTAACTAGCTCTTTGTTTTTCTCCCGTCTTCTTGCACTCATTCTGTCTGCTGCTTCGTTCTGTTCCATCAGCCCCATTGCAGCCTGGTAAGACCCACAAGCATGTGTGTGTGTGCACATCTCGTCCTCGCTGTTGTCTCTCTGTCTCCTGACTCCAGGAAGGGCCGGTGCCCTTCACGCCTTGCTGGAGACTAAAGAAACCATGCTTGCCCTGCCAGCCTAGGATTCCAAATAGGTGGTGTTGCCAGTGGTGTAGACACGGCTAGTCTCCCACCAGACTGGGTGGGTTACAGGGTGAGAGGGTTGGTCTCGTGGTGCCCAAGACCCGGGCCCCTTTTGACGGGGCGTCCTGCCCCTGCCCACCTGACTGACAGGCTCTTCCTCCTCCTCAGGTTAAGTAGCCTGTCTCTGGGCGATTCAGCACCTGAACGCAAGTCCCCTTCCCACCACCGCCAGCCCTCGGACGCGACTGAGACAACAGGTAATGTCCTTGGGGCATGCGCACATAGACACACAGCTGTGCACTCAGACAGACAGACCCGTGTGCCCCAGATATGAAACAACTAACCTGTATACCAGGCTCATGATGTGTGCTAGGCCTTGTCACGTGTTTTATATTAAATCAGCTGTAGAAAGTGGGCTTCACTATTCCTGTTTTACACGAGGAAGCTGAGGCACAGAAGGGTTAAGAAACTTGCCCGAGTACATGAGCTTGTAGGGGACAGAACGGGGGCCTGAAATGGCGGGGTTTAAGTCTAGAACTCACGCTGTACCCGTGCAGGAAGAGTCACACATGCCTGCACACACCCATGAGGGCAGAGGCGTGGCGGGTTACAGCCTCGTTTTCTTTCTTTCACTATGTATGGGCGCACGTGTGACAAGGGACATTTCTCTTGCCGTGTATCCTTCCCGATGGGCAAGGTGCCAGCCCTGAGTCACCCTGTGTGAGTTGCCCAGCTCCGAAGAGCCAGCAAGCCCTGCTGACCCACCTGCTCGTTCATTGGCCGTAATTTGGCAGAGGCTTCGGGCTTCAGTCCTGGGCTGCTGCTCTGTAACATTAGTCATCGGCCTGGCATCAGCCCTCTCCTGTCTTCAGCCAGTCTGTCCCAGACAAACCCAGACACACAACTGTGTACAGAGAGGGTGCTTCGTTGCAGGGACAGCAGTCGCTGAGGGAGGCGCAGTGTCACCGTAGTTTGGACAGGCTCCGTCGGGGGCGGGAATGGGGTCTTCAGGGAGGAGCATATGGGGCTTTTCCGGGCTGGTCTTGTTGCTGTGCACTAACCTTCCAGCCGTACCTCCCACCAGGTCTCGTTCAGCGCTGTGTCATCATCCAGAAGGACCAGCATGGCTTTGGCTTCACCGTCAGCGGGGACCGCGTCGTTCTGGTGCAGTCTGTGCGGCCGGGTGAGTGTTGCAGCCCTCGTGCCCACAGTGGGCACTTGTCACACAGGCGCCCTGTGTGTGACAGTGCCTTCTCGTGGGGGCTGGGAAGTCCTGGGGGCATGAGCGACTCCCTCTGGAACAGGACCCCCGGGGCTTCTGGGAAAGTCTCCACAGTGCTGACTAGGCCACTAGGCAGGATTCCCAGGGCCGGCACTCCAAGCTCGCCTCCCCGATGGGCAGTGTGAAAACGGCGGAAGAGCCCGCAGTCATTGGGCACGTGCCCGGTTCCTCCAGGGAGCCGCTCACACTGGGCCCAGGCCCCGCAGGAACCAAAGGGCTGTGCTCACCCTTGTGGCCCACATCAGCACTCTGCACAGGCTGCCGTTTCTGCAGCTGTGTCCCATGGACAGGCCACTGTCCAAATGCTGCTGCACGGGCAGTGAGCATGAAATAATAAGTTCCCACAAGCTGAACCATGTGTGTCAGACATACGGGGTACGCGACGGGGTTCAGGTAGTTGGTAGTTCGAGGCATTGTCATTTTTCTTCTGACCAGTTGGGGAAGCCCTCTTCAAAGAAAGAGGATTTCGGAAGTAGTTTGAAAGATAGAAATGAAACACGTTGGCAGGGTGGGAATTTGGTGGGGAGGGAGTAAAGAGTGAGGGGCGCTGTTAGCAAATCAGTCAAGAAACCAATTAGGTATGAAAGCTTCGAATATCTCATAGCACGTCAGGCCAGGTGACAGAACCATTGTTGTGAGTGACCCAGGCTGAAGGAGACAGGAAGGACGTGGGAGTGGGGGGAGTACAAAGTAAGTGTCACACATGGGGTTGGGCCTGGTGACGTGGAGCACTTGGGCTTGGCTTGAAGAAGATATGAGGAAAGGGGTGGGAGCCGGCGAGCGCTTCACTCTAAGTACAGTGCAAAATGGAGAGGAACATATATTACGTAATTTTGGAAAGATTTGATATTTATTTATGGGAAAGGCGAAAAGAATGTTAAATTTATGACCAAAATGAGGTATATGGGTCATGCAAGGATGTAAACAATTGTAGCTTCTTTTGTTTGGGAATTAACTTTTATCAGTGGGAAATTCATGTTTCATATTCTAGGATAGAGCTCTGAAAAGATACTTTTATTCTTTGCTTCCCTTATTCTCTCAAGGTTCCTGGAGCAGGTGAAACAGAGCTAGTGGGACTGCCGTAACTTGTACTTGGCCTCTTGATACAGAAAATTTGGGGGCCCCTCCGGGGTGTGTGAGTCAGCATTCTGTCAGTTTTCCCTCCTTTTAGGCCTGAGCAGAGTCAGACCCAGAGAGAAAGAACAAAAGGAAGGCTTGCAGCACAACACAAGTTGTGGAAAATACATGGATGTGTGCGTATCAGGAAGGAGAGAGGCAGAGATCCCATTTGGACTGGCGTTGAAATCGCCAGAGGAACACAACAGTTTTCGCCTTTTCCAGATACTACGTTCCCCTAGTTTACTGTTTGTCAAAGTGTAGCCTGTGCTCTGCCTGCATCAAAGCGGTTAGGTTCTCAGATGTTTGATCCCTCGGTCAGGATCGCCAGGTGCTCGGATGGTTGAGCCCTCGGTCCTGGGCCCAGCCCCCGAGATACCAAATCACTTTCTGACGAGGGGCCAAGGACACTCATAAATCCCCCTGGTGAGTCTCACACTTCCTGAAGTCTGGGAATTGATCTAATACCTTAACTCTGAGGACTTCAGTTTTTTCAAATCACTAAGTTATTAGAAGTCACATCATGTATGTGTTTCACACATCCAGGCAAAATAGCTTTCCTCTCCACCTTTGGTTTCTAGATAACAGTGTAAGAGCGTTTCTAGCTAGAGGCAGGACTCTTCCATAAATAGCACACTTTCCATAAGGGTCGTCTTGAGTCCCAATATTGAGAAGCCAAACTGCAGTGTAGTCGTCACTGTAATTTCTCTTAAGACTAGAAACATCTATATGTGCTTTGTGGGAATTTTGTTTTGATCATATGAATGCAACTTACCGATTTAATGATTATCTTGGGGCAAATTTACAAAAAGTGTAGTTTCTATTCTCTCATTACCTAGTCTCAGTGTTAGTGTTTCTTATGCTTCCTGGGCAAATTGAAGCAGGACTCCAAGTCATTTAAAACCACATGTGCTCAGAACCACTGCAGCCTCCGGTCAGGCGCTAACCTGAAAGCTGAGAGCACGTTCTGAGCTCCTCAGCCCGCCACAATCAGAAGCTCTTAACCGGGCCCATTAGAAAGGCTGAAACTGTAAATAGTTGAAACAGTTTTTGAACAGAAAATAAAACCATTATCATTATTGTCTTTAATGCAGTGAACCTCCAGAATGTCTTTATGAAGCTTTGCAGGCTTATGAACCAGTTTGGACACTCATATTTTAATCCTTTCATCCATAGCGCTCTCAGTAATGATTTACGTTAGGGTTGTGTTTGCTATAGTACACTCTTCCCTCTGGACGGTAGGAAGTCACTCTTATTGGACCTGGGAACACATCCAGACACATGCAGATAAAGCACAGCACCTGCTCGCCCAGAGCCGGGCCCCTCCTCTGTCCTGCCGGGCCTGGCCCCCAGGAGTCTGGTGTCGGGCCAGGTGGGGAAAGAGCAAGAGGTGTGAGCCGATACAGCCCACTTTGCTTAAGTGGTCTGTCACTGGAGCAGAGCGGGGTGCACACCCAGCCTTTGAGGGACTTAACACAGGGCCGTGAGAGGACGTTTTGGAGGGAAGCGATGTGACAGGGAGTCGGGTATACATTAGTGACCTCTGGGCAAGGCGGTGGGGCTCTGCTGACCAGGCCTCCTTCTTACAGGAGGCGCAGCCATGAGAGCCGGTGTGAAAGAGGGCGACCGGATCATCAAAGTGAGTGACTCTGCGCCCTTGACACCAGCTGCCAGGCAGCCGCTGAGTTAGGGTGCTACCACGCGAGTAAGCACGGTGGGGGCCTCCTAGTGGAGATAGCTGGGTTCATGTCCTACGCCCTTCTTGACTCTAACATAACCGAGCTGCTGGAACAGCTGGTATTACTCCTGTTTTACAAATAACAAAAACAAGATTAAGAGGTAGATGCTGAGACGCCGAAGGACCCAGGGCCTTTGGGTTCTCGGACTGGTGTTTTGTCCTCCGCACAATGCTGGCTTCATGTCCTGCAGTTCTAACTACTGTCACCTGCCCTGTCGACTAGCACTTCCTTCTGCAGTGCAGTCCTAGAACCGTTAAGGAGACCCTGAAGGAGGAAGCATTCTGGGTCAGTTGCCATGTGTACAGGGCAAATGGTTGAACAAGTATATACCAAAAATGAGTGAATGAATGAATGAGCAAGCAAAGCTGTGGGCCTTGTCCCCGCACTTACAAACTAGCTGAGAACAAGAATGAGTGAATGAATGAGCAAAGGCGCAGGTCTCGTCCCCGCACTTACAGACTGGCTGGGAAGACAGCACAGGGGGCTGCGAACAGGAACAAGTTCAGGTGGTTTGGGGAAACAGTGACTACAGGTGGCTAGAGGACACTGGAGGTGGCTTCCTAAAGGCAGGGCACTTGACCTTGTACAAGAATCCCTAGGTTTTGGTCACCATTATTCAGTGTCATACGTCCTCAACAGGTGAACGGCACCATGGTGACCAACAGCTCACACCTGGAGGTGGTGAAGCTCATCAAATGTGAGTTGGAGAGAGCCACCACTAATGAAGTGGGGAGCAGAGGGGGGGCAGTTGACCCGGAGGCTTCGTTCCCGAGTGGGCGGCAGCTGCAGGCACCTCTTTATCCTTGAGTGAAACCGCCCAGCTCAACGGCCACTGCCCCACTAGCATTTCAGGTGGAGACGCTGCTGGTCTCTCATCACTTTGTTTTATCCCATCTGCACGCCCAGTCAGAACACAGCCCCCCGAGACCAGGTCCCACTCAGCTGCCGTTCACAGACATTCTTCCTCGTTTCTTCCTGTTTGGGGGAAAAAAAGCAAATCCATTCTGTGTGCGTCTGGGAAGACGCGGCCATTGAGACTGTGTGCGCAGACAAAGGCGGAGGGGTGGGTTAGAGGGTGTGGGCGTCGGGAGGTGGGAGGCTGGCATCGGAGGGCCTGCCGTGTGCCGCGCAGGCTGTGCCCTGGGCTTCACGCTGGCTGCTTAGTGAGACAGATAGCCGACGAGGCACTGGGGGCAGCCCCTCGGGCGGGGCCGGGTGTTCATGGGTAGATTTGGGCTGCGGTCTCTGCGTGAAGAAGGGAGGGAAGGGGGCCTTGTGCTGATGCAGGGCAGGTGAGCGGGATTCGCGGAGTGGAAGGACATGACAGGTGAGGAGAACGCCATCTACAGGGCCAGTAGCTCGTGAGCGGAGAGGGAAGTGCAGCCCTCCTCTCGCCTGCCTGCTGCTGTCATGGCCCACGGAGCGCGCCTTCTTTGTCTGTCCTGCAGCCGGCGCCTATGTGGCACTGACACTCCTGGGCTCTGCACCCTCGTCCGTTGGTGTCTCTGGGCTGCAGCAGGACCCAGCCCTGGCAGGAGCTCCCCGAGGCCCCCCTGTGGTCCCCCCGCCGCCGCCTCCCCCTCTGCCACCTCCACAGCGCATCACAGGACCCAGGCCTCTGCAGGTAATGGCCCTGCCCCTCTCCTCATCCTGTTGTCCCACTGGGAGGAGAGCGGGTTCTGCCTAATGGCGTGCTGCTCCACTGAGACAGGCCAGATGTACCCTCCTGCATGTCACGGCACGTGTTTCTAAACGTGTGGAGACGAGGGAGGCCCTCTGAGAGCTCCTCCCGTGGGCAGAGCGCACAGCTGCAGGCCTGGCAGAGGCATCTATTAACACTGCCCAGTCATTGCTACGAGGGCACGGAGCAGGCCAGGGCATGGGGGGCTTCCTGGAGGAAAAGGCTGCTTGGAGGAAGGAAGTATGGAGCCCCGTCTGTAGGGAGAGTCAGGAAAGGACAAACAAGTAGGGAGAGAATGCTGCGGGACCTCCCCGGGACCAGGGAAAGCGGTGTGAGGAGCAGCAGACGGGTTCCCCTGGGAAAGAAGATAGAGCTGGCCAGTCCTGGGAGACTTCAGAGAGCAAAAGCAAGGTTTCTAGGAAGTTCCAGAGTGAAATCAAAGCAAGACTTATGCTTACTGAATTCCAGTGAGCTTCCGAGTGCTCTGCAAACACACGTGGCCCGCTGCTTCCCTCGCCCAAGAATCAGCAGGTAGAAGAGAATAAAGCCATCGAGCCCGTCCCCGACTCTCACTGCTACCCATTTTCCATTCTCAGGATCCTGAATTTCAAAAACACGCCACCCAGATCCTTCGGAATATGCTGAGGGAGGAGGAAAGAGAGTTACAGGTAAGGCCAGTGCTGAGGGGCACTGGCCCAGGCGATCAGAGCCCTCCCTGCCAGTGTGTGCACCCGCATTGACAGGCCGCTTCCTACGACTGTAAAACCTTAGAAAGTAAAGCCCAGGACCACTAGGGAATCAGCATAGGACGGGGGGATCCGTTACAGTGGAATGTGACCGACAGTGAAGAGAGTAACAGAGCTCCTAAGTATGTCCACAAAGCACCAGTGATGAGACGGGTAGAATAAAGTGAGGGAATGTGAGAGCTGAGGAGAATCAGAGCCAGTTGGAATTGATCTTGTTGGTGGGGGAGGGGGTGGGAGGGAAGGAGGGGGGGATTCCCAGGCCTGGGGAAGGTGTGCATGGGGACAGTAAGGTGGCTTTGGCTGCAGTGGAATGACCAGACTCCTGTGTTCGCTGTGGCCACAGCCAGCCCCTCACTCCTTCATTCGGCCCAGTAAATTTCTGGATGGGAAGCGTTTTAGTTGCTGTGCTGTACAGAGACGAAAAAGATTAGACATTTCTTGCCCTCAATGTGTCTAAAATCTAATGGGGAAAGTTCATGTACTACCAAGAAAGTGGCAGGAACAAAGAGCTTGCAAGAGAACAATTAATTAATAATGGAAGTGTGGGGAAACGTCACAGAGAGGACTGTTGCCACCTGGACCGGCCTTCCTTGCAGAAGAGATGGGGAGTGGAGGAGCTCAGCAGAGGTCAAGGCACAGACAGGAAGTTCGCTGTTGATTTAATGAGCCCTGAGCTCCTGCTGTGTTTCAGTGCTGGGGGAGGGGCGCTAGGGGCCAACCTTGGAATGGTTACAAGATAAATGAGAGCTGAACCTTTCCGTGAAGGATTTGTAATGCAGTAGGACGTCAGGATGAGTGAAGATGAGTTACACTACATTGTAGTACGTGATGATACGTACATATCGACAGGTGTCATAGAATAATCAAGGCGGTGTGCCTCTGATCTAAGGGTAAGACCTATAGATCAACAGGATAGAATTCAGAGTCCAGAAAGGAGCCCACACATCCGTGGTCAGTTGTGTTTTGACAAAGCTGTCACAGCAGTTCAGTGGAGGAAGAATAGTCTTTTCAACAAATGGTGCTGGGACAACCGAATATCTACATGCAGAGAATGAATGCAGACCCTTACCTCACACCAGAAACAAAATTTAACTCAAAGACTTAAATGTAACAGCTAAAACGTTTTTAAAACTATGAAACTCTTAGAAGAAAACGTATGTAAATCTTTATGACCTCGTATTAGGCAGTGGTTTCTTAGATATGATACCAAAAGCACGAACCAAAAAAAAAGATAAGTTGGACTTTATCAAAATTAAAAACTTTTGTGCATCAAAGGACACTATCAAGAAAGTAAAAAACCAACCCACACAATGGGAGGAAATATTTGCAACTCGGATGTCTGATAAGAGTCTAGTACCGGAATGTGTAAAGGACTATTAAAACCCAACAATAAAAAGACACATCCCACTTGAAGAGCTGGCCGAGGACTTGAATAGACAGCCCAGTAAGGGTGGCAAACTGGAGGCCGACGAGCACATGAAGAGGTGGCAGCCGTAGTGACAGGAAGAGGCACACACACCGCAGTGAGACCCCACCTCAGCGCGAGGACGGCTGGAGCCAAATAGTCGGCGGTGAGCTGTGGAGAAATCAGGAATTCTCGTTTTTATTTTGCCTCCGTATTCACAGACCTGATCTGTTGCCACCGGTGATGCCGTGACAGTGTAAATGGTGCAGCCACTGTGGAAAAGTTTGCAGTTCTTCAAAAGCTTAAACACAAGAGAAACGACGAGATGTGATGAGCGTTCTGTTCCTACGTGTATGCCCAGGAGAACTGAAAACGTGTATTCAGACAAAAACCATAATAGCAGGACTCATCACAGCCGGAAAGTGGAGGCCCAGGTGTGCAGCGTCTGGTGAATGACCAGCTAGGTGTGGTCGGTCCACTCGACGGTGTGTGCTCAGCCATGAAGACTGACACCTGCTAGAACATGCAGGGACCCTGAAAACATGCTGACCGGAAGAAGCACCTCTGAATATACTGAAAACCACGGCAGTGTGCACTTTAAAATGGTGACGTTTATGTTCATGAGTCATGTGTCAGTGGTGATTTTTAAAATATGACTTAAAAGCTACGGAAGCCCAGAAAAGGGGTAATTAATTATGCGACGATTGGAGAGGCTTCATGAGGTGACACTTGAGCCGGGTTCAGTCTATTCACTCTGGAAAGTGCTTGGGCCTTGATGGGCCTGGAGTTTATTCTGAAGACAGTGGGAATTGATCCGAGCAGGGGAGTGAACATGTCTTCAAATGAGCATTCTTTAGAAAACTGTGTTCAGTGGATTGACACGTAAGGAAGCCATCGAGGAGCCTGTTGGATCAATACGTGCTGACAGGTTGAAGAAAAACGTGGAGTAGGGACACAGTCGGGGGTGGCAATGGGAGACATCTCAGGTCACAGCATGGAGCTTACTGATTGGAGGGGAGGTGGAGGAGGAGAGGGGATAAAAGACGGGCCCACGTTTGGGTGCGTGCACAGATGGTGACGCCAGTGATGGAGGAGACGCGAGGACCCAGGTCTGGGGGAGAAATGAGGGTCAGTGCAGTGTGCTGATGAAGGTGCCCTGGGACATCCAGGAAAAGTGCATCAGCGAGCATACGGGGATGACCGGGCCGAGCCTCAGGCGGGAAGGCTGGCTGACGTAGACACTGGATGTCCTCACAGGTGGTAGCTGGAAATGGGAAGTAGGTGACGTCACCAGGGCGCCAGTGCAGACAGGAGACAAGAAAGCTGAGGGTGGGACTTGGCAGCACGCGGCACCAACCTCTGACGGTGGCACTGTGTCTCTGTTTTACTTATTTCTCCTTCTCCACTGCTGGACTGAGTTCCTTAAAGGCCAGAACCATACGTGCTATCTGCATCCGAGTATGCCTCTCGCTCAGCTGGTGCTGAGTGTCACCAGCTTTCAGAGGCTGGGAGGGGACCTGGGCTGGTGTGGCGTTAGGAAGTCACAAGAAGGCAGCATGTTGAGAAACCTGGAAGAGACCGCTGGACTCTGCAGCTGGGTCCTTTCGTTCTTGGAAAGAATGGCTGTTTGCGACCCGGGGAGGAGCTGACTGGACTGTGCGAGCAGTGCTGGGAGGCAGGGAGTCAGGGGGCGCCTGTCGACTCCTGCGTGAAGAGGGAGCGGCTGAGCTGAGGCAGTGGCTGGGGTAGTGGTCAGACTGGATGCGTGAGCTCTCGCAGGAGGGACAGGAGGACATTTGAAGGTCTGTGCCCAGCTAGTGCCTCAGAAGAGCCTGAGGCCATGGGCATTCCCTCTAAAAGATTCAGATAGGGTTTCTCTTCTGGGATGGCCGGGAGAAGGCTGCAGGTGTTTGGAAGTGACTAAAGTGGGAAGGCTCTCAGCAGATGTCTGCTGAGGCGTGGTTGGGGCGCTGCTTGCTAGGCATGGAGAGGGAACAGAAGCGAGGAATTTGTCAGCAAGGTGCCAGGTAGCCGTGAGGGACCAGTGAGCCTAGAGAATGTACGTCCCGAGTCTTCATTTAGCTGAGCAGCCAGTGTCCTGAGCCGTCCCTTTTGCAATGAAGTAAAGCTGCCACATATTCAGCCACATAATTACGCCCCAGGTTCCCTAGGCACTGTACATGCACGATCGTGTTAGATCCTACAGCCATCCCAGGGGGCAGGTACTGTCGTCTCCGTGTTATCGATGAGGATGGACCGAAGCCTGCCCAGGTCTGCTCAGCCAGTAGGGGGAGGCCTCCCTCCCTGCCTGCAAAGCCTGCTGGGAGTGTCAGGCCGCAGGCTGGGGACTGGAACGTCTTCCCTAGTCCTGCATCTTCCTCTTGTCCCAGACAGTTCTCACTGTCTGCAAGTTTCCTCCGGCACATTTTTGTGTGCTGACCTGGACAGTCATTTAAATGTGTCACACTTGAGTGGTCATCAGAGAAAACCTCAGTTAGGCTGTGGGACGTAAGGCAGGCCTTGAAATGGACAGATTAGGATGGCCTTTGTGTGGTGTCTTCTTTCCCCAGTTGCCTCATGTGTTCTCTTTCTCACCATTTATGCCTTTTTCTGCTCCTAAGTGGTGGTGAAATAACATGCTCCTGCTAGAGGGCAAAGACCTCTTCTCGCTCCCCTTTGTTTTGAGATAATTGGTGAGTTGTCCATTCTCGACTAAGCAACCCTCTGCCTTCTCCCCTGTCCCTGTGCCCCTCCTCCCCCAGCGTATCTGTGAGGTGCACAGCCGGAACCCCGGCAGCCAGCTAGAGGAGCAGATTGAAGGTGCCCGGCGGCGAGTCACTCAGTTACAGCTGAAGATCCAGCAGGAGACTGGGGGCTCCGCGGTGAGTGATGGCAGGCGGAGCCGGAAGGGCAGCGTGCAGGCGGGCTGGGCGAACCGGGGAGCCAGCTGGGGTGGCAGGACCCCGAGGCTGAGCTGGTCAGTGTGCAGAATTCTACAAAGAAACAGAGGTCAACAGTTCTTTATTTGGCACCAAAGAGACTGAGCGCCATGCGGCACTCAGGGCAGCACCAAGGAACACGCCTGTTCTCGCTGTCTAAGAGCTTACCGTTGCAATGGAAGGAAGTGACTGGGAAATAAGTCAGCGTCGGCTTCAGTCCCCTCCTGGGCAGTCTCCTTGTAGCTGCCACACTCCCTACACCGATCTCACTCATGGCCACCTGGCAGCCTTCTGCCACTTGTCCCTCACGTGTGCTCAGAGAAACAAGTACTATTTAGAGTCAGCCCAAGGGAAAGGGTGTCTGGTCATGTGAGGGGTCCAGGGCAGCAGCTCAGCATGCGGGGACGGCCGGAGAGGACAGGGTCCTTCCACCCCTGTCCCAGTCGGGGGCTTCGCTGTGGCCACGCCTGCCTTACCTCCCACAGGCCTTCATTCTTTGGGTGTACAGGAAGTGACTTGCCAGAAACTTGAAGATCTCCATGAATAATTCTTGCCAAAGCCAACAGAAATTACTTGAGGGTCATTCACTTTCTTTTTTAGCACATGCAGGTCAAAAAAATCTGGGAAACACCGGTTAATCAAACTTAAACTGTTCTGTTTCCTGAAGGCTTCTCAGTGTCGCGTGTTTGGTCCCAGCTCCACTGCTCACCAGCTTTGATTCTTGGGCAGGTTGCTTAGTCCCCGGGAGCTGTGGTGCCCTCAGGGTCTGCCTGGCAGGGCTCTTGTCGCAGTTAAAGCATGCCCGCGGCACAGGGCCCATGCCATGTACTCTGAGGTGGGAGCCCAAACACCCCAACCCTGGCTTCACGGTGTACCTGCTGTGCAGCTGGGCAGGGTACGTGGGCTAGCCGAGTGTCTGCTCCCTCGTGTATAGGATGGCAGTGCTATGCCTGCCGCAGAGCTAAGGAAGGACGAATGAGGTTCAGAAAGAGGGCTTTTTGAACAGGGAGGTGCTGTCAGGACTGCCCCCTCCACCATGGCTCTCGCGGCCCAGGCCAGCACCTCCAGAGACCTCCAGAAGTGGCTCCTTTCACTGTTCCCTCTGTCACTGGCCTGAGCACTCGTACCCCTGGATAGAAGTTCTTTCTATGTCCAGCCCAACTAATGCAATAGAGGCTCTGAGGTCAAGGTTATAAGTAAGTGGACTTAGTTTTGCTGACGGTGAAGCCCCCTGTCCGCACTAGGGTCACCGTCCTCCTGAGACTGCAGATGGAACACTAGCTTTTGTGTGGCATTTTGAAGGCCATGAAGCAGAAAAGGCCACTGCTGTTGGCGGGTCCTGTCTGCGGAGGCTGAGGAAGGGTGGGTCGGAGGAAGAAGCAGGAGGGGGTGAGGCTAAGGGGATGTGCCACTGTCCGGATCTTTCCTTTTAGGACTTCCTTCCACTGTGTGGTGACACCAGCCAGAAGCCATCAGAAGGTGAGCCCCCCGCAGCCCTTTTTTCCTGGCATGGCTCTACTCCAGGTTTCTTATCTGTTGTCACCTCTCCACCAGGCAGATTCAGGGACAGAAAATGTTAGCACGTGCCCTGGGAAACAGCATGACGAGAGGCACACAGGGAAATAGGGTACAGAGCCAGCAGCACGGGGCAGCTAAGTGCCAGGGAGACAGTGGATTGCAGCCGGCCTGCCAGCACTGGCCCCCGGGAGCCCCAGAGCCCTGCTGCAGAGGAGATGGCTAGGAACCCACGAGGGGTGGGGCTTGCTGTGAGATGCCGCTGTGTGGTCTTAGCTCAGGAGGTCACGGGCTGGGCACAGGTGGAGAAGCGGGTAGAAGCTAGGTGTAGAGCGTCCAACTTGAGGGGCCCTGAGATGAGAGGCGAAGGCCCTGGGAAAGAAAGGAAGGTGGCAGCTTCCCCATCCCACCCCATGCACAGGCTCCCGGACCACGGTCCTCCCCTGACAGTGTAAACCATTCTCTTCTCAGGCCGACTATCTCTGGATTCACAGGACGGGGACAGCAACTTGGACTCGGGGACAGAACGCTTTCCTCCCCTCAATGAGGTGAGTGCCAGCAGCTGTCCGTTCAGTGTCCCTCCTCCAGCACCTCTGGCTCACCGGTTGTCCCAAGGCCTCTGGCCTGGTGTCTGCGGACCCCATCTATGGTTCCAGCTCCAGGGGTTTCAGTCTCTTTGCTCTGGGTTCCAACGGGGTTTCAAACACATCCTACAGGCAAGATCATCAAATTGGGCTTCTCTTTCCTCGTAAGTCTGTTGTATAAAGAGTAGGGTGGAGAGAGAGGCCACGGCATCCACTGTAGCAAGCCTTCATGTGTAAGGGAGCAGAGGCATAAGTCATCTAAAACGGTGGCTTGACCAAAAACACGGTTCTGCATGGCTGCAAGTAACGTCACCTTCGAGTGATACAGTGAGCCTGGCCTCGTTACCAGCAGCGTCCTCCTTCTCTGTCACGGATCTTTTGTACGTGACCGGCTCATCTTTTCTGGAATGGGCAAAAGATTCCAGCTGCGGCCTCAAAGGTTCTCCCTTCCAGGTATTCTCAGGTTGCGTGTATAAGCTGCAAAGCTAAACGTGGACTATGAAAATACACGTGAGTGGGAGAAGCAGTGTGGTGCTCGCAAAATACATACTGAGCCATTTAAAGCATGTTCAACCCAAGGATTGAACACTTGGAGTGTTAGGTCCTTCCTGATCTGTCCATCGGGGTGAGACGCGCGGATGTGAAAGGATCCATATGTGGGAAGGACACCAAGGAGGAACCAGGGCGCCCTGAGTCACCTACAGTCGACATTGTCTTGAGGCTCCACATCTGGGAGACGACATAGCTTAGTGACAAAGGCCACGCGGAGAGACGAGGCTGCCAGGCTGCAGCCAGGGCGCCCCCTCAGCAAGTCTTAGTGTGCTTGTGTGAAAGTGGGGTGGTAGTCTCCCTCACACCGAGGGGAGAGCCAAAGGAGGCACTGTGGAGTCAGGCCAGCAGTGCCAGGCAGAGTGGCACGGCGTCCCCATTGGCTGAAGGGGGTGGCTGTCGCGCCAGGGGAGCCGAGCGCTGAGGGTCTCCTGGATGAGCTTCCTTCTCACCGAATTCTCTGTTCCTATAGTTACTGACGAACTGGAACTCAGTGCTGTCAGACCCTGGACTAGATAGTCCTCGGACCTCCCCTGTGACCGTGGCCAGAGTGGCCCAGCACCACAAGTGGCAGGGCTCGGATGCACCTGGCACCCCCACCAGCGACCCGGTGAGTCACTGAGAGCCATCCTGCAGTCTCCCCTTCCCTGTCCACACCCGGGTCCCAGTAACATGGCTTTGAATAATCATACTCAACCCATTTCGAGGTAGGCACTTAGCTAGAGAACATACAATAAAGAAAGAACATGGTACAAATTGGTACCTGAAAGTAAAGACGCTCTTACTGTGTGAAGTCTGACTGCATCTGCAGGGAAGTGGTGTCTAAGGAGCAGGGAGCTGGTCTTTCTTTGAGTCTGTCTGGAACAGGAAGTACGTTTGTGTAGCGTCACTCCAGAATACTAATCTTCAGTTTTTTCTGTCTTCAGCACATTCCTCTTCTTAAATAAAATGATTATCTGGCTCCCTAATATAGGAAACAAACAAAAGCTCAGCTACCCTGGGGCCTCCCTGATCAGCTTCTCCCCACCGCCCAGAGGCATGTCCCTGGGGCCCTGAGGTTCTGCAAATCCCGAGAAAGCCACTGGGCCCAGGGGCTATGCAGGAAGATAGCTTGGCTCAGTACGTAAAACTTGCGAAGAACCTGGGCTGTCTGACAGTGGGACGGCCAGCCCATAGTGGAACGACTGGCCTGAAGTGACAGTGGGACAGCCAGCCTGAGATGACAGTGCAATGGCCTGAGGTGACAGTTGGGCAGCCTGAAGTGACAGTGTGCCAGTGTGAGATGACAGTGCGACGGTCTGAGGTGACAAACGGTCTGAGGTGACAGTGGGATGGCCTGAGGTGACAGTGGGACATGTCGCCTGAGGTGACAGTGGGACGGCCTGAGGTAATAGTGGGACGGCCTGAGATGACAGTGCGATGGCCTGAGGTGACAGTGGTGGGATGGCTGCCCTGAGATGACAGTGTGATGGTCTGAGGTGACAGATGGCCTGAGGTGACAGTGGGATGGCCTGAGGTGACAGTGGGACGGCCTGAGGTGACAGTGCGATGGGCTGAGGTGACAGTGGGACGGCCTGAGGTGACAGTGGGATGGCCTTAGGTGACAGTGGGACAGCCTGAGGTGACAGTGCGATGGGCTGAGGTGACAGTGGGATGGCCTGAGATGACAGTGGGACGGCCCGAGATGACAGTGTGATGGCCTGAGGTGACAGTGGGACAGTCTGAGGTGACAGTGGGCAGCCCAGCCTGAGATGACAGTGCGACGGTCTGCAGTGACAGTGAGACGGCCTGAGGTAACAGTGGGACAGCCTGAGGTGACAGTGGGACGGCCTGAGGTGACAGTGAGACGACCTGAGGTGACAGTGGGACGGCCTGAGGTGACAGTGGGATGGGCCTGAGGTGAGAGTGAGACGGCCGGCCTGAGGTGACAGTGGGATGGGCCTGAGGTGACAGTGAGACGGCCGGCCTGAGGTGACAGTGGGATGGCCTGAGGTGACAGTGGCACAGCCAGCCTGGGAGCCAGGAACTTGCCTGTGGTGGGGCAGAAGCTGTGGCCACCTGGCAGACACCTGGCACCTGGAGATGCATGTTTTGTGAAGTGTCTCGCAGCCCATCCACTACCACCTGCGTGATTTTTCCTTATTCTCATACCAGCTGTATACTGTTACGTAATATCTTCCTAAGCTAACTCACTTTTTCACACTTACAGTTCTTTTGAAGGACTCTCGTCCTTAAAGTCACACGTCACATGCTATTGGGTATTAGTTTCACCACCAGGGTAGAGCTGGTTCTTTTATGTCTTGGAGGGGAAAAGGTGGGGAAAGGGATCCAGCATGTACTCAGATGCCTAGTGCCCCAGCTGCGTCCTTAAAAGTCTCGTGTAATTCTCGCCAGCAGAAGGGAGGTAGGCGTTAGAGTCTTCACTTGGTCAGTGAGACATTTGAGGCCCCTTGGGCCACTCAGGTCACGTTAGCTTGGTCACATTAGCGGTGTCCTGCTAGCCGTGGGTTCTTCTCCGGAGCCCCTGTGCACAGCTGTTCCTCTCCTGGCCGCCCCTCCCGCTGCCTTGGTAGCACTCCAGAAGCAAGTCTGGGTTGCCAGGGAGGGCACGTGCACATCCTGTTATTCTTAAGGGAGCGTCCCGGTAGGTGGCTAATAGGAGCAGATGTGGAGTAGTCGGTCTCGGGCTCGGAGGCCCTTTCTCCCTCCTGAAGCTGCTCGTCTTCTGAAAACTACTTGCTGTTGTGGAATCATAAGAGCAAATACAGCATGGTCCCAGTTTCTTAATGATAATCTGCTAGTAAGAACACAGTGGGAAGCTGTGCTCCATGAAACCGTCAGCAGCAGGGGTGGAGTCATAGGGAACTCACTTTCCGATACACAGTTCTGCAATGTTGGATTTTTTTTTATAATAAACATTCTGCTTTTGCAATAAAAATTTTAAAAACTATATATTTGTAAAGACTTAAAAAAAATCCTCCCCCAAACAAGCAAACTCCTAGTGCTTTCTGGTTTTAGCCAGAGAGCCAAGTGGAGCCATCTGACACCCTCTCGGGATCCTGGGCCCCAAGGGGTTCAGTGAGTGTGGTGTACGAGACAGGGGGGTTGCCTGGGAAGTGTCTGAGAAGTGGGTACAGCACACCGGGCCTGACTCTGCTGCTTGGCACGTGGCATTCAGGCCCTCTGGGCCAAATTTTCTCATTTATCAATGAGGCTCGACTCTGGTCTCTGAGGGACCTGGGTCCTTCACGTCCGTGACTCAGTGACTCTGAGCAAGAGAGTATCGGAGGGCTGGCAGGAGAAGCCCTGCGGGAGGTGGATTTGGGGCATCTTAGGCCTGGAGAAAGGTTGGGTGGACTCCAGAAGCAGCGCCCTTGTTGGGGAGCCGCTGGAAGTGAGGTAGATTAAACTGAGTGAAAAATGTAGTTGGTCGGAAAGCTTTGAACACTCACAGAATCTTTAGGAGGAAGGCTTGTCCATTGAAGCCTCGGAAGTTTCTGCGACACAAGATCTCATACCTAATAGGGATGGCGTACCAGTTGGGTGGGTTATTCTAACTGGCATAAGGGGGAGGAGAGAAGAGTAAGTAAGCTAAGAAGTTTGGATTCAGACAGGAAATGGGGCTCTGCCGTCGACCTTGAGCAGGCCGGGAGTGGTGAGGGCGGTGCCCTTTGGCTGGAGGATGCAGAACTGGACCGTGGGTCCCTGCCAGTGCATGATGTAGAGTAGCGCTCGGGTAGCCGCCAGGCTTGGGGGTGTTCAGGGTAGGGGTAGCTGTTCAGGAGAACAACAAAGCCCCCAGGTCTTTTGCAAACAGGAAGAGAGCACTGTGTCTCACTTCCTGGCTTCGTGTGTCATGTGACCATGTGTCACGTGACCACGTGACCAGGGTGCCCTGAATTTGCGCTGCCCCACCCATTCGCAGTTGACTTCCTGCAAGTGGAAATTATATTTGCTGTTTTCTGAGATTTGGGGGTGGTAGTGAGATGCCAGTGTTTGCCAGACGTGTGTGGCTTTCCCTGTCTGAGCCGTGCTGTCACCAGTTAGGCTTCACCAAGGGGGTGGACCCCCTGTCCTCTAGCTTCTCATCCCTACAACTTGACTCTCTCCTCCAGGGTGTAGATCAAAGCCCAAAGCCTTTAATTATTGGCCCAGAGGAAGATTATGACCCGGGTTATTTCAACAACGAGGTAACGGTTTCCTGCTTTTCTCCTTTCGTCATTCTGTCGTGCCAGCTGCTTTGGGCTAGAAGCAGTGTGACTGTCAGCAGCTGGAAGAGGGTGTGGGGAGGAAGCCACAGCCTAGGGAGGCAGAGGACATGAGCTCCAGGCTGCGACAGGCCGTGCCTCTGCCCTGCCTCTGTGCCCCCAGCCTTTCTCATCCTGCCTTGCAGAGCGACGTCATATTCCAGGACCTGGAGAAACTGAAGTCACGGCCAGCTCACCTGGGGGTCTTCCTGCGTTACATCTTCTCTCAGGCCGACCCCAGCCCACTGGTAAGGCAGGCGTCAGTGTTAAGTGTGTGTCTGCTTGTACCTGACAAACTTCTGGCCTCTGGCCCTGCTCTGGGTGTCACCAGTCAGATCGTGGGCAGTCGGGCATCTCAGGGACACAGACAGAATTGAAAAGGGGTGAAACTTCAGTGGAAGGCCTTCACTGCCACATACATCAACAGCGTAGGGAGAGGCGAGGAAACCCATTCTTGCGCAGCCTGGAGGAGATGGTCTCCCAGAGTTCTTAGGATGAAAGTGGATGCAAACTGACGGTGGGGAGTGGAGAGAGTGGCCCTTTAAAATATAGTGTTACTGCAAGTAAGCTTGGCAGAGGGACAAGACGATAAAGGGCCCTGGTGTGACGGCGAGGACGAGAGGACTGTCAGGACAGAGGGCGCAGTGCCCTGGGGCCGCCCGGAGCCAGCAGCCTCGCCAGAAAGGGGTGGAGTGAGGGGAGAGGAAGGCTCTGTTCCTCGGGATGCACTTGTCGCCCAAGGCCTGGCCTTCTGGGGACACCACTGTTAGAAACCAGAGTCGACATCCGTTTGCTCAGAGGTATTCACTGAGCACCTGTGTGGGAGTCCCAAGTGCTGGGGTCCCAGCAGCATTCCTGAGAGAAGATAGGTACATCAGTCACAGGGAGAAGTAAAGCACGGCCCTCAGAAAACCATCTGTCACCAAGCAGGGAACACGGAGTGTCAAGTGTAGAAGGGTGGAGTTGAGGCCATTGTGTTGACAGTGCGTGTGCACGCCTACGTGTGCATGTGCGTGTGTGTGTGTGTGTGTGTGTGTACGCAGGCAGAGAGCTGGGACTGTGCCATGCGCTTCTGAAACACCCTGAGCCAGGGCTCGGAACGCCAGCACTGAAGTTCTGAGCTGTAGAGTTGTGGGGTGTGGGGCTGTCGTGTGCATTACAGGGACTCTGGCCGCCTCCCTGAACGCCCCCTGGAGCTCGTCTCCAGGTATCCAGACATTGCCAGTTGTCCCCTGGGGTCGGAGTCCCTCGTGGCTGAGGACCACGACTCTGACCCACATTCTCTCCCCTCCCAGCTTTTCTACTTGTGTGCAGAGGTTTATCAGCAGACAAACCCCAAGGATGCCCGGAGTTTGGGGAAAGACATCTGGAGTATTTTCCTAGAGAAAAACGCGGTAAGGTGGCCGTGGGTGGGTTACAGTTTCCATCCTCCAGACCGCTCGGAGGCCGAGGAAGACCTAACAGAACGCTCCGGCCGAGTGCAGACAGGCTCCTAGACGCGTGACTGAAGGCGGCCCGGGCGCTGCTCTGCTCCGCAGCTGTTGTCCTCCCTGAGCCTCTTGTCCCACATGGACCGAGGGGGATGCACAGTGGCAGGGCCAGGGGACGGGACACCCCAGAGAACAGCGGGGCAGATGAGCACCACCTTGGGGCTCGGTCCCAAGGATACAGCCGGGACCCTGCCAGCAGCTGCCCCTCTGCCTGCCCAGGGCCGTCCCCATCTTAGACGTTCTGATGTGACAAGTAAGCTCGTCCCAAAATGGCTGTCCGTTCGGCAGTAAGCTGCTCACACTGACACACATGTGGACCCAGCAGCTTTGCTCGCAGGGCTTCCTTCGCCCCTTCAGTGGGTCTCAGTGAGGAGGCGAGCTGCGAGTGGCTTCCTGTCGGCTGTTAGGAAGCATCTCCGGGCCCTGCACATGTGGTGACGGCCCGTTTCCCTGGGGGTGCCGGGAGGCCCCCATCAGAGTTAATAAAGACGTCTCCCACGCTGCGGAGGCAACGCTAGCCGCTCTTTGGGACGTATCCGTCCCCTGCCCTTGAAGTCAGTGGGAACTGCCTGCCACCCTCCGAATGGCGTCCCAGCCTGCTCTGTAGCCACAGGCTCTGATCCTCGCCCAGAATCTGGGTGCACAAGTTGGGGAGAGACAAGAGGAGGGTCGGGGAGTGTAGGAAAAGCAGAGAACACAGGGCGTCTCCACGTGCCCTGGGGTGTGGCCTCACCACTTCTGCTCCACTTTTGTTTTATAGCCACTGAGAGTGAAGGTCCCAGAGACGTTACAGGCTGAAATTGGTAAGTCAGCTCATGGGTCGGTTCGTCTCCTCTTGGTGCCGTCTTGTCCTGGGCACTCAGGAGGCTGCCAGGCGCAGAGGGCATAGGGGCGGCCCCTCCAGAGCTCCTCACAGACGGGACAGGCCTGCCCAGGAGCCACCGCCCAGGGGGCCTTGTCCTGGGTGCACACGATGTGGCTGGGTGGCCTGGGCTCACTTCTGCCAACCCTCATGTGCCTTCTGGGCCTCAGTTGGGTCAGCTGTCCACCCAGGAAACCAGACATGTGAGGGTTCCCAGGCCTGAGCAGTCCTCAGAATTGCATGGGGAGCTCTTTTGAAAACTGCAAAAGCCAGGGCCTCATTGCACCCCACCTGCAGAGTCGGGGTCTCCGGGTGTTTTTATAAGTTCCTCAATGAATGCGGACAGCAGTTGGCCCAGAGGGACAGACAGCCAGGGGACTAGCTGGGCACCCCGCTCTCCAGCCACCAGCAGAGGGGCTAAGGGAGATAGGGGTGGAAAGACGGTGTCAGCCTGAGGGGGGTCCCAGCAGCTTTCTAGAGAGTGGGCGTCCAAAGCTGCCTTTGGAGAGAGGGTGACAGGGAGGAGAGCTTGTGGGCACGGCCGAAAGGGCAACTAGGGGTTACTGAAAAGCAGAGGGAACCACCACTCCCAGGCACTTGTCCTGGTGTGTGAAGCTAGACGCAGGGGCAGCGAGCCAGCGTCCAGGCCCGGTTAGAACTTGGGTTTCCTGTGATGTGCCCGCTGCTGCCTGGGGCACAGGAGGGGCGTGATGCGCTCTGGGTCCGACCAAGGGCAGCATCTGGGCGGAGCCGAGCACACAGCATCCCTGTTTGTCCACCAAGCGGAGCGCAGCGCATCCAAAGTGTGTGACCTCGCCTTGGGCCTTGGAACATCAGATTCCAGCCTGGGCTCAACACTGACCTGCCAGGTCCAGGCCGGCCCTTCCTTTGGCTAACAGAGGAGCAGGAAGCCAGCCCACCTGGTGTCCCGTCTGTCCTCTCGCTCCCCCACAGACGCACGCCTGCGGGGCGGTGAGGACATCCGTGGTGTCCTATGCGAGGCTCAGGACGCAGCCATGCCGGAGATCCAGGAGCAGATCCAGGACTACAGGTGGCCCTGCTGCCCTGTCCCTGCACCCCTTCCTGTCCCCTGCGGGCGTGTGCTCGCCTCACTTCTGGGTGTCTGTCCGTCAAGCGCTATGCACATCTGTCTCTTGTCTGTCTGGCGCAGAACAAAGCGCACTCTGGGACTGGGCAGCCTGTACGGTGACAACGACCTGCTGGACCTGGACGGGGACCCTCTCCGGGAGCGCCACGTCGCCGAGAAGCAGCTGGCCGCCCTGGGAGACATTCTGTGAGTGTCCAGCTCCACTCCCACCCCCGCACATGCGCAGGGGGACACTTTGTGGGTCTGTTGTCCAGCCTCCCCTCTTCCACTTCCTGCCTGATCCTTCCCCTGAAAGATGGGGCCCCTCTCCTGCTGTACATCCCAGGCTGAGGGCTGCCAGTATTTCAAGGGGCTTGCAGAGCCCAGGGCTCCCGGCAGTGGCAAGGGCGTTGTGCCTCCGCACCGAGCGCCCCGCTTCCTCTCCCCGGCCCTCCTGCCTTCCGCTAAGGGCACATCTGCCAGCGCGACAGCCACACTGGGTCCCCATGGGTATAGGCCCTTCAGGAGGCACTGGCCCCCAGGGAGGTGGCCGTTCTCAGCAGCCCAGCAGCTGGGGCCGCTCCTGTCCAGTCCCATGTTCTGAAATGTGGCGGGCTCCTGAGGTGTCTTTGTGAGGACATTTCAGGCTTAGAGGTGGTTCTCGCCCCAGTACTGCTCCCTCAGTGGTGCTGTGACCGTGGTCTCACCTATAAAATGACAGAAGTTGGACTAGACAGTGTCCATAGTCTCCACTAACACTGACTTTTCAATTCGGCAAGTGTTTTCAGAGGCCTGCTGTGTGCCTGGTGCTGTCCTAGGCCCCGGGACACGTGTGGACTTGTGTGATGGTGGGGCGAGGACGGTGTGTGATGAGTGAACTGTACGGGGTGCTGGAAAATCCTGAGTGCTGGGGGTGGAGCAGGCTTGGGGCAGGAGCGGAGAGCCGGGGTGCGGTCTTAATGAAGGAAGTGGAGGAGGCGTCCTTGAGGGCACTGGCATCTGGCACCGCAGGGAACAGCAGAGGGAACAGCCAGGGCAAAGCAGGAGCGCACTTGACAGATTTGAGGAGTGGCAGGAGACTGAGACAGTGAGTGCTGGAGTCCCAGCTGACAGGAGGGGCCGCCACGTGGAGTCTGTGGACAGGTGTCAGGACTTCGGTGTTCAGTCTCAGCGAGTGGGGTCCATCACAGCTCAGAGACTGAGTGTGGTTGGGGTGAGGTGGGGGACCCGGGGGGTGCCCTTCCAAACACCGAGGTCACTCACAGAAGCCACATGCTGGCGGCTTGGACCACAGTGGTGGCCAGGAGTTTGTGCAAAGACGACGGTCCTTGGTCTGTTTTGACAGGAGAGCAAACGGGAGGGTTTCCGTAGGAAAGTCAGGGAAGGCTCCGTGGTTCTGTAACCTAAGCTGTGAAAGTCAGTCGGGGCAGGGACAGCTGTGTGTGCAGCGGTTTTGTACTAAACGATCAGGGGCGCAGGTTTGGACCCCTGAGTCTTCTAGACATCAGACTGGAGATTTGGGTGGCCGCTGTGTATATGACGCTGGTGCTGGCATGGATAAGAGGTCTGGACGGGAGATGGGACCAGAGGAGGTCACCCAGGGAGGGCGCGTTCTCTGCAAACACACTCGGACCTTCAGCTGAGCCCCGAATCCCTCTGGGCCTTGCTTTTCCTGGCAGTCAGATGGTGGTAGTCACCTGACTGCTGCAGGGGTGGCGGCGCCCATTCTGCGATCGGAGCACCCCAGGATCGAATGGGCTATGGCTGATGGCGTGGGAATCCCGCTCCAAATGGTTTCCCTTTAAAGCCACAGAGCAGCAGTGTCCTTACCCTGGAGCTGGACACCTGCTCGTAGGTGGTTCTGAGAAGAGACAAGTGAAGGCGCGCAGGAAGCTCAGGGCAGAGGCAGGCCCAGGGTCACCTCAGGTGGGGTGACCTTTCTTAAGCAGGCTTGTCTGGGTCGGGTCTCAAGGTGCTGTCCCTGCTGTCACCTCCTTTCCTCACACTCGGTTACCCAGCCCCTCGTTGAGTTCTGGGCACACGGGGGGTGCCCCTCCTCATGGCAGCTGCGGCGGTCGACACAGGCCCCGGCTGGAGGCTGCAAGGCCACCCCCCTCTTTTTAGCCGCATGGACAGCATCGTCACTGTCATAACTTGCCGATGGAGCCCCTCGAGGCAATGAGAGCACCCCCCCCAGCCGCACTGGCTGCAGAGGTGACACCGACTGGAGGCCGACCCCCTGCGGCACCCCTCCCCTGCCCAACAGTCCGCGTCATCTCTTCTTTCTTTCATTCCAGGTCCAAGTACGAGGAAGACAGGAGGTGAGTGAATCTGCGCTGTCGCAGCAGGGTCCCTGCCTCGTAGCCTCACCGTCTGTCCCAGGCTAGTGCCCAGGTGTCTGTCCCCACCACAGCACAGGCATGAGGTCCAGGCCCCTGATGCTCAGGCTCGCTGCCTGGGACAGCATCTGCCCTGGGACACGCGGTGCCGCCATCGCTCCCAGCATGCCTTGCTCCTCCCTCCACCCAGACAAGCCCACTTGTTTCTCTCGGCCCATGTGGGCACCCACGGGCGTTGGACCCTCACACTCTGCAGCACACGTTACAGACTTCTGCCGCCTATACACACGTCTCTGTTCCTCGGCCCCAGTGTGGAGATGAGCGTGCATTCCTGAGGACCCACACACAAGTATGGGGACACCATGGGTGGGAGTCTGTCCCCTAGAGCAGGGGACGCCAGGGTGAGGCCCTTGCACCCACAGGGGGTGTGGCCTCCAGATCCAGAGCCACATCCATTTAAACCCAGAGCTCTGAACAGCTGCCTCCATGGCAGTCGGAAGCACCGTGACGGCTCCTGTTGTCTCTTCTCTGTGCCTGGGGTGGGAGGGGCCCCTGTGCCCCCAATCCTCACCTGAATGCCTCAGGGAGGCCTCCAGGCCTGCCCACAGCTGGCTGGCTTCCATCTCAGGGAACTGGCACGCCTTGCCACTGACCACTGTTCCACGGTAGGAAGACGTGCTCAGGGACCGATGGTTGCTCCTGGGCGACAAGCAGCCCTGGCAGAGCCGGCTTCTGCCTATTGCCCCACTTGAGATTGCCAGCCTCCCTCTGGGCACCCTGGCCCACATCTACGCCTTGGCCACCTCCTGGGCAGGGTGAGGACACGCAGCAGCACCGTCCCCGTCCCTGCTGTCGGGCACCTGACTGGGCTATGGGTCCGCACCCCCTGTCTTCCAGCGCCCCCATGGACTTCGCCCTCAGCACCTACATGAGCCATGCCGGGATCCGGCTTCGAGACACTCGGCCTTCCAACACGGCTGAAAAGACCTCTTCTGCTCCTGACAGGGACAAGTGGCTACCCTTCTTCCCGAAGGCCAAGAAGGTGACAGGCTGCCCTGGAAAGGGCCTCTGCAGCTCTCCGCTCTGGGCCCACTGGGAGCACCCTTGGGCAGCTGTGCAGCTCATCCACCACCTTTGGCCGTGGAGTCAGGGAAAATCCTCAGAGCACAGCAGCCCTCCCCTCCTTCCCTCCTGCCCTCCAAACCCGGGAGCAAACGTGCCATTCGGGACAGCGTGAGCCTGCTTTCCACCCCCAGGGCAGCGGTGGTCCGGGGCTTTGGGCCTCCTCCAAACCTGTGTCCCTTGTCTCAGCAGAGCAGCAATGCCAAGAAAGAAAAGGACGCCTTGGAGGACAAGAAGCGAAACCCCATCCTCAAATATATCGGGAAGCCCAAAAGCTCGTCCCAGAGCAGTGAGTGTCGGGAGCAGTGGCCGGGTGGGACCTTCCATGTTCCTGGGAGCCTCGGGCCCAAACCCAGACCACAGCTTCCTCTCGGTGCTGCTTGTCCTGGCCCGCCACGGAGGCCATGCCAGTCCCTGGGCTCCGTCTAGGAGCTCAGAACTAGGTGTAGCCCTGAGCAGCCATAGGCAGCAGTACCCCCCCCCCCCAGGACCTCTGAGCAGCCATGGGCAGCAGTATCCCCACACACAAGATTCATTTGCCCTTGACCTCCATCCCAAGGGCCTACGTGTGGGGAGCGAGTGGGGGCTCTCAGTGGGGACTTGTCACTGTTGAGCAGAACTAGGTGGAAAGGGCAGGTTTGGGGTGCAGAGGCTGCCCCAATGCCGTCAGTAACCCAACGCATTTGACCCTTCCTAGAGCTCTCCCGCTGTGTCATTTGCCCTCGCAGCCATTGTCCTAAGACCCCAGAACTAGTGTGGGAATCTGAAGGCCGCTTTGGGGGTGGGGCGGGGCTCCTACAGCAGGCCTGGTGTTTGCCACTCCCTTCCATTTCCCAGCTTGGCGTAATTTTTATTTTGACTCTTAATTTGACTTTTCATGGTTTACTTTTGTTTTTGTTTGTTTTCTTTTAGCATTTCATATTCCCTTGTCCCCTGTGGAAGGTAAAAGGACCATTTTCTCTGGGTTTTTCTTTGCATTATCGTTGAGTTTCTTTCCCAGATCCTGCCCTTCCTCTGTCCTTTTCCTTCTTCATCCTCTCCTCTTGTCTGGCCCTCTGCCCTTCCTCCATGTCCTCACTCCGCTTGTCTTGTTCCTCCTGTTGCTAAAGCTGCTCTGTGACATGAGACCCTGCCCAGGGACTCCTGCCCTCCCCCAGCCTGTCCCAACGTTAGGAGCTCGGCCTCCCAGGCCCCCACGCCTCAGGCCTCCCTCCTTCACCTGTCGCCTCTCCGCAGATGAGGTGCCCAAAGTCCAAGTGTTAGAGAAACAAGGAGAGCCACACACATTGAGCTGTCCTGGACCAAGTCCTCAGGTGTTTGTTTTCAGTGCAAATTATCATAAAATCCTCATTTTTGAAGGTTATGTAGGTTGTTGTTTTTTATTTTGTTTTTAGTAAATAATGGGTCTGTACCGGGTTTTTTTGTTTTGTTTTGAGATATTTTTCATGTATATCCCTTACTCTGCTTCCACCATTCAATGGAGCACCCCCAGCTCTGCCTTCATTTTGCCAGCACAGCATAACTAGGACAGGGCAAAAGAGCGTCCCTAATGGTGTCTCAGAGCCTGTCCCGTCTTCCAGAACCTGCGTGATACCATGCAGGCCGTACACGTTAGCCCCCAGCAGCCTCGGGCCTCGGCCTGTCACAGAGGCCCGTGCGCTACAGCTGAGTGGCCGACACTTCTAGGTCCTACAATAAAGCTACGGCACGAGAGGGAGTGGCACACACTCAGGAAATTATTCTGTTGCCAGAATTCTTTCTATGTAAAAGTGGCCATTGAAAATAATGTTTTTTTAAATTATTAAATCCCTGAACTCGTCATGCTATCTTAAGCAACCAAAATAATTATTTAAAAAGTAGTTATAAAACAATAAAAAAACTAAAAGAAACCCAGGCCCTTAGTTTTTCATTCTTACCTCGTCCCATCCACTCTGCCCAGGGAGGCCCGAGGCAGGGGCCAGGCTTCAGGGCACTGGTGGCCATGCCCGAGCCGCTCACTGCCGCCTGAGCTGGGACAGGAAAGCCCAGCGTGGCCCGCTGACCCCAGGGCCGGGGTCAGGATGCCGGTCCCACCACGCCTTCCAGTCACCGCTTTCCGTCATCATTTCATAACGTGGTTTGTGTCTCAAGTTCCCAGGATGTGTACTCATATGTAAAGACCACAGCCCCCCAAAGCTAGAAAACCTCAGTATTGAGACTTTTGCCGTTTAGGGTCATCAGCTACACCCGTTTTTAGTGGACGTATCTGATGGTTAGTAATGTTACTGACTCTTGCTTAGTTTCATTGTCATTCAGAGAATGGAGGAAGGAGAGCAAAGGCTACTACTGAAACTTTGCTCTTTTTAAAAATGTACCCCTTTCTACCCGCTTTTACCCATACGCTGGGTTTTTCAGTTATACCAGATCTCGGGGCGACACATGTTTCTTGTCACAGCTAGGACGTAACTATATCCCAAGGACAACAGGGCATTTTCCAAGTGGCTGTGGGACAGGGAACAGTGGGCTCAGCCTGGTGGCTTGCTGTTATAGGATGTTCCCAGGCTTCCGTCACCCAGCCAGTGTCTCGGGCTGTGGCCACCCAGCTGTCCCTGGCTTCTGCAGCTCCCCCCAAGCACAGATGCACTTTCCTCCTGGGACAGGCACCTGTGGCCCTAATCTTGGAAATGGGGGTGATGGTGACACCCCTACTCCTAGCGCGTACACACAGCCCCAACTATTAGGCAGTTTAGAAAAATATTACCCTAGCTACCCGCCTCAGGGTAAGAAGTTGTGAGCTTGAAGAGACCAGCTAATGTTTTTTGTTTCCTCTGGCTTGGAAATTTGCTTATGCAACTCGAGCTTAGGCACGTGGGAGACTTGTAAGTTGTGTGTGTAGGTGTCAGAAGGCACGGCCAGGCCACCCCTGGGGTACTCGCCTCCCCAGGCCCACGCGCCCTGCCCGTGGGTCTCAGGCTGAGCAGCATTTCTGGCCAAGCTCCTGCTCTGATATCACTGAACTTGGAGCCGAGCTAGTTGACTCTGAAGCTGAGAGCCACTGAGCCCCTGGGCCGGCTCTGTACGTGGCATCACAGCTGCCTTTTTACTGTTTCCTGCCCTCTGCTTCTCTGAGCAAGAATAGCTGTCTTCTATCTTAGCTTTGAAAGGAGCTGGGATTTGAATGCCCCAAGTGACGTTCTTCCTCTGTCCCTCCTGAGACCCCCTCCCTGGTAATAAAGGGTTTGATTCATTAGTGATGGAGACCCAGTCTGGGGACACGGGGTCAGAGAGAGCAGGAAGAACGGTCGAGGAAAAACAGAAAGCAGGAGCTCCAAAAGTCACGCAAATTTGGAAAATGCTTGCTGTAATTTGGCAACGTAGCCACATTCCACACAGATACGTTTTTGATACTCCTGGCTACTGTTTATCCTGTATGTGGCTCTTGGGGAAAACCTGGTCCCGATTTTCAAGCAGAGGAGTCGTAGTAAAGAATGTGAGAGCTGGAAGAAGTATCCATAGGAAATGTACCCCTGAACCCTCCCATTTTGCCGACGAGAAAGAGCAGACCCATAAAGGCAGAGGGTCTGCCCGTGCCCCACCACACAGAGCCGACGGGGCCCCTGGGGCTCCCAGCCCCACAGCCTTCTCAGCGTGCTTGCTCACTGCTCTATCTTCGGGCGCGGGGAGGGGGCGAGTGGAGAGGGCCCGGAGGCGCTGTCCCTAGACAGCAGGCAGTGTCCGGCATCACCTTTGTGCTTCAGTCAAACCAGGCAACGTAAGGAACATCATTCAGCACTTTGAGAACAGCCAGCAGTATGATGGCCCAGAAGCAGGGACGCAGCGCCTCTCGACCGGAAGCTTCCCCGAGGACCTGCTGGAGAGTGACAGGTAGCAGTGGCCTGCTGGGGTGGGGCTGGCCAGAGCCCAGGGAGAGGCCCCCCGCCAGGGTTTGGAGCTGGGGTCTCTTTCCAGCCACATTGACTGCAGGGCTCCCACTGTGGGACTCTACCCCTCCCCCGGCTTCCGCACCGGGATGTCTGCAGCAGACACACTGTGCGCTGGCAGTCAGGCTGCAGATGAGAGAGCAGGACCCGACCTTCCAGCCCAGGAGCCGCCTGCCTGCCTTCCCCGTGTCCTTTGGATTCAGGCTAGAGGAGGCTGGAGGAGAAACGGGGAGCCCTGGGAATGAGGAAGTTGGGCAACAGGCGGTCTTTGAGGCCCGTGAGGGGGAAAGCTGGATATGAGCTGCTGCTGGGGCTTCAAAGGCAGGTGGTGGAGCTGTGGGTGTCAGATGTCCTCAGCCACAAAGAGAGAGAAAGCTCTTTGGTTCAAAACGAATTGCTCTTCCCTTTCCAAGAAGAAGAAGGGACTAGAGGCCGTGGCGTCTCCACCTTGGGCCGGGTGTAACTAGAGCCCTTCTCCGGTGTTGGATACACCCTTGGACTTGTTCTTGACTGTGGCGGGACCACAGTCAAGTCACACCTGAAACTTGACAGTCAACACTTAAGTAGAATTTGTCTATAGTCAGAAATATCCTTGCAAATTCCTCAGGTCCCCCTGGAGGTACAGTAACGTGGTCTTGTGTATATGAACATAGTGCTGTGTGCACTCGAGTCCGAGCCCTTCGGTGGCACGAAGGGCAGGCACAGGGCAAGTGGTGAGCACAAGCCTTCGCGTGGAAGCCGTTATCTCTGAAGTAGCTAATCATAAACTGCATCAGACTGTCCTGCTCGTATGCAAGGCACTCCTTTCTGTTAGGTTTAAAATATGTGAGATGCTTGTGCCAAATGAGAATTAAGATCAAAGGAAATTCTCATTTGGCACAAACATCAAAGTTAGATTTGTACTAAGGTGAGAAGTTGGGTTCTAATGACTGCGTAAATTAAATACGCAAATTGCGTGATTGCCGGGGTAGGCATGATCTTACAGAGGAATCAAATACATGATTGTAAGATACAGCATGGGCATTCTGAGAACCACTTTGAGACCGTTCGCAGACTCGTGCTCTTGAGGTTGCTGGGTGGCCTTGCCCTGGCAGTCACTGGGACCCTGAGTCTTCCGGGGCTGTCACTGGGAGCCCTGGACGTGACTGTCAGCTCACTGGCGGTCTCAGAAGTGGTATCACACGGCAGGTCGGAGGTCATCCTAGATACTTAGCAGGTGTCAGGAGCGCCGATTCTAGAAGGCGGTACTCTAGGAACTTTTGGCCGGAGGCTGGTTCTGTCCTCCCTTCTTGCTGGGAGTGTCACTTCTGGGTACTCGAAGGAAGCTGCTTAGCTCTGCAGCCCCAGTTACCTCCCTGGATGAGGTGTGTCCCAGTCAGGGACACTGGTGACAGCATTTGGAGTCAGTGTGGGTTGGAATTCTTCTCACAGACCTCGGGGGTGAGTTCAGTGGAGAACTGGCAGTGCGGTTTCTAGCCCTGCGGACAAGCCCTCGGGACCCCCTGGGTGCAAGGCGCCCCGTGGACCCTCAGTGGTTTAGAGACCAAGCCACTTGGCTCCTTGTGTGCTTCAGCTGGCTGAGCTCTGGGGCGCGCTCCAGACTGCAGGCCCCTGTTGGGTCTCGAGGCAGGACGCAGCGCGGGAATGTCAGCACGCCGTGGGGGCGGCACCGTCCTGGGCTGTATCGGGGCTGATGGAAAGCGCGACACCGTAGTCAGCATCTCATCGGGCCCCAGAACTTTCTGGTGGGCTGGGTAGGGCATGCTGGGAGAGTGCAAAGACGGTGCCTGTACTACCCTCGCAGACCCTGTGAAGCAGGGTCCACGGTGGGAGCTGACCCACTCCCTAGATGAGGGCAAGACGGATGGGCCAAGGGACGCGCAGGGTTGGACCCAGTAGTCCCTGTGGGGGCCTTTGGCATCAGGACACACCACAAGTCTGATTGTGTCGGTCCCAGATTTGCCTTCCTGGTGTCTGTCATAAGGGAGATGACAGGCTGGGGAGAGGGAGGCCTTGTAGAGCAGCAGGGATCGTTTGTCATGAGAAGCATCTATGTCAGGCAAGTTCTGGTGTCTGGTGAATCCAGGTGTCTGGGCCTCTTGGGGAGGGGGCAGTCTGCACCGTGGAGGTGCCCTTGAGACAGGCAGTGGGTGAGGCTGGCCGGGACTCTGGGTGCGAAGGTTTCCTGCCCTCCCCCAGCTCGCGCTCCGAGGTTCGCCTGGGCCGCTCTGAGAGCCTGAAGGGCCGCGAGGAGCTGAAGCGCTCTCGGAAGGCGGAGAACGTGCCCCGCTCCCGCAGCGACGTTGATATGGACGCTGCAGCAGAGGCTGCCCGCCTCCACCAGTCGGCTTCCTCCTCCGCCTCCAGCCTCTCCACCAGGTGGGCAGGGGCTCGGCCCTCCCACACAGCGGGCAGGGGCGGGGCTAGGGGCTGAGGCTTCATGCTCTCTCCACAGGTCTCTTGAGAACCCAACCCCTCCCTTCACCCCCAAAATGGGCCGCAGGTATGTGACGGGTACAGTAGCACCTATATTTGGTGTCCGTGTCCCAGCCATGGTCAGCCATTCCTCCCCGCAGAGGCTGGGTGGGGGTGCACTCATGGCGTGGGCAAGCAGGTGGGGCCGGAGAGGGAGGGACAGACCCCACGTGTGACTTTGCCTCTGAGTGAAGCTGAGCTGCCCGTTTTCCCCCAGAAGCATCGAGTCCCCCAACTTGGGCTTCTGCGCAGACGTCGTCCTCCCCCACCTCCTTGAGGACGATCTGGGCCAGCTGTCTGACCTGGAGCCAGAGCCAGACACGCAGAACTGGCAGCACACGGTGGGCAGGGACGTGGTGGCCGGGCTAAGCCAGAGGGAGATCGACCGGCAGGAGGTCATCAATGGTGAGGCCGGCCCCTGCCCCGCCACCCCAAGTCCTGTGGGGGTGGGGGCCAAGTGTGGGGCCTGGGGGCGGCACCTCTGTTCTGGCTCATGGGTGACAGGAAAGTCACTACGGTTTGAAAGCAGCACTGTTCCCCAAAGGGACGTGGTTGGGGTCACGCTGGTGAAGCTCACTCCTCGCTGACATTTCCTCCCCACCCAGAGCTGTTTGTGACCGAGGCGTCCCACCTGCGCACGCTCCGGGTGCTGGACCTGGTCTTCTACCAGCGCATGAGGAAGGAGGGCCTGCTGCCCCGGGACGAGCTGGCCCGGCTCTTCCCCAACCTGCCCGAACTCATAGAGATCCACAGTGAGCCCCCCACCCGGCAGCCCCGTGGGTCCGGAACCCGCCTCCCGTCCCCTGGTGTCCAGACCCTCACCCACAGCGCTGTTGGGCCCCGGTGTGGTGGGCAGGGGCCTAGCGGTGCTGAGCCCCAGGCCCCTTTCCTCCCCTCGCCCCAGATTGTTGGTGCGAAGCCATGAAGAAGCTGCGGGACGAGGGCCCCGTCATTGGGGAAGTCGGTGACCTCATGCTGGCTCGGGTACGAGGCACATGGAGCCCCAAGGCCTGCGGGCGGGGCGGGGCGGGGGTTCCCGGGCAGGGCGCTGATGCCTGGGCCGCTGTCCATTCTGCCCTCAGTTTGACGGCCCCGCCCGGGAGGAGCTGCAGCAGGTGGCTGCCCGGTTCTGCTCGTCCCAGTCCGTGGCCCTGGACCTGGTCAAGGCCAGGCAGCGCAAGGACAGCCGGCTCCAGGTGTTCCTGCAGGTGTGCCCCCCTGCTCACCGCCCCGACACTCAGCCCACCCGTGCTGGCTTAGCGAAGCCTGGGGCTCACCAAGGGGCCCCAGCTCTGGCACTGGGGAGTCCCCCGTGTCCGTGTGCCCTCCAGCAACACTGACACGTCCACTCGGCACAGACCACTGCTCACAAAAGGCACCGGATGAGCCGTCCACAGGCCTGGCTCACCTGCTAGTCCCTGTGTGCCCGTAGACGGACCTGCTTCCTGTCTAAGACGTGGGCACAGTACCTGCTCCGTGCGGCTTCTGTCCCCCTGCACCCACCACCCGTCCCCTAAATGTCAAGGTGGAAGCTGCCACCCCCCTGACCCTCCCCTTTGACACCCCCCCAGGAGGCCGAGAGCAACCCCCAGTGCCGCCGGCTGCAGCTGCGCGACCTCATCGTGTCCGAGATGCAGCGCCTGACCAAGTACCCGCTGCTGCTGGAGAGCATCACCAGGCACACGGCGGGTAGGCCGGCGGGTCTGGGCGCGCAGGGACGGCAGTGGTTGTGAGCGCTGGGGCAGTTGGGCGCTCAGCGCTGGCAGGATGCGGCGTGGCTCAGGGCAGCCTCTGAGCGGACACGGTGGGCGCCTCCGATGGCCGTGGTCCCACAGCAGGGGCCGTGACTGGCTTTTAGTCCCCCTCTGTGCACAGGACACACCGTATATGGCGCCTAGAGGAGTAGCGACTGCTGAATGCAGGCCTGGCCCCCAGTTCTCACTGTCCTGGGATCCTCACCACCCTCGAGTTTGGGGCACGAGTCGTCCCACAAGTGCTATGTCGGTGTTCCTAGAGGCACGCTGCCTGCCCGCAGTCACCCTCAGCCCTGTCACTGTCCCCACACACCTGTAGAGCTGGCGGAGGTGTAGCACGAATGCCTAGGAGCCGTCAGTGTCTTCAGAGCGGTAGTCTGAGGCCCGAGGACGGTCCGTACATAGGGGCCTTAAGTGCGCGGCCTGCAGGCCCACAGGAGCGGCGTGTGTGTAGCATGCCTTCTGGTCCACGGTGGTCGCCAGGGCTGTGAGACATGGGGACGTGGGACTCGGACTGACTTCTCGTGCAGGTCCCCACCACTGCCTCTGTTGGCAGGTGGCACCTCTGAGCACGAGAAGCTGTGCCGGGCCCGGGACCAGTGCCGGGAAATTCTCAAGTTCGTGAACGAAGCAGTGAGGCACGCGGAGAACCGGCACCGCGTGGAGGGCTACCAGAAGCGGCTGGACACCACCTCCCTGGACAGAGCCAGCAACCCACTGGCCGCAGAGTTCAAGGTAGGAGCCAGGGGCGCCCCCGGGAACAGCGCTGGTCAGGGCCCGAAGCGGGGCAGGGGATGGGGGCCGTCTGTGAGGACAGCGTTGCAGAACTGAGCACATACACGCCCCGGGGGGGTTCCCAGGGCGATGCAGCCGGCAGCCCGCCAGGGAAGACACGCGTGAGAGCGGGGGTGGCACTTCAGACTGAGAGGACTCTCCATTAGGAGGGACTGAGCTGAAGGGACAAGCGGGGGAGCCGAGCTCCAAGGAAGGTGTGGGGCCCGTTGGCATGTCCCCCAGCACAGGGCTTCGCAGGGCCTTTTCTGCCTGTGTGTGTCGCTCACAAGAGGGTATGGGCAAGGGACGCCTGTCACCCTGGTCCCCAGCAGCTTAGCCTGGTGCCAGGCGCGTAGCGGGTTCTTGAATACTTGCTGAATGAATGAGTGAATGAACGAACAAACAGACGGACAGACAGACAAGTGAATGGCTTCTCCCTAACAGAGCCTGGATCTTACAACCAGAAAGATGATCCACGAGGGGCCCCTGACCTGGAGGATCAGCAAGGATAAGACCTTGGGTATGTGCCGGGCGGTCACGGGGACGTCTGGTGGCTGGACTGCATCCCTGGGCACCTGGACCCCGGCCTGAGGGCAGGGAGGGGCCGTGGGGCAGCATGGAGCACGCTGGGTGAGGCGTGGGCTCTGCGCACCAACAGCCAGGCCCAGAGCCACTGGTGCCGGCACTGCCGGGGTCGTGGGGACAGTGCACGCCTCGCCAGCGCCCCTCCACCCCCCAGACCTACACGTGCTGCTGCTGGAGGACCTCCTGGTGCTGCTGCAGAAGCAGGACGAGAAGCTGCTGCTCAAGTGTCATAGCAAGACGGCCGTGGGCTCGGCGGACAGCAAGCAGACCTTCAGCCCCGTGCTCAAGCTCAATGCCGTGCTTGTCCGCTCGGTGGCCACAGGTGTGCACGCGGCCCGCGAGCCTGGGCGGTGCAGCCTTGGGCATCCCCCTCCCTCTGTGTTCCTCCACCGCCCTGCCCCATCCAAGCATGGTGGGGAGGGGAAGGCTGGGGGGGCCCAGATGACAACAGACAGTCTGGGGCAGGCAGGACGCCACGGCAGCGCCCGCCCAGGTGGGCCAGGGTCGGGATGGGGGGATGGGCAGCGGGACAGCTTCCCATGACAAGTGACGGGCAGGGGACTGGAGCTCACAGAGCCCGGCCCCATGTGCACAGGCGTTTCTGGGGGAGGCAGGGCACAGGGAGCGCTCTGGGGCCAGAGCCCGGCCACCACAGCCCTGGGCTCGCTGTCCTCAGCTGTGCCGTCTGGGGCACCCACCCTGCTCTTGGGAGCTCAGGAGGGATGGTGGGAATGAAAAGTATTACAAACCCGAGCACCATGCTTGTTGGCCTTTGCTCTGAGGGCTGCAGGAGGGTGACGGGGGCCCTGAAAGATGCCAGCAGGGTTCCAGAATTCCCTCTGTACCTGTTGTAAGGGGGTCCTGATGGCTCTGATGACCCAGGTGTGTCATGCTGCGTTCCTCATCCGTGTCGAGGGGCCTGGGCTCCGGGCCTGCACTGTCACCTGGCCGCCGGGAGCCATGCCCCGGCCACCCCTGCCGTGCCCAGTGCAGACCCTTGTACCTTCCTTTCCTCACAGATAAACGGGCCTTCTTCATCATCTGCACCTCCGAGCTGGGCCCACCCCAGATCTATGAGCTGGTGGCATTGACGTCTTCAGACAAGAACACGTGAGAATTGAGTCAAGGGTCCTACGTAACTGCTGCCCCCTTGGGACCAGGGTGGTGTGTATGAGGGCAGAAAGGCAGGGATGGGCCCCAGAGCCGTCAGAGGACGGGCGTTGGGCAGGGAAGTGCGAGGTCCAACGGACTCGGAGAAGCTTGTGTGGTCGCCGTCCGTCCCGCAAGCAAACCTGTGGCAGGGAGGCTGTTGCCAGCCCTGTGCTGTCTTCCCTTTCACTGGCCCCACTTCCGTCCTTGTCCCCAGTGGGTGCTGTAAGTTCATGCCTTCTTCTCAGCTGTCCACCTCCAGGACCCTCACCCCCGGTTCTCTACCCACCATGCCCCCTGATGGTGCCCGCCGAGCTGGCATGGCGCAGGGAGGACAGGCGAGACAGGCAGTTTCTGACCCTCAGGGTGTCCATCTGTGGGGTGTGGGTGATGAGTTATCGTGAAAGGGAGCAGATACGGAAGCTCTGAGGGGAGGTGGGAGCTGCCTGAGGGCCGCTGGGGCAGCCGAGAAGGGCGCCGGGCCCGCGAGGGTGGCCGGGGCGCCGTGTGTGCGCCAGCTCTTGTCCTTACAGCCCCCTGTCTGCCGAGCTGCAGGTGGATGGAGCTGCTGGAAGACGCCGTGCAGAACGCCACCAGGCGACCTGGGGCTGCGCCGATGCCCTCCCACCCCCCACCCCAAGGCCCCCAGGGGCCGTCCCACCAGAGCCCCAGGCCGCACAGGTGCTTGTCCTCCAGGCCCCTGCCGTCCCCTCCACACCACCCGCTTGCCGCTGCCCTCTGCCCTCATTTCTGGGCACACCTCCACCTCCCTCCCTGTGTGCTGTCCCCAAGAGCCCTCACCTGCTGTAATGGCGACCACAGGGAACGTGGGGTGGGGCAGAATCGGGATGGGAGAGGCTTGGTCAGCACCCACCTCTGTCCAGGCTGCCAGCAGGTGCTGAAACCTGGCCCTTCCTTCTTGGGCCCTACACCTTCATTGCCCATTCTGTCCGGAGGGTGGGATTCCACAACCTCTCCGCCTCCTGACTGGCAGAGAGCCAGCGTTCTCAGCAGGTGACCTGCCGCCGCTTGTCACCCCCAGGGCAGGACTGGATGACTCAGAAGTGTTCCACAGTGAACCGGAGCCTGAGGGGCTGCCTGGAGGTGAGTGTCTGGTCCCCGCCTGATCGGCTTCTCCTCCCACAGCACTCCCCACTTCCTGACTTACTAGGCTGTGTGCTCATTTTACTCTTTCACTGGCCCTCGCACTGAATCGAAGCTCCTCGGCCAGGGTCTTTGCCTTACTCAGTGAGGTCTGCCAAGAGCCCGGGCCAGGGCCTGGCTGTAGTAGGTGCTCAGTACGCTCTGGACCGAACGGGCCAGGCTCCCCAGCCCCTGACACCCAAGCTGGCGTGGGAGCAGCCACACGCCCTCCCTCTTCCCTGCCTCACACTGTCCTCCGTGTACAGCAGGCCCTGGGCCCCAGCAGAGGGCCCAAGGGGAGCACCCGGCGCTGCCAGAGGCCCCCGAGCCTGGGGGCAGCACCGAGGACGAGGAGCCAGGTGCCGGGCCTCCCCCCTCCGCACCCCTGCACGCAGCAAGCAGGGGCGGCAGGACCAGGGACCCCATCGTCCTGCCCCTCCCAGGCCCTCTGCTCATGGATGGACTCGCCGATGCTGCCCTGGAAGATGGTGAGCCCCCCGTGGGCCCCCGTGCCCACCCTCCACCTACCCGAGAGTCTCCCTGGTACTGCTCAAGGAGACACGTTGCAGGGGCACAGCTGTCACTTCCGTGCCTGAGCCCTGCGACGGGGGTGGGGCGGTGTGGTGACCCTTTCACCACCCTGGCATCTGGCACCTGTCTCCCTGCAGTGGAGAACCTGCGTCAGCTAATCCTGTGTGGCCTGCTGCCGGGTCACCCCCTGGGACCACAGGCTGCCGGGGAGCCTGAGGATGATCTGACACCCACACCTTCCATCGTCAGCACCACCTCTCACCCCTGGGACCCAGGCTCCCCCGAGCGAGCTCCCAGTGGGGGTGGAGGGGACGGCACCCAGCTCCCAGGGCCAGAGGGGGCCCAGCCAGAGCAGGAGGATGTGGCTCCCTGTTCTCTGGGGCACCTGCCCGCCAGGACTAGGAATTCTGGGATCTGGGAGTCTCCCGAGCTTGACGAGAATCCCGGGGAAGAGACTTCGAGCACAGAGGCCACAGGAAGCTACCAAGTCGTGCGAAGAGGTAAAGTAAACGCGCCCGCTGGAGGAATAGGCACTGTGGCTAGGGCAGAGGCCAGTCCCCCCAACACCTGCTTCCTTCCCCACCACGTGCCGGAAGCCATGCGTGGGCTGTCCCTGCATCCTGGGCGGCACACGTGGTGATAGCAGGCCACGGCTTTGGGGCTGCACGGCCCCACTCCGTCACTTCATACCTGGGTGACTGTGGAGCCGACTCTGAGTCATCTCTGAGCCTCGTTCTGTGGTGAGGGCATCACCCCTGCCTGGTGCACATCAGCCATCAGTACAGGTCCCTGCTCACCCCGCACGGTGTCACATCCCTCAGACAAGGACGGTGCGTGCAGCCAGTCCCTGCAGATGGCAGGTCGTGGGGTTGGGGCAGGCGGACCTGACAAGCTCGGAGGGGCCGTGGGCCCGGCTGAGAGGCCGAGGACAGGAAGGGGAGTAGCACGGGACCAAGTGCAGGGGCCACCCCACCTGTGGACAAAAAGGCCCAGACTGGCCAGTATGGGAGGGTCCGTTGAGGAGGGAGCGTCCACTGGTCTGTGGAAGCAGCTGCAGCAGGAGTGGGTGCCGGGGGTGGGAAGGGGTGCCCCGCCGTCCCCAGCGCTCGGCTCTGCCTCCCATCCTGGGAGCCTTTCTCGCCCGCCCGCCTGCCGGAGGCACGCCCTGTCCTGGGTTTCTGGGAGCTGCCCTTCCTTCTCTCTCCTTCGGTGCACTGGTGGGAGAGCTGTCTGCGGCTGTGGTCACATGTGACCTTCGCTCACTCTGCTTTTCCCTTTTTCTTTTTCTCCACCCACTGCTGTCCTTCCCGCTCTCCCCCTCCCTTCTCTTTCGTTCTCTGCTCTCCCTGGTGGTGGTGGTGTTGGTGCAGCTGAGGGCGCAGGTGGCAAGCCTGTCCCTGCCCCGCCAGAGAGCCGCCCGTCAGAGCCTGAGCCCCGTGACGTGGAAGGCGGAGCAAAGGCTGCGGGTAACGAACCCCTCCCGGGCGTCGTGTGGTCCCACGGACACACCCCCGGACACACTCCCTCGGCTGGCGGGTCTAGGTGACGCAGTATGTGGACCAGAAGCTGGCAGACCCTGTGCCAACCTCACACAGGCCCCTTCAGAGCAGGAGCGTGAGCAGCCTGTGCTCAGTCCGGGGACAGGGCCCCCCCAATGTCCTCTCCCTGACATTTGGAACCACTGCATCCCCACACCAACCACAAGTCCTGTGTCACTGTGCACATATGCTCATGTGGCCCCCGCGTTCCCGGTGTCTGCCTGTGCTCATGGTCCTGTCTGACGCCCGTGAGCCGGGGTGTCTCCAGGACCGTGACGGAGGTGGCAGTTGGGACGGGTGGTGCTGAGTTCATCAGCAGAGCTTGAGGTGGGCCGACTGAAAGCGGCCAGTGCCCCTGCTTTTCAAACGTGCCTGAAAGTGGCCACCATCTCTTTTCCCTCCAAGGGATGGGACTCCCTCCCGTCTCCCACATGACACACAACAGCCTGCCACTTGTCCCTTCATCCCGCCTCTAAGCATCTTTCCTGGTCTGGGCCACGCTAACGCGAGGCTGCCGTCTGGAAGGCTGCCTGGAGGCGGAGGGCTTTAGGAGCTGGTAGGCAGTATGAGGCCAGAGTCCGTGCGCTCGCCAGCGGCATGGGGACCCGAGCGAGCGGAGGGTGGCTCACACGCGCTCTGCTTGGCCTCCTAATCTCTCGCTCTTGCCACGGGACAGGGAACTGTTTTTACATCAGCATGCCAACAGGACCCCTGGACTCAAGCAGCGACCCTTCCCAGCCTGACAGCCCCCCTGCCTGGCTCCCAGGGCCCGGGCCCCAGCTGCGCAGGGGGAGTGGGGACCGGAGGCGCCCCAGCCACTCAGCCCCCAGCCTGGCCCTCAGGGACGTGGGCGTCATCTTCCACACCATTCAGGAGCTCACCCTCAAGCTGCACAGACTCAAGGTGAGGCCTCGGGGTGTGGGCCACGTGTGTCCCGGGAGCCCCCCTCTGGCAGGAGCAGCGCCCGACAACAGACCTCCCCGTCCTCTGCAGGACATGGAGCTGGCCCACAGAGAACTGCTGCTGTCCCTCGGGGGCGAGTCCTCGGGCGGCACCACACCTGTGGGCAGCTCCCACACGGAGGCGGCCCGGTGGGCAGACAGCTCCCTGTCACCTCCAGCGAAGGAGCCGCCGTCGTCTGACTGCAGGGACAGCTGCGAGCTGGGGCCCTGCCCTGAGGACGGTGAGTGAAGCTTGGACACTGGACATCCAGCTGGTGAGGGGCCGTGACACCACGCAGAGCGAGGACACAGCGTGGTTCTGACGGGTCCCCAGATGCATTAAGTCCCTGGCCCTCACGAGCTTGAGGACTTTCCAGGCGAACCCTAAGAGGGAGGGTCACCTAGGGGCCAGCTGCTCACTGTCATCACCTTGTCCTCCACAGGCCCCAGGTCCCCCCTGGAAGACAGCTCGGCACACGCAGCCACGTCCCCGAGACTGTGACTGTCCAAACCTCCAGACCGTGCCCTAGGGCCTGGCGCGAGGCAGGGCAGGGTGCGACGCCTGCATGTCTCCTGGGAGTCCAGCCCCGTGTCTTCTCCTGCCCTTTGTCCCCTCCCCCACCCCCAGGCCCCGTGTCCCTGGTCCCCTGGCCCATGTTGCCTGTGCCTATGCCTGTGGACGGCTGTGCGTGGGCGCCCTCAGACGTGCGAGGGGAGGGAGGCTTCTATGTCAGTGCACTTTGTTCCCCTCCCCGTCTCCACAGGGCCCAGGGCTGGGGGGCGCCTCCACCTCTCGGTCACATGGTTTCCTGTAAATATGTATGTATGTATGTGCGTCTTTGCTGTTGTAAATACCTGTCCTGGGTGCCGGGGCAGCTACAGAAGCGACTGTAAGGGAAGAGGAGGCTCCCTTGTATCTCCTAGTCACCGCCCAACACCGGGACCAGGTCCCAGGCCCATGGGCCCAGCTGGCACGGGGCCGGCCAGCAACTCCCTCCCCGGGGTCATCTCCTCTGCAGGGGTGTTCCTACCCCACCTGTGTCCACCTTCCCCACACCCTCACTACAGAAAACCTGGTATCAGGTACGGAGCAAACGGCCCCAGGAGCTGGAGGCGGGGTGAGTGCTGGAGCATCCCCAGGGCCCACCGCAGCCCTGGCCTGTTACCACGTCCACTGCAGTCCCCACTGACTAATAGAATATACACACTGTGCTAGGTGTATATATACATATATATAAATATATATATAATATATAAAATATAGATATGGAAATGACTGTTTTGTTGTTAAAATGATGTATACGCTTTTATTTTCTTCCTTTCATGGTTAAGATTTTTTTTTTTTTAAGAAAAGTTAAATATTCTTCACTGTGGCGGTGTGTGTGTGATTCTTGGAAACACTGTGACAAAGGTGCAGTGGTTGTCCCACGACTGGCTCCAGTTGGCTCTGGGGATGGAGCCCTCCCCCCTGGCAGCCAGACCCCAGGTATGTGCCCACTGGACCAGCCTGGGCATGGCCAGCACAAGACAACACGCGCTCCCTGCCCCGCCCCCCCCCAGGAGTTCTGGGCCCAGAGTCACGAGGCCACTGCCCCCAGGGAGCTTCCAGGTTTTACAGCTCACGGCCCCGGGTCCTCTGTGTGTGGGTCCTCTCGGGAGGCAGCCCTGACATCCCCCCACATCGTCGGCTGGCCCTGGTTTCAGATCGAGGACATCTGCAGGCCTGTGTCCTCTAGGGAGCACAGGTAAGAGTGACTCCAAATGTTCCAAGTACCAGTATTTCCGAAACAAAGTTTAGAGACAACCTCGCAGGAAGAAGTACAAAGCCTTTGTTCAAGATGCGAGCTGCGCCCGGGAGCTCAGCCGCAGGGCCTCCGGGGGCCGCAGGAGGGACGGGCTAGATGGGGGGCGCCAGGGCCTCCTCCTCCCTGGCCTTGGCCTTGCTTATGGGGTCCCTTGGCAGCATCAGCTCCTGGATCGTGGTGTATGCAGGACATGGCAGCGAGAAGAGGTTTTTCTGAGGAGGGAACGGCAAGCTGACAGCTGACCCCGGGGCCGGCAATGGGGGTGTCCCGGGACGGACAGAAGGCAGAATGACTGCTGAGGTGGTGGGGTGATGGAGAGAAGTGGGCGGCAGAGCCCCGCCAGGGCCGACGAGGACTCACCGCGAGGCACAGCCGGAGCAGCCCCACGGGGCCCTTGGACGCACTCTTGGACTTCAGCAAGTGGGCCTGGCACTGCACCGTGCTGAGGAAGCCCTCCAGCCCCACCTCTGTGATGCGGTTTCCTGGCGGAAGGAGCAGGCAAGCTTCCTCCCGGCCAGACACACGCCTGCCACCGCCTGTGGCTCCACAGCCAGCTCCCAGCTTGCCAACCCAGGAGCTGCTGCTGCCCTGCGACCACTCCTCTGGCGGTTTCCCTGGCCTCTTTACATCCCACCCACCTCTCAGCTCCCACTTTACCCGCATTGTCCGGCCCTGGCCTGACTTCCCCTCCCCCAAAGCCCCAGCAGAAGAGCCTCCAGCACCATGATGCCCAACCATGGGACAGGCGGGTCGGGGTGGGGATGGGAGGGGACCCAGGCAGCAAGCAGCAGAGGGCTTAGCACATACGGACGAGGTTGAGGTACAAGAGGACCTTGTTCCCAGCCATGAAAACTTTGCCATGGCGGTGCTCCACGGGCTCCAGCAGAGGGCTGAGCATCTCAGTAGCTTCAGCAGCCAGCTGCTAAAGGAGGACATAACTGCAGTAGGGGACAGGGAGCTGGTCACCAGGCCAGTCATTCATTCATTCAACACACGTTTGCAGGGCCGGCCATAGTCCAGGCTCTGTCCTAGGTGCTGGGGACACAAAAATAAATACACACATACCCTCAAGAAACAACTGTAGGGAGACCAGAAAGTGATGTGTGCGACAAGTGGCAGAGGCCAGTTCAGTACTGTGGGAGCACAGGGGCAGTTCCCAGACAGACGAGGGGTGGCTCCAGGCAAAGAGAAGGGGCGCCAGAGGACTGGATGGCGGGGGATGGGGAGGCAGTGCCACAGTCCTGCGCAAAACAGCAGCACAGGGTCCACCTGACCTTCGTAAGACCTGCCTAGGTGGCCAGAGGGCTGTGGGAAGCGAGGCCATTTGGCCTGGGGTCGGAGTCTCCCGGGGCAGCTGGCTCCACCCACAGCTGGAGGGCTGGCAGGGGTGGGAGCTGTGCAATGGGCAGTCAGGGAGCAAGGAACAGACTGGTCCCGGAGGACAGGGAAAGGGCGGCTGGGGCAAAGGAGGGGAACTGTTCCCAGAGCAGCTGTGCGAGCAGGTGGAGGAGGTGCTGGTGAGCCGAAGGCCAGACAGGACCAAAGTGGGGACTCCTAACAGGCATGGAAAGACCCAGGTGTCCTGGAGCCTGAAGGGGAGGGGGGCAACCGGTAACCCCAGCAAGCCCAGCTCGGGCTGCGGGTCAGTGGTTGGGGCAGGAGTGGAGGACCAAATGTGAGCACAAGTGGCTGGAGACGGCGGAGTGGGACGGGCGCGCGGCAGCCTACCTCTGAGTCCAGGAGGGTGTTGCGTTTCTCCTTGCTCCCCGTCTTGGACCCTTTCCCCTTGGTCACTTTCTGCTCAGGGATGGTTACCTCTGGATGGAAGAGGAGCCAGAGTGCAGGCCTGACACCACCCCGGGCCCCAGAGAAGGGCTGGGTTTGGGTGCAGCAGAAACAGAGCTGGAGGGGGCCCCGCTGGGGGCTGGGGGGCAGCCTCGGGAAACCAGTGTGGAGCACGGTGGGACAGGCCAGAAGACCAGCTCCTGACTCCTGCCTCCCGGCCCGGCCCCCAGCGCCGCTAGCACTTACTCCCCTTGCCTGCCTTTGCGGGGTCTTCCTTCTTCGGGGTTCCTTGTATGGGTGACGGCCCAGACCCCAACTTCTCCTCCTTCTTCACCACTTCCTGTGGAGGACGTTAGAGACAGGTGAAAGTCCTTCCTCTCTGGGGGCCGAGACGCAGGTGGGGAAGGAGCCAGGGTGGGGCCGGGACACAGGCGGGGCAGGGCCAGCGTTAGGATCCTGGGCAGGAAGCGGGTGGGACCTTCACTCCCCCACCTGTTCACCTCCAAGCCCCACAGCTCCTCCAGGCCGAGGCCGAGGCTCTCGTGCCCAGCGCACACCTACCCCTGGCTTCTCCTTCTTCTTGCCCAGGCCCTTAGCGGCCTTCGCTGCCTGCATCTTCTCTGTCTTATCCAGGGTGACAGAACTGAGCGCCGGCAGCTGGTTCTTCTCACGGTCCGTTTTGGAGTCCCCATGCCGAGAGCGGGAGGGCTGTGCTCACAGACGGGAGGCGGGGGAGGGGGGGGCGGGGGAGAGGCCGGTGCCCTTCAGTGAGGGCGGGGGAGCCTCCCGCCTGAGTGGTAGACCCCCTAGCAGCACCCCACCCCCATCTCCCGGCTAAAGGCTAAAGGTGTTTGTTTGGGAGGTGCTGTGAGGAAGAAACGGCAGGGAGCCCGGGGGCGGGCTGGGGGCTCTGACTCCTCCGTTCCCGTGCGCTCCCCGCATCCACTCGGTCAATCCTCTCAACAATGCCGAGAAGTAGGTACAGGCGAGGAAGCAGGGCCAGAGGCTAACATGCCGAGGTCCCAAGCCGCCGAGTGGCCGGCGGGCTAACTCGAGGGCTTCCTCTTAGACGGGGCACGCTGCTGCCCGCAAGGGGCTGGCGTTCGCCACACCCGTGCAGGCGGGCCAGGCGGAGAGCGGCCAGGCACACAGAGGGACAGGCCCGCGCCGCGGGCGGCTGCTCACCGAGCGCGAGCGCTCCTGCACCCCCTTCGCCAGCAGGAGGCGCCGGCGCTCCACCACCTCGCGATGATCCAGCTCGAAGGGCCGCAGGACCTGGCGGGGCGGCGCGCGGCGGGTCAGACGCCGGAGCAGAGCCGAGCTCTCCACCGGCTGCCCGCCGGCACACCCACCTCGGCCAGCTTCAGGGCGCCCTTGTCCTGGATGCGGTTGTGGGCCAGGGACAGCCAGAGCAGGGAGCGGTTCAGCCGGAGGCCCTGGGGGCGGGACGGGGCAGAGCGGGTGTGCGTGAGGCCCGGGGTCCCTCCCGGCGCCGGGGGCCTGGGGCCCTCCCGCCGCTCACGCACATTGGCGATGTAGCCCGCGCCCTCGTCCCCGATGTGGTTAAAGCTCAGATTGAGCGAGACCAGGGTCCGGTTGCAGCTGTGCAGCGTCGACAGAGCCCGGCCCAGAAGCTGCGCCCCGCGGTCATCGATGTTGTTGTTCCGCAGAGACAAGTGCACGACCCTGGGCAACGGGAGGGAAAAAGGGTCCCAGGAACCCGGAAGCTCGGGGAACCTTGGGGGCATGAGGAGGTCCATCGGGTCTGAAGGTGGAGGGACAGGAATTGACGTTCCCTGGGGAGGTGCTCGAGGGGAAGCAAGGGTGGGGACTAGGAGTGGCCTGGAATGGGGGCAGGCCGAGAAAGGGGGGGGTAAAGGCGTCTCACGGGCTGTCCAGTGTCATTAGCTTGTGATACGGCTGCTCCGGCAGTGGGTTCCCCTCCAGAGAGACCTTCCTGAGGGGAGGAGGGGGTCTGAGAACCAGGAAGCCACCACCGAGGCCAGGTGAGGACGCGTGGGACTCGAGAGCAGCTCGGAAACAGTCAAAGGACGGCCCCCAACAGAGGAAATGATGAGACAGTTCTCCAGACTAACGGTCCAGAAGAGTGGCGCATGAAGGGGTCATTTCATCCAGTTAGCCCTCTGGTGAGGTGGCCTCTGGGATGACCCATGATCCCCACTTCTTGGTTCCTATGCTCTCGTGTAATCCCCTCCCCTCGAGTGTGGCAGGAGCTAGTGACTCACACTGATGAACGGAATATGCCCAAAGCGAAGGGAGGCCACTTCTAAGCTTAGCTTCCAAAAAGCCTGGCTTCCATCTGGGTGCTCTCTGGCTCTGGGTCACCGGCAGCCATGTGGGCAGGGCACTCATGCATGTGAGGGAGCTCACGGGACACTGCGACCACCTGAGTGAGCTGGGAAGCACATGCTCCCGCCCAGCTGAGATGACCGCAGCCTCTGCAGGACCCTGAGCCAGAGGCACCCAGCTACCTACATGGATTTATCTCACAGAAACTGACATAATCAATGTAACAATACATGGTCCCTCCACAAAGCTTCTCTATTTGAAAAATCTCTCCCGTGATGTGATCATTGCTCAACCTTTCAAGCTGGCTCATCTTTCATCCTTCAAGGCTCAGCTCCACACCACCTCCTCCAGGCTGTCTCCCACGTCACCCTGCCCCACACCCATGGGGGGGGTGGTGCCGCCTCCACTGAAACAGTCTTCCACCACCACAGTGCCCACACTGCCCTGTGGTATCTGTTCCTAAATCCTGTCCCTCCCTCCCTCCCTGGACTGCCAGGTCCTGGAGGATAAGGACCTGCCCCTAGTACAGTGTCAGGCCCCAGGCAGCGAGGAACGTGAAAACCTGCAGGGAGAGATTGGACGGTGGTGGGAGGAGGGCGATGAGGCCCCAAAGGTCAGGCTCTTCCGGCACTGGTGTAGGCAGAAGAGGGCAGCCCGAGTCTTGGCACATGGGAGCTTCACAACCAGCCAGACACCGGCTGCACCCTGTCTCCACAGGGATGTAAGGCCCAGGCTGCAGGAGCTGGGAGGGCCCCTCCCCTCCCCAGACTGCGCCCTCGGGCCGCCCACTCAGCCCGCTTCCGGCACTGGGGGCCTCCCCGCTTGCCTGCTCCCCTCTGCTGACCTGAGCGTGGGTGAGCAGAGAGGTAGAAGGGCGATGAAGGTGTCCAGGGTCTTCTCAGTCAGCCCCACCTTCCACAAGCTGCTGGTGGTGGAAGGGACAGGAACACAGCTGGTGTATCACCTTCCCGCGCGGTCCTCGCAGCCGCACCCTTCTCCCACTTCTCCAGGTCCCCAGGGTCTTCCCTGCCCCCTCAGTTCTTTCTGGCGAGCCATCCCCCACATTGGTCTCCGGTCCCGTCCCCCGCCCCCTCCGCCACATCCCCTCACTTGATGGCCTGCAGCTGGCTGAGCGGGGGCAGACATTTAGAGAAGATGCCCAGGATCCGCTCCTCAACCTTCCAGCCTGAAGAAGCGGAAGGAGGAAGGCGCCTCAGGCCTCGGGGGGAAAGGGGGAGCCGGGGGGAAGGGGGGTATGAGGAGGGGCGGGGCGAGGACGCGGAGGGGCGGGGCGAGGACCGACGGGGCCCACCGCGGATGTAGATTTCCTTCACCGACTTGTCCTCTGAATCCAGCTCCACCTGGACTGTGGGACGGAAGTACACGTATTTGCTCTCCACGCTGTTGAGGCTGCAGGACCCCGACAGCCGCTGGTCGTCTAGCGGGAAGGGGTGCGAGGGGACCAGGTGAGGCGGGAGAGGCCGGCCCAAGGGGGCGGAGCGCTGGCGGGGGCTGCAGCTGGGGCCAGGCTGGGGTCTGCCAGTTTGGAGGGGAAGACGGGGCATCCCCACCTCCCCAGCCGCCCCCTGAAGCCACCCCTTACACCCACCCTGCCATGCGCCCCGCCATTCGGCCCCCGTGCGACGGGAGGCTGGGGATGGACGAGGTGGCCCTGAAGGACACCCGGGGCTCCACTGTCACTCACCTACCGTGGGCTTTTCCGACAGAGACGTGGACAGGACGAAGTTAGGGTGCGGGCGGGGCCGGGTGACAACTTTGGGGAAGTCCGTGTACCCCGAGAGCTTGCAGAGCTCAGCGAAGTCGGTCTCCAGGGAGCCGGTGCACTGGTACTCCTCTGCGGGCGAGGGGGCGCAGGGAGCGCGGGCCTGTGGTCGGAACCCCAGGCCGCGCCCGCATGCGTTCTCACGCTCGACCACGCGGGGCTTCGGACCTCAGGATGGGCCCCCCCTGCGAGGCGGACAGCCTTACAACCATTTTAAAATGTGAGTTGCGTTGTAAAGACCAACGCTGGAAACAGTGGGAAATCAAGACCTGGAAGGAAGGGGGCCAGGGGCCGCGGGGCGTGCCGGCTCCTCCACCCACCCCATGGGTGAAGCCCGCTGCTTCCACTGGGCTCTCCGCTCGCTGGGGGGCCTCCGCCTCCCACACGGTGTCTCCAACCCAGGGTCACACGGAGAAAGAAGCCCCAGGCCTGATGTGAGCAAAAGGAACCCTCTCCACTCCCATCCCCACCCCATATACCCCAGGTCCAGCAGAGCGCCGGGCTTTAGTTTGTTTAGCGAACATTTATACAGCACTTTCTCCTGTCCCGCTCCACTGTTTTAAACGCCTTAGAAATACTAATCAGTGAAGCACTGATGAATTCAGACAGATGCCCACCACACCCCACCCTGAGTCCCTGAGACCCCGCTCTTTCCTGCTCCCCCGTGGGCATCTGGGAAGAAGTGGGAAGGGTGTCCCTGGCGAATGGCAGAATCTGGAGGCAGAGGGCTGGCTTGGTACCCGCTGGCTCTCCCACCTGCCCAGAGGCCTAGAGCCCCGGCAGCACCACCACCCAGGGCGGGGGAACTTCGGCTAACAGCAGGAGCCTGCCCGAGGGTGTGGAGGGACTGTGTGTGTGGGGGGGGGCATGATGCAGAGAGCTTTGAAGGTTCCTGCAGAAAAGGGGTGAGACACACGCTCCTCATGCGCCCAGGGGGACGCAAACACAAGAAACGTGAGCTGATGGACAAGAGGTACCCCAGACCCGCCTCGTCCAGCTGACTCCTGCACACCCCTGCTTTCCTGGGCTGTTCCCTCTGCTGGGAGAACCCTCAGCCCTTCCTCGCTTCACTCCCACCACCTTTCTCTACAAGAGATTCTTGAACTGTAAGAACACCGGAAAGCCTATTACAATAGTCGCCTGGGCCGGTCTGCGCAGACTCCGATCCCTGAGCCCAGGTGGAGTCCATATTTGCGTTTCGAACAAGCTCGCGGATGCTGGGATGAGGAGGGCCGGAGCAAGCGCGTTTTAGCGCGGCACCGTCCGCTGGGTCACTGCTAGCGAAAGCGCAGGCAGAGGACATTTCGGAGGTCACATTAAGTTCTGTTGGGTAGCGCTTTCTAGAGCAGCGCTTCTCTTCTCAAGGAGATTTCCTAGGACCAGCAGCTTTGCCACCGGCACTGACCAAGAGATGGCACCTGACCAAAGTTTGACCAAGGCCTTTTCCCACGTTGTTTTACCCTGAGTGCAGGACCGGTAAGTTTTGGTGTTTTTTTTTTAACTTTTATTTACTTAAGTGTGTTTGTCCAGGACCCATCAGCTCCAAGTCAAGTAATCTAGTTGTGGAGGGCGCAGCTCACAGTGGCCCATGTGGGGATGGAACAGGCAACTTTGTTGTTAAGAGCACCGCGCTCTGACAAGCTGAGCTAACCGCCGCCCCAGGGCCGGAAAGTTCTTGTCCGCGTCTGGTGGCAAAGCTGGTGGTTATGAATCAAGAAGCCTTCAATCAATGCCCCTCTGCGGATAATGCGTTTCCGTGGGGGTTCTAGCACTTTCACACTCCGACGTACGTACACTCTCCTCCTGGCTCTGTTTTCTCAGAGCATGTAAATCCCACGCGTGCAGGACTGTCTGCATTGGACCGAAAAGCGGGACCTCTCTCCGTCCTCCCAACGCCTATCATCACAGCTTACTGCCTTTGTCAGCCCCCAACCAGAGTGTGGGTTCTTTAAGATCAGTTCAGTTCAAACATCTGCCAATCTGAGATTCAGGAAGTTGATGGGAGTCAAACTGGGATCGTATTTCAAGATGGAACAGGGAGCTCCGCACACAGCGGGGGCACAGTGCATGCTTGTTGCATGAACAAATGAAGTCGCAGTTTACAAAACGCTTTCTCACCATCAGCTCCATTGCAACGCCTCACCGCAGCAGGCGGGCAGGACCCCCATTTCCACACTAGGAAATGGTGGAAAATAGTTTCCACACTCCTCTTCCACAGAGGAGAAACGCGCCCGGGGCCACACACCTGATGATGTTACCATTTGTAACACTCCTTCCAGGTGCCAGGAGCTAGCTACGCTCATACCGAACGTGGCACCAGAAATTCTATTATTACTTCCTGGTGGGCCGTCTCGCCCACCAGAGCGTCCTTCTGCACGTCCAGTCCCGGGCCTGGCGCACGGACGCCGCCCCATCCCACCTGGCCAGCCCGCGAGCCTGATTCGCCCCGCCCCGCCCCCTGCGTACCAGGGTTTTTGGGCTCCTCCTCGCCCACCTGCGGCAGGACGATCGCCGGCTTCTCCTTGGCTCCGCGATCCCCCTTCTTGCTCACTGTGCTAGACGTCTTCTGGGTCGCGGGACGCGGGGCCCTGGGCGACGTCCCCGGTGCGCTCCCTTCTCCCGACATGTGGGTGCGGTCCGCAGCGACTCTGGGAACCCTCACGGGGACGAAGAGGCAGTACGGGTGGTGATTCTTCAGGTAGTGGCTGAATCAGGGGACTCTATTCCGCGTCCACCGACCCGGCGATCCGCAGTGGCGTCGCCTCCGCGTCCCTCTCCACGACAACCGCGCGAGCTGGGCGGGCCCGCGGATGGGAGCAACCGCTGAGCGCACGCGTGCGGACCCCGCGCCGCGGTCTTAGATCGGGGTGGGGGGCGGGGCCGCGGGCGAGGCAGGAGCGGGGCGGGGCCAGAGCGGAGCGGCCGGAGGCGGGCGGCCTGGGGTCCAGGGGACCGGAGAGCCCTGGGGGGCCCGGCCCCGCGGACCGCGAGCGAGGGAAGACGGCCAAGGGCGGCCCAGGACCGGGGCCGAGGGACAGAGACCAGGACGGGTCCGGGGCTAGGGTGGGCGCCCAGTCATCCAAAGTCCCCCAGGAAACTGAGCCCAGGAAAGCGGGAGCTGGCCCGGTCTATCAGGGATGGTGACAGTCTGAGGAATCTAGAACGGGAGAGTCCAGGTGGGGGCAGATCGTGTCCCTGGGCCCGCCCTCCTAGGCCTGTAAGGAGAGGGCTTCTGGTGGAAAACGTCCAGAGAGACCCACAGTGAGTTGGCGTGACGCTGGGTTTCCATTCTAACCGCATCTATTTAGCCTCCTGGTGCTCTGGGGCCTTACTTGATCTGCTAATGAATTAATAAGGCAGGTAATGCTTCCAGAAATCTCGGTGTTAAGGTCCTCAGGTAGTCTAGCCCCGCAGGCTCCCCCTGCTGGGCCCTCATTTAGTCCACCCTCTCCTGTCTATCTTCCTGCCTCCCGCCCCCACAGCCCACTCGCTACCACTGCCCCACTGTCACTCCCAGCCCGTGCCGCCCTTCAGCCTTGCTGCTTCCCCCTAGCAGTGCCAGCTTGGGGAAGGTGCCCACCTATGCAGTCGGTTAACGCTTGGAGCATGCCATGTGCCCATGTTACCAGTGTCACTGCTACTTTTAATTTACTCAGCCACTCAGCCTTTTGGGGACATTTATTGAGTGTCGACTCTGTGCCAAAGGGAACCAATGTCGAGCATGAACAGAGGACCCCTGCCTCCAGGGAACTTACAGTCCGGTGGGGGAAGCGGAGATTAACCAAAGAAGCACATAAAGAAACGACACATTACAGGGTATCTGGCACCCTGCAGGTCTGCAGGTGTCTGTGGAATGAAGAATGAAGGCAGCTGTGATCAGTGCCAGGAGAGAGACGCACCTCCCAGAGGACAGGATGTGAGGCCCCAGCGGGAGTTAGCCAGGGAGGAGGAGGAAGAGGATTCCAGCTGTGCAGAGTCCCAGTGGCAGGAAGGCGGCTCTGCTAGGACAGCTGAGAGGCCAGTGTGACTGGGGCAGAGGGACAGCAAGCAGTCCCAGTGAGGCTGAGCCAGCCAGACCCGCAGAGGCTTTCCTAGGAACTTGGACAGCTCTGAGTCTGGCCCAGGAGCAGTGGGGCCCCCATGCAGGCTTTCAGGCAGGGACGACATTAGCCAGCTGGGCTGGAGGGGGTACCAAGTGAACGCAGGGGGCCAGTTAGGAGACTAGGACTAGTTAACGGAGTTTAGGCTGCCTCTCTACTAACCGGTGAGGGCCGTAGGGCAGGGCCTGTGCCTGGACCCCACGGAAACCACACATGCTCACGCGCGCACACACACACACGCACACAGAGCCCAGCCTGGGAGTGCATAGGAAAGGTACCCAATATACACTTTAGACATCAGTATGAAATCGGACTCATCCGTCAACACCCCACCCACCAGGTTATGTACACAGGCCCTGGGGGCCTTGGGGCACGATGGGTTGAGGAAAGGGAACGCAGGCCTCCTGGCAGCCAGTGTCCCAATGTGGAACCGGGAGCCTGGCTCCCACCTCTCCATTCTCTTCGTCTGTTAGACGTGTCCATGTTCTCGGCCTGCCGGTCCTCTCCCTCTCCTGGCAGGGCACAGCCGGCGCTATCCCCAGCCTTGGGCAGCAAGAACAGGTGGGCTGGCCTCTGCACACCATCTGGCCCCTCAACGGTCCTGGCGCCGAAGTGGGGGTAACGTGGGATGCCGCACGGGGGGCAGGTCGTAGTGTCCGGGGATGTGGCTGTTCTTGGGGGAGTCGTAGTGGCCGGGTGGCAGCCCCAGAGGCAGGGGCGGCAGGGAGCCCACGGAGTCTCGGTCTGGAGACAGAAAGGGGACAGGACAGGGGCAGGTGGCTCCTCGCCTCCCCGGTTCTTCTGCCCCCAGACAGAGGACTGGTGCCTGGCTGTAGGCCAGTTTGTGCCGCATCCCAACTGCCCGTGGACAAGGCCACCCGGACCTGCCCTCCTCGCAGAACAGGAGGACGCTTTGTTACCCGCCTTGTTCCCCACTTTTCTGAGTACCAGAAAGTTCTTGCTGCCACATCATGCTGCCTCCAATGCTCTCCCTGTCCTTTCCCCTTCCTCCCTCCCTGCCCCAGTGGAGGGCTCACCATGGGTCAGAGGGCTGGGCTGCTCATAGGTGCCACTGTCCCGCTGCAGCCTGTGGCTGTCCCTGAGCTGAGGGGGTTGCCGGGGGGCAGACCCTGACGGAGGGCCTTTCATCTCCATGTAGCTGCTCTCCCGGGGGCCCCCCAGCAGGCTGGGCAGGTCCCGGATGGTGGCGTAGGGGTTCTCACTGCTCAGGGAAGCCACACTGGCCCCTAGCCCCTCTTCAGAGATGGGCCCTGAGGAGAGGGAGAGCAGTCAGGCTCAGGCCAGCCCTGGCCCATTTGCCCCAGGCAGCCCCCCTCCCCTGCACACACCTTTACTACAGAAGGGGCCTGGGCCACTGCTGTTGCTATAGCTACAGCTGTAGCTTCGGTCCAGGCGGCTGCCACCTGAGGAGCAGGACACCACGCAGCATCAGACCCCTGGCCCCTCCCCAGGCTCCAGCCTCCCCCAGCACTGAGGCCCAGAACACGGTCCACAGACACACACTCAGACGGGGCGGGGTGCTGGGCGGCCACGAGACCTTGGTCTTCAGGCTCCTACCCCTGTCCCGAGGCCCTGGAGGCGGCTCCCGGCGGTGCTTCCAGTCGGCAGGCAGGGTGGCGTGGTTATCATGCCCATGGGCGCCCCCTGACCTCTCAGGGGCCTGGAGGCTGGCAAACAGCTGACCGCTTGGAACCTGAGGGGGGACAGGAAGGACAGGGAGAGAAACACGCAAGGAGGGGCTCTCGAGAGAAGCAGGTGGGCACCCGTCCGTCCGCAGCGCACGCGTCCCCCAGCACTGACCTTGTTAGGAGGCGGCGGGCTTGGTGAGCACTGGGACAGGGTGTGGTAGCTGGGGTTGGAGTAGTAGTGACTGTAGCTGGCGGGGACATCTGCAAAGACAAACTCAGGCATGGGGGGGCTGCCTGGGCAGAGCCAGGCCTGGGCATTCTGTCCTCGGAGATCGGGGGTCGGCCCTCTGAGCCCCCTTCTCCCTCCAGCTCCCCACTTCCCCTCTCCTGGGTCCAGGGAGCGATGTAGGAGCTCTGCTCTGGGTCCCCCACCACTCCTATGTGTCCCCCGCCCCCAGGCCAGCTCACCTGGCATGACGTACTCAGAGCTGTCCAATCGCCCGCTGCTGTAGGCCACTGCCAGGTGCTGGCGCTCCTTGCCCTTTTGCCAGTGGCGGTAGCCAATGACCAGTGCCACCAGGGCCACCAGCAGGGACCCCAGCACAGCGATGCTGATGACGGCTCCCAGCGAATTATAGGCTACTGGAGGGGTGGGCATCATGGTGAAGGGTTCCTGGCTTCCTAGTGGGTGGGGCGGTCACTCAGGACAGCGTCTTGGCTCTGATGGTGACCATGGGGGTCATGCATGCATGAGACCCCTAGAGTAGGGGTCCAGATCCTGGCAGAGACCCAGGCAGGTAGGTGCTCGTGGTGTCCTGGTTCCCTCGGGACTGTGGGGGCCTAGAAAACTCACCAATCCTGCAGGGCGCACCACTGTGCCCTGGGGGACACACGCAGGCCCCAGTTTCTGGGTGGCACTTCTCTCCGAAACCACACTGGCACAGTTGGGAGCAGTTGGCACCGAACATCCCTGGAGAGCAGCCTGGGAGAGAGCCAGGGAGGCAGGCGAGCGTCAGAGGTTGGCAGGACATTGCAGTCTCCTCCTTGGGTGAGGGCTGATTTGGGGATGGGCATGGAGCTCTTCTTCCTTCTGTTGGTACCTTCCAAGCAGAGGTGTCCGGTCCAGCCTGGGGGGCAAAAACAGCTTCCATCCTGGGGGTGGCAGGTCCCACCATGGTGACACTGGCAGGGCTGGGCGCAGTTGGCTCCCCAGTGTCCAGGAGGGCACGCTGCAGGAGAAAAGGTACCTGTCTGGCAGTCCAGCCCAGCCATTCCCCCCACCCCCGCATTCTCAGCCCCCAGCGTCACTGAAATCTTCCCCTCAGCTTTGGAGCCTTGGTCTCCCCAGGGACACGAAAGCCTTGAACAGTATCTACACTGGACGCTCACAAATGCTGACCTGCACACCCGCACGCCCAGCTGCCCCCTCAGGGTCTGCACTTGACTGGCTAATAGCCATTCAGAACAACACAGGAGTTTCCCAGACGGCCCCACACTGCGTACATCTGGGCTGCTTTCTTTAAACACGACAGAAGTAAGGTCCACACTATTTAAGGCATAATTTTGCATATCTGACATTAGCAAATAACCTAACAGTAGTTGCTCCTGAATTCTATGGAAAAACTCTTCACCGAGATGCCATTCCTGTCCCCTGCCTGCCGTGAGCTTACATGCAGGCTTTTTCACAGGAAGAGCTTCGCACCACTCCTTTTCAAAATGTATTTCATTTGGTGTTCTTTGACTACTCTTTTCTATGATGTCCTTCATGTATTTATGTGGGAAAGAAACCATGTATAAGTAAATAAATTGAAAAGTGCAAAAGGAAAAAAAGAACACTTTCAAAACTGAGCTCGTGGCCCCGCCCCCAGGCCTCCTGCAGGCGAAGGCCGGGTTGGTTTTCCTGGCCTGTTCATGCTGCTTTCTCAGCAGTCAGCCTGCAAGGGACACCCAGTAAGTATTTGTTTACATTGCTTATATGACTGACTGAGTGAAGGCAGGTCCAGAGGCTTTACACCCAGGGCAGGGGAACAGAGGTCTCCATCCTCAGCCCCCGACTCTGGGCGTGCACACGCGCTGACACACGAGCTACCGCTAGGCAACCACGCACGTACGCTGGGAACAGTCGCGGCCAGTCCAGCCAGCCAGGCAGTAGCAGGTCCCGTCCGAGGGGTGGCAGGAGGAGTGGTTCGCACACTTGCAGGGCACACAGCGTTTGCCATAGCGGCCAGGCTGACAGGCTGGAGGAGAGGCTTCTGGTGACTGGGGGCGGGGCCAACCCTCCACCAGCCCTTGATCCCACGATGGTCCTCCCTCCTTCCCACTGCGGTAACTGGGGGCACATTAGAATCAGTGGAAGAGACCAAGCTGGGTAGAGTGGGGATTCTGGCATCTGACAATGCACTGCCAGCAAGGCTGGCAGGCGGAGAGGCCTCACGTCTCTGGAGGGCGGGAGGGGACGGGCCTCACGTCTCTGGCAGGAAGGGCCTCGGAATCCCGGTGCACACACACAGTTGCCAGTCTCAGGGATGCAGGTGCCCCCATTCTTGCAGGTGCAGGTGTTGCTACAGTTCGCTCCCCAGAAGCCCTCAGGGCAGGGCAGGTGGCAGCGGGTACCTGTGGGAGAGAGGAGTAGGATGACCTGGCCCAGCCCCCCTCCATAGGGGTTCTTCTGGACCCATTTCTTGTGAGATGCACCCCCAACTCCAGAGGGGGCTTGGGGCCTGGATGCCCCGTGTGCTCACCCATCCAGCCGGCCTGGCACTGGCAGAGTCCGTGAACAGGGTCACAGCCATCAGAGTGCTCACATTCACAGCGACTGGCACAGCCTTCTCCAAACTGTCCCTTCTTGGAGAGAGGGTGGAGGGCAGGGCAGTCGGGGGGGTAGGGGGAGGCACTATGCCTCCCTTCCCCCAGGCAGCAGGCTGTTGGACACTTACCAGGCAGGGGAGCTGGCAGCGGGCCCCATGCCACCCAGGCGTGCAGGTACAGGCTCCAGTTTGGGGGCTGCAGGCTGCCCCGTGGGCACACTGGCAGCTGGCATTGCAACCGAAGCCCCAGGTTCCAGGCGGGCAGGGCACAGAGCAGTTACCACGCTGCCAACCTGGAAGAGGGGCCTTGCAGGTAGGCATGGGGACCCAGCTCCCCTCCCGAGCAAGCACACACTGGGCACTGGCTGTGCCAGGCTGTGTGCTATGAGCTGGGGCGGAGTGGGGGTGCTCCTGTCCCCATACAAGAGACAGGCATATACACTGGAGCAGAAGGCCCCGTGGCTGCCAGCCAGGCACCACCCCCTTCTGGGTCTTGCTCGGCTCTTCTGCAAATGAAGGGGGCTGGCAGCAAACCCCACAAGTAACTAAATGAGTTATCGGATCCTATGTAAGACAATAGGAAACAGTGGGGACTGGAGACTGGGTTTGTTCAACATAACACAGCTGACCAAACGAAATACATCTGTGTCAGAGTCTAGCCCAAAGATCGCCATGGCACCAGCCCTGGTAGACCCGGAGGCCCTGCCCTGCCTGGCGCTGCCGTTGCCTGGATCTCTATGACCGAGGGTGAGTAGTGTTCTCCCAGGAGAGGCCTTCTGGCCTGGGCCTTTAAGGACGAGTGGGAATTTTGCAGTTGAAGAAAAAGCCAAGTGGAGATTCCAGGAAGGAAGTATCCTGGCTACTTTCCCACCGACCAGCTGCTGCTCCGTGGCTCCGCCCCTACCCTGCAGCCTGCCCCCTGCCCTTGGCTCCACGCTCCTTCCGAGGCCCCGCCCCCAAGTCGCTCCTCCCTGGGACCCGCCCCATTACCTTCCTTGCACACGCAAGAGCCGTCGATGGGCGAGCAGGCGATGGCATTCTCGCAGGAGCAGTGTGCGGAGCAGTTGACTCCGTAAGTGTCAGGCGGGCAGAGGCTAGCGCAGTGAGGGCCCTGAAGGCGGTGGGCAGACTAGTGAGGGGGCTGCCTCTTCCGCCTACCCCCACCCGGGTCCTGGTCGCCCGGCGCGCCTCACCGTGTAGCCCGGCGCGCACCGGCAGAGGCCGCTGTCGGGCTGGCAGAGGCCGCCGTGCAGGCAGAGGCAGTGCTCCTGGCAGCCGGGCCCGTGCGTGTCGTGCGGGCAGCTCTCGTTGCAGTGGAGGCCGGCCCAGCCCGGCTGGCACGAGCACTCCCCATTCATCGGGTGGCAGCTGTGGAAGGAGGCGGGCTACTTTGAGCTGGGGCCGTGGGCCGACCTCCACACCCCTCTGCAGGGGACAGCCCGTTGCTGAGTGGGGGGCCAAAAAGGAGTCTCGGTGCTGTTCCGAGAACGCCCCCTTCCCCATCCCCGAGGCCCCTCCCTTTTCCCTTCAGTGACATCTGTCCTGCCCATGGATATGCCCCTGGCGCTTTTCGTGACTCCGGGTGGCTCCAGCACAGAACGCGTCTCCCACGGCCTCCCGAGCCCTTGACCAGTGTCCCACAGCCCACCTGAGGCTGTGCTCCGGGTCGCAGGTGCACGGCATCTGGCAGCTGAGGCCATAGAGGCCGTCGGGGCAGAGGCGCTCGGAGCAGCGGTCCCCGGTGAAGCCGTGTTCGCACAGACACGCTCCGTTGGCTGGGAAGCAGCGGGCGCCGGGGGTGCAGTCGCACGTCTCAGCACAATCCTGCCCGAAGTGGCCCACGGGGCACTCCTCGCGGCACCTGGGCGCCTAGCTGAGTGAGCCTGGCCACGCCCACCCCTCCTGGCCCGCACCCCGCGGCTCCCACCCTTGCCAGTGCCACTCACCGATCCCCGGTGTAGCCTGGAGCACAGCGACACTGCCCAGTGAATCGGTCGCAGAGGCCACCGTTGTGACAGTGACACTCCTGGGAGCAGTTGGGTCCATGGAAGCCCTCCAGACAGGGCAGGGAGCAGATGGTGCCCTGTGGGGTGAGAGGGCGACAGAGCCCCAGGTGCCTGGCCCCCTCCCGGAGGCCACAGGACCCTTTTGGTTCGCCCAGACCCACCGCCCTCAAACCTCTCCAGGGCCCAGAGAGCCCACCCCCTCTGGGAGCCCTGTTGAGAACCACCCACAGAATTGTCCCCAGACTCTCACCCCATCCCCACAGGCCCCACCCTTCATACCATCCAGCCAGGTGGGCAGCTGCAGGATCCCTGGTAGGCCTGGAAGACACCTCCATTGTGGCAAGGAGAAGTGCTGGGGCAGAAGGTGCCAGCAGTGTCCTGGAGACAGGACACCTCACAGCTGCCCGCAGAGCAGGTGAGGTCAATGTGTGAATAAGCCCTTTCTGCCTACCACACACAGGCCCTCCCAGGGGGAAGGCCTGGCCTCAGGGCACTTTGAGTCCACCCCACCCCTCCCTGTTGGGGACTGCAGGCGTCAAGAAGGCAAAGGTTTCCAGGACCGGAAATGGCAGGGACACATAGCTCCACCAGGTCGAGTGGGGTGGACAGCCCCGTGTGCCCCTCCACCTTTGCTCATGCCGATACTTCCGGGGGACACCTCTGCCTGCAGGGGGTCCCAATCACGAAAGCTCCTCATGCAGCTGCATCTTTGGTCCCCACCAAGGAGCACTTCCTCCCTGCTGTGACTCGCCAGCTCTCCCTGTTCCCTGCCTTGTCTGGAGACAAGTACAGGGTTCTCTGGGTCCCTGTCTCTGCCCCACTTCACAACGTGCTTTCACACACATGCTCTCTCGTGTTGTCTACACAGCCACCCTCCCAGGTGGGCAACACTGTCCCCAGTGCACACACAGGAAACAAGCTCCCAGGGTCACTGATTTGCTCAGGGTCAGCCAGCCAGCCAGTGGCAGAGCCGAGACTAGGACAGTGGCCTCTCAAACCCATCCCCATGTTTGGGGTCTCATCTGAGTCCCCTCACATGCCCGTGTATGCCTGTGTGGTGCTGTCTGTGACCCATGCGTGTGCTTGTCCCCCATTACGTACCTGGGCCCAGTTCTGTCTGGGGGGCAGAAGCAGGCTCCAGTCTGGGGGTCACAGGGTGCCCCATGGCAGTGGCAGCTGAACTGGCAGGCAGGGCCATAGCGGCCAGGGGAGCAGGGCTGAAGGCAGTGTGGGGGCTTCAGGCCAGACGGGCAGGAACATGCCCCACTCTTGGGGTCACAGGAGCTGTTGTTGCCACAGCTGCAGGGCTTGTCACACTGTGGCCCCCACACTCCTGGGGTGCACGCTGTAAAGGGAGGAGGTTGGAGGGGTCACCAGGGGCCTCACCCCTCCCCAGCCTCCAGGTAATTCCTCTCTGGCTCCCAGCCCCACACAGAGGCCTGTGCCCGCTTTGGCCCAAAGCCCACACACACCACATCCAGGGAAAGACAGCTGGCGGCAATGGTGGGTGATGCCCTGGGGCCCAAAGCACCTGTTCCCCGGTAGGAGGGTGTGCCGAGGGCACTGCCACCTTCACCAGCCACTCACCACTGGAGCAGTCGTCGCCTCGCCAGGCTTGCACACACTGGCACTGACCGGGCGCCACGCAGCGGCCATGGACACAGTCCTGGGCGCAAAGTGCTGGGGTGGAGAGGGGGTGAGAAGACGCCTGCACCTCCACCCAGACCCACCTTCATCCTCTGAGCCCATCTTCCTCCCTCCCACACCAGGAACCTGGCGTTCTCCACCAGCAACGCTGCCACTAACGTGCAGAAAGACTGAGAGCAGCGACTCAGGCCAGAGCTGGACCAGACCCCAGGGCCGGCTCCCCAGCCCCTTTCTGTGATGTTCTCAAAGCACTTCGGGAAAATGGGGAGCGGGTTCCTCAGATAGAGACCAGGCGTGGCTGTGTCCAGAGAGAGGGAAGGGGTCCAGGGCAGGTTGGGCTGGGCAGGGGTCTCTGCAGGGGCTGGTGACAGGCCAGGGCTGAGGGAAGGGGACAGGGGCAGTCTGGGGGTTTTAGAGTGCTGGGGGCGAGGGGCAGAAGGCACTGGACAGCCACAAGTCAGAGACAGATAGCAACAGACAGGGACAGGAAGCACCAGAGATGGACGCAGACACGGAGCCCCCAGACACACAGTGACAGAGACACAGGCAGCCCAGAGACAGAGGGAGAGCTCTGGAGAGACAGGGACCGCTGAGGGACATGGAGAGAGGGGAGGGGACAAACACGGGGTCAGCCAGACAGACGGAGGGATTGGCAGCTGTGTCCCTAAGGAAGGGAAGGGCAGGCGCGGGGCTAAGAGGATGCGCTAGGCCCCGCCCTTTCCCCCGCCCACCCAGGACTCACGGACGCAGGCCCCGCCGCTCTCGTAGAAGCCCTGGCAGCACTGCAGGCGCCTCCGGTGGTCCGTCTTCACCACCTGGCGGTACACAGTCCTGTAGACAACCCTGGGGAGACCCGGAAGGGCCCTCAGTCGCTGACACTGGCGGCACCGCCCAAAGAAAATGCGGGCGTGGAGGGCCAGCGGCTACCCATCCGCCCACGGAGGGGTCAGGCACTCACGTGGGCTGCGGGCAGATGTGGGGGCTCTCCCAGGGCCGGTCGCAGGGCTCCGAGGGGAGCAGGCTGAAGGGGCGGGAGTGGGACTCCTTGGTGGTGGTGGTGTAGCTGCGAGATGGGGACTGGTGAGGGGCCGGCTCGCAGGGAGAAGCCCCAGCTGGCACAGGTGCCGGGGAGCAGGGCTGTGAGGCTTGGCCACAGGGGCAATCCCCACCTCAACATGTGGCCTTGCTCCCCCAAGCCTAGGGTGGACCCAATCCTGTCCCTAGCTGAAGGGGTCCTCCCAGCACTGGGGTATTCCCGGGACACCCCCTTCTCACCCTACAGGACCAGAGCTATCACTTTCCCCTCGTCCTCCACGACTCTGGGCCCAGTGGGTGGGGCTGGGCTGAAGCATTTCTGCTCAAATCCCACGCTGGCCTTATCCCCCTACCCTGTTCTTTGCTCCCACTAGGCCGGCCCCTAGGCTCACCCCACAGAAAATGGCTCCCACCCTGCACTCTGTCCTGCAGCCAGCCTCCCACAGGGACCAAGGGACGACGGGGATAAAGGAAGGATAGATAGGCTCCGAGGTGGGGTGGAGACAGAAAGCAGGTCAGAGCGGGGAGGGAGTCAGGCAGCCCACGGAGCAGAAACAGAAGGGAGGTGAGGGCTGGAGAGCTGGAGGGCGGCAACGGAAGGACCTGGGAAGAGGAGCCCCAGTGAGACAATGGGGAGCCCTCACCCCACAGCAGGGGCCCCTCACCTTTCCCAGAAGCTGCAGGTGTTGGGGTCATTGGCGTCGAGGGCTCCTGCCAGCCGCAGGTTCAGGGCCAGGAGGAGGAGGGAGGGCAGCGGTGACGACATTGCAGAGACCTGAGCAGGGGCAGGAAAGGAGCTGCAACTGCTGCTTGTGGTCGGGGCCAAGCTGCCTGCATCCTGCCTGCCCCGTCTCACACCTGACCAGGTGAGCGCACAGCTTTGGGCCTTCCTCACGCTGCTTCCTCCCTGGGCCGGCCTCCCCTTCCACCCGTCACCTTGAACACTTGCCTTTCAAGGGCTGCCTGAGTACCACCTGTGTCCTTCTCTGCTCCCCAGCCCCCACTAGCAGACCGCCGCCCCCCCCCCCCCGCATCCCCCCACGGCTGTCCTAGCCCTGTTCCCTAACCATGACCTCCAGAGGCAGGGACCAGTGCCTTTTATTTCTGAACCCCCAGCCCCCAGTCCAGCTGCAACCCCTGGCACTTTTATTTTTACACCAAGGTGTGAAACTGGAGCCCAAGGGGCAGTTTTGTGGCAGGCCTGACTGGGGCTCAGCTGGAGGAAGAACTTTCCAACAGTCAAAGCAGGTGGTAAGCTCCCCGTCACAGAACGTATGCAGGCAGATGTGGTTGTGGGCTTCCTGCCACGCGGGATGGGAGTAGGTAGGGCTGGGCCCAGGTGACCTTGAAGGAGACCCCTCCCAACTACTGGTGAGAGGGCGCTGAGGTGGACCCCCCCGAGAACCACTGGTGCTGTCCCTTCCCAGCTCCCGGTCCAGGGATGTCACTCGGTAGCTGTAAATCAGGCATGAGGTTATTTACACCATGGAAATGGGCCAGCTCTCCCCCACCACCACCACACCAGAGTTAGCTGTTAAATATTTGCCAGCACATCACTGCACCTGACCCCAGGTGCTGTCTCCCAGGAGGTGCCAGCCTGGCCTCAGACGAAAGAAGCACCCTCCTCCCTCTGGCCACCCATCAACCATCTGCAGATGGGCTCCTGGCCACCTCCCCCACCCCTGGCCTCGCCCACTGGGTGGGAAGAGGGTCAAGACCTCAGATGCATCTTCCCCTGCAGGTCAGGGAGGCCCAGCTCCTGAGCGGCCACCCCCGCTGCCGGTTTCAGATTTCGCTCAGTGTTCCTAAAACTCACTCTCCGCCTCCCCAGGCACCCACATCTGCTTATGATTTTCCCCAGCAGAAAGGTCGGGGCGCAGGCCTCTTACCCCTGAGTATCTCTGGAATGCCTGATGCCTGGCCCCACCCCACGCCCCCGCCCACACGCTCCCAGGGTCCCCACAGCCGCTGGCCAAATTCTCAGCTCCAGTCAGGCCCCTTCCCTCCGGGTTGCAGAGCCAGAGCAGAGCCCTGATCTCTGACTCCCCCAGTCACAATCACCCTGCAGCCCGTGCCACTCAGGTGTGTGGTGTGTGCTGTGTGCAGTCCTCCCACCTCTCCTCCCAGGTGTCCCCCCCACCACGATCTCTGCCCAGTGTCCTCCAGGCACACAGAGCAGCAGGGTCCCCCTCGAGCCACTTGCCCCCATCACAGGTCCCTGGGGGAGGATTGCCACCTCAGCCCCTCCTAACTCACTGCAAGTAACTCAGCAGGCCTGAGAAAGTCGGTGAGCCAGGGCCCAGGGCCTGGGGGCAGAGAGTGTGGGGCGCTCAGGAAATGGAGACTGGCTGGAATGTGTGTGTGGGGGCAGGGAGTGGATGGCTCTGCCCTCCCACTGCCCTCACCTCCGAAGGTGGGATGTGAGGGGTCGGGGCCAGAAGCCTCCTTCCTGTGGCTCCCTCTGAGTGGGGGAGGGCGGGCGGACGCAGCCCGTCCTCAGGGACCAGGCCACAGGTGAGTGTCCAGATCCCACCCACCGTCCCAGGGCACACCCCACTGCCTCCCCCGCACATGCCCCCAGCCCCCCAAACAGCTGGCTCCTTCTCCCAACGTCCCCAAATGACCCCCTCTGCTCCTGCCCGGCTCTGGCCACCTTGCCAGGCCCATCGCCCACCTCCTGTGTGCCCCCAGCTGACTTTCCCCTCAGGCCACGCCCAGGACCCTGAGCCCTCAGTCCCCAGCGGGCGGCGGGCTGTGGCCCTTGTCCTAGGAATGGAGTTCAGTCTGTCTGGATCCAGGGTCATCTCCAGACACACCAGGACCCCAGGCGTCCCCTGGCCTGGATCTGTCCCCAGAGCTCGAGGCCACAGTAAGGGGACAAAAGCTGCCGCAGGTACATTGAGGCACGGCGGGGGGGGGGGGGCCCACAGTTAGTCCTTCCTCCGTTCACATCAGCCCCCATCACCGCCTCCCAACCCACTTGTGGGGCTTTGAGAGGATGGGATGGAGGTGGGCAGGGGTGACTCCAGCAGCCAGAGGGCAGCTGCCTGGGGGGCGGGACGCTTTCCCAAAGGGCCCTAGGGAGGGCTGCAGTGAAGAGGAAGAGGCAGCTGGTCAGGGTGGGAGACCAGTGGGTGGTCAGCAGGGAGGGGCGGTGGGTGGGGAGCTGGGCAGGGAGGGAAGGGCTTGGCCTGAGTGGCTTCAGCCCCTGAGGAGAGAGCACAGCCCCCCCCACCCCACACACACACACAGCCCGGAGCGCCAGCCTGGCCTCCCCGGCTTGTCCCCATGGAGCCTGTGTTCCCGAGGGGCTCCCTGGGGCCCTGGGCCTGGTCCCTTCTCTCCCAGCCCCCTCCAGCCCCGCAGCACTGGGCCCATGCATTACTTGTGCCCCTCAAGGGGGTTAAATCAGACAACTGCTAGCTCCCCATCCGGCCCAGGGCCCTCAGTTCGCTCACTGAGACGCATGCCAGTCTTCACTGCAGGCTCCTTCTTCCCACACGATGCCCACGCCCTCAGGCCCCTGCCTCCAGTATCTCAGGGTTGGGGGACCCAGATGCCTCCCCCACCCCAGCATGTCCACTGCTGTGTTGAGTAAGGCGGGGTGCCGAGCGATTTACATTGAGCATCTCATTTAAATCTCACAGCAGTCCCATGTGGTAGCTATTGGTATTCCTTTTACAGACAAGGAAATGGGCACAGAGAGGGCAAGTCACTTGCCATAAGCCACGCAACTAGTAGTATGGAGCTGGGACCCATACTGCTGGCAGAAGTCTCTCAGTCTTTTTGGAGCCCAGATGGGAATCCCAGGGGCTTTGCATCTCTTTTTAAGAGCCTGTTATGGGGAGGGGGAGCCTGGCAGGGGGCCGGTCAGGAGAAGGGGGTAGGGGTGGGGGCTGCTGCAAGAAGCAATCAGAGGCGTGGGAACTGGGATGTGTTTACAGTCAAGAATGAGCTGACACTTCTTTCTCCTCCACCTCGAGATGCAAAGCAGCTGGGCTCCAGGCCAGCCCCCAGCCCCCAGCCTCCCTGCCCTCTCCGCCTCCACGCCTACACTGAGCCCAACCCAGCTCACCCTCCCCTGCTCCTCTCTCGTGGGGAGCACCCTACCTTCAGTGGGCTGCAGCTCCTCAGGAGGACGAGAGGAGTGAGTCTGGGGTCCCTGGGAGGGGTATAGCTCCTAGTGGACGGACATGATCCACTTCTACAGAAGGCAGACAGCAAGAGTGGGACTGATGGAAGTGAGACAGCAGGAGGGACTTCCCCACCGGCCCTCCCAGCTTCTCTTCTCTGGCAGGTGGTGCAGCCAAGCGTCCTCCGTCCGAGCCTGCGCCCCCTTGCAGCCCGCTCAAGCCTGGATGTGAACGCCAGCTCTCGGTCTCCTCATCTATAAAATGGGGAGGATAAGAGGACTTCCCTTCGTAGGGTTGTCCTGCCAACAATCACTGAGCCAGTGCAGATAAAGCACTTAGAGCCCAGGGGACGCGCTCACTTGATGGGGGGGGAAGCTGCCCCAGCCCCCTCCAGCACCCATCCCCACACCCTTGGCACTGTCAGACCCTTCGGGTATTGATTCCCGGAAAAGCTGTTTCTTATTTTTTCTGAAGAACCCCTGGGGCAGTCCAGGAGTAGGAATGGGGCCTTAGATGCTGACAGAGAAAGGAAGTGGGGGTGGGAGGGGCCAGGCTCCCCAAGAACCTGATCCCCCAGAAGGGTGGGCTGCCCGCCAGGTACTTCTTCAAGCCAAAGGCTGTTGACGGGCAGGGCGCCCGGATTCTGTGGGTTCTGCCTGTTCGGTTCCGCTGGCCCCTCTCTCCCTCCCTCCCTCCCTCCCTCTTTATCCCCCCAGTCTCTCTCTGTCTCCCCCTTCCCATCTAGGAGTCCATGGTTTCCAGTACTTACAAGCTGTCACAAGCTGTGTGACCCCAGGCACAGCAGTTGAGCCCTGGGAGCCTGCATTTCATCATCTCTAAAATGGGAGCGTGACCCCCACATCTCCCAGGGCTCAGTGACCCGCCTGGACAGAGCCTCAGGCCAGAGGCTGCTCAGTGCACGCGCGCTGCCGCACAAACAGACGCCCCAAGTTCCAGGCTCTCAGCCTCTTGCTTTCCGCCTTCTATCTTGTTCTTCAGCAACGCTCTGCTTTCTGCCCTCGTTTCCCTGCACCAGTTTCTCGGTCTCTGTCTGCCTGCCTGTCCCCTTCCTTTCCTCTGTCAAAGCTGCCACACTCAGCGCACTAGGGGCCGCCTTCAAATGAGTGGACGCGGGACTGCAGCCACGTCCACTCACTCAGCCCTGTGCCCGCTTGGTGCCAGGGTGGCCGTGCCTGGTACCGCTCCTGTGTGTCAGTCTCTCTCCCTGTCTCTGTTGCTCTGCGCCCTTTCCTAACTTGTCTTTGCCATGGACACAGGATCACTTAGTCCTCCCCACTCAGCAGTGAGGCCCCAGTCCGAAGTCACCCTGTGTCCGCGACCCAGTGCCAGGGGACGCGCTCTGACCCAGGTCTGCTCCACAGGTTACTCAGGGCACGTGTGTACAGGCGTGCACATGTGTGTACAGGCGCGTGCACGTGTGTACAGGCGCGCACACGTGAGTGCACAGCCCCTCCTACACCGGATGGAGGGACAGGAAGCCTGCGTGCTTTCGTGCCAGAGGCCGGCGGGAAGGGGGCAGGGGCAGGGGCCGGCCTGTGTTCTCCACGGCTCAGGAAACAGAAGCAAGAGGGTCGTCTGTCCCTGCGACCTGTTTACTGCTCAGGAAACGGGAACTGCAGGACTCTGATTCACTGAACACCTGCCCCACCGCAGTGCCAGTGCCACCCGCCCTGGCCGCTGCCCACAGGTGCCAGTGGCTGTCGCTTCACAGGGACACCACAGGCCTCAGGTAAAATGACTTGCCCAAGGGTTGACTGGTTGTCAGAGGCAACGGCAGGACCAAAATCTGCTTCAGAAAACAAAGCAGTGGGTGGAGGGTGACCCCAGGGGTGACACAGGCAGGGAGCAGCTCTTCCCAGGGTAAAGCACCCCTGTGCCCACCACCGATGGGTGTCATCACTGTCCCCCGATGCCCCCAGAAAGCCCAGCCCTGCCCTGGTCACCACCCCTCCCTAAGGCCCCTGTGCTCCCCACACCACAGGAGAGGGTGCCCAGGGGCCAGCCCCACCAGTGTCCAGCCTCATGGCCTCTGTTGCTGCGCTCCCATCACACCGGACAGCCGCTGCCCCCCAGGCCTCTCACCACACAGCCACCCTGCCTGGGCCGCCCCTGGGATGCCCAGGTCCTACTCATGCTTCCCGGCCAGCAGCCTCTTCCAGAAAGCTCCGTCAGTGACGCCAGGCCTCACCCACTCCTCCCTGCCCTCCACCACGGACCCTCAGGCCCCCGCCCAAAGGAGACCAGGGCTGTTCTCCTCCTGCAGTTCTGCGTGTGCTGAGGCCAGCTCCAAACTGGACATGGACCCACACTTCCGGAGACCCCAGCCGAAGGCTTGGTGCCAGGCTCCTCCTCTGGGGGCAGGTGGGACTAACCCAGAAACTCACAGCCCCTGGATCACCTCAAGTCTGACGGACTGATCGGTGATGGCAGCCCACCTGTGATTGCTGGTTTGTGAGTGTGGTACCCAACTGGGCTAGGACCCCCCATTCTTACTCCTCTCCGAGCCTCCCCCCCCCATGTCCTCTCCCATCCGTGGCCATTATGTTTTTGTTAAGGTCCAGTTTCCCCACTGGAATGGAACTGTGGGGTCACGGCACTTCTCTGCCTCCCTCCTCCCCCACTGTCCCCAGCACCCCAGCAGTACAGGCACACGGAGCAGTCGCATGACAGACCCTGAGATCCCACCTTACCCCAGCAGGCCTGGCCCTCACTTTGTGGGGAACGGGAAAGAGAGAGAAATGTCAGGGGGCTGTGGTTCCCCCCCGCTCACCCCACAGCAGAACTGGCCTTCCTTCCAGGGCCCCCACAACACAACGTTGGCGAGAGGATGGAATGTGGGGTTCAGAAAGAACTTCCGTGGTTACAGAGCAAAGGCAGCTGCAGACCTAGCCTCTGACCCTGGCGGGAATTACTCAGGGCTGTCCTCCAGTTCCTAGGGGACGAAGACACTGTCATCTGCAGAGCTGTGCATCTCACTGTCCACCACACCTCCTCCTAAACACAGGGATGGGCTCCAGACACCATTTTGGGGGTGCAGTGGGAGGTGAGGCAGGAGAGGCCCCAGGAGGCCCAGAGCCGCCCCCCCAACCCCATGCTGTTTCTCTCTGGAGACCTCCATCCTGTCACAGGTGGGCGTTGGAATACCAGTCACCACCCCTTGTTCAGCGTACACTGTAGGTAGATCCTTTCTTTTCATTCTCTCAGCAATCCTAGAAAGTCGCCGCTATTATGCCTCCTATTTTATAGATGAAGAAATTCCCCAGGGAGGTTAAGGCATGTGCCCCAAGGTCACACAGCCAGCCAGCCTCAGGGTGGGCTCTGGACCAGGTCTGTGGAGCGCCAAAGCCTGTGCTCCCTTGTAGGTCCTCCTGTCCTGGTGCTTCCTTTCGGTCTTCTGACTGTCCGTCCTTCCTTCTGTGTCCCCCTCCTTCCTGTTCTTCCTCTGGGTCTCTGCTCTGTTTTTCTAAGTCGGCCTTTTTTCCCTCCAGGCCTTGTTGTTTTCCAGGAGTTTCTAGGTCTCTGTCTCTCTGTATCTCTTCTGTCTGTCTCTCGTCCCCTGCCTTCTCTTCCTCCTCCTGCTGGCTTCTCCCCAAAGACCATCTGCCAGGAGTGCAGCCAACACCCTCCTCAAGTCAAGATGGGCCCCAGGGCCCTGAGGCACCCCAGGAACCCACTTTCCCAAGGCCACTGGAAGAGGAGGCGGGGGGCAGCTGGCTGGAGGCCTGGCCTCAGCCACTCCCCACCCACTGTGTGTGTGGGGGACTGGGGGGAGGCTGGGGGGGACAGACAGCAGCCCAGTGACCTCTATCGCTGTCCAGGTTTCCGATTGGTGGATGGGGCTGCCTGGAGAGCCAGCTTCCTCTTCTGGGAAAGTCTGATAGGGAATGGGGGACAGTGGGGAAACAGATGCCAACTTGGGCTTCACCTCCCAGTGAAGACGGGAAGGCAGAGAGGTGAGCCTGGCCACCCGGCCATCTCCTAGGCAGCAGTGAAGATAGCCCCAACTGCTGCGGCAAGTATGGCAGGTAGACTATGGGAGAGGCAGTAGCAGGGGACAGAAGACAGGAGAGCTGCCCCCACACACTGGCTCACATACAGGTCCTATATCATGGACTGGGGTGGGGTGGGGTTCAGTGAACAGCTCCCCAACCCCAGGCCCAGCTTAGGCCTGGGTTCAGAGCTGACCTCTTGCCCAGTCTTGCCAGGAGCAGAGAGAGGGCTGGAGCCGAGGTCTGGCCGAGCCTGGGAACCTCGGGCCAGCACAAGCTGTTCCCATCCCCGGGGATTGGGGTCACAGCCCAGCCCCGGGAGAGGTCACTCATAAAAGGCCAGGAAGCTAGAGATGGGGGGTGGGGGGTGGCTGTGGGCCTGGGCTCCTGAAGCTGGACCTGCCCCCCACCTCACACCCACCCCACACACACACACCAGCCTTGATGCCAACACTACCTCGGGTGACCCCCCCCAGCCCACGGGGCTGAGGACGCAGGTACCTGAGGCCTTTAGACAACTTCCTAGTCCTCAAAACTGGCAGAACTCTGAGCGCCAGGGACCTGCAAACGGGGGTCCCTTCCCTACACCCTCCTCCAACATGGGTCCTGGCAGGGAGAGGGGCCACACTGACGCTGAACGCTGACCAGGCACTGTCGGCAGCAGCAGACAGGGTTTTGCTGGTCTAAGCCTACAACACCCCATGGCGCAGGCAGTGTGTATTACTGTTTCCCTTCTAGAAGTGAGACACCCAGGCACGGAGCTTAAGTCTCCTGACCAAGTTCCTACAGCTAATAAGGAGCAAGTCCAGATTCCAACTCGCCAGCCTTGACTCCCACGTGGGTGCTCTTCATGCTCCCTTCAGCCAAGCAGGGGACCTGGTACCCCTTATCCCTCCAGCCTGGGACGGGCGGCAGGGGAGGCTGCCCGGGGCTCCCGCAGTCACCGCAGGGCATCTGTACGTCGTGGACCTGTTGCTTCATTGGGGATGGCAATCCCGCTCCCCTGGCCCCTCTCCACTGTGCCACCCCTTCGCGTCTCTGTCCCCACTCCTCGCCCAGGAGGCTCGGACTCCAGTCCGGAGGGGACCTCGGAGTCCGCACGCCCTGCGGCCGGGGCGGGGGCGCGCAGTCACTCACCTGCTTGGGGTCCTATCTCTTCGTGGGCCTGGGGTGGGGACCGCCAGGGCGGCCCGGAGGACAGGGCGGGGGTCCCCGGCCCGACTGCGGAGCGGCGGGAGCCTGAGGCTGTGGCTGGCGGGCGGGGAGGCGCGGAGGGGCGGGGGCAGGAAGGAGGTGGGACTCGGGCCGCGCCGCGGCAGGAAGTTTTGACAAGGAAACCGGGAGCCGGGGGCGGAGAGATGCAGAGGACCCGGGCGGGGACCGGCGCAGGGGTGGGACCGCAGAGGCCGAGCGGCGCCGGCCCTCGGCCGCCGGGACCGGAGCCCAGCGGGACGAGACCCGCGAGGAGCAGCCGTCCGCCAGCTGGGCCACGGCCCGCTCGTGACTGCAAAGTGGGCTTGCGGAGCGGGTCCCCGAGATGGCACCTTGCCAGGGCGGCCAACGACCGTGACCCCATTCCAGACAAGCCGGGGGCCGACCGGCCGCACCCGGGCTGGGAGAGGCGTCGGGGGCACCGCCTGGTGCCGCTCCGGGTTCCTAAGCACCCAGGGCTGCTGTGGTCAAGGGCAGCCGCCTCCGCCGGGCGCCACCTGGCGGCCAGCGTCCACCTCGCACAGCTCGCGCCGCCAACCTGGGCGCAGGTGCTCGCTCCCGAAGTCGTCAACCCGGCCCCCACCCTTCTTAGGGCACCCGTATCAGTCTGTCTGATCGGAGGGGACAGACAATTTTACAACATTTGCCGTCATCACTACCAGCCCTTTAGGTGTATTGCTTCCCCTAACCCTTAACCCCAGATTCGTTCCCTTTACACGGTGAGACGGCTGTCCCGCGTCTTAAGACACTAGTAAGTGACAGAAGGGGAATTTGAACCCAGGCCTGTGGTCCCTCTGCAAACCACCGCCTGCGACAGAAAAAGCTGCCGGAAGACCAACACAGGGGCAGTCCGCCGTGGAGGCTTTTAAAAATCAGCTTTATTGAGGTAGAATAGACATCCAGTAAAAAAAATATATGTATATACCCACTTAAAAGTGTACAGTTCCATGACGGTTGTTTAGATTTTGTTTATTGTGGTAAAATATCCATAACACAAATAATATTGTGCAACCATCACTCACCTCTATCCATGTCCAGAACTTTTTCATCATCCCAAACTGGAACTCTGTCCCCATTAAACACTAACTCCCCATTCTCCCCCCACCCCCAGCCCCTGGTGACGGCTATGCTACTTTCCCTCTGAATTTGCCCACTCTGGGCACCTCACATATGTGGAATCATACAGTGTTGTGTCCTTTTCTGTCTGGCTCATTTCACTTTGTTCGATGGCTTAGCTGGATGAGTTTCAGCAAATGTGTTCTTTTGTGTAACCACCAGCCCAATCAAAAAAATAAAAAACAAAAACAAAAAGCAAAACATTTCCCTTTCCCCCCGTATTTCCCTGTGCCCGTCTGCAGATAACGCGGCACCCCCAACTCCATCCTCCCCCAAAACCAACCCCTATGAAGTCACTGATCTGCTCTCCGTTACTGTAGGTTTGTCCCAGAATTTCATATGTGACTCATACAATATACATTCATTTGTCTGCCTTCTTTGTCTCAGCCATGAGGCTTTTCCATAGCTCATCGCTTCTGTAGCTGACTAGTGTCCATTGTATGGTGTACCCACATTTGTCTTTACACCAGTTGATGCCACTGGGTGTTTCCAGTTTGGCTACTATGAATAAAACTACTGTGAATGTTTGTGTAAAGTCTTGTGTGGACATACGTGTTCATTTATCTTGGTAGCTACCTGGGAGTGGGGTTGCTGGGTTATGAATTCTTTGTGTATTCTGGTTTCAAGTCCGTTGTCAATCATATGCATTGACAATATTTTTCTATCTGAGAGACAAGCATGCGTTGTTTAGTTTGGTGCTGGAGAGGTGGAAGGTGCTGGGGAGATGCGGATTGGATCATGTTGTCCACTTTGGGGAAGGAAGGAAAGGAGGCAAGGTGGGACGGTGCTTTTCCTGACTTAAGTGCCACCAAAAGTCTCCAGCAGGGGGCAGCAGAAACCAGAGCACAGCTCCAGGGTCTGGAGGCCAAAGACCATCGAGTTGCAGCATGTCAGAGGCCAGAGAGACCTTATGCAATCCCTTCAAGTGGCCAAGGGGGAGACTGAGGACGAGAGAAGAGGAATAGGAGCTCCTGCCTGCCTTCGCCTGGCTCACTTGTTCTCCTCCTTGCACATTCAGCTCAACCGCCCTTTATCTGGGAGTCTTTCCAGCCTCTGCCCCTCCTTCCCCACCACACTCCTTCTGCATATGAAAGTTTAACTTGCCTCTGTCCCTAGACTGAGACTGAGGCCAGATCAAAGTTGTTTGTGATCCCAGGGCCTGGCACAAAGGGAATGCTCCATGAACGTGAGCGTGAATGGCTGTCACCCCGTCAATGTTCCTCCAGCAATGGGTACCCCAACAAGCTCCTGCACACAGCCCTACAGCTGGAAGGACAGGAAGTCCCCTGTTGCCTCCCATGGAGGTACAAGGGGGCGGGGCCCAAGGTCCGCATTCATCCTTTTGTTCAACATGCACTCGTTTTGGGTTTCCTTGGTGCCCAGGATACAGAGGAAATGACATGATGGTGTTGACAGCAACTGCTGAGTTTTTCTGAACAAACCCTACTGAGTGCCAAGCACTCTTTTAAGACCTTTATATTTAATAACTTATGACTTATTACGGGGAGAAATAAAGGTTTCCTGTCCTCTACGAGCTGACATGCTAGTTGGGGAAAGACTCAAATATTCATTCAGTCATTGAATAAAGATTTGTTGAGCACCTACTATGTGCAGACATTGGGGCTATAGCTATGAACAAAAGAGACAAAAATCTCTGCCCAAATGGGGAAAGTAAAAAAATATGAAGCTTACATTCTAGTAGTGGTGCTGCTGGAGAGATGTGTAACTGAAATCAGTAAGATCATGACACATTAGATGATGGTAAGTGCTATCCTAAAAAATAAAGAGAAACAAAATGGGGCAGGGGGGTAAGGAGCGTTGGGGGTGCCGTTTTGGAAGGGTGCTCATGGAAAGCCTCACTGGAGAAGACCTAAAGGAGATGAAGAAGGGAGCCATGCAGATTTCTGGGGGGAAAAGCATTCCAGGCAGGGGAAGAGTGAGTACAAAGGCCCTGAGGCTAGAGCATGTGCCACGCTCAAAGACTAGATGGGAGACGGGAGCCCAGTCAGTGACAGGAGCATTGCGTGGTGGAGACATTGGGGCCGGGGCTGTGATGGGGCCAATCCCGCAGGGCCTTGGGGGTGTGGTGAGGCTGAGTCTGTCCCGCCTGCGATGGCGAGCCCCTAGAGGATTCTGAACAGACCGACAGGGTCCAAGTCAGACTACGGGAATTGCTGTTGTGTTGAGAACGGGCTGTAGGGGGCCTGGTGGCAGCAGGGGGACGCTCCAGGTGAGCAGAGCTGGAGGCTGGGACCAGGGGCGGTGCCACAGAGGGCGTGGGCTCAGAACACAGTAGAGCATTGACAGAGGGGCACTCGGGGGCAGCGTGTGGGTGCCCTTCCCTCCAGAATGGGAAGGGGTGCTGACGAGGCCTAACGGCAGCTGGGGACAGCACCCTGAAACTTGAGCACGAGGCTGGTCTCTCTCGGACACACAGCTCCCCTCAGCAGGCCAGGGGGCAGCACCCCACCTGCCACGCCGTGTCTCACCCAGTCCCACTAAGCGCTCACCAGAAACCGGACAGAGCGAGGGTGGCTGCCCCGGGCAGGAGCTGCAAGGAGCAGCCAGGGCCTCTCAGAAAAGCCCGGAAGGACGGAGCACGCCTGTCCCTGCCTCTCCAGCCAGGCTGGGGGTACGTGCTTGGCAATGATGACGATGGTCAGGATGACCCACTCTTGCAGGACGTGCCCAGCTGACCCCCTCTCTCACCCTCCTGCTCGTTAGTGTGTGTTGGGGGTGCTGAAAGATAAGCTATGACCCCCAGGTGCCCACCTTCCAGCCTGGCTTCCCCTCCCTGCCCCTGGGTGGTCCCTGGCCTGGATCTGCCCACAGGCCCCCCGCTCCCCCCACTCCGTCTCCTGGCCCTGCCTATGGTCTGCTGGCCAGTCGGCCTGGCACTCAAGCTTCCCCCTCCACTCTAGCTGTAATCACAGCTCAGCCCAGACCCCCCTCCTGTGAATAACTGGGGCTGATTTAGGGGCTATCAGGGGAGGGGGGGCTAATGGAGCTCGTGGGGGGCCGCCCTGGTGATGAAGGGAAGGTTGAGAGGCAATTAGCAGGGCTGACAGCCTAGGGAATCACCTAATGCGTGCCGCCTGCCGCAATGAGGGCCAGTGGAACCTTGGGGGGGCTGCCCCACCCCCAAATCCAGGGTGGACTTGGGGAGGGATCCTGGCCCTCCCTCAGCAGGAGGGCAGAGGGCAGACAGCAGCAGGGACTTCCAGAAAAACAAGGCGGGGGTGGGGGTGGACAGAGGCTGACAGGAGGAGTCAGGAGCTCCTGGTGCCCCATAGCCCCCCACTGGCCAACACACACGCACACACACACAAATACACACACACTCACACACACACATACACACTCACACACACAAATACACACACGCACACTCACACTCACACACACATACTCACACACACACAAATACACACATGCACACACACACACACAAATACACACTCACACACAAATACACACACTCACACACACAAATACTCACACACTCACACGCACACACACACACACACACAAATACTCACACACACACGCACACACATACACACACTCACACACGCATACACACACGCACACACACAAATACACACGCGCACACACTCACACATACACACATGCACACACACACTCACACGCACACACACACACAAATACACACTCACACGCACACACACGCACACACATGCACACACACACACGCATACACACACGCACACACAAATACTCACACACGCACACACACTCACACATACACACACATGCACACACACACATGCACACACACACACTCACACACACACACGCACACACGCAGCGCCCCAGCTGAATCCCGTCCCTCGCTGGGGACCAGATTCTGATTAATACCAACATTAGCCCTGAACACGCTCCCCTCCTGGCCTCACCGTCATTAATTACCTCCTCTCCAGCCCAGCACAGGGGAAGCCAGTTCCTCTGGGGCCAAAGGAACCAGGTCTGACCCCAGCCCAAGAAGCCACTCCTGCCCCCTCCTCCCCACTTCCGAAGAAAAAGAGATGAGAGGAAGAAAGTAATCAGAGGAAAGAAGGAAGGAAGCAGGGAGGGGAGAGCGTGGCCCCCTGTCCCCAGCACCCCCACATCTCTCTGTCTGCAGTGCTCACCCCTTGAAGTTTTTCTTCAGTCTAAGTGCCGTCCCCACCCCTGGAGGTGGTCAGCCAAGAGCTGAAGAACCTGTGCCTGGGTGAGGGGCCACCCTGGAGAGGACAGCCAGACCCCGGACCCCGGCCCTGCCTACATGGGACGGGGGATTTGCTCAGACGTGTGCAGAGAGCCAAGTTTCCACAAACCTTCACACAGGGCCTGTCACATGCAAACACAAAAGCACACACTCTGCACCCAAAGTCGCCCTGGGGGTGAGAAGCAGGCAGCTCCACTGTGAGGTACCACCCATCAGCACAGGCAGGGACAGCTGCTTGGAGACCGGCAGGGAAGGTGTCAACGCACCAGCTGTCAGTGGGGCACGCTCCGCCTCCATGACGGGGCTCGGGGGGCAGCTGCTTGTATGTGAACCTCAGGACAGTGATCTCTGCCTTCTCCCCCTCGTGCTGCCATCTTGAATCTCTCCCTCCCTGTCTATCTCCCTCCCTCTGTCTCTCCCTCTCTCTCTGTCTCATGCACACGTATGCACACATGCACGCACGTTAAAGCAAAGTGTAGAGAAACGAAGCTAAGCCCACATCCACCCCTGAGTCTGCTCCTTGCCCAGGACACCACAGCCTAACTCCGCTCTCAACCCCTCTGCCTCCCCAATTCTGTCTCCCTGTCTTCCTTTGAAAAGACCCAGGCAGCCCCCTCCCACCCCCTATAGGCTGGAGGCTCCATGAGGTTCCTGAGCCCCTCCCGTCACCCCCAGGAGCCCCGTTAGAAGACCAAGTGAGCCTGGAGACCCCACAATCAATACTCCTCAAAGATGAGGACGCTAATAACTCTCTCCCCTCTTGTCCCCACCTCTTGCCTACATTAGCTCTGACCACAGGCCCAGGCAGCTGGGACGTGCCATGGGCGGGCCTGCAGCGGACTAACCCCTTCAGGTCCAGGTGGGAAGCTGGAGGCAGGGAACGGACGGACGCAGGAAGGGCTTCCGGACACTCAGGAATGACAGGCCGAGGGATGAGAGACAAAGCCTCGGAAGCACCCTCTATGGATACATTGGAGGCCTGCCTCAGTCTGTGAGGACATGTGACCTGGGAAGCACCCTATGGGGGTGCCAAGGTCTGGGTCTAATCCTGAGGGCTGCCCAGAGGAGGTGAGCTGGGAGGAAGTTCCCGCTGGGCAAAATCAGGGCTCAGGCAACTGGAGCTGACAACAGCAGGCCAGGCAGTCGGAGGGGGCGCTCGGGTCCTGCCCCCCTCCCCTACGGGGCTTTTCCTGTTGGAGTGGCCCAGAGTCGTACAGGCCACAGCCCTTCAGAAGGAGGAAGGAGCCCCTCACCTCACACACCCCACAACAGGCAGGTCCTCTGGAGCAGTGCAGCTGGAGGGGTGCTGGGGACCAGGGGACACGAGCTTCTCTTCTGTGAGCCCTATCACCCCAAAACATATCCCTGCCAGCCCGTCCTGCCCCACCCCCAAAGACCAGGGCCTGGACTGGGGGCACTCAAAGCCTGTGGTAGAACCGAGAGGAAGAGGAGGAGGAAGATGGAGGCGTGGGAAGGAGAGTGACAAACCGATGACACCCAGAGCACCTACAACAGGCCAGGCTCTTGGAAAAGCTGTACACACGAGCTGAGCCGTGTTTGAACCTCCCAGCAGCCCTCTGAGGTCAGCATTATTTTATCCCTGTTTCGTAGAGGACACTAAGGCACAGAAAGGTTGAGTAACTTGCTCACATCACACAGCAGGCAAGTGCGGGGCCAGGCACTCTGCTCCAGAGTCTAGAAGCTTCAGCTCCAGGGAACCCAGCTCTGGAAGAGCAAGGACCCAGGTTAGCGGGAGGCGGAGCCTCTGACTGGACGCAGGTCTGTCAGTCAAACGCACAGCCCGGGCTCTGCACCCCCAGTGTGTGTGCTCTCCCTTTTCTCTATGCCCCCTGCATACACAGCCTGTCCCCCTGCACTACCCTGGGCCCTCTGTCTCCGTGCCCCTCCTTGCCCTCTGAGAACGGTCCCTGCAGCTCTGGCCCTGCCTTGTCTGTCCCTCCAGGCTCCAGAGCTGTCCTCTCCAGCACCCCAGAGCCCAAGCGGCTCAAATTTTCCATCTTGGGGTTGGGGGGAGAAGACAGTCAGAGCTGGAGGGGGCGGGGACAGAGAGAGCCCATCCGGGAGGGGCTGATGAGAGGAGCAGTGGACCCAGCTCCCTCCTGGGGGGCTGGGCTGATTCAGCCTGGCAGGAGCTGGAAGTCCGGCTTCCTGGCTCCTGGCTCTTCGGAGCCGTCACCCCTCCCCCACTGGGCAGCCTGTCCAAGGCCACTTTAGGAATTTGGCAAGACAGGCTCAGTCCGGCTGGTAGTTAGAGAGCCCAGGGCCCCTGGAGTCTGGAGTTCTCTCTAGGATCCCTCTTCGTCTTGGGGGTTCCAGGGGGCACAGGACTTTCTCTCCCAGACAGCCCAGGGCACTGCCTGCACTGTTCCTGGAAACCAGAACACACTGCTCTCCTTGCGGGAATCTAGCCCCTGAGGGGGCAGGACAGGGAGGAAGCTGAGGCTGCTTAGGAAGGCTGAGGGGGTCAGGATGGCCTGGACCCAGGATTCTCCAGAGAGCCCGCCCCCAGGTGGGGGGGGCCTGGGAAGCCCCACTGGCTTCTGCCCCACTGATCCCTCTCCAGTGGGTATGGAGGAGCTGGCAGAGCTTCCTCAGACAGGGACCTGTGGGTTCGTCCTTGCTGGGTGCTCAGGCACTACCTTTCTGAGCCTCTATCTTCCAGCCCAACAGCCATTTCCGAGAGGGAGGGGCCCATGCCAGGTCTGGGGTCCCAAATGTCTGATCCCCACAGCCTCAGGTTGCTGTCCCCATCCCAGCTCCCCGTGGGGTCCTCAGGGTCCCCTACAGGCATCCATCTCCGCTCCTGGTGTATGTGGGGTGCAGCTAATGGACTTGGCAGGGCCAGGAGGTAATTAACAGGGAGGGGGCGCCATGAATGACAATGAAATCCACCAGCTATGAGTGATAGAGGCTGTGAGTGTGCCTGTGGGTGTGCTGTGCTGCCATCAGGGGGGCTGGTGGTGTGGGGCGGCGAGCCCCCTCGTCCCCACCCAGGACAAGGCCCAGCCCAGATCCCCTGAAGGGGGCCGAGTGACTGGCTTCCCCTCTGGACCCAGGTCAATGAAAGCTATCCAGTTCCCTCTCCATGCCCTCCTGGAATTTTCCCTTCTCTGTCCTAACCTTGTTCCCAGAATCCCTCACCTCACCTGCCCAGCTTTTCCAGCAAGACCTCCAGATGTGGCTTTAAGGGCGGATGCCCTGGTGTTCTGGACCTTGGAAATGCTCCACGGTCCCTGGCAGGTCCCTTCTGCTCCCGGCCCTCCATCCCCTCTACCTCAGTGATGGCCTCAGTCCTGCTCAGTGTGGGCTGGACCTCAAAGCCCTGTGCCTCTACCCACAGAGTCTCCCAGGCTGGGAGGGTCCCCTCAGCCCCCATCCCTGGAGAGAGGCTCAAGGGATCAATCAGGCAGAGAAGGTGGGAAGTAGGGAGAGTGGGTGAGACAAATGCCCCGAGTCCACGCTGTTCTCCAGGACACTGTCGGATTCTGCTGCCTGTCCCACTCGTCTGTCCCCCTCTGTCCGTCTGTCTGTGTCTCCCTTCTGCCATCTCCTTCTGCAGTCTCTGTGAGTCTCCACGTCTGCAGGTCCTGTCTGTCTGTCTGCACTCTCTGTACTGTCCCCAGGCTCACCTGTCAGACCTGACCCCCACCGTGTCTCTCCCACCAGGTCCCCACCCCCTCTCTCCCGAAAGACCCCACCTGCTTAAGCCCTCACAGGGTGGTGCCGACCCTCCCAGCCCACCCCAGGGCAGGACAGGGGGGCCTGCGAACTTGCCCTCAGCAACCAGACCCCCCATCAATCAGCCTGCAGCCCTGGTCAGACCTCCATTAGCATTAAGCAGCCTGGACAAGAGGCAGACACCATCGGGCTAGGCCTAGGGGTGATAAGACCCAGATTGAATCACCGTGTGGGGGGAGCTGGGCACCCAGGGACAAAAGGCAGCCATGCCATTAGCCCCGAGGAGCTGTGGGGAGCATGGGTTATTGCAGGAGCCGGGCAGGTGATTGGAAGTGATGGGCTGGGGGGGGCCACTCAGGGAGGCCAGTGGGGGTGGAATGGGGCCGGGAGATGGCTTTGTCCACCCCTGCCTCTGGGGGCTGACCTCAAGGCACGGAGAGCCAAGAAGGGTGCGGGGCAGAGGGGGAACGGGGTCCCGCCGCCCTCACTGTCCCTTTACCCCGTTCCTTCCTGCCCCTGCCACATGTGCGCACACACGTACATGCACGTACACATACATGTGCACCCACACGTGTATACACGTGCGCACACCGTGTGCACACACTCCCTCACACACGCGGACATACATACAAGCACTCTCTTCCTCTCTCTGTGTCTCTCTTCCTCTCCCTCGCCCCTTTCTCCCACTGTGTGCTTGCTCTCACACCGCCACCCCCACCCTGTCCACCAGACATCTGACTCCCATCCCTCCCACTGCAGCACCAGCCTCTTGAATGTAAAGTACTGAGACGGGCAATTAGAGTCCGGAGGCCTGGGAAGCTTGACCTGAAGCTGCCTCACCACCACCAGGTCAGCAAGGTGACCTCAGGACTGGGAGGCCGGCCACAGCTACAGGTGGAGGTGACAGCTGCATGGAGTAAGGGTAGGCGCCGAGGGGAACCAGCAGGGCTGGATCCCAGAGTTGTCCCCTCCGGGAGTCCCAATACCCCCCTCCCGGAACAATGTCATCCCAAGAATTGGCAAGAGACACAGCCAAGGGATAATAAATATAATTGCTGTGACGGAGCCCAGCCTAGAGAAGAGGGCACCCTCCCTCCCAGACCTCACCTGGCCCCTCCCGCATGCTGAGGGGGATTTAGAGGCTCTGAGGTCAGGCTGGGGCTGCTGGGAGCCGCCCCCAGCGCTGGGCCAGCGCCTAGCCCAGGACGTCCAGGTAGACGGGGGGCGCCCGGGCCAGGGCCTGCAGCCGGGCATGCACATCCTTGATGCTGTGGCGCTGCTGGGGCTCCCGCTGCCAGCAGCCCCGCATGATGGCATAGACCTCCGGTGGGCAGGCACGCGGCCGCTCCAGCTCCCGTCCCTGTGTGATGCACTCAATTGCCTGGGGCCACCGGAAGGAGAGAGAAGAGGACACACTGGGCTGGGTGCAGGAGAGGAAGCCAGCCCCAGTACTGCCCCTGCCTCACTGAGGCTCCCAAGGCAGGTGCCAGAATAAGCCTGGGCCTCCTGGCACTAAGAATCTAAAAGGATGCAGTGAACCCCAAGATTCCTTTCCGCTCTGATACTGAGCAGTGGAACGGATGAAGGCTAAACAGACCCGGGAAGGTGGGGCTGGGGGTAGGACGGCTTCCCGAAGGACTAGAATCAGACTCTCAGAAGACCTGCCAGGTGGGCTGACGAAGGGAGGGGCCAAGGCCTTTGCCAAATCCATCAGCCTCCTGTCAAGGGCTGAATGGAGGAAAGGGAGGGTCCTCCACCTCAGCCCCAGAAGGCAAAATGAGCAAGACTGCAGCTCAGGGCCTCGAAAATGGCTGCCTTGCATTTGAAGGTGGAAGGCAACCCCACTTCCTTTTCTCTCTTGTAGGCACCGCTCTGTGGCGACCTAGCTCCTCCAAAAAGAAACGGCAGCAGGAAAGATCAGAGTGAGACTGCAGGAAGGACCGCTAGAGCTGCTAAGGGATCTAAAGAAGGAGAGATGGTGGGAGGGAGCTGGAGGCAGGGGCCTGGAGCTCTTCCCCCTTCTTCCCTCCCTCCGCATTAGAGGACTCGGGTTATAGACAGCAGTGATTCCATTCCTTCTCTCAGTGCTTGAGAAAATTAAAATCTATAACCCTCTCCCCCACCCTACCAGCCTCCAGGGAGCAGACTGCATTAGGAGAAGAAATGGAAACTGACAGCTGCGAGCCAAGGAGGGGGCGGGAGGAACTGCTCTGGAAGACAGAACACCTGGGGCCTGCTCTGGCTATGTCCAGCTGGGAGAGGGGGCAAGCCGGTCCTTCCTACAGTCTAACGTCCAGCCTTCCCGCTGCAGCGCCAGGCCCTCCTGCTGTGCTCCTCTTCCCGTGCCTCTCCCTTCCACCCCGATAATCCTGTTAGGTCTACAAAATGCAGCCAGGGACGGGGTCTGGGCTCCATTGATAAAGGGCTTTGAGGTTCCTCCAGGATCCAGGTGAGCCTGGTGATCCAGGGGTAAATGGAGGCAAGAACAGCAGAGCGAAGAATGCAAGAACGAACAGTGTCTGCAGGATGGTGCCCGCGGGCAGGGGGATGAGAGGCAGAAGGGGATGGAGTGCTCCTAGAAGAGCCCCCAAGGGGCAGGAAGGGAGGCGGCCGGGGAGACCACGGGCGGGCTGACCTCGGTGTTGGAGAGCTGGTACCAGGGCTGCTTGCCGTAGGTGAAGATCTCCCAGAGCAGCACGCCGAAGCTCCACACGTCGCTCTCGGTCGTGAACTTGCGGTAGAGGATGCTCTCGGGTGGCATCCAGCGGATGGGCAGCATGGTGCGGCCTCCCACCTGCGGCGGGCGGGCGGGCGCGTCACCTCCCGGGGCGCCCCTGCGCAGGCGCTCCGGCACAGACCCGCCCCCAGCGCCGTCAGTAAGAACACGGGCTGAGAGGGAAAACTGGCGGTGCCAGGTCGTCCGGGTGGCGGAGCCAGCCTCTCCTCCACTGGGGGCCCAGGAGCCAGGGGCCAGGTTTAGCCGGAGGGTCTCGGGCCCACGGCGCCGGAGGAATAAGCGGGCATGCCTGGCAAGCGCGGGCTCTGGGCGGGGACTCGGCCTCCGGGTGGGGCGGGCCGGGGCTGGGACCCAAGACCCTTACGCGGTAGTAGTCGGTGCTGTAGATATCTCTGCTCATGCCGAAATCGCCGATCTTAACCACCAGGCCCTGCCCCACCAGACAGTTGCGCGTGGCCAGGTCCCGATGCACGAAGTGCAGTCCCGCCAGGTACACCATCCCCGTAGCGACCTGGCTAGCCACGGCCAGCAGCTGCCCCAGACCCAGGGGGCCTGGAGCCACGTCCTCCCCGCCGGCCAGGAGCTTGGCATCCGGCCCGTGGGACCTGCGAAAGAGAGGGAGAAGGGGTGGGCCGGGGGGTGACAGTCCCCAGGAGCCTGGGGGCTGGGGTGGAACGGGGGAGGGGACTCAAGGGTCCGGAAGTGGAGGAAGGAAGGCACAAGAGAGGCTGCTGTCTGAAGGGGTAGCCAGCCAGCTGGCAGCGGTGCCCAGCTCCAACGCTCCCCCCAGGGCGCACACCTCCCACATTCATGCCTTCCTCTCATGAACTCCACCCCCAGCATCCAGCTGCCCACTGACCCCACATCTCTTGCCCATGCACACCTCCCACCCCCAGCCTGCCCCTGCCTCAGGGAAGGGGACCTCCCCCACCCAGCTCTGAGCCTGAAACCTGGGAGCCCTCCTGGATTCCTGTCTCTCTCACCTTTGCTGTGGGGTCGTCCTTCCTTCGAAAAGGTTCCAGGGTGCCCTCCCCCAACAACCACCACTCCAGAGCAGTCCCTAATCACTAATCCCATTGCCCAGTATTCCTTCTTCTGAACGTTTGCCTGTGCAGCTGGCTTTGCCCTGCTGCCCTTTCCAACTGGCTAGCTTTCTCCTCATTCATTTACTTCTTCATTCATGCCAGGCATTTGTTAAACATCTCCAGTGTGCCAAGCACCAGAGTACAGTGGAGAGTAGGACGCAGTGTGAGGAGAACACCTGACCTGCACTCAGGGTAGGGATGGAAGAAGTCAGGGGAGGCTTCCTGGAGGAAGAGCCATCTACACCTAGACTCCAGCCCTGAGGAATAGCGGTGGGAAGGGGTCAGGGACAGGAGTGGATGAAGTGGCTGGGAGGGAGGCCCAGTGTGCCAGGCAGAGGGAACGATAAGTACAAGGGACCAGAGGCAAGAAGGAACAAATGGCCCTCCTAGGGGAAGTCTTCCAGACTTGTCTAGGAGCTTTCATGATGCCCTCCTTTGGTTCCCCCTGTGCTCTATCCAGCTTTTCGAGCAGCTTCTCCCACTGTCTGGGCCCCCGATGGTGGCCTGCATCCCTGGAACCCAGCACTGAGGCCACCCAGTGCCTGGTGAGCAGGGTTCCTCTGGCTCCTCCTGACTGGTTCCCCTGAGCTAACCCACCTCCATGCTCGCCTCCTCCCCACACCTTCCAGGGGCCCCTCCCACCTCAGAGAAGCTGGGACTCCAGCTCTCTCCCAGCTGCCTTCTGCAGCCTGACTGCATGAATGACCCATCACTCCCACGGAGTGTTTGGGGACCAAAGGACGACCATCCACTGTGTGACATCCACAATGTGACAATCACACTGTGCCTTCTCGTCTAGAACCACAGCTCTCTGGGTAGGGAAACTGAGGCCAAAGAGGAAAGCTGCCTGGCAAAGAAGGCTCAGCTAAGAAGCCACAGCTGCTTGCAAACCCTGGCCTCTCTCTGGGGCCTGCTGCCCCATCCTCACAGGGGACCATCTCATCACGTTCAGGGGATGAAAGCAGGGTTCCGCCTGGGGTCCTGTCCCCCGGGGCCATTCCTACCTATGTGCTTGGGCACGTCACTTAACCTCTCTAAGCCTCATTGTGAAAGGGGCACATTTCTTGAAGTTATTAAAAGGGTCTGCACAAATTAGTAAACGTGTCAGAGCCAAAGAAATGAATTTTTGGTAACTTTCTTCAAGTATAAATTGCCATGTATGCCTGGAGACTAACACACACATGCATATTTATGTAATTGCACAGACATGTGCATGCCAGCACAGACAGCCATGAGGGTGGCTGCAAAGTTAACAGAAAGTGCCAGATAAGCGCTTGTCCTGCAGGCGGGGCCGCTGTGCCCACGCACAGGCACGCCCTCTCTGCCAAGCCCACCCATCCTGAGGTCTTAGCTCCTGACTTCCACCACCCTGGCCTTTGCACGGCTGTCCCCACGTTCCCACGCCTGCCTCCTTGAGAACACGTGCCTCCCTGCTCCTTCCTGGGGCACCCCCCTCGGTTTAGCAGACCTGCAGGGACGTGACTGCAGGGCTCAGAGCCGCTCTTACCGGAGGAAGCGGTTGAGGTCCCCGTGCCGCATGTACTCGAACACCATGAGCAGCGGGCGGCCCTCGGTGCAGACGCCGAAGAAGCGCACGACGTGCTGGTGCTGAAGCAGGGTGAGCAGCTCTGCCTCGCGCTGGAAGTCCTGCCGCGCGCTCTCCGAGGCCTCCTTTAGCGCCTGAGGGGGTCGGAGGCGGGACTGAGCCCTCAGACGCCTCCTTCCGCGCCGGGTGGGGGGCAGGCCCTGGTCCTGAGCCCATCCCCAGCCTGAGCAGCTGTCCTGGGACAACGGCCAAGGTCTTACCTTGACAGCCACCAGCATCTTGTCCTGCTCAGGCAGCAGGTGGTGGCACTCGGCAAGGAAGACCTTCCCGAAGGCGCCCTCGCCCAGCTCCCACTTGAGCACGATGTCCCGGCGCTTGATGTGGCGAACACCTGGGGGGCCTCTCAGGGTCAGGGGCAGGCAGGGGCCCCAGGCTCCCGAAGGATGGTGAAGGGCCGGGACAGGGCTGTGCGCTGCACGAGGGCCCCATGCAAGGGGCCGGATGGGGGCTGAAACCGAGCCTTCACTTCTTCACCAAGCCCCACGCGAGGTGTGCACAGGGGTAGGGGTGGGGTGGGAGTGGGGCGGGCGAGGTGAGGCGTGTTCAGGCCTGGGGTGGGCAAAGGCGATGGCACAGGCTTCTACACACACACGCACATGCGCACGCACAGACGTGCACACACACAGACACAGACACGTGCTCACACACACACGTGCATGCATGCGTAGTCTTGCCCCCACCCTAGACCCAGCATAACCCCTCACAGGCATCACTGAAATATTGTGGGTTCTCAATAATGTGGCCTTGCAGCCCGGAGCCTTTGCCCTCGATGGGTGACAAGGAGCTGCCACCCAGTGTCATGAAATGCAGGGACATGGCCAGTCCATCCTCTGGAGCCAGCACGGCGGGGCCTAGGGGCGAGACACAGCCACACGGCGGGGTCACAGCACAGGCACACACCCTGGCCCCTGCCAGGTTGCAGGATGCCAGGGGACCCCACCTTGTAATTTGTAGGGGAAGGAACAGAGGAGCCAGGGAGCAAGACAGCCAGCAGGGGGAAGGGGAGGCGCTCCAGCCTCTCTGCCTGGCTCCTGTCCAAGCCCAGGCCCCGTGGGCCACCAAAGAACTCCCCCACTGCCCCCCCAGAGCTCAGACCCACTTAGTGTTTGACTGCAGTCCAGCCACCAATTAGCATGTGCTGCCGCTGAAACTACCCCAGCACCAGCCCGACACACTCACAGGGCAGCCCCTGCCAGGCCCTGGTACACCCCAAACACACTCGCTAAATTCCGTGTGTGCACAGCCCCCCCACCCAAAGCAGAGTCAGGAAGAGCCGGTGGGAAACCAAGCCAGTGACAGCCTGGCAGGCAGCCCCCTGAAGCCCCTCCACTCACGGTTTATCCCAAACTTGTTCCTCCGTCCGCATTTGCTGAGCACGAGAAATAGTGTAGAAAGGAAGAGGCAGGCAAAGACAGCCAGGCCCACGGCCACTGAGACCTGCGGGCGGGGGCGGTTAGTCTCGGCGCCCGCCTCCCCGAGCTCCCACAGCAGACTGTCTGTCCATCCTGCACAGGAGCCCAGCGCCAGGCCTCCTCCTCCCCTGGGCCCCGCGCTGTGGCTGAGCATGCGGGTGGCTGGCCCAGCTCAGGCCGGACCATTGTGGTCCCCATGCTCTGACCAGAAGTGACATGCAGAAGAGCCTCCAGCCCGGCCACCTGTTGCCAAGTCCTGGGCAAGCCTTCACTTCCCGTGCTCACCCCAAAAGGTGTCTCATCCTTCTTCTCCACCGGGTCTCCAGACGTGCTGTTAGTATCTGTTGGGTACACCGGGCAGGAGGTGGGCCTTGGCATATGCCATGTCTCCTCAGCAGCTCCCCACCCTGGCCCCAGCTGACCCCTCGGAACTCAGGTCAGCGGTACCCCCTGCCCCAGCCGTGGCTCCAGTGACCAGACAGAACGTGCCTCCAGCCCGGGCTACTCACCCACTGGTGAAAAGGAGACTGCAGCAGGAGGGAGGAGAGAAAGCAGTCAGGTGGGGGAGGAGAGCAGTGAGTCCCCTGCCCCCCTCAGGACTCATCCCTCCATGGACTGGGGGTGGGAAGGGGCTTGGGTGCTGGACCTCCAGCAAGAGGATGCATGTGGTCATTTTCCAGCTGGGCTGTGGGTGCCCTGGAATGAGGCTGTCTGCAGCCAGCCAAGTGAATGGGACAGATGGGGTTCAGGACTCCTGGGGTGTGGGGGAGGCGGGGCCAGGAGGCCAGTGCAGGGCTGCACCCCGACTCCAGGCTCCTTTCTGTGTGGGACTAGGCACGCCCACTTCTGGGGTCAGGATTACCGCAGGAAGGGGGCCAGGCCTTCCTGGAGACCAGGATGTGTACCCAGGTGGAGCCCAGGGAGTGGGGCAAGGTTCAGCGCGGCCCTCGCACCAGGGATGGGATCCTCGGGGTTGAACTCGAATGGGTTGTCCATGAAGGCGGCCATGACCGAGGCGGCGGCCTGGCCCAAGGGGTTGGCGGCCAGCAGCGTGTAGTTGCCATTGTTGACGTGGGTGGGTTGGTTGAGGCGCAGGCACCCGTGACGCATGGTCTCATTGGCTGCAGGCTCCAGGAACTCGGTGAAGATGAAGCTGGTCTCGTTGAGCACGGAACCGTTGAAGAGCCAGCGCAGAGAGGGCGCCGGCTGGCCATCCACCGAGAAGGGGATACACCAGTGGTGCATCTCCACCGGGTTGTGTAGCCGCACTGTGGCGGGGACTGTGGGCCAGAGAGAGGGAGCTGAGAGTGCAGAGACGGACCAGACTGCCAGACCTGACATGTCCAGGGGCTGCAGGGGTGGAGGGTCAGGGACAGAAATCTGGGGGAGGGCTAAGAGAACAAGGTCAGCAGGCCCTAAGAAAGTCACGAGCAGAGAGGTTTTTAAAGAAAGTTGGCAGTAAATCTTAACTAAATTGGGCAGCAGGTGTATAACATTCAGAGGCTCAAAGAAAAGCGGTGGGCCTGAGGTGAGTAACAGCCCTGGACAAGTGGAAACGCCAGCTTCTGGAAACGAAACATGGAGTCTTTTGGAAAAGAGATCTGGAAAAATTAAGTGTTATCAAGCTTAAGAAGATGAGAGAGGGCCTAAACATCAAACAAGCAAAAAGAAAAAAGAAAAAAAAGAGAGTTTAAAAGCTTTTTGAAAGAAGACATGGTTTTGCAATAGACCCAACCTGAAAGAGGCAAAGCCCCTTTCAGAAAAAGAATATACATAGACACACACGTGTGTACAGTTATTCTGGAATCCCGCCAGCTCATGCGCAGGAATATTATTCAGCAGTGAACTGAATGAAGTAAAACGACTCCTTTTAACATGGGCGAATCTTACAAATAAAATATGAGTGAAAGAAACTTAGACACAGAATAATAACACACGAGGTGTGTGAGTCCACCTGTAGCACGCAAAACCAGCGAAAGCATGCCAGGTGGATAGGGGAGCCCAGGGGCATGAAGTTATTTTTGAAAGCGAGGAAACAAGAGTCACAAAAGTCAGGATGGGCTGGAGAAAGGCGGGGCTCTGAAGGGGGAGAGGAAGGGCATGGGCGGGGAGCAGAATGGTTTAAAGTGTGTATGTTTTGTGCACGTCACTCCATACGTTATTGTCCATATTAAAGGAAGAAAAATTACATAACGTGGAAGATTTAACATAGTTTGCTGGCAGACATGGAGGAATTAGGCTGCGTGCCTAGAGAGGAAGTGGGGAGGGGGATGGCTTTTTCGAAACGGAGTCTGAGGGTTAAGGTCTTACAGAAGGTTTTACAAGGGACCCCCATGAAGGACAGGGGAGCAGCCCGGCCGCTGGCGCTGACAGCCTCAGGTAGCAAGACTTGGGCAAGGGGCCAAAAAGAAATCCTTCTCCATCCCACTGGCCTTGACAAGCCCCCAGGATTTCCCCCAAAGGATCAGGTTTTCATGGGAATCTGGAAACAGCTGGCAGAGAACAGCTGTGGAGCCACGCAGCCCCCCCTTTCCCCCAGGCCCCAGCCGCACATCCTCTTTTCAGGGAAGAGCGGGAGCCGGTGGGGGTGGGAGGAGGGCAGTCACGGGGACTCACAGGAGACGTTGACCTGGACAGAGACTTCAGCCCGGCCTACGTTGTTCTCCGCCCAGCAGGTCACGTTCTTTCTATTGAAGTCACTGGTGACATTGGCCAGGGTCAGCGTCACAGATGACAGATCCTCAGATCGCTGCACCAGGGGGAGAGGGGCAAACCAGGGAGGGCATCAGCTGGCTTCTGGCTGGGGGCTAGCTGATGTCGTTGGGCGCCCCTCTGGCTCCAGATGGAAAAGAGAGGAGGGTTCGTGGGGCGGGGAAGGAGAGCGGGGTGGGGGACAGTGGCTCCCCTCCTTTACAGCCTGTTCATAGACTCTCTCCTGGAACATTTATTTAGTGATCTGAAACATGGAGAACAACCAGTAACCTCAAGAAGGCACAAGGGACCCCAAATCGAAGCCACCCATCTGAGCAGCAAAGTAGATCTCGCAGATCCCACTCACTTGGGGGACAGCAGGGACCTCCCCAACTCCCCACTCCTGGTCTCCACACACTGCTGACACACTTAGTGTCAGGCCAGGGCAGGTCCGTCCGACACAAGAACATACAGTAGCAACAGGGCCTCTGGCCACCACGACAGACAGTGAAGTGAGAGAGGCAAAGTGACAGCATTCTGAATCATCGTGGAAAGATCAAATCCGTTTCACATTCTCTTCCTAAGAAACCATGACGTGTGGAAGTTATATGGCCTGAAGACAAACCTTAATCTTGCTGAATGGTGGTTTCCTTGTTTTGTAAGCAGAAGAGGTAGACAAAAACTCTTTGGACATTTTAGAAAGCACTTTTCATAAAATGATGAAAATAAATGAAGTAGTGGACAAATGCCACTTATCTGGAAATTTCGTAAGTGTGGAATCCCGTGACTAAAGCCCGAGGAGGAGAGGTTTCTCTGGGCCTCCACTGGAATGTGAGTTCAAAGCTGCTAGAAGCGCTGTCCAGCCTCTCCTGTAAGCTCTGGGTTGCGGCCCCGGGAGGAGAAGCCCTGCCCTAAGCTTCCCTTGGCTGCCCCATGTCCTCCAGCTCCCGCGGGGGGCGGGCGGTATGCCCTCTTCCCTCCAGCTGCTCTGCTACCCTTCACTCTCCTGAGCGTAACCAGCGTCCCCTCCCCTCGATTTAACCCAGTTAGAATGTGACTTTCTTTCTTCCATTATAGTTGACAATCGATATTATTTTATATTTAGTTCCAGGAGGGTGTGACTTTTCTATAGGAAGTTTCTAGGAAACACAGGTGGTAGCAAACACGTAGTTCTCCCAAGAGGAAAGCAAAATCCTGTAATTTTCCGAAAGAGATAGCTGGCCAAAGGTCTTCCCACTGACGGTCAGGCCCACTGACCTCCGGCCTCGGCCTTGCCCCCTTCCCACTGGCCACTCTCGGTGGTTTTGATCTTGGGAAGGAGGAACTACTCAGTGGCTAAGTGGCCTTCACCATGTCTGGACCCCCCTGCTCAGGGCTCCAGTGGTTCTTCCCGCGATATTGTCCCAGGGGCCTCCAGCAATTCTGGAGTGAGGGCCTCCCAACTGAACCCCACCCCCTGGGTCCCACTGGCCGGGCTCCTCCCAGGGGCTGCACGGCGTGTGTCTGTCCATATGGGGACAGCCATTTGGGCGGGCAGAGCCTACTGTTGGCCCTTTCTGACCTTGTCAGCCTGGCTTCCTGAGCCTGTGGTCACGGCCCACTGCCCGCCTGAGGACACAGGCAAGCCTGGAAAGGTGCCCAATGACACAAGTGAATGACAGGGACAGAGGCCGAGTGGCCAGGGGCAGTCAGGACAGCAAGCCCGTCACATCCACCTCAGATCACAGATAAGAAAACCAAAGTACAGGTGGATTCCAGGGTTTTTCCAAAAGTCACTCTAAGAATTGATTAGTCAGCCGCTGGAAGCAGACCTGTGCCTCCCTGGCTAACACGCTCATCACACACCTGCTCATCACACACCCAAGAAGGTGCTGCTTCCAGAACCTGCAGAAAAAGCCGGAAGGCCCCAAGGACGTGCCTGGGTGCAGGACCACGGACAGTGCCCTCCCCACGGCCTTTCAGCTTCCTTACCTAGAAAGGGGACGGGTGGGAGGGAGGGTCTGTGGGGTCCCCTCCGCCCCACAGGGGAGGGCTCTGTGAGCATCTGCCTTGCAGCCAGCACCGAGTTCAGAGATGGCCCCCAGGCTGCCCCAGTGCCCTCCGGAGGCCAGTGCCTGGGGCAGCCCCACAGCTGAGCCTGAGCCCTGAGGGTCTAAACGGGCTCTGTCCATCCCTCGCCCTCTGTGTGCTCCTTTATCCGTGGTCTCTTTCCCTCTTTGTCCCCTGTGCCCTGCGCAGGAGTCTCCTGGGAGCGGGGAAGGGGCAGCGCCGTGCAGGGCTTCTCACCGTCTCTCTGGCCGACTCCTCCAGCTCCGTGAAGATCCAGCCAGCCCCCTCCAGGTCCCGTCCCTCCACCTGGCACTGCAGCAGCATGTCGTCCCCCACGTCCACAGTGGCGTTGGGCATCCAGATCTTCAGCATGGGCACGACTGGTGGCCCAGCATGCCCCAGGTGGGTTAGAGCAGGGAGTGGCTTCAGAACCCCACCCCAGGGCAGTGCTGCCGCCCCCCATTTCCTCAGTGACCCCAATGCCCCCAACCTTCAGTTTCCCCAGCTCTTGCCAGTCCAGTGCCCAGTGTCCAGGCCCCCTTCCATGCGGGCCCCAGCCCTGCTCTGTGCCCTGTCCCCAAGCACACAGCCCCTTATGCCACCTCCAGCACCTACCGCAGCTGGTGTTGGACAGGGGGTGCAAGGACCCCGGCATGAAACACCGCAGCCCCTGTTCACGGATGCCGCCCAGGACCTCCTCCTCCCAGCGCCGCAGCCAGTGCAAGGCACAGGAACAGTTCAGAGGATTGTCCGATAGATCTCTGGGGGAGGGGGGGAGACACCCAGGGAGTCAGGGAAGGGGCAGGTGTGGGCCTGAGGCGCCCCAGCAAGAGGGGTGCCGTTGGACAGAGGGAAGGAATGGGGATGGAGGAGTGGTCCTCCCACCAAACCCCTAACAAGTCCTTATGAAAAGAGAGAATGCAGCAAGTCAGCTGGCTGTGGGCCATGTGGCATTCTCTTACCCCGGGCTCCCCAGGGACAGTCCAGGTGACAAGGAGGAAGGACACTGCCTCCCCGAGGGACCCAGAGGCCTTGGGTGCTCCCCAAGCGCATGGCCCATGGCTGACCCCCATCCCATGTGCACAGGCAGTGGGCAGCCCCCAGCCTCCTGAGCTCACGCAGAATCAGTGGTCCAGGGCACTGCTCCCAGAGCAGAAACCCCCTCAAGGTGGCCTGCAGCCCCTGCTTTGATGGGAGCTCAGAGGCGGACAGGGAGGCCCCAGGCCACCGCCCCCACCCCCGCGCGGTTCACATGGACACGCGCGCGCACACATACAGACACACACACAAACACACGGGTACGCCTGCCCCTGGAAGCCCCCGCACTCACAGTTCCTGTAAGGACAAGCCCTGGACGGTTTTCCAGGAGAGGGACTTCAGAGCATTGGAGGACAGATTCCTGGGGGAGTTGAGACAGGGAGACAGACCTGAGCCCCAGACCTCGCTCTGGGCCAGCATGAGGGAGGGGAGGAGCCAGGAGGAAGCTGACAACCAGAACCAGCGGGAGGCGCCGGGGGTGGGGACAGGTTAGGCTTCTTCCTGGGACAACAAGGGTTCACCCCACTTAACCCCTCCCCAGACCCCAGGGAGGGGGTCTCAGGGAACAGCTGCTGCCCCCCCACCCTTGGCCCCAGCTGGCAAAGTGCTGAGGCCCCAGCTGGGGGACCGGCTCCATCTGCGCTCCCATCCCCACAGAGCCCTGACGGGGCCAGAGGAGGGGCAGGCCATGTCTCCCACACCCCTTGCCCCCTAGCGGTTGACAAGGGTTTCAGAGCACGTCCTTAGGTCTCCTCCCCACTCCTCCTTCCTTCCCCTCCTCAGCCACTAAGACAAATGGGCTGGAAGGGGCCCGGCCCAAGCCCCCAGTTGTAGAGATGGAGAAGTGAGCTGGGGGTGGGCTGCTCCCCACACAGGAAGCTGGTACCTTGCACCAGCCTGCCACTCCTGGGCCCTTCTGCCTCTGACGGGCCTACCCTGACCCCTCTCCTTGCCTAGTTGCCCTGCAGTGTGTGGGGGCTGGGTGGGAAAGGCGCCTCCACACCCCAGTCAGAAATGCCGACCACGTTAGCACCAGACAGAGCTCAGTGTGCTTCTGTCCTGCCACTTACGGCTGTGTGACCACAGGCCAGAGCTGCCTCTCTGAGTCCCAGCCTCCTCATCTATAACACGGGGTGACACTCTCTCTTACCAGGTCATTAAGTAGCGTGAGGTACACAGTTTTAACTGAAGCCCCCAGGATGCAGTCAGGATGTGACGTCACCTTAGTTTTTGCTGTTGTCTTTGCTAAATCATTGGTCACGACAGTTTAGAGTTCCCAGCACAACCACAGGAATGGCCGGCCCCACCACCCTCCCCATCTCTCCACCCACCGCCCACCCTGTGCAGGAGAGGGGCCACCAGGGACTGACTCCCAGGGTCTCCCTTCACAAGTCTCTCCTGGCCATCTGTCCCCTCCCTGTCCTGAGCTGTGACTCCCCAAAATGGGGAAGGTGGTGAGTGGCAGGTCTGACAGTCCAGCTCCCAGGCTATCCCAGGGGCTGGGAGGGGGTGGGAGATGGAGTCCCAGCCACACCCCAGGGTCCTGGCCGCCCCCTCCCCCCGTGCCCCAGTCCATGTGTATCTGAACCCTGGGAAGCAAAATAGGGCAGGCACCTAGAAAGTCTTCCTGCAGCACGAAGCATGGACATGAGACAGCAAGAAGGACCAAGCTGGCAGGAGTGGGAGCTGAGAGAAGTGCCATCCCCAGAGGGGATGAGAAGAAGCCCCAGGCTGGAGCCTTTCTCAGAACAGGTCCCCGGGGAGGCCCAGCCCATTAGCCGCCCAAGTCTGGGTGGCCTCCCACCCCTTCTGCCCAGCCCTGGCCACTCACAGACGACTGAGCTGAGGGGTGAAATGGAATGCATCTGGCGCCACGAAATGGAGGCCACTCTTCACGATGGAGCTGGGGACGGGAGCAGCAGGGTCAGCTACCGGGGCCCTGGCCACTGCCCACGCCGGCCCCCAGCCCCCGTGCGGAGCCCTGGACCCTTCCCAGCCCTCACAGCTTCCCCGGCTGCACTGGCCGTGACCTCCGCCAGCCCCTGGGCCCTCCCAGGCCCCTGGGTCGCTGAGCCCAGCCTGACCCTCTGCCCTCCAGGCTCCGCACTACGCCCCACTCCACAGAGCCCCGCCGCTCACAGGTTTCTCAGCTCCCCCAGGCCCCTCAGGTGAGTGAGGTTCAGATGCCGGAGCTGCGTCTCGTTCTCGATGTAGCTGTGGGGACAGGGGACGGGAGTCAGCGGAGGCCACCCCCCCCCTAAGTACCCCCCCACCTGCCCCTCACAGTCACATGTATGCACACTCATGCACAGACCTGTTTACACGCAGACACAAGCACGGGCATGCACACACACAGACACAGAGACACACCTCCTACACAGGTGTACACACACCTGCATGCCCACACCCTCACACGGGCACACGTATGCATTTCATGTACACACACATGTGACAAATGCGCACGCTCACATTCACAAACACATGGCCTGGCGTTCTACTTTCACACAAGGCCTCTCCCGCACATGCTCAAGGGGGTCACGCTGAAACATTGCTGCCACAGCCCCGCCCAGCACACGGGACACCCACGGTCATGCAAACCTGTGTGCCCAAACACGCCCGCTCGGGGCCACTACCTGGTCTCACCTGTGTTGCTACACACACACACACACACACACACACACACACACATCCCACCCTCTCCCCGTGCCCACCCTCAAGCAGCAATCCATAGTCCCCCCCACCCCCACCTCTCAGCAGAGCAAGCAGAGGCATAGAGGCTGTCAGTCAGGGATGCTTTGACCCCCTCCCTGCCCAGGAGGGACCCAGGAAGGAGGAGAGGGGCAGTAAAGGGGCACGGACTGGCTGGCTTACACAGTGAGAGAGCAATGGGAAGACTCAACAGGGCGGGGTGGCAGCACAACAGACAGTGAGGCAGGCACTGAGAAAGAGATACTGACAGGAAGAGACTGGCAGGGAGAGAGAGACAGGCAAGGAGCAAAACAGATAAGGAAAGGGAGACAGAGAGACAGAGAGATAAGGACAGAGCCAGAGAGCCAAGATAGGGAGATGAGAACGAAGAAGGAAGAGAGGCCCGGCTGGGTGGGGGGCTGCTGGCGCCCTGGGTCCTGGATCCCGCACGCCAGGGAGTTCCTGAGAACTCAGCTTCTTGCAGAGTACTTGCCCCACACACAGGCGCCCAGTGCCAGGCCCCTGACTCACTGCCTGTCTCAGCACTCTCCCCCACTCCTACTTTCCCTAACTTGTGGGAACCAGGCCCAGCCTGAGTGACCCTTTCCTCCTCCCCCCTTCACAGCCGTGGCCCCAGTGGACAGCTGGGTACCAGGCCCGCAGTCCCCTGGGAATAACCTCCAGTGACTGGGAGGGAGAGTAAGTCTCTGTCCAGAGCTATAGGGACCCAGGGAGGGGTGAGAAAGCTGTCAGGCAGCGTGCTCAAAGCTGCCCCATTCGTTTGGATTCGTAATCAATCTGTCTATTCGAGTCCATTATCTCCTCGTTAGCTCTGCGAGTGCGGGAGGAGGAGGGGGCCCAGCGTGTGCAGGCTGAGGCACAGGTCAGGCTGCCGCCCCACCCAGAGGGACCCCTCCTCACCACCCTGCGTGAGTCCTAGTCCCAGCCCCAGCCCGTCCACGCGCCCCCCACCCCACGCTGGACCCACTTGGGGCTTGGAAGGGAACTGGGAGATGAGAGCGCTGGTGGGACCATTCAGAAGCCTGGGCCGTGGTGTGAAGGCCCAGGGGGATGATGAGTGGACCGGACCGGGGCAGCCTGGATCTCATGCTCCCTGCCGTTATGCAGGGACCTAGGCCCCGACCAAGACAAGGCCCTCTCTTCTCCTCCTGGTCTCCCTAGGGCCGTTAGAGAGATGGAGTACCTTCCCGTTAATTACCACGAGATACCCGAGTAACTCGGTGCCAATTATGGAATGCTTCTCAAGTAACTTCCAGACAGTGACGGCACTACCTTGCACACCTTCCAGCCCGTCCATCACCGCCTAAGGCCAGGGTTCCTCGTCCACCCTGTAAGCCCCAGGCCAGAGGAAGATATTCTAGCATGTCCTCCTCTCTTCTAGAAGTCCTGCTGGCCCCATTAGCCAAACAGAATACTCAAGTATTTTTCAGCCATCAGCATGTGATGCTTGAGTACCTCTAGGCCAATTATTACAGAATACTCCCATAGGTTTCACCAGCTGCTAAAAAGTACTTGAGTATTTTGTGACCGATTACTGCAGAATGCTGGAGATTCCTCCCAGTCTGAGGCCTGACACCCTGCCCCAAGTAGGGAGACAGGGTGGAAAGGGAGAGGGGGGTGAGGAGAGACAAGGGGGGAGTCCCATTTCATACATCCGAAGCAAGGGGTCGAGGAGACAGGAGGTAGTGGCTATGGGGAGAAGAGAGCTCAGCCTCCAAGCTATGACTTTTCACCTCCTCCCACTTTTCCAGTTCAATTCCCAATTGCAGGGGGAACAGTTGGGGTTGCCTGGTCATGACAAGGAAGAGGGGGTGGGGACTGGTTTCCCCATGGAAAGGGGATAAGGCCGGAAGGACCAAACTGAAGGGTCCACGTCCCTCCCAGCAGCTAACCACGTCCCTCCCAGCTCTGCCTGGCTCCAGGAGGCGGCTTCCACATCGCTGGGCTTTCCCAGAACTGGCCACGGAGAGCGCCCCTTACTCTCCCCGAAGCCTGTGCCCCAGCCACACTGAGCTCTAACCCACGTCCAGCAGGAACTGCGGGAGCACAGCCAACCGCAGCGCCCGCCCTTCCTGACCACGGGCGAGTCCGCGCCCTCGGGGCACGGCTATGCGCGCCGGTCCCCGCGATCCCCCGCTCGCGGACACTCACAGTTCCGTAAGGTTCTCGGTGCCCGGCAGGTGGCGGAGGCTATCCAGGGCCCCAGTCCGGGTGCAGCGCAGCCCCGAAGGGCCGTGGGGGCAGCAGACATCAGAGCAGGGTGCGGCGCCCGCAGATGCCAGCATCAGCCAGGCCAGCAGGCTGCCCGGGCCCGTA